>NC_090265.1:141305643-141936143 GCF_040414725.1 Anabrus simplex
GGATGCCGGACTAATGGCATTCTACTGTACTTTTGAAGTAAAATCCTTATTTGACTTCCAGGTTAGTGGAAAGAGGAATCAGTAAGACGCCATTATTATTATTATTATTATTATTATTATTATTATTATTATTATTATTATTATTATTATTATTATTATTATTTTGATTCGTTGTGCTCAACTGTGGAGCGCGTTTGAACTTATTTTGCACAATGTTTCTTCTTCCTTTCTTCCCAATATCTTCATTTTTCACTGTGTTCCTTTCTGCGTGTTTCTGTCCAGCCTGTATTTTTTCTTGTTGGTTTCTCTGCAAATTTATGTTTGTTTACTAAGCTTCTAAATTTCATTCTATCTTGAATGGTTTCGTCCTCAATACCCATTTCTTGTAGATCTTCATGAATTTCTGCTAACCAATTGTTGCGGATTTTCAGGGTTAGAGATAGATTTGGAATTTTCTTTGTCAGCCTGTTATCCATTCTGTGTAGGTGACCGTAGAATGTTAGTCGTCTCTTTCTGATGGTACCTGTGATCTTTTCTGTGAATTGAAAAATTTCGTGTGGTTTCTTTTTCATCCAAATTCCATTTTCGAACTTTGGTCCTAGGATTTTTCTGAGAATTTTCCTCTCTTGTTTCTCAATGCTTTACATTTCTGACCTGCCGCCAATGATCAGTGTTTCAGATGCATAAAGTGCCTCTGATTTGATGACTGTATTGTAGTGTCGTAATTTTGCACTTTTTGATATTCATCTTTTGTTGTATCTGTTCCATGTGATTTTGTAAGCCCTTTGCAGTTTAGCAGTTCTTTCTTTGTTAGCTTCCTGATTTAACCCTACTGGCCGAATAATTTCACCTAGATACTTGAATTTGTCTACTTGGGAAATTATTCCACATTTGGTGATTAATGGTTGATTGTCGAATCTTGATTTAGTTCCTTCCATAAACTGCGTCTTTTCAAATGAAATTTGAAGTCCGGTTTTCGCGGCTATTTCATGCAATTTTTCTGTGGAATGGATTGCTTCTTGTCTGTTGTTCGAAAGGATCGCAAGGTCATCTGCGAAAGCTAAGCAATCAAGGTGAATTATTATTATTATTATTGTGTGTGCACATATATTGTATACACAGTCGAGTCACATTATTTGCTGCTATTTGCTTAACGTCGCACCGACACAGATAGGTCTTATGGCGACGATGGGATAGGAAAGGCC
Source organism: Anabrus simplex (assembly GCF_040414725.1). Taxonomy (NCBI): domain Eukaryota; kingdom Metazoa; phylum Arthropoda; class Insecta; order Orthoptera; family Tettigoniidae; genus Anabrus; species Anabrus simplex. The sequence goes on from NC_090265.1 coordinate 141,306,849, forward strand.
TAGGAGTGGGAAGGAAGCGGCCGTGGCCTTAATTAAGGTACAGCCCCAGCATTTGTCTGGTGTGAAAATGGGAAACCATGGAAAATCATCTTCAGCTCTGCCGACAGTGGAATTCGAACTCATTATCTCCCGGATGCAAGCTTACAGCTGCGCGACCCTAACTGCACGGTCAATTCGCCCGGTCAACATTTGAAGTCCTGTCCTCGGACGCTTCCGGCACTAAAAGCCATACGACATTTCACTTCATTTGAAACCCCACCATCATTTGACGTTCACATGAACTACGTTAGGTGTCGTAAGCTAGAGTAGTGGACATATAAGGTAGGCTATACGATATATCGTCTACACAAGTATCACTTGCTGTTATAGGTACAAGGGGACGATTCATCTCAGTTGGAAAAATTCTGATCACTCTTCAGGCCAAGGGTGGCAGTATTTGTGTTCCCTATCAACAGCGTTGTTTGTTAACTGTCCGCGTGCTAATGAGGTGAAAGTATATCGAGAGTGGCCAAATGTCACCAATGCGAATAACGACTGGGGAAACTGCAGAGTGCCAGTCATTTGAGAGTTGAAAGTCATATACAAAGGTGCGTGAGGGCCGATCGACACGCTGCAGTGAAACAGCTCACCATCAAAATAAACCAAGCGTTAACCAGGCGTGTGTCAAAAACGACAGTTCAGCGAAACCTGGCGTACAGCGCTCCGAAGCAAACTGATAGTTATTTCACGTACTGGAAGCTAACGAAGGTGTATTGGCGGAAAACACTTCAATTAACACCTCAGTATCCGAACTGCAACTCTACTGAATGGTGAAGGCTTGCCTTCAGCAATGAGTCCGATGTTAAAAGCCTACGTCACACTGCATTTCTACTGAAATGTACAGAAGGGATGCAACTTCCTCGAACGAATGGGTGTTGGAGTGTCAAGAGGAAAAGTAGTGGAGGAAAACTTCTTGCAACTATTGCTGGAAGCACACAAACTAGCAACGGCACCATTATGGTATGAGGAATGTATTCTCCACAACTCATCAACATGGAACGCAGTCTCGACTGATCTGGTTAGTAATCCATCCTTACATACCATGTTACCATGAACAACCAACACATCCGATTTCTTCCCTGGGCCGACGTGTTACGCTTAACAATGTCTAACAGTGGTTGGAAGAGTATGATCGAGGCTTTCGGTACGTCACTAGCCTCCTGATTCCCCAGACTTCAAACCAACTGAGAATGTGTGTGACCACTTCGACCGTCGTATTCATTGTATTGATCCTCCGGGAACATGGCTCCAGGTATCTGTTACAACCTACCTGCAACTTTTTTAATCATTCCCAGACCATCCAGCCGCTATTTGTGCTGCACATGGTGGTTACTCTGGATAACAGCTGGTGGTTACAGCAATGTGACTCGAATGATTTTTATTACAGTTTTCTGTTTATCCTTACTGTGTACCTTGCATTACGCCAATGTTATTGTCTGTTAAAGAATATGTGAGACTGCACTATACACGATTTTAGTCTATCTCAAGTTATGTATGGTATTATTCTCCTTTTTCCTCTAGATGGTTGGCTATAATTGTGTGTTTAAGGTTGTTATGAGTACAACATGAGTTAGTTAGTTAATTAAATAAATAAATAAATAAATAAATAATAGTCTTTTTATTCCACTTCACAATTCGTTTTTAGAATTCTACTAGTGTACTCTAGTCTAGTATTTTTGCTGGTGAGTAGGTCAAACGATGATTCAATGCTGGCCTTCCGATTTCAAGTTGGCGAGTTCGATTCCAGCTCAGTGCGGTACCGAGAAACTGGAATGTAAAACCATTATTATTATTATCTAACGTATTGTCCAGCGTAGTGTATTGGTTTACCACCTATGTACCTGAGAGCAGATAATGTACATTATAAAGGGTTTCATAGCCCTATGTAGACTATGATTGTAATCCTGAAATAACCAAATCAATATTTCTCTATCTTCCTGGGTATTTATGCGAACTTTCTCTTTATTATTCTAGTGGCGAAGTCATCCCCATTATACACCAATTCATTAATACGTTAATACTATTGTAAACCGTATACTTTTCTAAGTTTACCTTACTTACACTTTAATATACAAACTATGTTCCATTAACTGATGATGACTGTCTTTGTAAGGGATCTCACATCTAGGCCATAGACACAAAGTGTGTTCCATTAAAAACTAATCGTTCGTTTTCTAAGAAGGTCATGAAAAATAGCACAGAAATTACGTTTATAAGGAGACAATGTTATGAGTCAAACGTTAATCACTATCAGTAGCTCAACGTTCGAAAATTTCGACTTTAACGTTTAATCATAAGACGCAATAAGGATGGGGCGCTACCTATTATGAACTTTTTGATTATTATCATTTAGCGTATTTTCTAGCGTAGTGTATTGTCTTACCACCTTTCTACCTGAGAGCAGATCATGCAAACTAAAAGGGCACATAATCCCAGTCCCCGAACCGTCGGAATTAGTCAACTAAGGTTAAAATTCCCGACCAGGCCGGGATCCCTTGACTAAGACCAGCACGCTAACCATTTAGCCATGGAGGCGGTAATAATAATAATAATAATAATAATAATAATAATAATAATAATAATAATCAATGAGAAGTATGGTATTGATTTGAGGACTACATGATCCAAATCAGTGCAGACGACCTGAGGAATAAACTCGTATAAGACCGTCTCCTTTTTACATTAATTTGATTATTTTTATGATGAAACCATAAAACATTAAAGCACCATATATTAGATGATGATTATGATTATTGTTTTATATCACATTAACTACTCATATGGTTTTCGGAGACCACATACTGTCAGTAACAGTTTTGTTCATACAGCTGAAATGTGAATACAAGTTGGGTGTTTTGCGAAATATATATATATATTTGTGTACACTTTTCTGGTAAAAACATGATAAAGTATGGCATCTGTTTTAATACATGAACTCAAATATTACACATATCACCCTCAGAAAATATATGAACAATCTGAAAAAGAAGAAAACCACCGAAAACTGAACTTTCTTTACGTTTCTATTTGTACACCTGCAAGCTAGTTCCAAACTCGTCATCAAGGTGTGCTGTTAAGATTGTATACAGTACCTCAGTTCTCCCTGTTAGCTTGTTCATATATTTTCTGAATGTGATTTATAATATTTGAGTTCATGTATTAAAAATAGATGTTTTACTTAATCATGTTCCTACCAGAAAAGTGCAAACAAATATCTATTTATTTCATAAAACATCCAAATTGTATTCGCATTCCAGCTGTACGACCAAAACTGTTACCGACTGTAACAACTTGCAGTGATTCAGACTCATACTGTAGAAAACTTTCAAATTCAGAAGTGTGACAATTAGAAGGGGCTAAAAGACTTTCATTTCATACCACGGAAACGACTGGCAGAGAGCAAGGACGAATACCTGGTCACGGTCCTTCAGAAACGTCTCCGTAAACGAGTGAGAGCAAGTGAAGTGTAACAGCAAAGCAATGTGTGTTGGCAAAAATACGGGTCTTTGAAACACGACCACAGTCTGAGTGATTGAGTGAGTGAGTCCTCTTCTTTTCCAATTGCTACAAACCAGCTAATGCCTAACTGTCTTCAGACGTTATCTGCTATTAAGATAATATCTTCAGAAAAGGATATACAATGAGTGAGTGAGATGGATGGCCAGTTCGGGCAGTATAGCTGTTGGCTCCCATTCGGGAGATGGTGAGTTCGAACCCCACTGTCGACAGCCCTGAAGATGATTTTCGTAGTTTCCCATTTTCACAGTAGACAATGTTTGGGACTGTACCTCAATTAAGGCCTCGATCACTTCCTTCCTAGCCCTTTCCTATCCTGTGGTCGTAAAAAGCTTGTCCGAATTGGAGCGACGTTAAACCAGTGCTGTGGACCGATGAGATTAGATGCTAGGCCCCTTTAAACAACAAGCATCATCAGAATCATCATCACCATCAAACCAGTACCGCAAATAAAAGAATAGGGTTCATGTACGAAACTTTGCAAGCAAAATTATTTAGACAGTCAGCATTTAACAACCATCATGTATACATTCTGATGCTTTCATGGCTCATAAGACATGACAATCGCTTGGTGTTCTGTTATCTCAAGGAAGTAAACTGTAGGAATTCTTTGCGTTTGTATGTGTTTCTCTTCCGAGAACGCGGAGCAAAGTCTTCGCGAAACGTTACGAACTCCTACAGTTTATTTCTTTGACACGGCAAAACCTGAAAGATTATCATGTCCATGAAACTTTATATTCACACAACATACTACACTACCAACCACCAAAGAAACGCGCAGTAATAAACACATCCCTCTTCATAGGGTTGGCGTCAGGAAGGGCATCCGGCAAGTACAAAATAGGGGAAAGTCCACTTTTGCGAAACGGTTCACATCCGCGATCTCACCAGGGTGTGGGAAAAGCTGCGGAAGGAGAAGAAAAGGAAGAACAAGAAGCAGAAGAAGAAAAAAACATTACTCAACATATTTAAATTAACAATGTATTAGATAACAATAACAGAGCCTAAAAACTTAATGCCCATAGTTTCTAAGTACAGATAAAGTAGTGAATCTAAATGTTCACACAACTAAAAATATAATTAGACCATGAGGGAAATTCTGTAATATAAACGTAAAGGGAATCATTTTAGTAACTCTTTGATAGAGTTAATCAGCTCTCAGCTAAGGTCCAATCAAATTTATGCCTTATGGTGCATTATTCTTAAAGGTTAATGCATTCAGATGTAAAAACTCTACATCTGTAATAAGTTTAGTTTCTGAAGAATGAAATTTTAAACCCGACATATGAGTATGCACTTACAAATCTTGTTAGCAGTACTTGAAAAACTTTTAATCTAAACAAACATAAACGTCGCAGGATGCGAATTGGCCAGTGACGGATGAGATATCGATAAGTACTCTTTTATAAACAATTTCTGGAGCTGTATGCCACCATCTGCTTACTTTCTCTTGAAAAGCAAAATACAGCGCTTGGAGCTAAGAGATCTCCTGTTTCAAAGTAGCCACTGGATCTCTTCCATCGAGAAACTTCACACATCCTCTTCTGGAGAACATTTCTCACATTTTAAAGCAGAGTATAGAATGCTTCGAAACTTCAATCACTAGCAGCATGTAAATATATATTTGAACAAAGTCGTAATTTATGGCTAACTAATGACAGTCACGTAATATCTGCTTCTGTAAGAATACTTCAAAATGAACTTCTAGTTGCTTTAAGATTAAATATGATTTTCCCATGCAATTACATATTTCTTACAATCGAGCCTACGACTTGTTCTTCGACGTTACACTGTCTGTAACGTGTTATTATTCTGCTGTGCCCTCCGCAAACTGTTAAGATCTTGAGATCTGTAACTACCATTCGATATGCTATACTAACCGATTCGCATCAGAAGTGAATCAACGGATACAGTATATTCAGGAAGAATAACGATGGATCGTAACTTCTGAGTTTTAAAAATTAAAGTCCTCTACTGAAGTTAGGTAAGGGTTATTCTGCCCGAAGGCAGGTCCGAACCTCCGCAGAGGTGTTCCTGATCCGGAGTTTACGTACAGTAGGGTGGCCAGTTCCTTTCCGCTCCTCCATTCCCTTACAGCCCACCAACAGCGCGTGGCAACCCATCCAACTCCTGACCACGCCCAAAGTTGCTTAACTTCTGAGATCTCACGGGATCCGGTGTTTCAACACGGCTACGGCCGTTGGCATCTACTGAACTGGGTTCTTCGAAATAATTATCGAAATATCTTTAGGCTCTTTTTTTTTTTTTTTTTTTTTTTTACAGAAAAGGAAAATGGCTACCCTATCGACAACTGTGAACCAAACCTGCATTCAATCATTTCATATAACCTTTGTGTATTTCTTTCTTCTTTCTTTATTGTATGGCGGTAATATCAGAGGAAATGTTCGGCTAGCCTGGTGCTGATCTTTCTATCTGATAACCATGGGCGACCTACGCATAAGTATGTTGGTGGTGGTGGGGGGGAGTGGATAATTATGATAAAGAGGTAGGAAAAGGAAGAAACCCAGTGTCGGCATATAGCTTACCCCTGTCAAAAACACCAAGGAGTCTGCTCAAGGCTTAAGATCTCCATTCAACGGACGAATCTCCATCACCAGCGTCATTTGTATTTGTTCCCACTTACTACTAACACTGTGGAGAGGCCTGGAACTGAATTCAGGCTTTTGCCATACAATCTAGTGATCAGAAATTGTATTTATACCACCACCTCCCCTACCCCGCCGGCCAACATTCTGATGGTGAAACTGATTTCACCAACGGGACTCGAACCACGGTGTCAGACCAAATAGACTTGACGCCTTAACTATCATGGCCACCAGTGTGCAATTTAGCGACAAGAACATATACACCAGAACATGCACCGGAATTTTCAAGACACATGCTAAAGAAATATAACTGACATTTATAGATGCTTGTACATACATTTTTTATTTTTTTTATTTTTATTTTTTTTACAATTTGCTCCACGTCGCACCGACACAAATAGGTCTTATGGCGACGATGGGGCAAGAAAGGGCTAGGAGTGGGAAGAAAGCGACAGCGGACTTCCCAGCATTTGCCTGGTGTGAAAATGGGAAACCACGGAAAACCACCATCAGAGCTGCCGACAGTGGGATTCGAACTCATTATCTCCCGAATGCAAGCTCACAGCTGTGCGACCCCAACCACACGGCCAACTCGCTCGATACATTACAATTGGAGAAGTCGACAGAGAAAATATGTATGTATGTATGTATGTATGTATGTATGTATGTATGTATGTATGCATGTAGGCCCTAGGGGCTCTTAACTTGGGATCGAGGTTTGGCGACTACGGAGCTGAGTCCTGGCATTGCTTCCACTTAATTGCGTTAGCTCCTCACTTTCACCTATCGTATCCGACCTCCCCATGTCAATTCTTGTCTTCTCCGACCCCAACGGTATTACAGCACTCGAGGCCTAGGGAGTCTTTCATTTTCACGCCCTTCATGGCCCTTGTCTTTCTATGGCCGATATCTTCATTTTCAATGTGTCTGATCTGATCCCTTCCATTTTTTCCTCTCGGACTAATGCTATATAGAGGACGGTTGGCTAGTTGTACTTCCTCTAAAACAATTATCTTCACCACTGTACATACATACATACATACATACATACATACATACATACATACATAATCATTATAGACTGTTATGCCTTTCAGCGTTCAGTCTGCAAGCCTCTGAGAATTTACTAAACGTCGCCACAATCCTCGATTTGCAACTAGTGTTGTGGCCTCATTTAGTTCTATACCTCTTATCTTTAAATCGTTAGAAACCGAGTCTAACCATCGTCGTCTTGGTCTCCCTCTACTTCTCTTACCCTCCACAACAGAGTCCATTATTCTCCTAGGTAACCTATCCTCCTCCATTCGCCTCACATGACCCCACCACCGAAGCCGGTTTATGCGTACAGCTTCATCCATCGAGTTCATTCCTAAATTAGCCTTTATCTCCTCATTCCGAGTACCCTCCTGCCATTGTTCCCACCTGTTTGTACCAGCAATCATTCTCGCTACTTTCATGTCTGTTACTTCTAACTTATGAATAAGATATCCTGAGTCCACACAGCTTTCGCTCCCGTAAAGCAAAGTTGGTCTGAAAACAGACCGATGTAAAGATAGTTTCGTCTGGGAGCTGACTTCCTTCTTACAGAATACTGCTGATCGCAACTGCGAGCTCACTGCATTAGCTTTACTACACCTTGATTCAATCTCACTTACTATATTACCATCCTGGGAGAACACACAACCTAAATACTTGAAATTATCGACCTGTTCTAGCTTTGTATCACCAATCTGACATTCGATTCTGTTGAATTTCTTACCTACTGACATCAATTTAGTCTTCGAGAGGCTAATTTTCATACCATACTCATTGCACCTATTTTCAAGTTCCAAGATGTTAGACTGCAGGCTTTCGGCACAGTCTGCCATTTAGGCCAAACTGCTTACTACATTTCCACCTAACTGAATCCCTCCCTGTCATTTTATACCTTTCAGCAGATGATCCATGTAAACTACGAACAGCAAAGGTGAAAGATTACAGCCTTGTCTAACTCCTGTAAGTACCCTGAACCAAGAACTCATTCTACCATCAATTCTCACTGAAGCCGAATTGTCAACATAAATGCCTTTGATTGATTTTAATAATCTACCTTTAATTCCATAGTCCCCCAGTATGGCGAACATCTTTTCCCTCGGTACCCTGTCTATTTATTCAAGGTTTCTTTCCCATTTTGCTCAGGTAGCAATAAAATATCATACTAGCCATTACTCAAAAGTTAGTTCTCTAGGATTCAGCAATTATTTCACAAACGACAGTTAAATCCTAACAAAGATTTCATTATTATCAGATAAAACTGGTGTAACTATAGATACGATAGGTATGCATGAATAGTATACAATTCTTACAGAATTTCTGAACCGTTGTTTGTATTATAATTTTGTTAAACTTTAACCATGGATGTGTAGTCTATGTGACCGTGGTAGAATAAACTAGTCCTTCTCCTTGCTTTATCCCTCTCAAGAGTTTACTTGTTTATAATACCTTCCCCTCCCTTTGCTGGCGAGAACTAGTGTCTACAGAACACTATATCTTCCGGTATGGGCTAGAACAAAATTGTAACTTTCATTGATCTGTTTCAGGATGATTCCTGGCTTTGACAATATTAAAGTGACATGAGGCATAAGCGATGCCAGAAATGCCATACCTCATGCAGCCATGAACGTTGAGAACATATCGCTCATAGGATGGATTGGTGTGTGCATTTTATTTATTATGTATTATAGAACTAAATGAGGCCACAGCACTAGTTGCAAATAGAGGATTGTGGCGACGTGTAGTAAATTCGCAGAAGCTTGCAGACTGAACGCTGAAAGCGTAACGGTCTATATTTATTTATTTACAGTTTGCTTTTGCCGGGCGAGATGGCCGTGCGGTTAGAGGCGCGCAACTGTGAGCTTGCATCCGGAAGTTAGTGGGTTCGAATCCCACTGTCGGCAGCCCTGAAGATGGTTTTCCGTGGTTTCCCATTTTCAAACCAGGCAAATGCTGGGGCTGTACCTTAATTAAGGCCACGGCCGCTTCCTTCCAACTCCTAGGCCTTTCCTATCCCATCGTCGCCATAAGACCTATCTGCGTCGGTGCGACGTAAAGCCACTAGCAGAAAAACAGTTTGCTTTACGACGCACGGACACAGGTAGGTGTTATGGCGACGATAGGATAGGAAAGGGCTACGAGTGGGAAGGAAGCGGACGCCCGTGACCTTGTAAGATACATCCCCAGCATTTGCCTGGTGTGAAAATGTAAAACCACGGAAAACCATCTTCAGGGCTGCCGACAGTGGGGTTCAACTCCACTATCTCCCGAATGCAAGCTGACAGCTACGTGACGCAAACCGCGCAGCCACTCACTCGGTGCGTGCATTTCAATGTGCTTGGCAGACAGCTGATTGTGGAGTTCCTGAGGATCCAATCAGCGTTCGGGCTGAGTACTCATACACGCCAACACGTTACATTCCTATGAGATTTGTGAGGATAAGTGTTATAATTTAATATACAATGTGTGAAGATTAAATTGAGTTGATATATATTCAATAACATAACTGATAAATCCTTGAGCATAGCTGGGGTAAGAAATAAATTAATAATTAATAAATTTAGAACCATGGGTGAACTTAAGATACCACGTTTCAACATAAGATAACCCATGTCTATAACAGTTGTACAGTTACAAAATATTGCTTCTTAATGTGGAGATTGTCCGCCTCTGTGGTGTAGTGGTTAGCGTGATTAGCTGCCACCCCCCGGAGGCCCGGGTTCGATTCCCGGCTCTGCCACGAAATTTGAAAAGTGGTACGAGAGCTGGAACGGGGTCCACTCAGCCTCCGGAGGTCAACTGAGTAGAGGTGGGTTCGATTCCCACCTCAGCCATCCTGGAAGTGATTTTCCGTGGTTTCCCACTTCTCCTCCAGGCGAATGCCGGGATGGTACCTAACTTAAGGCCACGGCCGCTTCCTTCCCTCTTCCTTGCCTATCCCTTCCAATCTTCCCATCCCTCCACAAGGCCCCTGTTCAGCATAGCAGGTGAGGCCGCCTGGGCGAGGTACTGGTCATACTCCCCAGTTGTATCCCCGACCAAGAGTCTGAAGCTCCAGGACACTGCCCTTGAGGCGGTAGAGGTGGGATCCCTCGCTAAGTCCGAGGGAAAAACCGAACCTGGAGGGTAAACAGATGATGACGATGATGAATGTGGAGATTTTGTACTGTCACAATACTTTGAACTGTGGTCAGAATAATTCAAGGGAAGAAACTTCTTAAGAAATTCAGCCTACACAGCCCTGTGAAAGATTCGCAAGTATGACAGATCCGATAAAACAGCAATTATGTCGACTACCTTTTAGTGTATACGTGTCACATAGACATTTGTAGCACTGAGAAAGCTCTGCATGCTGTACTTTAAATAACGTATTGCCACAGAGTAACAGAGTATTATTCGAATACTGTATGATGTGCTGTACAGTACTGTATGAATTCTGTCACACCGAATATATGGCTTTCCCCTGACTTCAAGAACAATCTTTAGCGATGGGTCTAAAAAAATACTTTTGGATCAGCTTATCAGATAACTTCACATCACATGTCGAAGGAGATACAAATATCCTTCAAGTCGGAACTGGCTGATTTGACAGGTGTTTTAGTCCACAACACACAACAGAAATCAGATTATGGATCAAGACGAACAAAATCTCCGTTAGTTAAATTTTTTGTACAGAAAACTCAAAGAAAAGGAAAAGTTACCACGAAGTCAGTAATAATTATTTAAGAAAATTCAAAATAATGAACATGCATGGTATGTTTTTGTAATCTTGAGGTGTTTACAGGAATTTTACTGGCCCAATAACGGATTTACATGCTTCGTGCTTGAATGAGGAAGTGGAGTCAGAGATAGTAATTCGGCAGTTACCAACCTCAACAAAAATAAAATAAGAGAAATGCTCCGTTTTTCTAGCACATGCAGAAACATAAAAAAAGCCTTCCCTAACTGAACGAAATTTTAGTAAGCTACGTATTCGGGCGAAGAGATCTTGTATTTACCATGACTGACATAGTGTGCCAGATATTTATTTCTAAAATGTCGCTAAAAATGTAGTTCTTTAAAACCTTCAAGAGAAACTGAAGTTTGATATACTGGGTGTTGATATAACACGCTGCAAAATACACTGACAGAGCAAATGTCATGGGATAGCGGAGCACTGATGCGCAGGTGTGTTGTCTGCGCACCAAACGCCCCCTGTGCCAGCGGCAGTTGTATAGGAGACCTTGTGAGCAGTGGCTGTGCATGTGACAGGTGTAACACGGAACGTCATCGTGAGCTGACACCGTTCGGAGTATGGTGGTCGGTGCCCGACGGATGGCAAGTGCTATTTCGAAAGTGGTGCGGGAATTCGGCTTCACACGATCAACCGTGTCCAGGGTGTATCGTGAATGGTTGAATGCGGGTGTCACCGTCCAGAACAGACGAACGACCGACCGTCCAGCCACCCTCGATGACCGTGACCGGCGACATCTGAGACGGATTGTCAATAGTGACTGACGGGCTCAAATCACGGTTCCGTGCTAGACACGTCTCCCAGTGGACAATCCGTAGGAACATGGGTTCTATGGGGTATGGGAGCCGGCGCCGCACACGGGTGCTACTGTTAACCCAACGCCATCGGGCACAACGACGGCATTTGTCGCCAGTCACCAGGAATGGACACTGGAACAATGGCGTAACGTGATATGGTCCGGACGAATCACGATTTCAACTGCACCATGCCGATGTGAGGCACCGTGTATGGCGCAGATCACATGAAGCGATGGATCCCGCCTGCCTCGAAGGTGTGGTCCAGGGCGCTGGTGTCTCTGTTATGGTCTGGGGTGCATTTTCCTGGTATGGAATGGGCCCCCTAGTTGTTCTGGAAGAGATTTTGAATAGTACGCGGTATGTTGAGCTGCTCGGAGACCGTCTCCACCCATTTTTGGCCTTTCAGCGCCTAGACGGTTCTGCGGTGTTTCAAGATGATAATGCGCCGCCAACATCGCTCCCACGTCGCCCGGGAATGGTTCCAGGAACATGCAGCGGAGGTCCAACGACTGCCATGGCCACCCAGGAGGCCCGATATGAACCATATCGAGCATATCTGGGATGTCCTGGAACGCAGGCTCCGTGCCATGGATCCTGCACCCACGAACAGACCAGCATTGGCGGCCGCTCTGCAAACGATTTGGTGTCAGCTGCGTCCAGAGGACTACCAGGAACTCGTCCACTCACTTCCACGGCGTCTCACTGCAGTTCGCAGGGCCAGAGGAGGCCCCACACGCTATTAGGTGACTATCCCATGACATTTGCTAAGTCAGTGTACGTCGTTTCAAACCAAAAGCACATTATCAGTGAAAGAGTTATAAATAATACAGTAACTTTGCACAGAGCGATGCGTATACATTACAATATATCCCGAATTCCGAGTTGATAGTACATATTACACGGCCCTTTAAGGATGAGAAGGTAAAGTGAACCAAGTATTATAAATCTGATGCACCTCGTTAGTGATACTGATGAATACTATGAAGGAAAGATAAAAGTTCAATCCACTAATCAAACAGTACCACCTTATCGCGGAGGGCATATAGACAGAGTCAGTTCAGTAATCAAAGACAGTGATCGGAAACAACGTAAACCGGGTATATGTGCGCTAGAGGAATGGTCATACCAATAAATAATTTGAGAAACATAATTCGATATCTCGCGCCGTTGCTATTTTATTAGCTTCTGAAGTTAGCCAATCAGGTCGCTTCGCGGGCGAATTCAAATGGGCTTTGCGAGGCGAGGTGACTTAAGCCGGCTTGAGGGCCATGCTAAGAAATGAGCATCAAATACAAACACGCCGTGGGTTTCAGCCGGTGTAGTAGTAGCGTACTTACTATGGCGCCATCCTGTCAGCTCGGAGGTCCGTGTTTTTATCCCTCCCCGGGCGAACTGTTTTTCATCAATAGGTGCTCTCAAACCAGTCTCCAGCCACGTTCAGATTTAGCAAAGTGATTTGATTGGCTAAGTTCAGCAGCTGATAAAATGACAACGGCGTGAGATATCGAATTACTTTCTTTCAAATTATTTATTAGTATGACCACCCCTCTAACGCTCACCTACCCGGTTCACGTTGTTCCCAACCACCATGTATACTAAAAAACTGGAAAGGTTAGTTAATTCTTAATTCATAGAAGTATGATATGGAATGTTATAGTGTGGTATACTATTGATAGATCACTCACAGACCTTGCTGACTCAACACTGGAAAACATGACAAACCTCCGAACGAGTTGGCTACGCGGTTCGAAGCATTTCGATGTTACCTTGACACTGTCAGCAGCCCTGATGATGGCATTCCGTGATTCCCCATTTTCACGTCACGTACGTGCCGGGGCTTTACCTTAATTAAGTCCACGGAGCTACCTTCCCAGTCCTAGCCCTGAGCTATCCTACCATTGCCATAAGATTTATCTGAGTCAGAGCGACGTAAAACGAATAGCAAACAAACCGTGAAATGTATAATTTCATATCTATGTGTGTAATAACCTCAACAATAAGGCTATGAAGGCTAGTAACAAAGGACATTCGGAAATGAAGTAATACTGTAAATTAGGTACCTGAATCAGTTCAGAAGACCACAGACCCGAGGAGAGGAAGAGTATACAATACCGTATGAAATTAGGAGCAGAAAGGCTAATCCAGAATTTAATGAAAGAAAATAAGAAAATTCAAGACTGAACTGAAATTGTGGTAATATAGCAGTGAACCCCCAACTAAAATAATGGACACAGTTTATTTACCCCTAAGAGTGCAAGAAACTAAAGATTTTAATACACATTCTGCAAACATACACAATTTATGTTTTCCATCTTTTTCCACTTCTGCCTACGTAGAATCACTTTAAACATCACTTTAAACAGTTCACTTAGTTCATCCATGGTTAAAATAACAATGTAACAAGCACGTAAAACTGCAAGCTTGCTAGCTTCTTCATTTTCGCTTAATTATTCTTATATTGCCCACCTGGTGGCAATGATCGTTAAGGTGTCAATGTCTATATCGTATGAGAGCGTGATTAGCCAGTTCGAGTCCCGTTAGTGGAAACAATTTTCACCATCAGAATGTTGGCCGGCAGGGTGGGAGGGGTGGTGACATACAATTTCTAATCACTAGATTCCATGCCAAAACTTGCTTCAATTCCAAACCTCTCCGTAGTGTTTATATGCAGTGAGGGCATGTGAAGCTGTTTATAGCGATTCGTCCGTCGGATGGAGATGTTAAGCCTTGAGCAGACATCTTGTATTACTCGACGGGAGTGGGCTACGTGTCGACATTGGGTTTCATACTTTCCCATCATCATAATCTTAAGCTCTGCTCCCAATGATGTGACACTACAACGGTTAAGTATAAGAGAGAGCCACGAGCACTAATGCAGCCAACAATCAATCAATCAATCAATCAATCAATCAATCAATCAATCAATCAATCAATCAATCAATCAATCAATCGATCGATCAATCAATCAATCAATCAATCAATCAATCAATCAATCCAATCCAATCCAATCCATCCATCCATCCATCCATCCATCCATAAGCGCACTAGGACGTCAAACAGAAAGGCTTGCATCAGACACATCCAGTAGGCCTACTAAAAGCCATACGATGAATAAATAAAGTGTACATAATATTTTTCCTCCGATTTTCACACTGATAATAGATTTTCGACTGTCCATCTTCAACAGATTCATCCCACTGGTTCAATACTGTATACTGGGTTAACTTCAGTGAATCTTAGAATCACTCAGGTAGCCGGGCTGATTGGCTCAGGCTGTACAGCAGTGGTCTTCTAAGCCGAAGTGGCTGGTTCGACCGTGACTCAGCCCGGCTGTACTTGAAGGTGTACAAATGCATCAGCCTCATGTCAGTAGATTTACTGGAACGTAAAAAAGCTCCGGTGGGACAACATTCCAGCACCTTAACATCTCCGAAAACCGTAAAAGTAGTTAGTGAGACGTAAAACTCCCAATATTTTTACTATTACGTAATCACGACCACGATTAAGTAATACGCCCCGAGACTGAAGAGTTCTACACCCAGATTACTAAGTGCCACATCGACCTACAGTAGGCTTACACGCTGCCGCAGCTCGTCCAAGTGCCAATGATTAGGTATCCTGAACCAGAGTTTACTTGCAGTAAGTTCAGTGGCCAGTTCATTTCCATTTCTCCTCTAGCCAACAGCACATGGTAACCTATCCAAGTGCTGACCATACCCGATGTAGCCTCCCTCATCACCTAGAATGACAGAATACAGCAAAACAGACGCAGATACACGTAGAGTTTTCCTCAACTTAAGACTCCAGCAACGCTGCATTAAAAAAAATTAAACACTTTTTGCTATTTGTTTTACGTCGCACCAACACAGATAGGTCTTATGGCGACGATGGGATAGGAACGCCCTAGGAATGGGAAGGAAGCGGCCGTGGCCTTAACTAAGGTACAGCCCCAGTATTTGACTGGTGTGAAAATGGGAAACCACGGAAAACCATCTTCAGGGCTGCCGACAGTGGGGGTTCGAACCCACTATCTCCCGGATGCAAGCTCACAGCTGCGCGCTCCTAACCGCGCGGCCAACTCGTCCGGTTATAATTTTTGTATACATTATAGAGCTAAGGAAAAAAATAACGCAGGAAATCGTTCTATAACCAGCGCTAAAGGAGAGAGAGAGAGAGAGAGAGACTATACTATACAGTAGGTCCGGACTATACCTCTACGGTATAAAATTCCTAGTTATGAAGAATTTGAGAAGATAAACAGGAAAGTGGTATTCCCGTTTCTTGAATATTATATATACTTCTAGCCTTAAAAATCATTGTAATCGTTTATTATACGTAAATGAATGGTGAAAATTTTCCTCCCTTATGATACTCTTGTCGCCCCATAAACCCCTTATGCATATGCCTGAAGACCTATCTAATATACAGATATAAATGTATCCCCCTTCCATAAAATGAGCACAATATAGCACGCATGATTGCCTGCAGTATTTTGAGACAGATAAGTAGGTCTATATAAAGAAATGTTTCTCGAGTTTTCTGAGTAAAATACGCATAAGGGGATCTGCCGTGAAGACTACCCAAATTATAGAGATTAGTGGTGACTATATGCATATACCTAGCAATGAGTCCTGTTACTGTTCACCTACTTCTACATAAATTCATAACTAGGGCTCGGATTTATACTACCTAAAATTTCTGAAGATATAGGTGCCCCAAATTATGACATAAAAATTGTAAATATGACACGAAAGAAATTAAGTGAAAAAGAAAATCCACAGCCTGTTTCCAGTCATGCAACCGGGTCAGTATTCCTCAAAATTTGCTTAGAAGACTAGCAACAAACTGGCCATATTTCTAACATTATTTTGTCCTTCCTATCTTGAAAACTTACTTTTTGAGAAACCCGTTCCTTTCAAACTTCATTTAACCACATAATATTTCAAACGAAAGGAAATCCAAAATAACAAAACACGAAAAATAGCACTTGGGTTTATCGACCAAGGAATGCGAATAATACTTGGAGAACGGCATATGTTTTATACTATCTTTTGGTCAAATATGATGATTAAATATATAGAATATGATTATTAAATATATAGAATATGCATTTAAATGTCCAATAAAAACTGTGTCGTCGGGTTCACGAAAGATAGAAATGTGTTTAATTTAGGTTTGCAAAAACGACCAAGATAAGAACATGACGTCACAGAAATTCGAGTCCTAATCATATTATATACTGTATCAGGTGTATCAGAACGTCCGTTGTGTTGGAGTCCGAACCCTCAAATTTGAGCATCTAAGGCGAGACCTTTACCAGTAGTGCACAAGCTCGATTAAGTCGCCAATTAATGTTATCAGAGACAAACTAGCCAAGATATTTCATACGGTAAAAAACGGGTTCATGGGAGCGATAACCTAAGAAGAAATTTATTTTAAAGTATCTCTGTACTAAAAGTAAGTTCTACTTGTAGCAGTAAATCTTCTGAATTTGAACGACCTACTCGATACAATATATACAAGGAAATAATTAACAAACAATGGAAAATTATTTTATTCTCATAACTGCGTTTGAATAATGTAAAAGCTCTATCAATAACAAATAATATTGTGAAGCACACGTAACACAATTTTACCAGCAACGGAAAGGACTTCCGGGCAGGACGGCGCAATGCAATACATGAATTAAATCTACTCCCCCATACTTCTTAAATACGAAGAAGAATATAGTATACATAATGCGGTTAATTAAACGTACGGGTAGGAGTAGAAAGTAGAAAGGGGTACGTACAAAGGCATGGTTGAGCTCAAATGTAAAAAGAAAAAGAAAACATTTTTCGAAACAAATTAAATCAGTCATTCCGACAGGCACTTAATAATCCAGAATCTGAGTGATAACTATAGTGTACCAGTGTGACTGAAATGTGTGCGGTACCCTGTGCCACTGTGGTACCTGCAATCCAGTATTTGCGTCTATGAATGTCATGGCCAACCATGAACTTGAAATAAGCACTATTGCAGAATTTTCCTGGGCTAAGAGTGAATATTCCCCGGGGCAGCAAAGGTAGAACAACCGCAAGTCGTCGTGGTCCGGAATGGAACCAATCAGTTTATCGTGCACGGTTCTGAAGGTATAGTAATTATGTTATATAGGTACGGGTAGAGAGTTATATAATTCACATCTCAATTTCTTTTTGTGGTACTTTCTGATTTCTGTTAGCAAGAATAACACAAAGATAACGCCTTAGGATGTTCCTATGTAGATGTGACAAAAATGTATTTTCCCTTGATGAGTGAATGAACATGAAATTAAGATAACATGTTACTTTAAACAGTGAAATCCCTTTTGAAATATACCGCCTAATGGAGACTGAATCTTTCGATGCAGTAAAAAATATGAATAATGCACGTTTCCTTTGGGTCGTGTAGAATATTTCGGAAAGCGAACGAATATCAAAAGCAAAGGAAAAGACTCGTTATACCATATTTTAACAGAAACTAGAAAATGTGCACGGGTATTTGGAGTAAGGAAAGAATGCGAAAGAATGTGGTCAACTCGAAATACCTGCACCAGGCCTCTCCAGAGGCCGCTCGTCATTAGGTATATTATTATCCTTATATATTATAATATATGAACCTATCTTAGTAACTCCATAGTAAAGTTTACTCTATAGGACTTGGAATCTGCACCATTCGATAATTCGAAGTATGAAACCCTCATTAAAAGCAGTTTTCTGACTATGTCATTTAGTGGGCATACCCAACACTCATTCCAGCAACGAGCTGGGATAATATTTTAAGTGAATTCCTGCGGGAGTTATTTCAATAGTAGGTCCAAATATTAACAGTTGCACATGTAACTACTGATCCAACGACAACCTAGGTTATACGTCAAAGATTCATATTTTAGCTCGACTTGTAGATAGAGGCTTCCATTATTCGTAACTTGGGCACTAAGAGGAAAAAAAACGGATAGCTCTATTGCCCCGTCACCTTCATTCCCAGGAATTCATCACGCACTCATCTTCTCAAGCACCGCAGAGTGAACCTCAGGACTATGCGTCTCTTCAAAAGCGGATGATTCGTTCCAAAATGTTTCAACTTCTTTACGAGAATCGAACTTACGTCATTTCGACAGAACAGAGCGAAATCGGCTACTACTACTGAGAAAGAATGAGATGTATCGACTAGCGCGGTCGATTACTATTAAATCAAACGTTTATTAGGCTGCGAGTATTTATGTACGGCAGGAACCAACTGTTAGTATCCACTAGACACCTTTTTGTATTATCCTCTGAATCAGAAGGAATGACGCGTTTCACGTAAACTGTTTTTAAAACACAGTACGAAAAATAAAATCAGAAAAAATTTTATTGGACAAAAATCTATCACTTAAAACTAACCACAAGGATCCTATCTATTTTGTACAACCAAAGCCTTCAAAATAAACAAGTCCATAATAAATATTAGTTCTCAGAACTAACAAAACAACATTTTAAAAATCTCACAATATGAAAAAACTTCAGAAAAGCTTTAGGGAAATTTTGATAGAAACTGTCGAGAGCTGAAAAGCAACCTACCTTCCAGTCGCTTCTCGCTTGGACATGGATTCTATATTTGGAACAAGGAAAATAAATACAACGTCCATTTAGCCTTATCCATAGGTTGTACTTGGGTTCACAATACTGTCATTTTGTAATTGCTTGTTGCACTACGTCTGTTCTTCTGCGAGAGTCGTCTTCTGAAATATTCTACGAGCTACCCAATTCTTCTAAGGAAAAAAAAAGAAGAAGAAGAAGATTGACGATGCCTCCATTATTCCCCAATAACATACGGAAATTTATACCCATACGTCCATACAAATGCATTCAAATATACTGATCTTCAATATCACCTATTAATACAGAACTTAACAACAATGGGGAAAAGTTCGCATACTGTGAAGTGTGTTAAGTCAAAACTACTTTGAAAAACTTAATTGCAAATGAATATCACCCGAGCTACATATGCATGTCTATGTAGCCACAGTATACCTTTGTTTTTCAAACGGTTATTACCTTGTTAAAACAAAAATACATTTTAAGCAGTGTTTTACAAATTATACGATGTTTATATATTAATACTATTACTACTTAATAAGTGAAACTGTTTGGTAAAAACAGTCACAAAAATAAATGCATAGGCCTACCTGAAGTCAATCTAATAGTTTGCCGAGAGAGTCACCTAAGCGGTAAGACTGTAAAACTATGAGCTTGCGTTCGGGAAATAGTGGGTTTGAATCGCACTGACGGCGGCCCTGAAGATAGTTTTCTGTGGTTTCCCATTTTCACACCAGATAAATGTTCGGGGCTATACGTTAATGAAGGCCAAGGCCGCCACCTTCTCCGTCTTAGCCCTCTCATCCCAGCGTCACAGATAACCTGAGTGTGTTAGTGCGACATTAAAATAGCTGACACAAAAGAAAAGAAGATAATCTACATAGTGAATAATATAACGGATATCAGCACGTTTTCTATATTTTTTGTTTGTATAATTTACTGTAAATAAGATACGTGTTAACAATATCTTGATCTTAGAGTTTTGTAAAAGCAATACTCAGACGCTAAGGGTATCTTCAACTGAGGAAGTATGGGAAACTTTGGTCAGCTAAATCACCGACTACAAATCCTGAGTAAAGATCAGTTACAAATATTTTTTTACATCAGCTTCCTGCCGAACGCACGGGTTCTTTTATTTACAGTTTTTCACGTGGTTTTCACTAAAAATTCCATGCGACTGTTCCAATGATACAATGACATGTCTGTGACTTGAGAAAAGCGGAGCGCTCTTAATCATCCTCACCGTCGTCCACCACCACCACCTATGACGTCTATATCATTGTATTACTGGACGCTTAAAATAACGTTTACGCCATTTCTATGTTAAATGCAGTACTGTAGTAGTCTCAAATGGCATCTGCAATGTAACAAGTGACATCCAGCATAAGAAAAGTTAGCATCCGGGAGATAGTGGGTTCGAACCCCACTGTCGGCAGCCTTGAAGATGGTTTTCCGTGGTTTCCCATTTTCACACCAGGCAAATGCTGGGGCTGTATCTTAATTAAGGCCACGGCGACTTCCTTCTCATCCCTAGACCTTTCCTATCCCATCGTCGCCACAAGACCTTTCTGTATCGGTGCGACGTAAAGCAAATAGTAAAAAAAAAAAAAAAAAAGTTAGCTTGTAGTTTTACGTAGAACGTACCGTGGAAATCAACGGCAACTATCACTTTGACGGTAGGGGTATAATTCAATATACTGAGGGCAACATCCACAGAACACTGGCCGAAGAAGTAAAGTTTCCACAGCTGATGAGTGGAGTACCACGTTGGTTTAAAAAAAAAAAAGTTGTGAGCTTACCGGCCCCCTCAAATTTTTGAAGAACTTCGAAGAACTCAGTTCATGGACGTTTTCAATTTTTTTAACCAATCTGAGAGAAACAATCACATCAGACGTCTTGTTGGTGAGCGATCGGTTCTAAAGCAAAGTAGGACTTAAAGAGACTACTGTAGACTCCATGATACGAGCACTGTCGATTACCAGGCAGCACGCACTTGTAGCGCGTATTGTGATGTGCTCTTCCATAGACAGTCAGACACGAATAGAAATAAATGTATCGTTAACGAGCACAACATAAGAATGTGTGAATTCCTCTCAATCAGTATAGTTAAAATTAATCGTAATTTTCAAGTCTGTCAGCGTGTACAACCCGGTAATACAACTACCAACTAAAGGCAACAGGCAAATACCGCACGGTTCAGACAATGCGCACATTAGGCAACTTTGTTTTATATACAGACTTCAAAGTGCATTCCTCGCGAAATATGTGTTACGAACTACGCGCGAGTCATGATAACAAACAAGGATACACTACTAAGAAACAAGTGACTAAAGACGCCAGCCGTCAAAATTAGGCCACACTGAATAACTTAAGGAACACACTAACGGCTTAAATATCAGCAGGAATATTTATGACAAAGAAAATATTTTTTCACATGTACCAGATGGGGTAATGCTGTCAATTTCCACGATTCTTGAAAACGAAAGACTACTAAATTTAATTCAAATAATATTATGTAGGCTTATTTTTGACTATGTTACAGTACACTTTTATGAGCAATCTACGTTGAAGTATGGTACATTCCCACAACCGATTCACCCGAAAGGAACATCCGATTCTCTTAAGGTTTATAGATTTACCTTCTACGTTTTGAGTGCGGTGAAAGTGTAGCTCCTGGGGGTGTAGGTACACCAACTTGGGGCAATCCTGGGGGCGGGATCTGATGATGGGGTGGCAGGTACGTTGGTGGAGGAGCGTAGTGGGGCGGTCCCGCCGTGGTGGCGGCGTACGTGTACATTGTCTGTCTGTTGTGTCACAACACGAATCACAGCATGGTTGACTTCAACATTTGAGGGGCGGCAGGATTTCCAGGCTGGTTTCAGCACAACGCACGCACTTTCTTACAACACGAAACACGCACTTCAAACTACGTACAACAACGACCCAACCGTACACGCCGCGCTCCACAGACTGAGTCAGCTGAAGCCACGGCGCGGCCACACACTCAACTCGACACGCTACGTCCTCGCCCAGCGCTGCCAACACTACAGGCACAATCTCACGGGTGAAAAGTCCCGACCTCGAGAGCGGGGCTTTCGAGACTAGCAATCAGTGCTGGGATATGTTTTATTAGCTTTGTACATACCAAGAAACCTTCCGCATTTAAGTCTGTGGCATACATTAGGCTTTAAGCACGCATTAGTTTAAACAGTATCATGCAGATTCATTAGAAATGTATACGCCATTCAGCGTGAGGTCTGTAAAGTCCATCGAAAGTGTAAAAGCCCGCATTCTCAAACATGGCATCAATTTTGTGATCTTAACTGTTTCTATATCTCTTACCTTCGATAAATATCTGGTCATTATTATTTTCTAGGTCTACATCGCTTCTCTCACCCTTTATGGCTGGGTCTATCTGTACCCCACTTAATTTTTGCTCGTTCTATCACCTAAATCATTCAGAGGTACAATTTCATTTAAAGTGTTCGTTCCTAATAAATCAGCATTCATCCTCATAATTACGACTACCCTCCAATTTCCGGATTAAGTACAGCAATAAAAGGCGCAAATTGGCCGTGCAGTTAGGGTCGATTAGCTGTGAGCTTGCATTTGGGAGATGGTGGGTTCGAATCCCACCGTCGGCAGCCCTGAAGATGGTTTTCCGTGGCTTCCCGTTTTCAGCTTTCAGGCCTTCGGTTCAGAGGGTCCCGGGTTCGATTCCCGGTCGGGTCGGGGATTCTAATCGTGACTCAGGGACTGGGGCTAGTGTTGGTCCCAACACTAAGGATGGTTGTGTAGTTGTACTTCCTCGTAAAACAATAATCACCATCGCTGTCCCAACACTCTCCCATTCATATTCAGATAACACACAACACTATCAACCACCACAGAAACACACTATTGCGAATACATCCCTCCACATACAGCTGACGTCAGGAAGGGCACAGGCCGTAAAAAATGGCCAAAACCGCATGTGACACAGTTCGCACCCGAGACCCCACAGGTGCCGAAAAAGCGGTAGAAGAAGAAAACATTATCATCACCGTATTATTTTTAAAAAAAAATTATCATCAGTCTGGGTGGATGTACGGCTTACCACTGTATGTATGGCTTAGCAAGGAAAAACTGCTTGAATAACGTAATCCCCAATTTTTGAATTTGGTTGCTCCGTCTAATGATGGAATATATGATGTATTGAATTAGGAGGATACCTTCAATTTTTTCACCTT
The DNA here is from genome assembly GCF_040414725.1 of Anabrus simplex. Lineage (NCBI taxonomy): Eukaryota > Metazoa > Arthropoda > Insecta > Orthoptera > Tettigoniidae > Anabrus > Anabrus simplex. Next base: position 141,330,399 of record NC_090265.1, read on the forward strand.
TGTAAAGTGAAATACGGTCAATACGGAATGATTCTAATATCTTTTAATATCCACATGATGTAAATATTGTATATTGTGCTAATTTTGTTTCCGTCTAGACTCTCTCTTGTTTTTTCATTTGTTCCTTCATTATGTTTTTTGGCATTTTAAGCTTGTATTATGCAAATTATTTCAACCCCACCCTTTTTCACTGAAGATGGCTCAAACGAGCCGAAATATGTTTGAATTTGGTTGCTCCGTCTAATGATGGAATATATGATGTACTGAATTACGAGCATACACTCAATGTTTTCACCTTTGTAAAGTTACCACTGTGCCATATTGGATTTAAAATTGCCTGTACCTTAATTATTGGATGCGGACAGCTTGCATCTGGATTTAAAAATTATAAGCAGCTTCAACTCTTTTGTGTTCCTCGTGTGAGGGTGGTGATTTTTTTTTTGCTGTACGTCGCACCGACACAGATAGGTCTTATGGCGACGACGGGACAGGGAAGGCCTAGGAATGGGAAGGAAGCGGCTGTGGCCTTAATTAAGGTACAGCCCCAGCATTTGCCTGGTGTGAAAAAGGGAAACCACGGTGCTTTTTCTTACTAATTTTTCTTCGGTGACTCTTGATACTAGCCACGCCGAGCGAGTTGGTCGTGCGGTTAGAGGCGCGCAGCTGTGAGCTCGCATTCAGGAGATAGTGCGTTCAAAAACCCCTGTCGACAGCCCTGAAGATGGTTTTCCGTGGTTTCCCGTTTTCAGGCCAGACTGTACCTTAATTAAGGCCACAGCCTCTTCCTTCTCACTCCTAACCCTTTCACAAATTCCATCGTCGCCGTAAGACCCATCTGCTTCGGTGCGATGTAAAGCCAATAAAAAAAATACTAGCCATCTTATAACCAGGATAGTTAGCACCTTATTTTAGTCTCCTAATCCTGCCTACAGATGAATAATTACTTTCTTTGAAACGAAGACTACAGACAACGGACGAAGCAGAATTACTTTTTCGAACAAAGTTATCGCGAGAAATCACTTTGAGCCACTCATTTTATTGTCCGCAGGAAATTCGTGAAATGGTAGTGTCCATTTGTCTTTTTGTTCTGTTCGAAGTACGAAAAGGCACTCAGCAATATCATATATTCGAAGATTTGTAGATACAATTTTTTAAAATCTTTGTTTTAATGGTGTCTAACCAACGAGTCCTCTGGCGACCTTGTCTTCTTGTACCGTTGATCATTCCTAGTATGACTGTTTTTCCCAATGCACCTGATCGTATAACGTGGCCAAAGTAAGCTATCAGCTTCAACCAATGACATACGGGGCTAGATGCGCTCTAAAACTACCTTATTGGTGACTTTTGTAGTCCATGGTATTCGTAAGATTCTCCGCCAACACCAGAGCTCAAAAGCGTCGATCTTCCTTTTGTCTGCCTGTTTCAGCGTCCAGCTCTCACATCCATACATGAACAGTGGGAATATAATCGCACTGACTAATCTGTACTTCGTAACCAAACTGATATCTCCGCTCTTCCAGATCGGGGACATAATCATCATATACGTCCAAGCGAAATCCGTCTTTTGATATCAGGACGGCAGTCTCCACTCTGACTGATTTTGGCTCCTAAGAAGATGAAATCTCGCACTCTCTCTATCTCTTTCCCACTTAGCTTTAGAAAAACTGTACCACGCTCATCCGTAGTCATAACTTTGATCTTTTTAATATTCACTTTCATCACTGAGGCGGGAAATTAAAAGCTTTAGTTCTTCTTCTGTTTCTGCCAGCAAGGTTGTATCATCACCATATCTCAAATTAGTCATAGTTCTTCCTCCAATCTTCACACCAATGTCGAATTCCTCTAAATTTAACTTCCACATAATTATTTCTGCATACAGATTGAAAAGGAATGGTGAAAAAACGCAGCCTTGACGGACACCTTTTTCAATTTTAAACCATTCAGTGTCGCCATATGATGTACGAACTGCTGCCTCTTGTTCTGTATAAAGCGAACGTATCAGCTGAGTCAAATGTAAGGGTACCCCCAGTAAAAAGAAAGAGAACCTTGCGACATTTAATCCGTGTATGCTGATATAGGAAATGTTTCGATCGAATCCTTTTAATTCTTTTAATGATTATTTCCAGCTAATTGTACTTACGTAGATGCCAGAATAATAATAATAATAATAATAATAATAATAATAATAATAATAATAATAATAATAATAATAACGTTGATCAGAACATCAAACTCTCTCCAGTCACTAACAGAAAAAACAGTACGTCCGGGAGGAGGTGTGAAATGGACTCAGGAGCGAAAAGACATTCACAGTGCAAGAATGAAGGAGTACTGGTCAAAGAAGAAAGCTGCTAGAGATAAGAACCACGTGGTCCATAGGAGGCCCAAACGGAACTATAATAATAATAATAATAATAATAATAATAATAATAATAATAATAATAATAATAATAAAGAATGAATGAATGAATGAATGAATGAATGAATGAATGAATGAATGAAAAACTGAAAGAACGCAAGCTATCACAAGTAACACTGGGGCGAAAGAATAAATGTGTTGAGATAAATTGTCCAGCATTTGCAGATAATTTTGCCATACTTTCAGAAAACCTGAAAAATGCAGCAATACACGCCAATCTCTTGGAAGAAATAGTCAACAGAACAGATTTAAGAATTTCTGTAGAAAAACTAAATTTATAACAAATACCTAGGTATAAAAATACTCCACAATTCTAACAACAGAAACTGGTCGAATAATGGGGGGGGGGGGGGGGTAAAGAAATTCAGATATTTGGGAGAAACAATTCAAGAAAATGGTTTGAAAAAGTCCGCTGTAGAGGATACACAAGATGGAAAGAGCATACAGTAAGTATAACTAAGAATATCTACAACAAAAAGTGTTTATCTAAAAACCTCAAAACTGTAGTCAAAGCGGAACGCCTATACGCGAGTGAATGTCTAGTACTGTATTACAAGCTGAATAAATTAGAAGTACTGGAAAGAAGAATTGTACGGAAAATACTCGGCCCGATAAGAACTACAGAACTCTGGAAATCAAGAAGTAATGATCAAATATACCGGAACATAGAAAACATAACAGAAACAGTGCGGAAGAGGAGATTTTTTAAAAACATTTATACAGAATGGATGACAACAGGTTAACCAAAGAGATCTTCAAATATCTTTGGAAACAAGAAGTCGATAACAACCTGGATTCATGAAGTCAAGAAAGATTTGGAAAGAAACAACATAAGAGAAGAAGCAGCAAGAGAGAGAGAGATTTTTAGAAATAAAGTGTTAAAAATGGAAGGATTCCAAGGTTTGGAGGGAAATAAAACAGGTTCCAAATGGTCTGAGAAGAGGAAGAGGAGACATAGTGAGCACATGAAGGAGTATTGGAGGAAGAAGAAGTAACAACAAAGGACGAAACATTGAAACTGTCACGTGGTCCCTAGAAGACCTTAACGGAGAAATAATAATAATAATAATAATAATAATAATAATAATAATAATAATAATAATAATAATAATGTTGTATATTGGGTATTCAGCCCGAAGGCTGGTTTGATCCTCTGCAGCTCCACCAACAGCTGTCATAAATAGCCTAGGCGTCACTGAAGGGGCGTGCTAGGAAAATGAGGAGTGAGGTAGTTTCCCGTTGCTTTCCGCGCCGAGCCATCCGTTGCTATTACATATCAAGCTGCCAAGCCCACTGAAATGCATACACCAACCGACCCTATGGGCGATATTTTCACACCATTCATAACAGGGACTGGCTGCAAAAGCAACGGTATTACTAGCATCACTCATACCTCAGTCACTTTCATATTGTCAAAGCCAAGGATGAGACTGAGACAGGTCAATGATAGTAACAAATTTGATATAGCACATACCAGAAGACATAGTGCACTGTAAACACTACATCTCGCCAGCAAAGGCATACATTAATAATAATAACACACTAATTTATTATCTTCATTAGACTGTCAACTACCGAGCTCGATAGCTGCAGTCGCTTAAGTGCGGCCAGTATACAGTATTCGGTAGACAGTAGGTTCGAACCCCACTGTCGGCAGCCCTGAAAATGGTTTTCCGTGGTTTCCCATTTTCACACCAGGCAAATGCTGGGGCTGTACCTTAATTAAGGCCACGGCCGCTTCCTTCCCACTCCTAGCCCTTCCCTGTCCCATCGTCGCCATAAGACCTATCTGTGTCGGTGCGACGTAAAGCAACTGGCAAAAAAAAAAAAAAAAAAAAAAAAGACTGTCAACTGAAGTCCCTGCCACGGTCATATCACAGAAGATGGTCTTCCACATTACCCTTGTGCGTGAAATGTGTGTTGTGCTAAGAATACTACTTCAATCATTAACTATATGAGGGCAGAGAGAAATTGGTGAACGAACACATCGCAGAAAGTATGGCCTACCTTTTATTAATGTCTGTGAATCGAACAATAGATAATACTGTCTTCCCTTTGTTGAACTTCTGTCTAATAAGGAATCCAATGCTTATTTACTTTATTCTGAGAATTCATTTTTTACTCACCAAAGAGACAATTGGACTGGACATTTCTTGAGGCATGAATGTCTTCTGCACACAATACTGGAGGGTAGTGTGGAAGGAAAGAATAATCTAATTTAATCAATTTCCAGTGCTTCGACTTTCTTGTTTAATTACCTTTCTAAGCAAGCAAGCTAGCTAGCAAGTAGTTTTACATAACTGTTGATATCACGATCATAACCACAGAACTTCCAGTTTACGCGGAATCCGAACCACAGTGACGAGACTTTTCATTAAAAACTCTAACATGCAATGGCTGGTATAACATTTCCTGTAAGTCTTCTACAACTAGTGTACACTCTTCCCCGATAACTTTCCTCCATTCCTAAGTTTATACATTGAATCCCAACAATCATTTTCTGTAGTTTCATCTGATTTTATCAATTAAATCGATCTTCACAAGTTCTACGTGGAATTTATCAATTACATGTTTAGATCTTTTCCTTCTTGTACACAAGGATTCATACACAGAAGATTTATGTCATTTTCTGCTCTTAGCATAATAATCATGTTTACTTCATTTTACATTTTTGTCGTTTACAATACAAGATGATCTATGGAAGGTTGCCACGAAATCATAAATTGAAAAACATTCAATAATAGATGTTAATCTCTCTAAAGGGTGTGTTAAAATCAACAAACATGTGGGTATGTATTATTTACATTTCAAGGTTTACACCCGACCACCAGGGATATTGCCGTGCCACGTAAGAGTACTAAAGTTAATCCGAAATTGTTAACACCTAATATTATGATAAACCTAGAGCCAGAATGTAGACAAAAGAGGAAGCTTAAGAGGAAGGCAAGGAGGAAAAGGATTAAAAAGGAAACGCCACCTCTATATAGACATGGAAATTATGACAGGAGAAGATTGTGATGAAACACACCACCAGTAGCGCTATATTAATAGTCAAAGAAACTAAACTTCACTTGTTAATGTCTTTTCCGAAAAGCATCACCGAAAATCTCTGGAACGACATAGAGAAAAACGACACCAAACGTAATCCAGTTACCACCGTTCCTAGTCTGATCCATATGATAAACAGCCCTGAGGAACAATAACTGCACAGTACAAGCAGGAGAGAGAGTATTAATGGGACACGATAGTTAACGAATGCCTGTTTATGTGCCATCAATCCTGTACAAAGGAAGAGTGCAATAAAAACATAATGAATCGACGGAGTACAACAAATTAATAAACGCCATTATATATGACGAGGAGTATGCATTAAGTCATTTCATTACTGATGATACATAAGCTAATAGATAGACCCGTGGTTGGAAACAGTACATAAAATGGTAAATTACCAACCTCAGCACAGCATACATTATAGACCAGCGAAGCCCTTTCATAGCACGTGGAACACGTTCTATGGGTTTATAATTTTATAACCATGACCTAACCTATTTCTTTGTAATGTGCGTTCTATTAATGAGTACCCCCATTTACTTACACAGAAAGCATTCGAAGCAGTCTGCACTTTTTTTGGTTTTTGAGGAAAACGATTGCTTAGAGGAATGTTGAAACTGGAATACATGGCTCTATCAGACAATTTGTCTGTGAAGGTTTTGTTCACATTCAAATACGTTAACCCAAGACCTTTCAACCACAGGAAGTACTCGTAATAATAGTGCAAAGAACAGAGGTGAAATGCAACTCAACACCATTACAATATTGAGTTTGATTCCCTCTAATGTGATAATTCTCTCTTCTCGACAGGAATTTCACATTACACAGTTCTACAATATGGCCAAATCTTTCTTCAGTTTTTTGTTAGAACTGATCAGTCTTCCTCTCATTTTTCTACCGGACATTCCATACCTGCACATACCATTCGGCCCGTAGTAATATCTATCCATCTATATATATACTAGCTGATGTACCCGTCCTTCGCTACGGGATTCTCAGAAAGACTGACTTGGTGGTTTTCCTAACTGAATTCAACATAGGTCATTACAAAAACGTCAGTAGGAAAGTAGCGATTGAAAGCAATGTTATCATATAAAATACTCGATCAAATGAAAAACCGTACACTTTCTCACTTTCAACGAACAGTACTACGGTGCCGATCTAAGAGTCCAAAGTTCCAGAGCAGCAATAACCAGGTCGCAGACTGCCGTGAACACTCCTCTGTCATTATTCCGTTAAATATGCACACTACTCATTCCAATCAGTGGCTCAGAGTAGGGATTGTATAGCTCGAATACTATGACGAACTAGTATGTTACGTACCAGATATATCAGAAAATGTATGAACCAGAGGAATGGCATGCTAAAGAAGAAAGTTATCTTACACCCCAGCTACTTCCCACCATTATACAGGCAGGCTGTTACAGTCGGTACGACCAGGCGAGTTGGCCGTGTGGTTAGGGGCGCGCAGATGTGAGCTTGCATCCGGGAGATAGTGGATTCGAACCCCACTGCCGGCCACCCTGAAAATCGTATTCGGGAGATGATGGGTTCGAGCCCCACTGTCGGCAGCCCTGACGATGGTTTTCCGTGGTTTCCCATTTTCACACCAGGCAAATGCCGGGACTGTACCTTAATTAAAGCCACGGCCGCTTCCTTCCACTTCCTAGACCTTTCCTATCCCATAGTCGCCATAAGACATATCTGTGTCGGTGCGACGTTAAGCAAAAAAAAAGAAGATGGTATTCCGTGGTTTCCCATTGTCACACCAGTCACACCAGTCACACCAGTCACACCAGGCTGTACCTTAAAGCCAAGGCCGCTTCCTTCACACCACTATCCATTTCCTATCCCATCGTCGCCATAAGACCTACCTGTGTCGGTGCGACGTCAAGCAAATTTAAAAAAACTCAGTACGCTGCAGTAATCCTATCTATCGGGGATGAGAGGAAACAGAAGACAAAAAGCACATCACAACAAACAATGGTCAATGTAATGTTATTGTTGATAAAGTTTATGAGCTTTCTATATTGCAGGCCTTCACATTAGTTTTCTTTCGACTCTGTGATATTAGGGTGCCTTACAAAATTATTTATATCGTAGACTGTAGTTCCTTATTCTCAGACTTTACATACCGATTTTCACTAAATTCTGTTTACCCATTTTCTCGTGACTCGGCGCTGATATGGACTTAGTAACAAAAATCCGAATTCATGAATATCTCCGATTATATGCGGTACGGTAACAACGTATAAGACATAAGTGATCGGAAATTTAATTTCTTACATAACTACTACTAACTTACGACATAACTAAAGTTATGTTAGTTATGTAGTATTTATCGATACGACCACTAATAACATAAATAACTTATTTGAGAATTACACTTCAGACCTTCCACTAAACTACCATTTTACTCAGCGTGAATAAAATAATTTGTAGCCTAGATTGCAGTGGTTAATCACCCGACATTACATACCGATTTTCATTAAATTCTCTTCAGCCGTTTTATCGTGATGCGTGTGTGTAGGCCTACATACAGACAGACAGACAGACAGACAGACAGACAGACAGACAGACAGACAGAAATTACGGAAAAGTAAAAAATGCATTTCGTTTTTCCTGTGGACATGACCGATACAGATATACCATTATTTTCAAATTCTGGGTAATGAACAGACAAAATTCTTATTTTATATATATAGATTTATCGATACGGCCACTAATAACATAAATACCTTATTTGAGAATTACATTTCAGGCCTTCCCCTAAACTACCATTTCACTCAGCGTGAATAAAATAATGTATAGCCGAGCTTGTAATGGTTCATCACCCGACATTACATACCGGTTTTCATTTAATTCTCTTCAGCCGTTTTCTATTGATGCGTGTACAATAATACATACATACATACATACATACATACATACATACATACATACATACATACATACATACATACATGTTCCAAGCTTCGTAGACCACAGGTAGAGCAAAGTATGCCCCATTGGAACATGCGGTGGCAGGTAAGTACGTAGCTGCGCGAACTCCCCTCCTTCGAAGCAATTCACAACACAAAGTTTATTCACTGCCTAGAGATGTATTCCAGCGACGAGTATGTGGATATGGATTTTTTTTTAATGACGATCTTTTGCCCCTACTTTGCACCATAAGTTATGCACCTGCGTGTATTTGGAAATTGCGGAATTGTAAAGTGTTGAATGTGAGGAAAGGAACATCAAGGACGACACAAACACCCAGTCCCCAGGCCAGGGATATTAATCATGTACAATTAAAAAACCCTGACCTGGTCGTGAATCGAAGCCGGGGCCGCCGGGTGACAGGCTATCTGACGCTATCCGGCGTAACTCTCATACAAGCACAAGGGCCATTGCACAGGAGACGAACATCAGCCGAGCGTCTGTTATGCGGATATTGCATAGCCACGGGTTTAACCCGTACCATCTGCACTTACATCAGGAGCTCCATGGTCATGATTTCGATGCCCGGGTGACGTTCTGTGAATGGATCCTACAGTATGTGGACACTGATCCTGCTTTTCTAGCGACTCTTATTTACGGACGAAGCATGAATCCATAACAATGGACCGTTCATCGTCATAATATGCATTACTGGAATGTGGATAATCCCCATTGGGTGCGACAGACGGCTTTTCAGGTACGCTGGGGCGTGAATGTATGGTGTGGAGTCATGGATGATCACTTCGTCGGTCCCCATTTCTTTGAGGGCCATCTGACCAGCCAAGGCTATCTGCGGTATCTTCAAGATGAACTACCGCCGTTTTCGGAACACGTGCCACTCCTTGACCGCTGCAGAATGTGCTTACAACATAACGGAGCTCCACCGCACGAGGCGGTGGTCGTCCGGAATCGATCTCCATGCGACGTATCGTGATAAATGGATAGGAAGGGGAGGACCTGTTCCCTGGCCCGCCAGATCAACCGATCTTACGCCCCTAGATTTTTTTTTCTGTGGGGCCATGTAAAACAACTGGTGTATGCACAGGAGTCGGTCAGTCCTTGCCGCCTTAGACAGCTCAACACAGAGGCATGCTGATTCGTTTCGCCAGAGATGTTGCAACGGGCCAGACGGTCCTTACAATATCGCACGCAGCTCTGTATCTACCACGGATGTCGTCGGATCGAGCAGGTGCTGTATTAAACGACGGGGACCGGGCGAGTTAGCCGTGCGGTTAGAGTCGCGCAGCTGTGAGTTTGCATCCGGGAGATAGTGGGTTCAAATCCCACTGACGGCAGCCCCGAAGTTGGTTTTCCGTGGTTTCCCATTTTCACACCAGGCAAATGCTGGGGCTGTAACTTAATTAAGGCCACGGCCGCTTCCTTCCCACTCCTAGGCCTTCCCTATCCCATCGTCACCATTAGACCTCAAGGAACTTAGAATACTCAACAGGTAGGTCATTCCGGCCATGTGTGCTGCCATTGGTCAGAGGCTTGTGACATCACCGGGAAGAACACTTCTGCGGTCTGTAATAATCTCTTGCATTAAATGCTGAATGCAAAGTAAAATTTATCGTTTCTTTTGCGCTTTCAAACTGGAATGTCTTTCGTTCATGACTTGGAACATATATTTAAATCATGAATATGTTTAATGAATGAGAGAAAAATAGAAAATATCTATCGTAGGACAAATTATAGTGCATAATGTATGTGCCAGCCTCGTAAGCCTTAGTTAGGCATGTTTGTTGTTAATAATCACATTACAATGAATAGGTAGTTCTTAAAATTGTTTTAACAGTTTTCTTCTTTATCAGACAAGACGGATGTGGATTTCGGAAGGCTATCCTTCCACTATCTGCAAGCTACCACGACTTAGAAGGCTACGGCGCTCAGTGGGCTGTTTTTGCCCCGGTATGTTTTAAATATCCTTCAAAAGTTGAAGTCAGCGACACAGTCACCGGCTAAAGCCTTTTTTTTCTTTTTTTTAATGTCAAGGCAGGAAATGTAATCTATGGCTGTTAAGGAGATACAACCCCGACTAGGTTCTTCTTTACTGCGTTCTTCTTCATTACTTCCCATTTGGCCTTTTTGTTCAAATGTCTGATACGAATGAAAGTCCTTGTCCTTACGTATAAGGCAATGGTTTTCCTATCGACTTCGGGAAATTTCGAGTGTATAGTTGATGTTAATGATTCCATACTTTGTAGCACCTTGAAATACATTGCCCGTGGAAGGAAGCAAAAATAACTTCAAACTCCATTGTCGTAGCCAACCACTCAGGGGAAGGAGTCTTATTCAGATGATAGTTTCGGATCAAGACGACATATATCCGTTTTTGTTCCCAACGAACTGTCAATGTTTTTACACTTGTAGGCGACGTAACCTGCTAAGTATTTTAAAACATCGTCTGCTACATCTTCATTGGGAATCGTTAAACTGCTTAGGTCAGTATCAAGTAGCAAATTTTCTTCACTTCTATCAAAACTCAAAACATCGCACGGGTTGTCCGTCACGTCGATGCAAAGTTCGCTGGAAAGGAAATTCTGGAATTCTTCTTCAGTTCCTTCGTCAGGTGTCTGGAATCAGAAAATGTAGAAAGTTGACTTCTGTCCTGAGCAACAGAGGCTCCACGAGATAGCGGCATGTCGTTCGCTAGTATTAGTTCCCAGTTAGTATTAAGAGGCGCATTCTGTTCTTCACTTCGAAAGGAGTGGGATCGTTATAAAATGTACCGAGACCCCGAAGTCTAGAGAAATAATATTCCAGACAATCTTGATTCAGTCTGGAAGTCAAAATGTACTTTGCCCCAATGCCTTTCACATCTCCAAAGAGTCTGATAAGGGAGTTTATGGATATTAAAAATCCTTTCTGGAACCGAAAGAGACTGCTTCTTTTCCCCAGCCGCATACTCGAGCAAATGTCAAAAAATCGTTTTAATGTGTTTTCTTGACTTCGATGTTTGAGGTCATAACCACTTCCAAGGGGAGCTTTTTTATCGTTAGGGACCCTTGAGTTCAAAACATCGAATACATCATTTATTAATTCAATAATATTCCCCTCATTATGTTTGAGTAGAATATATTTAATTGCTTGGGCAGTGCGACGTGAAAACAGCTGTGCAGCCATTCTGACATTTTGACGAGCACGTCCAGTAACGTTCAGGTGAACCTCTGATATGGTGTACGATTGAAATGTCACTTTTTTGATGCCTTAGGAGATCGATTAGAGTCTTTGTCACAGAAGTCCCATCTGGCAAAGTGATTCCATCATCAAGGAAATGATTACGTAATAGTTTTAAGAAGTGAGCGACGTCGAAGAACACCCAGACTTTCCGATTACTGTCCACCGGGTTGGAAAAACATGTCTTGCTTGTAGATACCCCAAGTTCATCCCATACTTTTGCATTTTCCCCCCATGTCGCAAGTAACAGCTCTTTGATAATCCACAGGCTGTTTCCATTTTGAAAATAAACTGCGAATCATCGCCACCTGAACATTTTTGTGCGGCCAGAGTTGCTCGGTCTCGTTTTAGAGTTGCTTACTCGTGTTGAACGAGGCCTAGCTCTTCCCACAGTCCACGAAATGTACTTCATTAAGTGCAAAGGGAAGGCCAACATAATGTACATTACATACTTCATTTATTCACAAAACTATTTACACTGTACAAAATATACATTAGGACGCTGTGGTCCATGTTGTAGCGCACAAACACAATACTGTTACCCACGCTCGTCCAAGTCTCTGAACTCACTGACGCCGGTGAGGCGCATGACTCTGTCCCCCTTCCACTGGGGCTGTAGCAGTCTGATTGTGCTGACCTCTGACGACAGAAAACACATGGCGTTCAACATACCGCCCACCTAATTTATATATAAATTACAAACATAAATATTATTAAGAACAATAAAAATTAGCACTCACACTGAACAAGTCAAATGAAAAAAACAAAGTTTTAGCACATCAAAGATTACACCTTTTCACTAATTACACTTTTTCACTATATACAGTTTCAACCTCTTCTGGGAAGACACAAAAGTTTTGCAATTGGCCGTTTGAAGGTCCCCTTGGGCGTGCAAATAGTGGCAACTCGCACCAAGCCGTCAGCACCTGCGTGCGTATCTACCACGATCCCTGTCTGCCACACGAGAGGTGGCAAGTTGTCTTCCTTGAGAAGAACCAGAGTTCCGGGTTGAAGGTTGACCCTTCCTGCTGACCACTTAGTCCGCTGCTGGAGTTGACATAGATAGTCCCTTGACCATCGCTTCCAGAAGTAATGTCTGCAACGCTGAAGTAGTTGCCACCTGGACAGACGAGACCCTGAAACTGTAAGTAAATCTGGCTCTGGGATGGTTGTGAGAGGTTCTCCAATCAGGAAGTGACCGGGAGTCAGGAATGAAGAGTCATCAGGATTATCAGACAATTAGGTTATTGGTCTCGAATTCAGGCATGCCTCAATCTGAACTAACAACGTGGACATTTCTTCAAAAGTCAGTACAAGATTTCCTGCAACCTTCTTCAAATGGGACTTAGTAGACTTTATGCCAGCCTCCCACAGCCCACCAAAATGAGGGGCATGCGGTGGAATAAAATGCCACTGGATTCCACATTGAGATGCGAAGTCATACACCTTCCTCTGATGTACTTGAGATCTGAAAAGGGTGTGAAGCTCCCGTAGCTCGTTTCTTGCTCCCACGAAGGTACTTCCATTGTCGCTGTAGATATTCTGGCAGATACCCCGACGCGATGTAAATCTACGCAGAGCAGCTAGGAACGCATCAGTAGACAGGTCAGAGACAAGTTCAAGATGGATCGCCTTGGTAGCCATGCAGATGAATAGAGCAATATAACATTTTAGCTTTGTTTTGCTCTTACGAGTCCCTTGCTTAATGTAAAGTGGACCCCCATAGTCAACTCCGCAGTTCAAAAATGGTCTGTTGGGTTCTATCCTGTGGTGTGGGAGCTGGCCCATGAGTTGAGTTGATGTATTTGCCTTCAACTTGTAGCACGGGAGACACTTGTGTGTTATGTGCCTAATGACAGACTTACCATTAGGTATCCAATATCGTTGTCTAATGGTTGCAAGCAAAAGTTAGGGTCCAGCATGCAGAAGTCGCATGTGCTCACACATTACTAACAACCTGGTCACATGATGGTTAGGTGGTAGGATGATGGGATGTTTCTGGCTGTACGGAGCTTGCGATTGTTCCAATCTGCCGCCCACCCTAAGCATCTGGTTTGCATCTACAAAGGAATGAAGAGACTTCAACTTGCTGTCCTTTGCGATCGGTCTGCCAAGTCGCAGATCTTGAAGCTCCTTACCATATTCTCGTTCTTGGGCAGTACGAATGATCCTGTGCGATGCCTCTTGAAGTTCTACTACAGTCAGACTTCCCACCTGTCTCCTTGAAGCAGCAAGCCTGAGGTTGTTTATGTATCTCAGTATGAAGGCCATGACTCTCACCAGCCGTGACCAAGAAGAAAAGCGTTGGACTAAGTCTTCAAGGAAATGACTGACAACAAGTAAGCAAACAGCTGGTTTCCGTTGCTCTGGTACATCAGTGAGTTCGGAAGTTTTCTTCATGTCGCTGACAGGCCAGGTTGACGGTGGCTGGTAGAGCCAGGATGGTCCCGCCCACCATAACAGATTGTCTTGAAAAAGATGTGGTTCAATCCCTCTCGAAATGATGTCAGCTGGATTGTCCTGTGACGTCACATGGTTCCACTGTTCTACAGATGAAAGTTGTTGTATTTCAGACACTCGGTTACCAACAAACGTTTTCCAAGATGCGGGCTCTCCTGCAAGCCAAGCTAGTACTATGGTAGAATCAGTCCAATAGTAGTTTTGTTCAATTTTGAGGTTAAGTGCAGTTTTAACCTTATCCATTAATTTTACAAGGAGTAATGCACCACATAGTTCAAGTCTAGGGAGGGAAATCTGTTTCAGTGGTGCTACTCTGGATTTGGAGCTTAACAGCACTACTGTTACATTATCCTTGACATCTATACTCCGTAGGTAAACAGATGCTCCAAAGGCCCTTTCTGAAGCATCAGAGAATCCGTGTAACTCATATTGTTTAATCTCTCCGTCTCCCGTCACTCTTCGAGGGATGCGAATGTCGTTGAGTGATGGCAAATATGCATGAAACTGTTCCCAAGTAGTTAATAGCTCAGGAGGCAAACTCTGATCCCAGTTCACTTTTGCCTGCCATAAATGTTGCAAGAAAATTTTACATTTTATTATTACTGGACCTAAGAGGCCCAAAGGATCAAAAATGGATGAAATGCAGGATAACACACTACGTTTTGTCCAGGTTGTGGTCTTCTGGGTGTGACTGGTAGCTACAAACTGGAAGATGTCCTTTAGAGGATGCCACAGTAGTCCCAAGGCCTTAATGGTACACTCTTCCTTGTCATCCAGACTCCAGGGCATTTGTGATTCTTGGTGCTCAAGAGGTATGTGCTCTAAAAGAGTAGGATGGTTAGCACACCATTTACGAAGAGGAAAGCCTGCGCTACTGAGTAGTTCGATCAGCTCTTGTTGCAGACTGAGTGCATCTCCAATGGTATCTGTTCCACTCAGAACATCATCAACATAGAAGTCTCTTCGTAATGTCTCCGACGCTCTTGGGTATTGCAGTGTACCATCGTTGGCAAGTTGTACCAGGCATCTCATGGCTAAAAAGGGCGCCGCTGAAGTACCATAAGTTACAGTGGAAAGTCGATAAATCTGGATAGGTTCATTCGGAGATGAACGCCATACAATGCGTTGCAGATATTGGTCATCAGGATGAACTAGATTTTGCCTGTACATGTTTGTAACATCTGCAGTGAAGGCATACTTATGTGTTCTAAATCTCAAGATGATAGAATACAGGTCTTCTTGCACCGTAGGTCCAACCATCAAGATATCGTTCAGTGAGTAGTTACTAGTAGTTTTAGCAGAGGCGTTGAAGACGACGCTGACCTTAGTGGTAGTGCTGGACTGCTTACTTACAGCATGATGCGGCAGGTAATATGTTGCTTATTGGTTTGCGTTGTCACAAGTTCCATGTGATGAAGATCAGCATATTCTGTCATGAACTCAACATAGTCCTTCTTCAAGTCTGGTTGGCGATGTAACCGCTGTTCAATTTGACTGAGGCAACGAGTGGCGTATTTAAATGAATCCCCAAGTTCCTCATGGTGTGGTTTAATAGGCAGTCTTACAACATATCTTCCGGCGCTGTCCCTAGTAGTGTTGTTCACAAAGTGTTCTTCGCACTGACTTTCTTCCTTAGAACGCGGGGGAGACATCTTTACTTCCTCTTGTTGCCAAAATCGTTCGACCTGTACGTGCAGTTCATTGCCGCGCACAAGACAAGACATTACTTTCTTGCTGGTAGACTTTAGAGAGTGTGGTGGTATCTTGCCTAATAAGATCCAACCAAATTCAGTGTCCTGTAGTACAGGATGATTTTCTCTCGTGAGTTGACCACGACGCAGTATGTCAAAAAACACAGAAGCCCCCAGTAGTAAATCAACTTCACCTGGTGTACTAAATTGAGGATCCGCCAAGGAAATGTTCTGTGGTAGCTGCCAGTCAGACGTGTCAAGCTGTACTGTAGGGAGCTGACCAGTTATGCGAGGAAGTACAGCACAAACAATAGGGGTAGTGTAGTCTGTGACCCTAGATGTAACTTGGATTTGACAAATATGTGATGATTCAGTTGCCTTAGTATCACTAATTCCCCTTATAGGCATTGAGCGCCGACTCAATTCAATCCCTAAGCGATCTGCCAAACGCCTGGACATAAAATGCATTTGAGACGCACTATCAAGTAGAGCTCGGCACTGATGTGCATTCCCACGTTTGTCTGTGACCACTACGAGAGCTGTTGACAATAGAACTTCTACATGAGTATAGTTGCTCTTCACAGCACAGTAGGTTTGCTGCTGAGTCTGGTTGGTTTCTGATGTAGTAGACGCATTGTAGGATGTACTCTGCTCCTTGTGCAACAGAGTATGGTGTCTATTATTGCAGATTCGACAATTTCCTGAACTACACTCCTTTAAAGTATGATTAGCACCCAGACAGTTAAAGCAAAGTTTACACTTCTTGGTGAAATCTATTCTATTTCCAACGCTGGCTTCACGAAACTTAGGGCATTTTGTTAGGGTGTGAGAAGCCTTACAAAACTTACAATGAGTTGCTGTTGTGACAAAGGACTTCTTACTGCTCTTATCACCACCATGTTTGGATACGACCTGTTGCTGGTCGCTTTGGTGTTTTTCGGAGTTAATTAGCTCCAAAGTTTGACAACTATTCTCCAAGAAAGCTACTAAATCCTTCAAGCGAGGGAACTACTTATCTGAAGATTTAACTTCCCACTGTTTTCTTAGACCGAGGCTGATTCCATCTAGCACTAGACGAGATAACAAAATTTCATGCAGAGGCACATCTATTTCCATTACTCCAATAGCGCTCAGGTTGCTCAACAGTTGATTTAGGAACACTCTTAAGTCCTTAGCTGACTCTGTTTTAACTGACGGAAGATTTAGCAGTTGCTTAACGTGTAGGTCTACAATCAATTTGGGGTTATTATATCTCTGAAAGATTAATTCCCAAGCTACCTTGAAATTGCTTTCAGTGACAGGCAAGCTTTCAATTAATTTATGAGGTTCTCCCGATAAGCATGATAGTAGGTAATAGTACCTCTGTATGTCTGTTAAGGCATGATTATTAATTACTAGGCTCTGGAAGATATCTCGAAAATGAATAAATTCAGAAATAATTCCTGTAAATTTTGGCAGTGAAATTGTAGGGAGTCTTATTTAATGTATGCTACTGGTATTTGAAGAACTAGATTTTGCGGGGGAAGTTGCATTCGAATTTGCATTCAACAGAGTTTCCATCTTAGATTCTATTTCTAGGATGAGTTCTTCAGTGGATTTCCTATCTGCATCATGAACTTCTTCGGTATCGCTAATTTCTAACTGGGTTTGAACATCGTTGTATTCCTCCTTACTTGAACATAGCAGCCTTTGCCTAACTCGAATATCATTCAGATTTGAGCCTTCATTAAATGTACTGACAAAACTAGCTATACGTTTTATACGAGACTTAATAACTGCTCTCTTTTTTATGAGACATTTTCGCTGGACAGGATCCATGGTGAAGGATAACAAGAAATAATGGATATATTATAAAGGACTGGGAATGCCAGATTACTTACAGATCAGGAGAATGTATCCTTCCACAGCAGGGCAAAAAACCAAAGAGCACTGCGCGGCTGGGCTGCACTCTGGTGGTCACTTCTGGAACTACTGCTACGGATCTGGATTACTACTCCTTAGAATTTCCATCAATTGGGTTGGCAAGACTGTCTTCGTCCGCGCAAGATGGCGGCAGCACACGCTTCAATCTCGAAGTTTAAAATGAATGAGAACTGTATTAGAACTCAGTTAATCACATCACAAGTCACAGTGTTTCATGTAGAAAATGGTTGTGAATCACATACACGGCACGTTAGTTGAAGTCACTCATTTGTACCTTACTGCGCAGTACTAGCACGTGGGTGGTTGTAAGTTTGGCGGTAAAACGAACACATTCGTACTTCACAAATGTAAACACTTGTAAATAAACTGTTATCACTAATAGGCCTAAATGCGCAGATTATGAGATGTAATATCGTCACTGAATCACATCGGGCACTGGAGGACCAAAATGTTCGGTCTCGTTTTAGAGTTGCTTACTCGTGTTGAACGAGGCCTAGCTCTTCCCACAGTCCACGAAATGTACTTCATTAAGTGCAAAGGGAAGGCCAACATAATGTACATTACATACTTCATTTATTCACAAAACTATTTACACTGTACAAAATATACATTAGGACGCTGTGGTCCATGTTGTAGCGCACAAACACAATACTGTTACCCACGCTCGTCCAAGTCTCTGAACTCACTGACGCCGGTGAGGCGCATGACTCTGTCCCCCTTCCACTGGGGCTGTAGCAGTCTGATTGTGCTGACCTCTGACGACAGAAAACACATGGCGTTCAACAAGAGTATCACATCATCGGAGGAATCATAACTCACGCGAACGTCAATATTCATTTCATCGAAGCTTAAAACAGCCATTGCCTCGAATGGTTTAAACATTTGTGACCTAGCTTTGATTAAATTTAACACTTCTTTCAAAATGCCCGGTCTGCATTTAAACTCTTTTGTCCACCTCTGATGAGTTGACCGGCAGGGTAAAGGGTATCTCCTTTTCCTCAAATAAGCGAACGCATTGGGGGAAAGTGCTCTTAAAGTGAGTGCATTTGCAATATCTGCAGGGTTCCAACTGTCACGTTTTTTCCTTTTCAGCAAACATCGTATGTGACCTGGTGTAAAACACTGGGACAAAATTCCCATTACTTCTTTACTTATAGTTTCACGTCTCATTTTGTAATGCATAGGTCTCTTGGCAGATATTACGTGTTTCTTACATTTAACTTTCCTCAGAGCAGCAATTTTTCGCTCCAGGAGAGTATTTTTCTTCCGCAGAATCACTCTTTTTTTCAGCTCCAAAATTTCCTGGTCTTTCATTAATATATCTGGATGAGGAGCGGGTTCTGTGTTGGTTGCCTGGTCTAGTTTCATTTTCTTCGGAGATAAGGAGTGTAATGCTGTTACGGCCCTTTTCCTAACTGATCTCGTGTAACTGCGCTGTTGTCGCTCCATTATAACCTAAACAGAAAAGAAAGGTATTGTTGGTTGCTATGTTACTATTTCTTTTACAATTGGCTTTACGTCGCACCGACACAGATAGGTCTTATGGCGACGATGGGAAGGAAGTGGCCGTGGCCTTAATTAAGGTACAGCCCCAGCATTTGGGAACCCACGGAAAACTATCTTCAGGCCTGCCGACAGTGAGATTCGAACCCACTATCTCCCGGATACAAGCTCACAGCTGCGCGGCCCTTAACCGTACGGCCAACTCGCCCGATATATGTTACTGTTAGTAACAAGCGTTTCAAGTCTCAAATGTAATTTTAAATTTAACAACATAAAACTAAAAGCCGAGATTAAGGAAAGTGAATGTGACTTACTGCACTAGCCTCAGTTTTATTTCCATGCCAATTCCGTATTTTCTGGGAAGGAACAGCATCCGATTTCAATATATTCCGTATTGGAAAACGCCGTAATTCATGTTTACAAGTCTAGTTCATAACCATCCGGAAGAAAATGTTCTGAACATATTCTTGCATTACTAATATATATCTTGTCCATTCGCTTGCACCGAGCTACCCATGTATTTTGGAGTGCCTCATTCTTTGAGAATCGATGGTAAACTATGTCCTGAGTTTTGTAACCAGTATTATTACACAGAGCAACGGCACAGTTAGTTCTATTTTTACTCATTTTACTTGAATATGTAGAACACTAAAGAAACCAATCGCCTGTTAAATGAGAAACGAAGTGTTTGCACCGATAAGTTAGATTTTAGTTGGTTAGTTAGTTGGTTTTCATCATGTTTGGCGGAAACTAACCGAACTCCTTTTGATGACTTCACTATTTATCACCCACAAACTCAACACAACCAAGACTTCAAAGCGA
Organism: Anabrus simplex; assembly: GCF_040414725.1. Classification (NCBI taxonomy): domain Eukaryota; kingdom Metazoa; phylum Arthropoda; class Insecta; order Orthoptera; family Tettigoniidae; genus Anabrus; species Anabrus simplex. The sequence continues at coordinate 141,350,427 of NC_090265.1, forward strand.
GTGGCGAGTTCAAAGCTCACTGCATCTTCCCAGTGACGTCACGTTAGCCTTGACTCGTTTGCCACCAAATGTGCGGAAAGCCGGAATACACCCCCTGATTAGACCTATCTGTGTCGGTGTGACGTAAAGCAAAAAAGAGACATGGATAACTGAAATCTTGTCACATGTTTCCTAGCCTCTATCAACCCAGATCCATACCAACGGCCCTTTTCCGGGCCCAATAAACAAATCAGTCTGTGTAAAATACCGGTATTAAGTACACAACCTTGCCACATCCCAGGCAATTGATTAAAAAAAAACATATGCATGGGATTTGAACCTTCTAACCCTCGAGCAATGTTAACTACCATACATCCTACCGTGCGCTAGTCATGTGAACTACTGCCACACATGGCGTACGGCACCCACCTCCCAGCCTATACAGGCCGCAGACCATCATCTCCATATCCTCGTTCAACCCAGCACCATACCCTATGCAACGATACATACAATCTTTTACAGGGTCAAGTAAACAAATCAGTCCTTGGAAGCTATCACGTATGCAACATTACCACATTCCAGGCAACTGACTGTTAAAAAAAATTCTTATGTAGGATTCGAACCTCCTACCTCGAGCACTGTCCACTATCATATATCTCCCCGCCCGCTTGCCATGTGAGCTACTGCGACACTTGACCTACGGCGCCCACTTCCCAGCCTATAGAGTACCGTGCTCCCAGCCTGTGCGTCCACTTCCTGTTTTAAGTACGTGTTCTGCGTATCTATACTCGTTTTACGGGTTCATTCGAGGTACCCATAATGAATTAATAGTGGCGCTCAAGATTCCTGCTGTCTTCTAGCCCATAAATTCACATCTTGTTTTATTAACCCGATTTAGGGAGAGAGATCGATGTCTTTCAGAATTGTGGTAAATGTGAAGGGATGCATAAAACTGGATCTCGATGGGCTAGTGGACAACCCGATATAAAAATGAATGTTTGTTTGTTTGTTTGTTTGTTTGTTTGTTTGTTCGTATGTCTCGAATGGACTCGAAAACGACTGGACCTTTAACGCTGAAAATTTCACAATTTGTTCTTATTACTGCTGGGAGGGTTTAGAAAGTGGTTTGAATGAAATCCGATGGGTAGTTTTTTTAATAATTTCGTGTCTATCTTCTTCTATCTTAATCTGTTTACCCTCCAGGGTTGGTTTTCCCCTCGGACTCAGCGAGGGATCCCACCTCTACCGCCTCAAGGGCAGTGTCCTGGAGTTTCAGACTCTGGGTCGGGGATACAACTGGGGAGGATGACCAGTACCTCGCCCAGGCGTCCTCATCTGGTATGCTGAACAGGGGCCTTGCGGGGGGATGGGAAGATTGGAAGGGATAGACAAGAAAAAATGGAAGGAAGCGGCCGTGGCCTTAAGTTAGGTATCATCCGGGCTTTTACCTGGAGGAGAAGTGGGAAACCACGGAAAACCACTTCCAGGATGGCTGAGGTGGGAATCGAACTAACCTCTACTCAGTCGACCTCCCAAGGCTGAGTGGACCCCGTTCCAACCCTAGTACCACTTTTCAAATTTCGTGGCAGAGCCGGGAATCGAACCCGGGCCTTCGGAGGTGGCAGCTAATCACACTAACCACGACACAACAGAGGCGGACAGTAATTTTATGTAATTTAATTGCAAAGCCGCACCACAATTGGATCGACGTGATGGATAGATTGTCGCTAAGCGACAGCAGCTTACGCTATATTATGATAGTCCGGTAAGAAATGCTGTATACAGGAGGAAGGGAACACGCCGCCATGTTTTATAAAGCACCTTTCTTGCTAAGAGGTTCATGACCGTGCCTGTTATTTGGAAATAGCAATCCAACATGCCGTGATCAAGATGTACTTTTATGTCCTAGGACCAACTTGGGTAGATATACCCAGATTGAAGAATGTAGCTGTGTAATAGACGTAGAATATCAACAGTGGAATGACACGAGTTATCACCCACTCCTAAAGAAGAGCAACTGGGGATTCCCAACGAGCAAAGGCGAGTCTATACGTAAATCTATATATATAAAATAAGAGTTTTGTCTGTACATTGCTCAAAATTTGAAAAGAATGGTATTTCTGTATCGGTCATGTCCACAGTAACAAGGAAACACACTTTTTACTTTTCCGTAATGTCTGTCTGACTGTCTGTCTGTCTGTCTGTCTGTCTGTCTGTCTGTCTGTCTGTCTGTCTGTCTGTCTGTCTGTCTGTCTGTACACGCATCACTAGAAAATGGCTAAAGATAATTTAATGAAAATCGGTATGTAAAGTCGGGGAATAAGTCGCTATAATCTAAACTATGAATAATTTTATTTACGCTGATAGATGTGGTAGTTTAGGGGAAGGCCTAAAATTAAATGTTCAAATATTTATGTTATTAGAGGCCCTATCTTAATGAAAATTGGTATGCAAAGTCGGGGAATAAGTGGCTACAATCAAGGCTTTGCATCATTTTATTCACGCTGAGTGAAATGGTAGTTTAGGGGAAGGTCAAAAAGTAATTCTTAAATATTTACGTTATGAGTGGTCCTATCTCAATGAAAACTGGTACGCATAGTCAGAGAATGAACCGCTATGATCTAGGCTATGAATCATTCTATTAACACTAAGTGAAATGGTAGTTTAGGGGAAGACCTAAAATTTAATTTCGCAGTCCAGCGCTCGCACTGTGCAGACGCTCCCAGCACCAAGCTCCAGAGAGACTAGCACCCTGAAAGCTAGCTCACTACGTCTACTGCGAATAACTACGGTACTCAGTACCAACCAAGCATCAAAGCCCAGTCACCAGGGAGCCCCTAACTCTCGGAGAACAGGCTACCTGCCATACAGCCTGTTCGAACTCAACAATCGCCAACTGCCAGCCAAGAATAGGCAGTACCAAGCAAACCTGTGAGCAATTTGTCAGAGCCCTGTATCGAGCAATTTGTCAGAGCCCTCAGTGTGGTCACTGGTTCGGAACTCGTCCCGTTGCGACACGGTAAAACTACACTTGTTCCGACCGTGCCCACTGAGCGAGCAAGCACCTAACAGCGCGCCGGTCCTCTTATTTGAGTTTGACCGTTCCAGTGTTTTATAACAAACACTCAAGCCTCCCCAGCCCTAACCCAGCCCTGTCGGGACCACCTCGGTGGATTGAGTAGCCGAGACACCGACCTTCCCACTACAAACCATGGATCCACCCAACTTCAACGTACCATTTGTAATCAGTACCAAGGAACGCTATTCCAGCTCCTATCCCTTCATCTTCCCAGTTCCCTACGACCCATACAGGGATATCTCACCAAAACAGTTGTACAACCACCGTAAAAACACCTACATAGCCATAAAACCAGTCATACAACACGTACAAATGGCACAAGAGCTCTGTAATGGATGTATTATCATTTTCTCTCTTGACAGAGAACTAAGTCACAATGCTATCTTTGCACACTTAAGAACTGTGAACATCCAATACAGAGTCTGCTCCAAATTCACCACAGGCACGGAAACATCAGCACAGACAGAACCTGACACTCAGCACACAGAAACACAAACAGACGACACTATAGTTGATGCACCTCCCACCTCCCCCCTTCCCCCCCCACCAGCAACCGAGCCCGGGACTGAGATCTCATTAGTCTCTCAACCGGGCACGGACACAGCAAACAAATACACTCAGACCAGGCGCGGACGCAAAAAACCCGCCCCTGGGCCTGCCAGACAGCCAACGCATACACCTACCAAAACAGTGACTCGAACCCACGACCCAACCCGCCCCTCCCTTGTTACACAATGCTTCAACTGCCTTCTACTCCATCACTCAGCAGCTACTTGCTCTGCAGCTACCCGCTGCAACAGATGTGGCGGCTCACACCGTCACACTGATTGCACGGTACCGCGGGACCAGCCGAGGTGCGCAAACTGCCAAGGCAGTCATGCCGCCTCATTTCCTGGTTGCCCCTTCATCAAGAAGGCAGTGAAGGAACACTACAGACACGCCAAACACTTACACTCAACTACTAAACCTACAGCACACACAGCCGCCAATACCCTACCTCACTCAAACCCAGGACTCTACATCCATCAACCCAACAACCTAATCAGTCAAGATACCACCACCATACTTAACCTATTACTGAACCTCCTCACGACCCATAACCAGACCCCCCCCCACCCCCCCATGTCAACAGCCCCGGATCAGCCTCATCAGCCCCTACTTCCCATGCCAGCCAAGCAATTAATCCTTAATTAAATCCCACCCAGCAAACCGTCCCGCCCAGTTCAAGCAATGACCTCACTTCTCACTTCCTTTAAAACACTGGAACACACGGACACCGAGGCGGGAGCACAACATAAATGCTGCTTAATTAAATGCTGTATTTCCAAATTAACATCTACAGATGCTGTCAAATACAACCAACATCCGCAGATACTTGCACTTTTACAGTAAAAGCGCAAGTTGCGAACTCAAGACACGATGAAGCGTTACAAATTTCTTAACGTAACAATAAGCTAGGCAAACTCTGTTCCAACAGGGCGAGCCACATCGTTCACTGAAAACCGCTGTGCTAGCCATGGTTACTGAATGTAGATTCTCCTTAGGCACCAACACACATAAACACTACTGCACAAACAGTTAAGCAACATCGGGCGTGGCCACCCACTGGATGGGTGACCGCAACACTTGTATACACACACACACATACACACACACATACAGTCAACAACAATACGTACTCAATATACATACATTAATATTACCAACATACTGAGAATAATACACAATAAATAAATCAAATACACTATTACACACAACTGCATTACAGTCATTAACGGCCGACAGAGGAGTCTTGAACGAGACACCGGTATCGGCATTTCACAAACCATCTATCGCTACGGAGATAGGTGGAACATACAGACCAGGGGGGAATAACAATTTAGGCCTATTCCAAGTTATAGCACCACAATTCAATAAATAACTCAAAATTCAACCCTGAAAAGAGCCGTCTCTTAAGAAAAGCTTCTTCCTCTTCACTTTTATTAAATTCTACATTCATTTTATTCCAAATTAGCAGTGATGGGGGTTTCTCCTCTGGCTTGGAGGAAAAATTTACCTCCAAGTCAGATAGATTTTCCGCCGCCAGTGTAGTGAATTACGATTTTCCGACTCATCGGGTACTCCTAAGAAACAGATTTGTAAAAGGACATAGTTTTTGACCTGGAGGTCTCCACTATTCGACCCCCTCCCTTCCGAAAAAAGATGACGAGTGTTCACGGATCACGGCTGTCTGCGGCTTTGATCATTCCAGCTCTGGAACTTTGGACTGTTCGATCGAGTATTTCATATGAAGCCAGTGCATTTAATCGCGCCATTCCTACTGACGTCATTGTAATGACGTATGTTCATTTCCGTTGGGAAAACAACTAAGACAGTCTTTTTGAGGATGAAAAATGCAGGTGGAGAGTGAGTGTCTACCATTATAATGAAAACTCCCCAACCTGATTGTGACTGAAGGCAAGCAGGCCTACCATTACAATGAAAATTCCCTAACTCAATCTTCATATGAGAAAAGACGTTTGCTGATTTCCCCGTCGTGTTTCTAGGATAGCGTTAAGAGCTATGGAATTTAATACAATCTTGCTCACAACGCGTACATTACCTAACCTAGAATTCGGTATACAATGTAAAATTCCGTAGCGAAGCACGGGTACACCAGCTAGTAATATATATATGCGGGAATGTACCGCATCTCCTCCTAAACCACTGGGGCGATTTCAACCAAACTGGGTACCCTTCTGACTTAGAATCAGGAGACAAACCGCGTAGCGGTAAGACACGCCAAGCACAATAAGGGACGGCGGACGAGGTGGGTGAGATATAAATATAATCGACAATAGTGTCGAATCCGTACTTTTCGGCGTCGCTGAGATGAATAGTGACACTCCGGATTTTAAAAAATTCCAAGTTCAGCCCCTTTGGGGTGGGGAGCAAGAGGTGTGTGATATAGAAAATTAATCGAAAACAGTGTCGAATGCATAGTTTACGGGGTGGCTAAAATGGATAGTGACATTCCAGATTTTTATAAGCCCAAATTCATCCCCCTTTGAGGTGGGGGGCGAGGGGTGTGTAATATATAAAAATAATCGAAAATAGTGTCGAATCCATAGTTTTTGGGGTGGCTAAAATGGATAGTGACATTCCAGATTTTTAGAAGTCCAAATTCAGGCCCCTTTGTGGTGAGGGCGAGGGGGAGTGAGATAAAAAATAATCGAAATTACTGTCGAATCCATAGTTTTCGGGATCGCTGAGATGAACAGTGACATTCCAGAATATTTTTTTGGCCCAAGTCAGTCACCTTTGGCTTAGAGGTGAGAAAGACGTAAAAATGAAATTACTAAAATGACCGAGATTATGGATATATGGGTGTATTGTCCAGCATAGCTGTCAACTAAATTTGGTGCAAATATCGATGCAGAATGCTGTGGGAGCAAAACACCCCTAGAAACTCTAGGGGATGGGGTGAAATATAAACATGAATAAAAACGACCAATAATAGTGTCGAATCCATAGTTTTCAGGACTACTGGAGTGATTTGAACCAAACTTGGTACACTTATGACTTACTATCAGGAGACAAACTGCGTGGAGGTATGACAACCCTAGCACCTTTAGGGGTGGAGGTAGGAGGGGGTGAGATGGAAAAATAATCGAAAATAGAATCGAATCCATTCTTTTCGGGGTCGCTGAGATGAACAGTGACACTCTGGATGCCGTTTACAGCAAAGTACAGCCCCAGTCGGCAGGGGGTGAGAACGGGTGAAGAAAGGAAAATGATGTACAAAGTGGCCGAGTTAAAGGACGTGTGGTACACGTATGGCCTTACTATCTGGAATAAATTACCATGGGTGGTAAGATACACTTAGCACCCCTAGGAGCGCGAGTGAATTATAAAAAACAGGAAGAGGGGTAAAATATAAAAATAATGGACAACGACAAATATTAATATACAGTCCATAGTTTTCGCGGTCGCTGAGGCGAATAATGACACTTCGGATATCGTTGAAATCCATGTCAGAAATGACCGAAATTACGGATCTATGTGTGTTCATTCCAGCATCGCGCTCATACAAAATCGATAGGCACATGACTTAACATCTGAAAAAAATACATTTGGGGTAAAACACCCCTAGCACTCCTAGGGAAGGTGGTGAAATATAAAAATAAACGAAAATGTCTGATATTAATGTTGAATACATTGTTTACGAGGTCACTGAGTTGAACTGTGACACTCTGGATGGTTAAGTCATACTTCAACCGCAATCAGTATGGAGGTTGAGAATGGGTGAAAATGAATGTAAAAATAACCCAGAATATGGATGTATGTAGGTATGTTGCAGAATAGCTCTCAACGAAACTTGGTACACATATGGCTTAGGGCCTACCATCTGGAAAACGAATACTATGGAAATGAAGCATCCCAACCACCGCTCGGGGTGTGGAATGGGAGGGGATGACATGAGAAAATAATGGAAAATAACCAATATTAATGTCGAATGCATTGTTTATGTGCCGCTGAGACGAATTGTGACGCTCTGGATACTGTAAGTCCACTTTCAGCCTCCATTGAGATGACGGGCTGAGAGGGCCTTAAAAGTCAAGTCTAAAATGACCGAGCTGACTGGTGACAGTCTCAATGACAGCTGAAATCCTCAGCGCGGCGAGTAAATAGGCTTTATTATCTTTTTGAAAGGATCAAATACTTCCCAGTCAATTCGAGCTTTTTACTCGAAAATTAAATAATCTAAAATTTGTAATATAATATAATATAATATAATATAATATAATATAATATAATATAATATAATAGCTCTTTCAATATAAAGTGATTCTGACCGGAAAGAGAGCAAAACATTTTTTTTCAGATGCTCTAGTAAATTGTTTTTAACACATACGTTTGAGAACTTTGACTTATATATAAGGAATTAAAGAAGCTCCATCTGTTTTGGAAGTGTAATACACAGTCAGTTACAGTATTTATTGCACAGTACGTAATACGTAATAACAGCGCATAGCTTTGCTGTTCCCGTGCATTGCTGAACGCGCGGATATCTTTCTACCTTTCAAAGCGGAGTGTTCGAAAAATGTTTTATTGATCTTTGCGTCGGTAAAATTTGTAGAAATTAAAAATAACATAGCTTTCAGTTTGCAGTGCTCAGTGCTAACGAGAGGTTTGTGGAGTGTCATCCCGATGTTGTTTCCTATAACATAGCGTTGGAATTCAGGGCAATAACCATTTATACGAAGAAGAGTTTGAGAATGGAATAATTTACCAAGGGAGATGTGCCATAAATTTCCAAATTCTTTAAAATTATTTAAGACAAGACTAGGCCTACGTAAACAACTGAAAGGAAATCTGCCACCTGGGATACTGCCCTAATGCAGATCAGTGGCGTTTGATTGATTGATTGATTGATTGACTGGCGATTATGGCCTAAGAAAAGTAAAATTTTAGATAAAGACAGTCCATTTCAAATTAGGGCAAATCATTTCTTTTTTACTGATGAAAAATGACAATGTGATATTATGACACTAAAAACGTCTCTCATAATTATGATAAAGTTGAGGACTAGTGTCATTGGCTCGCTCGTGCTGCAAGGTGAATGGCGACAGAGCGACACTGGTACTCGCTTGGTACAAGTGGAACAGGATACGGAGAGCATACAGTCGTAAAATGGTTAAAGAAGCGGCGTTATTGAAGAATGAAGTAATTGAGAAATTAGTGGGGAGTATGTGTCTATTCAGAAACTAGGAGCAAATGGGGCCCCATTAAAAAGTGATGCGTGGCAAAAATTATACGTAATTCACAATGCGGCCACAAATGATGAAGTAGGAAGTGTAAAATGTATTGTATGTGATGTAGTTCTGATCTTTCGTTTAGGAACGAGTAGCTTATTGAGATATCAATGTAGAAAACCCGTCTGTATATCAGTCAGTCCAAATGTGCCGGCCGATGTCAAGAGAGGTCTTACTGAAAAATATTTATGTACAAATGTGTGCTAAAGATTATTGACGCTATAATACCCATACAATTGCAGAAATACTCGATCAAATGACAAACAACACATTTTCTCACTTTTAACGAACAGTTCTACGCTGCCGATCTAACAGTCCAAAGTTCCGGAGCTGCAATGACAAGCCGCAGACAGCCGTGATCCGTGCCACTCTTCGTCTCTTTCGGCGGGGGAAGGAGTGGGTGCGAATAGTGGAGAGTCCCAGGGCAAAAACTATGCCCTTTTACAAATCTGTTTCCTAGAAGTACCCGATGAGTCGGAAAATCTCAATTCACTACATGGCAGTGGGGAAACCCCTCTTCACTGCCAATTTGGAATAAAACGAATGTTGATTTTAATAAAAGTGAAGAGGAAGAAGTTTTTCTTGAGAACCGCCCTTTTCAGGGTTGAAATTTGAGTTATTTAGTGAACTGTGGTACCGTAATTTGGAATAGGCCTAAATTGTAATTCTAGACCACGTCATACCACTACTAAGTGAGCCTCTGCCTTAAGTGTGCACACTGCTCATTCAAAACAGCGCGTCAGAGTAGGGATCCAATATCTGGGATACTATGATGAAGCAGTGTGTTACGTACCAGCAGTATCAGATAATGTATGAATCAGAGGAATGGCATGCTAAAGAAGACAGTTTTCAAACTCCCCAGCTATTTCCCGCCAGTATTCAGTCAGGCTGTTGTACTCTGTACGCAGCAATAATCCCATCTATCAGAGTTGAGTGACATTATAAAAGACAAAGAACACCACAACAAACAATGGTCAATGTAATGTTACTGCTGCTCAATGTTATGCGCTTTCGATATTGTAGGCCTTCACATTTAGTTTTCTTCCTACTCTGGCATACCACTCTTATCATAGTCGGTACGGTAAAACTGAATGAAACATAAATGATCGGAAATTGTATTCTCTATAACTTTTGTTATGTAATACTTTTCGATAGGACCCATAACATAGGTATTTAAGAATTAAATTAGGCGCCTTCCCCTAAACTACAATTTCATCCAGGGCGAATAAAACTGTTTATATCTTAGACTGTAGTTTTTTATTCCCCGACTCTATATACCGATTGTCATTAAATTCTGTTAACCCATTTTCTCGTGGCTCGTCGTTGATATGGACTTAGCAACAACAATACAAATTCACGAATATCTGCATTATTTCCGGTACGGTAAAAATGTATAAGACATAAATGTTCGGAAATTTAATTCTATATAATTTTAGTTATGATGTATTTATCGATAGGACCACTAATAGTATAAATATTTGAGAATTAAATTTTAGGCCTTGCCCTAAACTACCATTTCACTCAGCGTGAATAAAATGATTTATAGCCTAGATTGTAGTAGCTCATCCCCCGACTTTACATACCGATTTTCATTACATTCTCTTCAGCCGTTTTCTCGTGATGCGTGTACATACCTACAGACAGACAGACAGACAGACAGACAGACAGACAGACAGACAGACAGACAGACAGACAGACAGACAGACAGACAGACAGACAGACAGACAGACAGACAGACAGACAGAAATTACGGAAAAATAAAAAGTGCATTTCCTTCTTACTGTGGGCATGACCGATACAGAAAGACAATTCTTTTCAAATTCTGAGCAATGTACTGTACATACAAAACTCTTATTTTACATATATATTAATAACTTTAGGACAATTGTTGAGGAGTAAACAATCCATCTATATACACTTATGTTCATAAAAAACAGAACACCTTGAAAGACTAGAGTTAGGAAGTTCATATTCACAGGACATGTTCATTAGTGTGTTCTGCAGAAACGATTCGCACTTGAGTCACCTAGGTTCAGCATGTGTCCTGTTGCCTAGCAGGCGTCCTGGGGTATAGCCATGCATCTTACATTCACCTGATTCCGCAGTTCATCTTTGGTGGTTGGCATTGGGTCACAGCGCCGCACCCGTCGTTTCACCATATCCCACACATTTTCGATCGGCGACAAGTCCGGTGATCGGGCGGGCCAGGGCAACAGTCTGACATAATGTGTCAACAAGAAGGCACGTGTTCGTGCAGCAACATGTGGTCGCACATTGTCCTGCTGAAATACAGTATGGCGTCTGGGATGTCGAGCAAAAAGGGTATGGCTACGGGTCGCAGGATGTCATTCACGTAGGTCAGACTGGTCACGGTGCCCTGGACACGCACAAACCTTGATTTGCAACGCTATCTGCTGCCATCCCTGTCTCCAGTGACGTCATTCCAAACAGCACTGCAGTCTAGCATGTCGGCGGAGAAGTGGACGACGCGCCGGTAACCCAGACCGTAATAAACGGCGACGGACTGTCAGTCCTGATAGTGCACGATGTGTTTACAAGTTGCTTTACGTCGCACCGACACAGATAGATCGTACTGCGACGATGCGATATGACAGGGCTAGGAGTGGGAAGGAAGCGGACGTGGCCTTAATTAAGAAACAGTCCCAACATTTTCCTGGCGTTAAAATGGGAAACCATGGAAAGCCATCTTCAGGGCTGCCGACAGTGGGGTTCGAACCTACTGTCTCCCGAATACTGGATACTGGTCGCACTTAAGCGACTGCAGCTATCGAGCTCGGCTCTTACAGTTTTACTGTAAGTTACCGTACAGACTATGATAATAGAATAATGAATTTAGACTTTTGTTGCTTAGTCCATATCGTGTTCCTTTAAATGAGAAAAAATCGTAAGGGAACGATCGCTTGAAGAATAAAGCAAGAGGGAGTCATGAAGGAAGGAAGTGCTTTCACATTAGATGCTCTAATATCCCAGAGGCGAGAGAAAACAAATGTGAAGGCCTGCAAAATCGAAAGCTCATAAAACTGATCAACAATAACATTACACTGACCACTGTTGTTATGTGATTTGTCTCTTCTGCTGCCACTCATCTGCGATGGATGGCATTACTGCTGCGTCCCGAGTAAAAGCATGCCTCAGATATTGGCGGAAGTTAGATAACGTTGTACTTTCTATATGATCGCGTCCCGTCAACGACAGGTACCGCAGCTAGTAAACAATAATAATGGAATGTAGTCGAATCAAGTAACTACTCTAGAAATATCAAATCAGTAAATGGAATCTTCTTGTTCGTGGAAGGCAAGTTGAGGATGGCTGGGGACGTCGCCATGCTGACTACGTGACACTTCAATATCTGCAGACCCCCTAACAGGACAACGGTCAGCTTGGTAGGCTGAGGTCCTTAAAGGAATGTATGTGACACGAGTTAGTTTTATTTCGGTCAAATTTTAAAGGAAGCAAATGCGTACTTCTTCTTCTTCTTCTTCTTCTTCTTCTTCTTCTTCTTCTTCTTCTTCTTCTTCTTATTATTATTATTATTATTATTATTATTATTATTATTATTATTATTATTATTATTATTATTTACACCGAAACAGACTGGTCTTACGTCGACAATGGAATAGAAAGTCCTATAAGTGGGAAGGAAGCGGCCGTGGCCTTAATTGAGGTACATCCCCAGTATTTGCCTGGTAAGAAAATGGGAAACCACGGAAAAACATCTTCAGGGCTGCCGACAAACGGGTTCGAACCCACTATCTCCTGGATACAAGCTCACAGCTGCGCGCCCCTAACCGCACGGCCAACTCGCCCGGTCAAATGAATACTGCTACTTAGGTATTAAAAATAACCAATTATATCAGAAGCAGACTAGCGTAAACACAAAAATATTTTCTAAATAAGATAAATTTTCTCGAATGAAACATACTGCAGGTACGCGTAACAGTAAGTCGTTGGTTTGCAGCGTCACACTGTATTTGAGTGAAAAAACAGCAATCACTGAATCGGAAAGAGAGATAATAAACATCTGTGAATATAGTGTTAAAGAAGAATATTGAAAGTCACGCCTTATCAAATTCAAATTAAAATTTATTTTGGGTTATAAAATTCACGATGAAAATGATTCTATATTTCATGAAAAGCTTTATTTCCTTAACAACCCAGGAGACAACATACTCCCACGTTGAACCAAAGAACTTCACAGAGATCATCGTCGTATTCTGTACAAAAGTGATTAAGGAACAATCTCAACTGCCCAAGGTTTATCCAGCAGTACCTAATACAATTTACTGTTTTTCATAATACTGTTATGCCTGTTGCTCACGGTAAAAATTTCTGTCAAATTTATTGTACAATACCGTAATTTAATTTTATAAAATTTCTGTTGCTCACGGTGATATTCAAGTTTTATAAAACATTTGATAAAATTTTTCATAAAATAGGACATGTTCTATTCCGTAAAATTAATTTTACGAAACGAACCAATCAGCGAAGCTGTCATCACGATGATGTTGGCGCTACGCCGTGAGAAGATTGTGAAGCTCGATTGTAAACAAACACTTATTTCTAAAATGGCAGGATCCGGGTGGACTAAGGAAGCTGTTAGTGTTTTACTGACAAATACCAGAAATATTCTTGTTTGTACGAAGTTAAAACACCACTTGACCACAACAGAAATGCAAGAAGAGAGGCAGAAAACACAATCGCCGAATCCCTATATGAATGCTGGTCTTCTAACCTCAAATAATTTTCGACGAAGGACAGCAATCCTCTACCTTCTTCTCTTCTTTTGATCCAATCCCGAGTCCAGCATTTCCTGGCATTTCTTTTCTTCCTTTTTACCACTGTACAACATATAAGTGCAGCTAAAGCAGCAAGTTTTGCTTTGTTTGTTGGAGCCATACTCTCAAACATACTGTAAGTTGAACAGCTGATTCTTGGTTTAAAAGTTTATCGATAGATGGCAGCACATACAAATCTTAGTTCGGAAGTGAGTTCATAGATGGCCATCCTGATGCTTCGACGGATTTTTAAAAATAATTTTACCGTGAGCAACACAACTTGTTTTTACCAAAATTTTATAAAATTAATTTACAACAAATTTTACGAAACATTTTACCGTGAGCAATAGGCATTACAAAAACTTTGTGTGATATTATTGTTATAATAGTAACGAGGATGTTAATAACGTCCCATGGCCCACCATGTTTTCAAAAGGCAAGAAGTGTCTTGATTTACAAGTCAGGAGATGAGAAAGTTGCGCCAAATTGGCAGGCCCATTTCCATCTGTTCAATTTTACGTAGGGTTATTGAGAGAATTCTAGATCGCCGGTTGAGAGAATCGTGACATTCAATGATATAATCAGAGGGCATTCACTGCCTCACCCGGCACGATAACTAATACTTCATTGCTACAGTCGATTCTGGCGAAGGTAAAGAACGAGAACTGATGCAACCATAGTCTTCCTCGACATCCAAAAGGCATTTGATAACATTGGCCATGACCATCTGAGAAGAGCTCTAGAAAATTCTGCCGCTCCACCAAAATTTGTCAAGCTAATCCTCTCTCTTCAAGAGGACAATACAACCCAAATTGAAGCCAACTACTCGAGAACTAAGAGCATAAAACTGAGGAGAGGTGTTTTGCAAGGTTCACCATTGTCACCCACGCTTTATAATATGTCAACGGACCATATTCTGAATGAACTCTCAGAGGAATCAATAGCTAGGGAATATGGATTTCCACTTGTAGAAGGTTTGAAGCCTCTCACAGTACTGGGATTTGCCGATGACAATGTTATGTTTGGTAAAGACAAAGCTTCTGCACTAGATCTGACTGAAACAGCAATGAGAAGATTCAGAGAGATAGGCTTGAACATCAATATGTCTAAATCAGTGTCCATCAACATAACTAAAGGTCAGCTTACTGATGGCCTAATGATTGTCTTCGGTGGAGATATAAAAGCGATATGGCAAGATGAATCCATCAGATATTTTGGAGTGAACTTTCGGAACGGAATTACCTTTGACACACACAGGACGATTGGAGTCACTGTCATCTTCTCCTCTCCTTCAGGCAGACCAAAAGTTCATCACATAAATACTTCCACATGCTCAACATTGATTTATCCATTTCAGACAGTTGCGCTGAACTGTATTCCTCAGAAATTTCTGAAAGACAGCGACAAAATGATAAAATGCACGCTGAAAGAAATCCTCCAGCTTCCTGCTGACACACCTGATGGTATGGTATACATACACACCGGAAATTTTAAAGGTCTAGGACTTTTCCGATCACAGTGGGAAGCTGCCCTGCACCAGATTAGCGCCCTAGTTACCCTACAAATAAATCGCGACCTTTGCATTTTGGGAAGTAGGCATCTCTCTGAGGAGAATATCAAATGCCTACAAAACCTGCACATTTCACATTCTTCTTCTTCATGTGCCATGTCCTCGCAGAACGTTGGCGATCAGTAGCATGATCTGTTGTTTGTTCATAGCTGTTCTGAACAGAGTAAGCTTTGTCACCCCAAACCACTGGCTCAAGTTGCCGAGCCATGATGTCCTACTTCTCCCCGGACCACGTTTTCCATTAATTTCCCCTTGGAGTATTACTTGCGTCAGCTTATTAAATTCCAAAAATGGTCTTTTGGATTCCAAGAAAATAAGGCAATTACTGAGTGATCAGGAATACAAAAAATTGATGTCAGCTTCCTCAAAAGGGAAAATGTGTTATCTTGTTTTAAAAAACTTTTAGCGAACAGCTGGATAACACACCATGATGGCCTCTCTTGCAGTGACTGGCGTGATGCTCTAAAGATGACCGCTAACGTCGCAGGCGCTCGAGCCGTGCCAGGCAGGACAATAATCGTTATCGGTATTGCCATAACGAGATATAAACCCTTACTCATGTCCTGGGATACTATCCCTACGGCGAAACACTGCGACTTACTAGACAGTGTAGACACCATGCGAAGCTCCATCGCTCAGTCATTGCGAGATGCTGGTTACACAGTGCACGAAGAGGTCCATGGATTGTCGGAGAACGGTAATACCCGTAGGACTGATATGATAGCCTTTAAAAATAACAATGGATATATTACTGATCCTCATGGGCAACCTCCTTATGGGGAAAGTCTTTATTCCCTCTGAAAAAATGTATACATTATATGTAATTGACAAAAAAGGCCGTTCCTAGTGTGCAAAACAGTAAACAGGGAGCCTTGCCCTTTCAATTCTTTTTAACAGGAAGGAGTCGTGATGTTTTCTTTACGCTTGATAAACTTATAGGGCTAGACTCATGGAAATGTAAATTGCGATCGCAGTAGGACGACTCACAGTATGGTGGTAATTCGATGTTTAAGGGTAAAAACAATCACTGGTATGCAAGTAAAGGCAAGTTACGTAAAACGACGTCTACTGTACAATGCAATTTTTAAAATTTACTTAACGTCGCACCGACACAGATAGGTCTTATGGCGACGATGTGATAGGAAAGGCCTAGGAGTGGAACGGAAGCGGCCGTGGCCTTAATTAAGGTACAGCCCCAGCATTGACCTGACGTGAAAATGGGACACCACGGAAAACCATCTTCAGGACTGCCGACAATGAGGTTCGAACCTACTATCTCCCGGATGTAAGCTAACAGCTGCGCACCCCTTACCGCATGGCCAACTCACCCGGTACTGCACAATGCAGTTCGTCGTGAAGTTCTGAAACAAATATAATGTGACTGATTTTATTTCGTTACGTTTTTCTCTTGCTTTGAAATTAGGGTCCTATCTTTACTTTATTATTTGCTTCTCATTTCTATAAAATGTGGAAATAGTGATTACACTTATAACAGTTTGTACAACTCGAAATTATAACGGTCAGCCCCGTGGTTTAGGGGTAGCGTGCCTGCCTCTTACCCAGTGACCTTAGGTTTGATTCCCAGACTGGATCTGGGGACTGGTTCGAGGTCCACTCAGCCTACGTGATTACAACTGAGGAGCTATCTGACGGTGAGATAGCGGCCACGATCTAGAAAACCAAGAATAACTGTCGAGAGTATTCGTCATGCTAACTACAGGATACCTTGTAACTTGCAGACCTTTCGGCTGGGCAGTGGGCGTTGGTAGTTGGTTTGGTTTGTATCTGTTCATTTAAAAAATATAACGTACAGATATGGGCGCCCGCAAGGGCTTCCCCCCCCCCCCCGGAATTCTAAAAAGGTTGATATTCAATTGTTTAATATCATACCAGATTATTTCATAAACTGAACTTACTGACAGTCATCTAGCATCTGTTATAACCGGAAATTTCTGTAAACAATTTAATGTTGCTGACGTTATATTGTTTTTTATATTCAAGAAATTGCTAATGTGCCCACTCCCCTCCCTGGAAAAGATCCTGCGGGCACCTATGCGTACAGATAATGAGTATAAACATCGCAGCATGCATAGATCTGCCACGTTGTATTCTTCCCAACAAACTTGAGGGGCAGAGAGAAGTTCAAGCACTCATGAACAATCACAACCAGAAGTTAAGATTATATTAATCGAGTTCTCATGTATTTCCTGTTGTTTGACTGAGTAGCTCAGACGATATACAGCGCTGGCTTTCTGTAAGTCCTAGTGGACGTGATCGATTCCGGTTCAGTTCAGTGATAATTTGACGATGTCCAAATACACCAGCCTCCTTTCGGTATACAAAGTATTTCGCGGAAAGAACAAGAACACCTGCGGGAAATACTTTCCGAAACCTCGGCGTCTCCGAAAACCTTAAAAGTAGTTAGCGGGACGTAAATTAATAACATTATTATATATTTCCTAGTTAAATACTGAAACAACGAATCGATCGTCATATAAATGTTTCCAAGAAAACTATGCAGTTTGATAAGTTTAACGAGTAAAATAAGTTGTGCTTTCATTTGGCACTCTCCACGTCTACGATATGTAGCCAATTGACTACGGGAAGAGTTGTTAATTTTACAGCGACGGTCCACCAATAGCAGGCGATTCGGGACAGGCTTACCTTCCACACAGGCAGGCCGACGCGACTGCACTGTATTCCACAGAGCACTTGACGAATCAACAGTTTCGAGAAACGAGATCGTAATTCGTCGCAGTGGCTCGAGCTCATGGAGGGTATCGTCCTGGGAAAAACAAAACATTTGATCGATGATACCTCTCCGACACATTTAAAGAAAATTGGGCTATACGTTGTTGTCAGCAGCTACAGAACTTCCCTGAGATGCCTAACCGTGACAGATCCGAAATGTCGCCGTGCTGCTAAGAACAAAGGCTTACTGATGAGCATACGGATTTTCGATTGTAATTTGTCAAGGACAATATGCATTATGTTACGTCGGATTATATCTTCACCGACGAGTATTTTCCTCGGCAAACGATGGTCCGGTACCAATATTTCGACCTTCCGGCATACAACACAATCTGGAATACGTGGCTGACTGTTGGCGGTTCGTTTGCGTATCTAGGACGAGTAAGAGCAACGGAATTAAGAATATGGCAGAGAACGAAATAAGATTCTGTTGGATGCACTCTGTGAGGATGGGTGAGAGTACGCGAATTATGAATGATGCAGAGCACAAAATAGGGTTCTGATGGATTCAAAATCACAACAATATTCGCATAATCTAGAAAACATCATGGTCTCTTCGAGCGGCTTATTTCTGACGATCTCATTTGCGTAGTATGGCCAGTCCAAGGTTCACAAATTCCAGTTAGTTCAGGAGTGTTTCGTAAGATACGGTCAAATCCTTCTTCTCGATTTACTGTCTTGTGAGACAAGCATAAGTCCAAATGAGAATGTTGGGTGGACACGAAACGAACCATATCCAAGAGCTAGCCTGAGACACTATCTGTCAACAACAATGGTCTGCGGGCTGTCATTCTGGGTACCTGCGACGAGATAAGTAACAAGTAATAGCCATAAACATGTCTACCGTTTTCGCGTTCTGATTTCCAAACCGTTTATATTTAATATTTTCATGTATTTCCACAGATCACTGTATGCACATTCGTTTGTATATAACAAATGTACAAATAATATTTACACTTATTGCCTCTGTTTACAAATACTATAATGATTTTCATTTAGTGGCATCTTTAAATGATTTTCAAAATATTTACAAACGCTAATGTAAAATGTGCCATTCTGAAGCTTAAAATGACGGTCGCTAACCGCAATCAAGTGTTGAATCAAATGGGGGTACCGGGGGGAAGCACCCCCGATGACCGCCAAGTTCCCTCCCAACTAAAACTATTGTATTTCTGCCAAAAACCAGTAATGTCTCTAATTTAGCTCGAATTTTAAGTTTTCCACAAGATTTACTTAGAAAATAACCGGTGTGTGGCAACTGATTTAGTACACATCAATAATAAGACAAACGTTAAAATAATAGTATTATTTTATTGCCAGGTGCATTACAATTTGTGCCTATGACATTTGCACCCCAACCCCCAGTGCCTTGATTCAACACTGACAATGAAAGCACCTACTGATTCTGGTGAGTTTTAATTAACATCACAGACGGCTACAAATCTTGAACCGAGCTCGATAGCTGCAGTCGCTAAAGTGCGGCCAGTATCCAGTATTCGGGAGATAGTGGGTTCAAACCCTACTCTCGGCAGCCCTGAAGATGATTTTCCGTGGTTTCCCATTTTCACACCAAGCAAATGCTGTGGCTGTACCTTAATTAAGGCCACGGCCACTTCCTTCCCACTCCTAGCCCCTTCCTGTCCCATCGTCGCTATAAGACCTATCTGTGTCGGTGCGACGTAAAGCATCTTCCAAAAAAAAAAAAAAAAAAAATCTGGAAACTCGTCCCTTGGTCTCATAAGGGGCTTCGAACATTATTCCTATTCCCTTTATTGTCACATCCGCTATCTCATACTGTTGACGGTTGAGCAGAGGAATCCCAATTTCTTGTTTTACTGAATCACACTGCATGAACCTGTGGTCCAAATACTGAGCACCATTCTGTTTAAGGAGAACTGTTTTTCAGTTGGCCTTCGTCGTGTTCGACCGAGAATGAAAACGCTATTGCTCTCATTACTGGAAGTGAGCCGTTGTACGAAGGATTTATAAAGGCACTATTAAATAAAGTGAGGGACTACCTAGCTGAGGCAGTTCACCGTTAGGAAGTAAAGAAATGGAAGAAACGAGATTTCCACTACTGAAGCGAAACATGGTCCTGAGGTTCACTCAGCCTGCACCGAAAGTGAGTAACAGATTAATTCCTAGGAGTAAAGACGGCCGGGCAAAGAGCTAATCACTCTGCCCCTAATTAGTGTCGAAGTTACGGAAAGTAGGGGACTCGGCAAGTTTGGCAGGAAGTTTAATTTGGCATTATTTTATGTTTTAATTATTTCCTACTTATCCGAGTCATTTTCGTAAAGTTCAAGCGTGCACCAACAAAGCGCAGCATCTCTCAAATGTTGCAGATTTTTTGCGGAGCGGTCCGAGCGCTATCACTGGCTCTACGGGGAAACATTAGTTGCTCGCAGGGGAGTTCACTGAAAGCAAGTGGTGATTGTAAGACCAGAGTTAATTTTAATATTATAGTTTTAATACCAGCCTACTGGAAGTTATTTATACATTATACTGAAGATTTATCAGTATGCAAGGTAAGATCAAAAGTTTCTACATAAATTGTGTTTAGAAGGAATAAGAACTTAAAGTAATTGTGATTTTTTGATGGCATGACGCACTTGCTGCCGGTGTGTTCATTCGCAATGATTACAAATTCTATTATTTCCTGCCACCAATGGGCCACAACTCGGACTATACGGGTGTGTTACTATTGAAATGTTGGTTGTAACGTTGAGGTGGGTAAAGAAATAAAAATCAATGTAATTAATTTGTTTTAAAAATGTTTGATTTCACTTCGCGTTCATGACGAGTTTAATTGTATTAGGAAGTTGTGCGTTGAATATTTTTATATATTCGTCTATTTTTAGTCTTCTGTTAATATACTGTTATAATTTCATGTATATATATTTGTACAGGTAGTATTTATTTAGTATCTCTTTTAACAGCGTCGTGTTAAGTACCGTCGGGTGGGGTGACTTTGTGTCGCAAAAGAAATGTAGTACTCGCACCTTCTTTAAGTCCATAAACATTGTTTCAAATCATGATAGAGACAGTGTTAGGAGATTTATGAACGACTGAGAATAGTGTAATTAGCATTTTATTGGCGAATGAAATATTACAACACTACGTAGAAACATCTGCATTTTAAAATTCGCTATTTACTTAAATTGTTTGACATTACACTGAAGATGATTACGGGTGCCTAATACATTATTAATTACCGGTACCAAAGTCAATATTATTAGCACTTGAAGATTCTGCTGAAACTGTAGGACTGAGCAGCACGTCACTATCTGGAGAGGTGCACTGGTCGAACTGATGGAAGTGTTGCACTGTTGACTGTGGGTGTTGATTAGAATTTATCTCATGAATGTGGGATGGCGTCTGGTTTGATTGTGGTGGTAATACATGTTGAGTTGCAATCACCAGTTGATGGGATAAGTACGAAGGAGGCTAGTTAGAGGTTGCTATCTGGGAGGGAAATGACGGGTAGACCTGAAGAATTTTGGTTTTGAAGGAAGAAAGGAGATGGACGATTAGAAAATTAGTTAGGATGAGTTGAAGGCTAAGTCGGAAGTTGTTGATGGACGGGCATGGTAGTTGAGTAGTGGAAAGGTGTAGGAGAGTGAGCAACCATTCCCTTCTTTCTTTCATTAATTCTTTCAATAACTTTAAGTACTTCTATTTGGAATTGGAGAAAGTCCTGTTCGTCAAATTTATCCAAATGAGGCATCATATTTCGTAAAAATGACATTTTGCTGCAAGGCCTGCCTGCTTCTAGAGCTTTCAAAACTCGCATTTCGACCTCATCTGGTTTTCTGTGTTTTCTGCTTCTTGTTTGAGGTACTCGCTTTGGATTACCAGTACTCTCCTATGACGTGAAAGCTTGCGGCTCTATATCTACTTCCTGTACATTCTCCAGTCCTCCATCACTTTCTGATTCCAAGCTATCCAGCGTCTCCCGAGCATGATAGAGTTAGTCTAAAAACCGCATTCGGTCAGAAAATACATACGTTCTTAGAATTTTTGTCTTCGCGCCGTTTTTCTTGATATCCTTAATTTTTTTCTTGGACTGGGCAAAGGAGTCACGGAGATTTGTCCACCTCCGTATTATTTCTTTTCCTAAAAAGACGAAGAAACCATTGACTATAACAGTTTATTACTTATCCTCTTACTTTCTTTTCGACAGAAACTAAGTTAACGATTTACTGTATTTTCAAATATCTGGCAAGTGGTTGTACGTTTACTGACTTACACTACAGAATTGATATTTACTGCAAGTAAAACTGTTAAAGATCTATGCAGAGCAAACTGATCATTGATGCTAAAAGACTGCATCTCGACACCCACACCAGTGATATGGGAGTCAATCGCTTCTGGATTTGAAAATACCGCTAACTTCCCCAATTGCTTAGGAGCAGTCGATGGCGAACATATACGTGTTACGTGTCCATTTGACAGTGGATCAATGAAATGGCGTATGGCTTTCAGTGCCGGGAGTGTCCGAGGACATGTTCGGCTCGCCAGATGCAGGTCTTTTGATTTGACACCCGTAGGTGACCTGCGCGTCGTGATGAGGATGAAATGATGATGAAGACGACACATACACCCAGCCCCCGTGCCAGCGAAATTAACCAATTAAGGTTAAAATTCCCGACCCTGCCGGGAATCGAACCCGGGACCCCTGTGACCAAAGGCCAGCACGCTAACCCTTTAGCCATGGAGCCGGACAGTGGATCAATGTATTTTAATTACAAAGATTACTTCTCTTTGGTTCTCGTGGTTCAAATCCCGGTCACTCCATGTGAGATTTGTGCTGGACAAAGCGGAGGCGGGACAGGTTTTTCTCCGGGTACTCCGGTTTTCCCTGTCATCTTTCATTCCAGCAACACTCTCCATTATCATTTCATAGCATCTATCAGTCATTCATAAATCACTTTGGGAGTGGCGACCCCATCGTACTAATAGCATATACATGATTGATTCATTCGTTACATCCCTGGCCCGGTCAAAGACTGGAAAACAGGTTGTAAGTTTTCATTTTCACTCCAGATACCGATTTGTCTATGTTGACGTAGGAAGCTATGGTAAAGACAGCGACTCTTCAATATTTAATCAATCCAGGTTGTGGCAGTCAATAGAAAACAACAGTCAACAACTACCCGAAGAAAAATCTTTACCAGGAACGGAAAGTCCAAAAGTTCCGTACTTTTTCGCCGGAGATGAAGCATTTGGACTAAACAAACATTTCCTGCGGCCTTTCGGGGAACACATTTAACAGTTGAGAAAATAATATTTAATTATCGAGTGTGCAGGACACGGCGGTATGTTGAATGTGCCTTTGGCATTCTCACCAATAAGAGGCGTGTGTTTCACCGACCTGTTAATTTCGCCGACATCGCTGTCAACGCTTGCATTGTGTTACACAATTTTGTACGTGAAAGAGATGGATTTGTAGTTGAAGATACCACATCAGTTACAGATTTGGAAGATTTGCCACCAGAGAACGCCACAAGAGGAGGTCTGACAGCAAACACTGTTAGAAACACACTTTGTAAATATTTTGTGTCAAATGTCGAAGCGTGTCATGGCAAATGCCAAAGATATAAATTATGAGTATAATTCATGTCAGATAAAAAAGGGCCCTCTGTGCAGTGAAGAAGTGTTCACTTTTGTGAAATAATTAGTATCCTGCTATTTAATATAAAAGCGTATCTGTATTAGTTCAACGGAAGACAGTAATATCAGTTAATGAATAATAATACAAGCTGTAAAGATTGTTCATTGCTTCAACTCTTTAATATTCATTTTAATAACAGGATGATTTTCTAATATTAGCAGTTTATGGGTAAAAATTAAATTGTGAGACTGTACCATAAATATATTTTTTTGTAAATCTGTATTGTGTAATGATACTGTATACTGAAAATACACTTACCAAACGCATTTTTTCTTTATCTTCAATTACATCAAAATCTGGTTTCAGTTCTAAGCAAACTTCACGCCAGGCTTCTTTTGTCGCAGTCCGATCTTTATAAACGTCTAGAGTTTTGTCCCACAGCACAGGCCCAGAGTAATCAGAATTTCAGAATCCACGTCAGCCATTTCACAAAACCAACCGTAAATCCTACAAAGCAGTGCGCTGAACACTTCACCAATAAACCACTAAACACTACGATACTAAGGCGTATAAACTAAACTAGAAATAAGTTAATTGTTGCATTATCTCATCTACAGCTGCTCGACAGCTGCCGTACGATTAAAAAACCGTACGGTGTGACAGCGTGCATTTAGCTGCGTGCGCCACAGAGTCAACGGCAGCCGTCCATTCTAGTGGCAAGACACGGCTGCTACACGGCATGGTAGCGCCGGGAGCTCGGATGTTTGACAGTTTGATGATGAAATGACAGAGTCAGAAGAAGAGCCGCCCAAGTGGCAGATGCAACGTTGACACACGAAGCACGCTGCCAAGCAGAGATGTCTGCAAAACATGTGGTCTGTCATTCCAGAAGGGCCGCAATGGTGAATCCTGGATTAATTGTACTGTACAGGTGTCTGGATTGGTATCATGGGATTTGCCACGGACTGGATCGATACCGACAGAATTTTAAATGCAATGAGTGCAGGAAGAAATGACTAAACGTAAGTATTACAAAATATATCAAGACTGTTAGGTTAAAAGCGGTCAATTTAAAATAATAACACTATTGCCAAATTTAACGAGTACCAACTTTTTACCAAATTATCCTAGAGACTTGCCAATTTGCACGAGTGTGTTGTGATTAATTGTAATTAATCTATGAGGCATTTCTTTTTATTAGCTTTTGTTTTAAAATTCAGATTTTTATGAGAAAATATCTGAATGTAAAGTACGTACTTAATGTACAAGATTTACGTAAATATATTTTTCAATTGTAAAACCAGCCCAATTGTTCAAATTACTGCCAAATTTGCCGAGTCTCCCCTAGAAGCCTTTACCTTCCACTCCTCCACGGGCCTTCATGGCCTGTACGGAGATTATTTTATAATTACTTACAGTACTGATTTATAATTTTACAAATGTCTTAACATACAGGCTTTCACCACGCAAGCCATGAGTACAGTGGGCATAAACAAGTAATGACTTTGGAAAAGGCTCAAATTCAGTCTGGAATGCAATTATGCAAACTTATTGACATTTCTTTTTCGTATTCCAACAAGGAGCCCTTGGATTAAAAAGGGAATTTCATTAGTGTGATGGTACAGATAACAGAAAGAAGAGAGTACAAAAATCACTGCTGCAGAGCAATGTTCCGCTTAGTTACAATAATTATATCCCACAGCTTCTAAGACGTCGATCGTCACTGTCAATGCCATAAGGGCCATTAACTGCACAGCGGTACTGTGAAGAAATTTTACGGCTTCGTGTGCTATATTTTCTGGTTGAGTGTCCAGAAACCATGTTTATTGCAATATAACGCTCGCTCACACTTAGCTGGGTTTTCTTGGAGTCTTTACGGTATGTTTTAACATTTCCTTGGCCTGCTCTCTCACCTGATTTGTGGTCTTTGTAAAGTGAAGCAAGGACTACAGCACTCAACCATAGTCCTCCAAACTCTGGAAAGTGGCCATTCAGTCTAAAATAATAATCTTCATAATCGCTTGAGACAATATGATGAAAAAAAAAAAAAAAAAAGAAATGGCTTATGGCTTTTAGTGCCGGGAGTGTCCGAGGACATGTTCGGCTCACCAGGTATTTTAATTTGACGCACGTAGGCAACCTGCGGGTAGTGATGAGGATGAAATGATGATGAAGACAGCACATACACCCAGCCCCCGTGCCAGCGAAATTAACCAAGATGGTTAAAATTCCCGACCCTGCCGGGAATCGAACCCTGGGCCCCAGTGACCAAAGGCCAGCACGCTAACCATTTATCTATGGAGCCGGACAGACAATATGATGCTACTCCACAACATTCTGTTCCCTGCTGACACCACAGCAAACGAAGGCGGTGATGCTGGCGGTGTTAACAGTTGAAAACGTAAAGGCCTCAGATGTGCCTCCGCTAGGCAAAAAAAAAAGAAGCCTATGGTAGAAATGAACAAGCCTGTATTTTTAGTTGGCTTTTAATATCCTGATCATAGCCACGGAATTTCCAGTTTTAAGTGGATTCTAAACCACAAGAACTTATTAAAAAAATCCCACATGCTTTGGCCCGGATTCGAATAGCGTCCGCCTTGATAAGAAGCCAGTGCCCGTGAGATTCGCCTATCACGAACCCCACTGTAGAGATAAGATGCCCCAGTGAAGCTACCACAACTCTCTGGAAGGTGATGGATATGAAAGCCATTGACCTCTTTGTACTTGAAAATAATACAGTTTTCCCCTAGTGATCTATGCACGTCATCCAGAACCAACCCAATCTGAATGAGTACCTGCAGGTATCCATCGCTCCCAATAGGACAGGACTGTGAAATCCGAAAGGCCCAAGGTCAGGAAATTCAATGTGCTGTGTACCCTGCCTTTTACCAATTATATGACCTCTCTTAACCTCTGTCAGCTGATTCTGGTGAGGTCTCGTAGTTATAGGTATTACTCATAGATCACGCGTGAGAGAGGATATATCGCGCATGGCACATTAAATTAACTTTTATCTTGGATGTTCGTACAAGTAGGGATATGATCGTTAGGCACTAATAGGTCAGAATGTACACGTATGAGGGCGAATCACAAAGTAAATTACATTAGCTCGCCGCGAGAGCACGCTGTGTGTCGTGACCGTGCCGAATGCAGAGGAAGGTACAGAAACTGATGACACGTCCGACAGGAAGGTTGGTGTGGTATCTCGTCGTGTTGTGTGTGCAGAGCGGGCTAGGCTCAACGGCGCGCCAACTCGATGTTCACTCCAAAATGGAGGTGCGTGCAACGATCAGATTTCTATGGGCTGAACGGCTCAATTGCACGGACATTCATTGTGAAATCACTGTTGTATATAGTGAGCGTACAATTTCTCGCCCAGGTATTATAAAGTGGTGTAAGGAATGTGAGGCCGGACGCAGGATCTCAGGCCTGCAACGTCCAGTACCGTTGCGAATGTTGACCGTGTGGTTGGGATCATTAGAGAGAATCGGCGCATAACACTGCTGGAAATTGCCAGCATGCTGAACACTTCGTAAGGCAGTTTGTTCTCCATTGTTCACCAGCACCTTGGATTTCGTAAACTGTGTCAAAGATGGGTCTGCTCACCGATAATCACGAAGAAGAACGTTTCCAATCGTCCCTGGTATTTTTGCAACGGTATTCTGTGGAGGGCAACGAGTTTCTGCGGCGAATCATCACAGCAGATGAAACGGGGGTCAACCACTTCACCCCCGAAACAAAGAGAACATCGATGGAATGGGTGCACGCCACATCACCACCACGAAAGGTCAAGGGCCAACCTTCAGCAGGAAAGGTAATAGCGACAGTGTTATTTGACATGGAGGGTGTAGTGCACGTGGAATTCATGCCGAAAGGCACGACAATAAACTCGGCTTTGTATTGTCAAACGCTAAACCGGTTGCGTAAGGCAATTAAAGAAAAAGCGGCGGGGAAAATTGAGCGCCGGTGTGATTTTGTTGCAAGATATCGCAACACCTCACACGGCCCGCCAAACGTCCTAACTGCTGCAGCGATTCAAGTGGGAGGTATGGCAACAACCTCCATACAGTGCGCACTTAGCGCCATGCGATTATCATGTGTTCGGTAAGCTGAAAAAGGATCTCGGTGGACGACGATTCCGAAACCATGAGGAGGTGAAAGCAGCTGTCTCCAGGTGGTTCCATAGCGCTAGAGGTGATTTCTACGCATCCAGAATCGAAAAGTTGGTTCACCGTTCCGAGAAATGTTTACAGTTTCTTGGGGACTATATGGAAAAGTGAACTTATATTGTACGTTGTCATAGCCGTGTTGCCTATGTGTACGTGGTTTCATAAATGGCACAACTTGGAAGTGTAACATACTTTTTAATTCGCCCTCGTATTTGAACAAGGCGCACGTATAATGTAGTCGTTCGACAGTTATGCAGGTGAATTGCATAACCTTAAGGGTTCAGATCCTTAATATGTATACAAATCTCACTGCAGACCCGTTGTGCGCGATAGAAAACACTTGCATCTGGGTTAAGTTTGCATTCTAACCAGTTAGTATCTAAAAATCCTTTCCCTACATAGAAGCCACACGAAGAGCAACTGATGCCCTGGCACGACGTAAGTACACTCAACCGCACAAAATTTGGCCGCTAGCTAAATTCAAAGGATCCGCCACATTAGAGACCTGACAATCAAAGGTAGACCTGTAACTTACAGTATCGGCCATGAAACAGAAGCACACATAGTGTCTGGCTTGTAGTCATCATTGAGATCCAATTTCAAGATCGACGCATAAAACATAAACAACAAATAACAAAGAAAATAATCGAAACCAACTTTCAACCGACTAGGTCAAGTTACGTACATTTAGTACGTGTTGAAGAGATGTTAAGTACAGAACAAAAATGGCCAACCGGACACCAGTGGGATCCGAACCCACAACCTGCCGATTTCGAGTCGGTTGCGGCCATTTTTGTTCTGTACTTATCTCTTCAATACGTACTAAATGTACGTAACACGTCCTAATAGGTTTAAAGTTGGTTTCGATTACAAAGCGGTCGTGAAAATTCAATATTCATCAACAAAGAAAATAGTTTTTAGAAGGTAAAGAAACAGCTATCTTTCCGATTGACCCGTTAATAACAAACCTCATCGCCAGGTGGGGGTTATGCGACCTGTTCCGAGAGTGGAATGTAGTAGCTTAGTTGGTAGAGGAACTGTATTGCTGTTGTTCAACGTTATTTCCCTTATTTCATTTATCTATACGTACAGGAGTACTTAGTCCATTAACAGATTCGGTAAGAAGGTAAGCATATAGAGAATGCGCGATATTTATTTTTATTTTTATTATCTACTAGCTGATGTACCCGTGCTTCGCTACGGAATTCTACATTGTATACAGAATTCTAGGTTAGATTGTGTACACTTAGTGAGCAAGATTGTATTATATTGCATAGCTCTTAACGTTACCCTAGAAACGCGACGGAGAAATCACCAAACGTCCTTTCTCATATGAAGACTGCGAAGTACTACATCCTACTGTTCGAACAGGTCGCATAACCTCCACTTTGCGGTGAGGTATGTTATTAACGAGTATATCGGAAATATAGCTCTTCCTTTACCTCCCCGAAAACAAAAATCCTTCGCTATTTGTTATTTATGTGCTATACGACGATCTAAATCGGATCTCAGTGATGTCCATAAGTCATATACGGTAAAGCAGGGTAATTTGAATAATTTCAATCATTATTTTGAAAAGTAGTATGTTGATCTTTCTGATGAAAATGATGCAAGATACTAGCATATTTATGTAACATTTACCCAATTTATGAAACAAAAATTTGTAAATACAGAGACGTAATGCCACTATCCGATTTACCCTTCCAATTTTAACAATGGAGTAGTGGATATATCGTGGGGTAATTTGAATAACACTGAAAAGTAACATTAATTACAATAAGAATACAATTCTGTATTTATCAGTTCTTCTTTACATGCTAAATTAAATATCAGAGGTACTTAATATTTTCGGAACAGCATTTTAAGTCTCGAAAGGTATGAACCTGAAGACTTTTCCTTATAATGTGTGTCTTAAAATGTGTTTTAAATTGGTACACAGATACATATTAGTCCATGATTTCATAATTCAAATTACCCCATAACAACTTATTCAAAATGCCCCTCGTGGCGACAAATAAACATCGAAAAAAAAAATAGTTGGTTAATATAAATACGTCCACAGACTTTCAGATTCACAGATATTCTTGGAAACTCTATGGATATGTTAAGCACACTATCCCCATCCCTGTTAAACTTACACTGACAAAATGGCGTCTTTAGTTTTACTAAAATTCCTGGAGACGCTTACCATTATCCTACTTGGCCCTGCTGCTCAAAATGCCCATGAAAAAAGAGGCGGGAAGAAATTTTCCAACGGCGAAAAAGTATAAGACTTCATACATAATTTGTACGTACCTGTCTAACATTTTGCTTTATGAAAAGGCAATAATGAAACTGCCAGTGCGATGGTAAAAAATTGCAGACATTAGTGCAAGCTAGACAAATTGTATGCTTCCGTCTCGTGGCCGGTACTATACAAGTTTACCCCGACTGGTGGATCACACACAAATAGGTGTTCGTGAAATTATTGCAGCCAGTGGTATAAGTTACGGAAGTGTTTACCAAGAATTCTGAATGTAAATCTGAATGCTGTAAGAGCTGAAGTTCCTGAGAAGCTTTCGAATCACCTCGAAGCCGAGATTTTTTTTTTTTTTTTTTTTTGGCGCAGTCTGAGATATTAAAGTTCATGGGCACACCACTGTATCCCTGAAACGAAGATATCTGGTATGGAGTAGGGAGACAGATCCTGTTGCTACGAAAATCAAATAGGAAGAAATGCAATGGATAGCTCAGAATCACCTACCCACGAAAAAGGAGGGGGAAAGAAATTGTCCAATGGCGAAAAAGTACAAGACTTCGTACATAATTGGTTGCGTACCTGTTTAACATTTTGTACTAATGAAACTGCCAGTGCGATGAAAAAAAAAATTGCAGACATTAGAGCAAGTTCGACAAATTGTTCTCTGAGTCTGTTTTGATATAAATTAATCCAATGGTGGGTTTTTGAAAAATTCTTATTCATGTTTGATTGACCCACGTAATTTGTGCTGTCTGCCCTGTGCATAATTTACTTCCTTATCGATATTTATCAAAGGCTAAAATGTACTTTAAGTAGCAAAATATCGTAGGGCATTAAATAATAATGATTCATTATTCCTTTGATGCTGCCGCTACAATATTTATCCTACAAGTTACGACTTATATACCGTCAACTGAATATAGTCTGCTGATTTCAGCGCACAGTTTATATTTGGTCAGCCAGTAGTCTTCGCAATGCGTACACAGAAGCTACCGATAGTTTAAGTTTTACAAACCAAGGTGTTGGAATAAAAAAATAAAAAAACCATGGTCAGGATAATACATATGTCAATCATATCTATTACTATAAAAAAAGAGATCAACTGGGAATATCAAATTTGTCTGCAAGTTAGAGTGTCCAAATTTTGAAACTTTGTTATCTTCTATACTACATAATCATATATCTTTCAGCATTGGGATTTGTATATTCTAAAGCTGAGTATTGCTCTGCAGTTCGGCTGAACAACCTTCATGAAAAGAAAACTGACACAATGCTGAACCAAAATACGCGAATCATCATTGGTACAGTCACATTCACCTTTTCTGAACCGGGCTCTTCGCATTCATGATGACATAGCTGTTGGATTCCAGTGTCTCAAATCTACATCACCATCAGTTCAAACAGCACATCAGATTACAGTCAAGAATTACAAAGCAAGGTCAGAGTGACAAGAGGAATGGTTCAGTAAGGCTTCGTGGGAATGGAAAGCATTATCTGACACCAGTCATTGTCCGTCTGGTTTTGATTTGCCTCGGAAAACCTGGATCACTTTTAGTAGGTTTCGAACCGGCCATAGCCGTTGCGGTTCATTCCTTTATAAGTGAAGATATACGATCGCCTCCTGTCTGTGATTGCTGAGAACTTCGAATCCATCTATCATATTGTCAACGTGCCGGCCCCGTGGTGTAGCGGTAGCGTGCATGCCTCCTACCCGGAGACCTCAGGTTTGATTCCTACTCTGGATCTGAGGGTTGGTTCGAGGTCCACTCAGCCTAGGTGATAACAACATTGAGGAGCTATCTGACGGTGAAATAGCGACCCTGGGCTAGAAAGCCAAGAATAATGGCCGAGAGGATTCATCGTGCCGACCACACGACACCTCGTAATCTGCAGGCCTTCGGACTGAGTAGCGGTCGTTTTGTAGGCCAAGGCCCTTCGGGGCTGTTGAACCATGGGGTATGGTTTTTTGGTTGTCCATGAGGGTGCAGCTATGACTTTGTCAACCTCTCGATGCTTGTCACAAAGTGGCACGAGGGTCGATAACCTTGACTTTTCAATTTATGTTATTGTTCAGTTTGTGTTTTAAAAGTGTGTATAGCAAAAGCAAAATAAATAAATAAATAAATAAATAAATAAATAAATAAATAAATAAATAAATAAATAAATAAATAAATAAATAAATAAATAAATAAATAAATAAATAAATAAATAAATAAATAAATAAATAAATAAATAAATAAATAAATCAATCAATAAATAAATAAATAAATAAATAAATAAATAAATAAATAAATAAATAAATAAATAAATATCTATCTTAATAGATCTTCATTCACACACATACATGTACTGGGAATTTTCCACCTAAGAAGAAAAATATTCAGCTATAGTAAAATACAGAGGAGGTGTTGTCATTCTATCTGTCTCAAATAATGGTCAACTCCGGATCCAAAAATATTAAAACATTGTACAGACTTACTTCAGACTACCTCGTGAACTCAACTGGGATTACACTCACCTGAAACAAAAAGAAAAGACACGTTAAGTTGCATTAAACTGCAATAACATAATATAGGGTCGATGCATAAGTTCATGCAGTATTCTTTGGGTTGCCAACAATGCGGCACGAAGGGATTGGTTATCGTTATTCCGTTGTTTTAATTGAGTTTGGAATTTGTGTGTGGTGAAACACAGGTTTTCTTGATTGTGAAATTATTTGTGTACATTTCAGACAAACGGATATAGAATGTCAAGTTGAGAAAAGTGAGAATTTCCGACACATTTTACTCTTTGAGGTTAACCGAGGATCCAGTGCAGCAGGAGCTGCGAGAACAATTTGTGAAATTTACGGGAATAAAGCAATTGCCTGTATGTCAACATGAAGAAGAGGATAGAGTGGTTCAGCCCATCAAAAAAGCAACTCCCCGTGCCAAGGACAGTGCCCATCCACAGAAAATCATGTGTGTTTGGTGGAACAAAGATGACATTCTTCACCATGAATTTCTTCCGAAAAACGTAACGATTACCTTTGCTGTGTATAGTGACCAGCTAAGACGGCTTGCCGTTGCTATTGACAACAAAAGGCAAATACCAGTCTTATTGCTCCCTGATAACGCTCGTCCGCATCCAGCGCAAGTGACAAAAGGTGTGATTGCTGAACTTGGCTGGGAACCTCTTCCTCAGTATTCCCTGAACTTGCCCCCTCAGATTTCCATCTTTTCCGCTCTCTTTCTAACCACATTCAGGGGCAAGTGTTTCTTGATGAAGCTTCCTTGACCAATGGCTAACAGATTTCTTCAAGTCAGAACCGAAACAGTTCTACAGGCGAGGCATTCAACTGCCACCTGAACGTTGGCAGAAGGTCATAGTGTGTGGAGGTGAATACATCACAGAGTGATTGTGAGTTACAATGCATGACTGACAGTAAAACAAAATAAAATAAAATATAAGAATCGCACAAACTTATGCATCAACCAAATACAATTAAGGCACCCAGTGAGAGTGGGAGCTATGCCACAAAATGTGATAAATTGCGTTATTGCAATTTTCCTTCGCCGTATATCTAGGCAATTCCGTGAATGCCAATCGGGTATGCAACTCCCGCTATTACGGTATTTTACAAGGATTTCTAAGTAGATGACATTTTATATTTCGACGAGAGAGGGAGCTATACAGCATTTGCTGTAAGTGTCAAGGATACATACATACATACATACATACATACATACATACATACATACAATACAAAATAGCACATACTGGCTCAACAAAATTCCAGCTTAATGAAAAAACCTCGATGACACATCTAATGTATTTAAGTGTTCATATAAGGAAAGATCTTCATTGGGATAATCACACAAATGGGATTGTAAATAAAGGATACAGATCTCTGCACATGGTTATGAAGGTGTTTAGGGGCTCTAGTAAATATGTAAAGGAGAGGGCATATAAGTCTCTGGTAATACCCCAAATAGAGTATGGTTCCAGTGTATGGGACCCTCACCAGGATTACTCGATTC
The DNA here is from genome assembly GCF_040414725.1 of Anabrus simplex. Classification (NCBI taxonomy): domain Eukaryota; kingdom Metazoa; phylum Arthropoda; class Insecta; order Orthoptera; family Tettigoniidae; genus Anabrus; species Anabrus simplex. The sequence continues at coordinate 141,384,438 of NC_090265.1, forward strand.
AAGAATTGGAAGAAATCCAAAGAAAAGCAGCTCGATTTGTTCTGGGTGATTTCCGACAAAAGAGTAGCGTTACAAAAATGCTGCAAAGTATGGGCTGGGAAGAATTGGGAGAAAGAAGACGAGCTGCTCATCTAAGTGGTATGTTCCGAGCTGTCAGTGGAGAGATGGCGTGGAATGACATTAGTAGTCGAATAAGTTTAAGCGGTGTCTTTAAAAGTAGGAAAGATCACAATATGAAGATAAAGTTCGAATTCAAGAGGACAAATTGGGGCAATTATTCGTTTATAGGAAGGGGAGTTAGGGATTGGAACAACTTACCAAGGGAAATACTGGCTCAACAAAATTCCAGCTTAATGAAAAAACCTCGATGACACATCTAATGTATTTAAGTGTTCATATAAGGAAAGATCTTCATTGGGATAATCACACAAATGGGATTGTAAATAAAGGATACAGATCTCTGCACATGGTTATGAAGGTGTTTAGGGGCTCTAGTAAATATGTAAAGGAGAGGGCATATAAGTCTCTGGTAATACCCCAAATAGAGTATGGTTCCAGTGTATGGGACCCTCACCAGGATTACTCGATTCAAGAATTGGAAGAAATCCAAAGAAAAGCAGCTCGATTTGTTCTGGGTGATTTCCGACAAAAGAGTAGCGTTACAAAAATGCTGCAAAGTATGGGCTGGGAAGAATTGGGAGAAAGAAGACGAGCTGCTCATCTAAGTGGTATGTTCCGAGCTGTCAGTGGAGAGATGGCGTGGAATGACATTAGTAGTCGAATAAGTTTAAGCGGTGTCTTTAAAAGTAGGAAAGATCACAATATGAAGATAAAGTTCGAATTCAAGAGGACAAATTGGGGCAATTATTCGTTTATAGGAAGGGGAGTTAGGGATTGGAACAACTTACCAAGGGAAATACTGGCTCAACAAAATTCCAGCTTAATGAAAAAACCTCGATGACACATCTAATGTATTTAAGTGTTCATATAAGGAAAGATCTTCATTGGGATAATCACACAAATGGGATTGTAAATAAAGGATACAGATCTCTGCACATGGTTATGAAGGTGTTTAGGGGCTCTAGTAAACATGTAAAGGAGAGGGCATATAAGTCTCTGGTAATACCCCAAATAGAGTATGGTTCCAGTGTATGGGACCCTCACCAGGATTACTCGATTCAAGAATTGGAAGAAATCCAAAGAAAAGCAGCTCGATTTGTTCTGGGTGATTTCCGACAAAAGAGTAGCGTTACAAAAATGCTGCAAAGTATGGGCTGGGAAGAATTGGGAGAAAGAAGACGAGCTGCTCGTCTAAGTGGTATGTTCCGAGCTGTCAGTGGAGAGATGGCGTGGAATGACATTAGTAGTCGAATAAGTTTAAGCGGTGTCTTTAAAAGTAGGAAAGATCACAATATGAAGATAAAGTTCGAATTCAAGAGGACAAATTGGGGCAATTATTCGTTTATAGGAAGGGGAGTTAGGGATTGGAACAACTTACCAAGGGAGATGTTCAATAAATATCCAATTTCTTTGAAATCATTTAAGAAAAGCCTAGGAAAACAACAGATGAGGAATCTGCCACCTGGGCAACTGTCTTAAATGCAGATCGGTATTGATTGATTGATTGACTGATTGATTGATTGATTGATTGATATATATACTGTATTTGTTATAGATCGTTACACTGAACATTACGCAATGTTCCTGGCTGGGCGTAACTAACTACCCACCTACCTACCGACTGATACGGATTTCTAGCTGAAGGAAACTGACCACTCTGCCTTTCATTTCCCCAATATGCTAATAAGTGTTTTATCAGGATCTAAATTCCGCCCAAACATTGGAATATTCAGTCTAAAATATACCTGTGATACGTTTATTTCACAATATCTTTATTGTGTAAAAATGCTTCTGTTTCATATTATGTTTATAGGAACCAAGTTGTTTACAATCATAGATTACAAAGAGAACATTTATTGCTAGAAATACAAACATCAACTTCTAGAATTCACGGGTTCCAACAATGAAGATAGCAAACAACAAACAGTATCGATCACGATAGGAGACTATTCTCGAAAGTTTCCATTGGTTTTTCCTTAGTTACCTGTCACACAGTAACAATACAGTAAAATTCACCATTCATCATTATTCTGTAAACATTAATCGCTTTTAAGACCATCTCCTTCAAGTAGAGAGTTCATTCAACTTTAAATTTTTATTTCCCCACAAGCATAAGTATATTTTCATACAACTTTAAATTTATATTTCCCCACTAGCATACTACCTCTAAGCTCATAAAGAAAATGTATGAAATTTCCTCATCATTATGCACTGCTTGTTGTCGTTTCTTGATGGATGCAGTACCTTTGCATCCATCTCTTGGCACAGGCCAGAGTAAAATGTAGCTTCCACCGAAGTCCTGTAGCTTCCACCCAAGTCCCAGTCTCATCAATGGCTTGACAATATGGAAGCTGCTGGGGTATGGGTGGTGCTGAGTAATGACATTCGAAGAACGACTAGGGCGTCCAAGTGTTGTTCATAGCGGCAGTCGTGCTACAATAGCATTTTCCGGCCCAATGCAGAAAGCAATGACAAACTACCTCACTCCTCATCTTGCCTAGTATACCTCATTTTGGCGCTGTCATCGGTTTTTGCGGTTTCCCTATTACCGCACAGCCTTTAGTGGTGCAATATGAGGATCCAACCAACCTCTGAACTGATGACCTAACAGATTATTATGCAAAAACGAGAGGCTGGTATTACACTTTCAAAAAATTGTCAAATATCGTCATATATTTTATAATATATATATATATATGACTAAATGAAACAAACAGTCGAAAATGGGAAGAAACAGTTACATTCAGAAATCCTAGCCATAAGAAACAAAACTGCGAAAAGGGGAACGAGGGTTCACGCTGCCTGAAGCGGGAACCTCAGCCGATGAGCCAAGAATGAAGACAAATTTTAGCACGTGTGTGCGTGCGAGAAAGTTTTTATTCCCCACACTGAAGGGGTGGGGCGGGCCACCTGAAGGGTTACGCCCTCCCTCTGGCCGAGAGCTTGGGCTGGGAGGAGGAGATGTGTGGAAAGTAGGAGTTGGGAGAAGGTGATGTGAAAAAATATGGGAGGGAGAGGGCTCTTGGCTAAATGAGGTGTAATGATACATATGCCTTTATTAGTACATTATGAATTAAGTACAATAGAAGTGAATCATACAGCTATACAGAGAAACTAGATTTAAAGAGTTGTGCGAGGGAAAAACTGGAGAGCGAAGAGGTGATAAAAGGAGGAGAAGTGCGCAAGTGACGTAAGGAGAAGGCGAAGACTGTCGGAGGGCAGCAGATGTAGGAAAAAGGAACTGGATGGAGGTGGGGGGAAATGGTGACTGGAAGTAGAAGATTGGGGAAGAGGGATAGGCCGGGGACGTCGACGAGGTAAGGGTGGTCGTTTCAAGGATTGGGGAGGAGAGCGGGAGTGTTCAACGCGGTGGTGGCGGCCGTGGAGGTATAAGCCATGATGGGCGAGGCGGTGAACATCTTCGGGCGTCGGTAGATGGAGCCGCAGCAGGTATGTAGGTCCATCGGCGTTGATTCGGGAGGCGCGTTGTACCGGGAGTCCTGATTGGCGAAGGGTATGGGCGATGAGGTCAGAAGGAAGACCAGGGTCTACCCCACAGACGACGCAGCTGGAAGTTGGCTGTTGTTCTGGCGGTGGTGGTGGCGATGATAGGCGACGTGCTGTAGTTTTCTCGGCCGGAGCTGAGCGGGATTTTGAGCAGGGGAGAGAGAAGCGGGGGGAGGAAACGTCATAAGGGGAAAAGGATGGGACATAACGGAAGTTGTGAGAGGAAAGTTAGGGGAGGTGTGGGCAGAAGTGGTGGTGGTGGTGGTGGTAGTAGCAGTGATAATGGTAATGGCAGGGGAGGTGTAGTGAGGAGGCGAAGCTACAGGTGGTGAGCGGTATGAAGGTGGTGTTGCTGGAAACGAAGTGACTGATGCAGGAGTTTCTTGGTCGCTGTCGGGGAGCTGTGCCATGATGTTTGGGGGCGTAGCTACCACACGATGAAGACAATTGTTGATCAGTTCTCCATGATGAATGATGTGGTCCCGGTCCGCTGAAGAGGCCAAATAGAGCAGTACTACGTCTGAAGGTCCTGGGCCGGCGAGGAGCCGGGAAGCGCAGTGGACTCCAGATGGTCGAAGGGCAGTGAGAATATCCTCTTCCAGAATGTCGAGGTGGACATCACAAACGAGGCAAGTGTAGGAAGAGGGAAGGCCGACCTCCATCTCGGTGCCAGCCGCTGTGCTTTATTATGGTCAGCGGGGTGCGAAATTATAGGTGAGGCGTCACCCGGCCGACGAAAAAGAGAATTGTGAGTCCTCCCTACTTTAGCACGCATCAGCCAGTCCCTTTTATAATGGCAGACTGGGCTTTGATTGGTTGTAAAAAAAAAATCACCAGTAGGAGCAACCCTTAGCAGTGACCTAACAGGAGGTGCCAACCCCTCACCATTACATTTCTCTCGAAGGAAAGTTCCAACATGGCTCCTAGGTTGCAACCTCAAACAAGTAAGCCATACCTACAGGTAGGTCTCAGAACTGTATCGCCACTAGATGACACTAATGCCAGATGTAAGTGCTGCCAAACACTAGGGAGAGGCCCCCATGTCACAATGAATTATGATCGAAGGGGAGACTTGGGAAGATTTCGAGAAAAAAGTATAACGTTTTTATGTAACCGTTGAGAAACCATTGTATACGATTTGAAATCCCTCCAGTAATATGTTCTGACAGTTGTGTATGGCATACGAAAACCATTTGTAATTTTATTTTTCAGAAAATGAATTAATTAGTCTTTAAGTAGTAGTAGTAGTAGTAGTAGTAGTAGTAGTAGTAGTAGTAGTAGTAGTAGTAGTAGTAGTAGTAGTAGTAGTAGTAGTAGTAGTAGTAGTAGTAGTAGTAGTAGTAGTAGTAGTAGTAGTAGTAGTAGTAGTAGTAGTAGTAGTAGTAGTAGTAGTAGTAGTAGTAGTAGTAGTAGTAGTAGTAGTAGTAGTAGTAGTAGTAGTAGTAGTAGTAGTAGTAGTAGTAGTAGTAGTAGTAGTAGTAGTAGTAGTAGTAGTAGTAGTAGTAGTAGTAGTAGTAGTAGTAGTAGTAGTAGTAGTAGTAGTAGTAGTAGTAGTAGTAGTAGTAGTAGTAGTAGTAGTAGTAGTAGTAGTAGTAGTAGTAGTAGTAGTAGTAGTAGTAGTAGTAGTAGTAGTAGTAGTAGTAGTAGTAGTAGTAGTAGTAGTAGTAGTAGTAGTAGTAGTAGTAGTAGTAGTAGTAGTAGTAGTAGTAGTAGTAGTAGTAGTAGTAGTAGTAGTAGTAGTAGTAGTAGTAGTAGTAGTAGTAGTAGTAGTAGTAGTAGTAGTAGTAGTAGTAGTAGTAGTAGTAGTAGTAGTAGTAGTAGTAGTAGTAGTAGTAGTAGTAGTAGTAGTAGTAGTAGTAGTAGTAGTAGTAGTAGTAGTAGTAGTAGTAGTAGTAGTAGTAGTAGTAGTAGTAGTAGTAGTAGTAGTAGTAGTAGTAGTAGTAGTAGTAGTAGTAGTAGTAGTAGTAGTAGTAGTAGTAGTAGTAGTAGTAGTAGTAGTAGTAGTAGTAGTAGTAGTGTGGTCTGTGGATGCTTTCGGTTTTTCTTTTTTTCCAAATAATCGATAATCGTGTCTTAACATTTGTCACATTCATATACACTTTTCTAGGAACTACTGCCTTATAATATTTGTTGTAGGTACAAGTATCCATATGGGAGGTGAACTGTATTTCGATAATAATTAAAATTAAGCCAGGTAAACTATTATATGCTACAAACCTGTAATCAAAAAGGTATAAAGTATAGGCCTACAGTTTTTAAACGATGACGTAATAAAAAATTAACAAAATCTCTCACTTGTCATGTGAGTTGTGGCATATACATCATGAAGTTTAGTACGTCCCTGTCTGTTACAGTGTACTTCCACGGTATTGTTTTTGGATTTAGAAAATACTACAGAGCGGTTAACTAGACCTTGGGTGGATACAGCGTATGCATGCGCAGCGCTAGTTGCTGGAGTTCATTCGCGAAATTCAATTACATGACGAAAAAGTAGGCCTATGATGTGCTGTAACTTCAAGGCGAATAACAGAAACTATTTTTATTGCTTTTTGGTGACAGGTTTATTTCTAAAGGATTACGACTCCCTCGTCCCCTCGATCTTTGGATTTGTGGGGAAATGTTAAAAATAAAGTTCACAGGAATCAGGAACAGTACCGAAGATCATATGCGTCTGAACAGTAATTTCATCAAACGATGTCAGGAATGCGTGTCTACAGATGGACATTTCCAGCATCGCCCATCGCAAGGTCAGTATGTAGAAATTGGACACTATACGCTATCAATAGATTGAGCGGCAGGTCAGAGGCCCGCCAGGAAACAAAATTGGGCCTTCTCAAATAAACTGTACAATACCTAGCAATACTACATATAAATTTAACTAAGACGTATACTTTAATGCAATCTATATCCATTTAATAAATACAAAGGACTTGCTATGAGTACAAAACTAATTCATACACAGATTTTATTTTGAAAGTTAAAATATTCTACAGGGATTGAAATACAATATAAATTGCTGTTTCTATCTTCTGTCTTTATATTTTAAGGTTTCACTGTATTCACATTTGATTCTAAATACATCTGGCCATGGATGAAAAGGCATTTACGGTTTCAATTTATATCCATGGATGACGCATTCCTTGCTGAGGAGGATGAGTTCACAGAGCCTGTCTTGGGTCATAACATTTCGTGCAGTTCTTTATAAGTTTCAGTTTCAAAATTATCGTTTTGCAGAATAAACATCAATAGGAATAATTAAGTCTAAAAGCTGATATTTTGGAACCATTTTTCAATGTTTCCTTACTAATAACTTGGCACAGATATTTGTGAGAGAGTGTGTCTCTCGTGTTAAGATAGACAGCGGACTCAGAGTCAACACAATAGCAATAGCAATAACATGCAGGCATATGCAACAATCCGACGTTACTCGGTATACGAACTGTAAAAACAAACTTTTTTCGGTCCATTCTACAAACACAATGTTACCTTTCCTGCGCAGACTGGCACTGGGTGAAGTTATTTACTCATTTATTTACTTTTTCCGGGAAAGTCTGAGGCCCCGTAAGTTTCGGGCCCGGCTGCATTGCAGGCCCTTACGTTACGTCACTGCAGCAGATTACAGATCGAAAGTCTCCAGTCTGTATTTGGTGTACGTATTAAGTTTCACTGTTTTTATGTTCAATACTGTGGGAGAAAGGCAGCCTCAACCTAACATATTTTTGAGGTCAGTTCAAATCGCTACTCTTCCACACGTCCTCAAATTGTGATGGCTGACGAGTGTACAATAGTAGTGTTTTGTTTAGTCTGGTATGTTACAAGAATTTGTTCAAAAATGGCTGCAAGAGCGTCTAGTTTTGCGTCAAAACTAATATCGTGGTTGAGTATTGACTAAGGTTTTACAGCGGACAGGAAAGTGGAAATGTGCCAAGTATGTAACAAAACTATAGGATGTTCCATAAAGCTACAACCTGACCAACATCCACGCAGTGCAATGCACATAAACAATAAACGCCGTGCGTCATCTATAGGAGTACTCTTAAGTCAAATGGGATAGTCCGATTCAAAACGTGAGCTATGACAGCTGCAAACATTCTGCGGAGCAAACTTCAGGTCTCAGAAAATCATTAATTTCTTGAATTCCAGGCGAGTCTACGCTTAGAAAGAAGTATCTTGACGAGTTTTAGCAGGATACACGGTACTGGCATCTGTTCGGAGTGATAATTATAGTACATGCAAAACTGTGACATTGTGCAACAACATATAAACCTTTAATAATATGTCAGCTGAGTGGTTCAGACGGTTGAGGCGCTGGCCTTCTGAACCCAACTTGGCACGTTCGATCTTTCTTTTTTTTTTTTTGCTAGTTGCTTCACGTCGCACCGACACAGATAGGTCTTATGGCGACGATGGGACAGGAAAGGGTTAGGAGTGGGAAGGAAGCGGCCGTGGCCTTAATTAAGGTACAGCCCCAGCATTTGCCTGGTGTGAAAATGGGAAACCACGGAAAACCATTTTCAGGGCTGCCGACAGTGGGGTTCGAACCTACTATCTCCCGAATACTGGATACTGGCCGCACTTAAGCGACTGCAGCTATCGAGCTCGGTACGTTCGATCCTGGCTCAGTCCGGTGGTATTTGAAGGTGCTCAAATACGTCAGCCTCGTGTCGGTAGATTTACTGGCACGTAAAAAACTACTGCGGGACTAAATTCCGGCACCTCGGCGTCTCCGAAAACCGTAAACATGTAGTTAGTGGGACGTAAAGCAAATAACATTATTATTATTATTATTATTATTATTATTATTATTATTATTATTATTATTATTATTATTATTATGTTAAAGTGGTCAGGATGTATCCTCAATAGCATGTTTTCATGGGCTGACGCTGAGGATTCGATCCCTATTGTTGGCAGCCCTGAAGATGGTTATCCGCGGTTCCCATTTTCACAACAGCGGGGTAGCGGGATTGTACCATTAAGGCCACCTTCAGCAGTTCTTGCTCTGCACTGTTCCACCGACGCCAAAATCTATATGAATTAGTGTCAAGCAGCTTTTTTAAAAGAATATCGGTTTGGTGCGCTGTGCCATTGGGATATGATTCCAGAATCAAACCACAGGATGGAAAATTATGATGTACAATATAAGGGTTGTTCAACAGAGAAATAGATGGAGCAGGCAACAATGCAAATGACGGGTGGGACAGCCAATAAGTGGCAGCACTGCATGGTTTGGTGTTTATAGTAATAATAATTCACAACATAGTCAGTCTAAGAAGCGCATGCATAGAAAGGCAAAAAAAAAAAAAAAGAAATAGTGTCCAGATGGGGATGAGAGAGAGAGAGAAAAAAAAGGTAAAGTACTTTTTACAATTTGCTTTACATCTCACCGACACAGATAGGTTTTCCGGCGATGATAGGATAGGAAATAGCTAGGAGTGGGAAGGAAGCGGCCGTGGCCTTAATTAAGGTACAGCCCCAGTTTTTGCCTGATGGGAAACCATGGAAAACCATCTTCAGGGCTGTCGACAGTGGGGTTCGAATCCACTATCTCCCGAATACTGGATACTGCCCGCAATTAAACGACTGCAGCTATCGAGCTCGGTGCGGTATAAAGTATAGAAAGAGCTGAACTATATCAAAACCTATATAATCACCTCGGGAAGTCCAGCTCCATGGCTAAATAGTTACCGTGCTGGCCTTTGGTCACAGGGGTCCCGGGTTCGATTCCCGACAGGGTCGGGAATTTTAACCACCATTGGTTAATTTCGCTGGCACGGTGGCTGGGTGTATGTGTCATCTTCATCATCATTCCAGTCTCATCACGACGCGCAGGTTGCCTACGGAGTCAAATCAAAAGACCTGCACCTGGCGAGCCGAGAAAGTCTTCGGACACTCCCGGCGCGAATAGCCATACGCCATTTCATTTTATTTACCTCGAGAAGGGGAGTAAATCATCTACCAATTAGTGAAGGCACGCAAGAAAGCTGCCTGAGACATCAAATATTACACGTGCATTAAGGATAATTATGGCAAGAGACTCCAGACCGATGCCAAGATCATTTCAGCGAGATCTCCAACACTGAATGTCTGCACCCGCCAATCCCAGAAGGCACACCTACACTCGGACCGATCCCGAAGCCACGAGAGTAATTCTGAAAATGAAAATCTTTCTCTTAAAACAATAATCACCGCCACCACTCACCAGAGTAATGGACAGCATAGCATGAAGGCCCCTGGACTCGATGATCTGCCCGCTGATTTTCGAAAACCGAAGGAACTGCTTGATATGGTAATTCCTCGACTGAGAGTTTCTAGAGCCATACTGGACAGCGAGCGTGTACCCAATGATGGGTCAACGAGCATAACAATTCCCATATTTAATGATGGCACAGCCGACTACGTTGATGATGACATGCTTGCTGCTACAATAACAGATGAACGCAGGGGCAAGTCTAGCCACGGAATGACCACCTCAGCCATTTCGGACTCCACCTGAACATTCAGGAAACATAATAGATCTACTTCGAGACTTACAACTCCTGAAACCCTTCAAATCAATAGACAGCATTTAGAAAAGGAGGACATTTTCCAGCATCTTGGTTCCCATCACAAAAGTGATGGTAGCAGCAGTGGCGACGTGCGACCAAGACTTAATACGTTCTGGAGGTGCTGTCGGGAATTTAGCGGTGTACTCTGCGACAGACGAATGCCAGTCCGGCTCAAATCGATGATCTACACGTCGGTCATCTGCCCTGTAGCACTGTATGATATCAAATGGTATAATAATAATAATAATAATAATAATAATAATAATAATAATAATAATAATAATAATAATAGTAATAATAATAATAATAATAATGGCGTGTGACCTCCGAAGAGGCCGGGTGGAGGTCTTTCGAGTTGACACTGTATAGGTGACCTACGCGTCTATGAGAATGGAGCCCTACCTGTGATGAATTCTAATGCTGAAGACGGCACACACACCCAGCCCCCGAGCCATTGGAAATAACCAATTAAGGTTAAAATCCCCGCCCCGGCCGGGAATCGAACCCGGGACCCTCTGGACCAAACGCCAGCACGCTAACCATTTAGCCATGGAGCCGGACATATCAAGTGGTGGGGAGCTATGACGGACGCCAAGAGCCGTCTCCATGCCATGGAGATGTAAAAGATCCAAGGGATACTCAGTATCTCTCTTCGTGACCATGTAACCAAAGACACCATTCGGAAGCAATTTAGTATGTAATCAACTACGGTACAGAACATAATTATGAAAGCAGGCTTCGCTGGTTTGAAAATGTACTGACGGCAGTACCCTCCACAGATGCCAAAACTAATTACATTGAAATCGAAGGCCAGCGACCACGCGGGCGGCCAAAGCAGAGGTGGAAAGACACCATTAATAAGGATTTGCAAACCGCTGGCCTGCATCCCGAAGATACATTTCAATAAACGAGGTGGCGTTCAAAAAAAAAAAAACCGAAGAGCGGACCCTGTACCTGCGGGAACACGCTAGGATGAGGATGACAGAAATGGATCTAATTATTTTGATTTCTAACAATATAGTATCAAGTATTACTTCCTATGACTGTACAAACAGACACAGTGAATAAACCATCAACTAATCAGGTGATTGGTGGTGATTAGTGTTTTCAGAGGAAGTACAATTCGTCAATCATTCTCTATTACCTCGAATCAGAGGGGAAACATGGGAGGGATCCGACACTTCGAAAAACGAAGGTATCGGCCAAAGAAAAACAAGGGCCACGAAGAACGTGTAACTGAAAAGGCTCTCTAGGCTTCAATACATAATACCGTTGGGGTCGGAATACGACCAGAGTTGTCCTAGGGAGGACGGATAGGACACATGAATATGAGGAGCCTGACAAAAAATAAAGTGGAAGCAATGCCAGGCTCAGCTAAGGGCTCCGTAGTCGACAATCCACACTCTCAAGTTGACAGCCACTGGGGCCCCTTTTAGTCGCCTCTTACGACAGGCAGGGGATACCGTAGGTGTTATTCTATCGCCCCCACCCACAGGAGGCCATCTACTAGTCAGGAGAACACGAATTTGGATAAACGAAATTTATACAACGAAGGACAGGAAGATATCTTGATAAGGTACAAAACACGGTTCTTATCTCATTAATTTGGTTACAAACGATAATTACCTTCTTATTTCTGTAAACACCGTTAACAGTTTCCTTCTAAAGCACACTGAAGCAGCTTATCATACATGAATGTGAGCATCTTTACCGAACGCATCCGAGTCTGTGCTCTTGTGGTTTCTTGACGTTCCTGTGCGATTCTGACATCCAGCAGTTGTGATAATGAATTACGATATTAATCACCAAGCCATATTAGGCTGCTTACCCTCATAGTAAATTACAAATGCTGAACATCAGATAGTTCATATGTATAATAGTCCTGAGACTTAACAATATACTGATTGATACTTCTTAAAAAAAAAAAAAAATCAAAATGAAGTTTCACTTTTTCATCTGGCCTGAGTCCGATTGCCCTAATGAAGCCAACTGACGATAGCACGCAGCGAGGCGAGAACCAACTATCCATGTGTGTCCCATGGCGGCTACTTATTGTGATTCAGGACAGGAATATGTTAATTAGATAAATGAAAATGTCCCGGGCCAACAAGTGACGACTGTTTGTGCAACCAAGCAACGGTATTTATGAAGCGATAACTCGGCAGCACAAGCAGATAACCCGGCTGCGACATGACAACTCGTGGCTATGGACACGTTCAGGATAGTCACAGTAAAAAAGAGCACTTCCACTTTTTCCCCACAGCGTGAACCGGTACTGAACAGGATACAACGTCGATTAGTAACAATAACTTAATCAGCAATATGTTAAACAACATTTGGTTTTTGAAAAGAAGTAAAAAGCATGTTCAAAATAAGGGGAGAATGGTCATAATTAAAATACTATCAACTAGAGACTTAAATCCAAAATACATTACTGCAGCGCTGTCAGCGTACGACGAGTATTTACAAAAACGATACGGTCAAAATCATTACAGATCAATCATAACTGACTGCATACAAGTGTAAGCAATTTCTAAACAGTAACAATGACAGTCTTTAGAAATGTATTTCCGTAGTAATCAGCTTTTAACGAGTCATTAGAATAGAGAAATAAAGATGAACTTTTGGCAAAATATGAGGGAAAAGGAGAAGAATAGTTACGTTATTTGATTACAGACAGTGGAGTGATAAAAAGTGAATCACTGACAAATTCTGATCGTTCATAGTTAAAAAATGGGACTTAATAGCAAAAAGGCCTTTGTACAATGAGAGGCCACTGTGGGTATCAGAGTAGGTCACCGGTATATAGCTCCACGGCTAAATGGTTAGCGTGCTGGCCTTTGGTCACAGGGGTTCCGGGTTCGATTTCCGGCAGGGTCGGGAATTTTAAGCATGGTTGGTTATTTTAGCCGGTACGGGAACTGGGCGTATGTGTCGTCTTCATCATCATTTCGTCCTCATCGCGACGCGCAGGTCGCCTACGGGAGTCAAATCAAATCAAATCAAATCAAATCAAAAGACCTGCATCTGGCGAGCCGAACTTTTCCTCGGACACTCCCGGCACTAAAAGCCATACGCCATTTCATTTTACTGGAATATACAGTACGAATATCATGCTACATTTAATGCACCCCAACTGAATGATCTATTAAAACTAAAATGTAATATGAAGGTTAACAAAACAAAAACCAAGATAATGAAATGTATTCCGGATGGTAAACAGGTTGTTAATCTTTGGTTGGAAGGAGAAAAATTGTCTCAAGTAAATGTTCAGTTATTTGGGAAGCATCATTACATCTGATGGGAGGTGTGAAAAGGACGTCCGTTCTCGAATAGCCCAGGCTACAGAAGCTTTCAATAAAAATAAAAAAAAGAAACCTATTGACCTCCAAGTCAATATCCCCACCAGTAAGAAAGCATTTCATTAAGAGCTTCATTTGGAGCATTGCGACCTATGGCTCTGAAACCTGGACTCTATTAAAGGCTGATAAGAAACGAATAAATGCACTTGAAATGTGGTGCTGGCGTAGAATGTTACGAATTCCCTGGACTCACGGGCTAACAAATGAAGAAGTTCTCAAGAGAGCTGAAGAAACCATCAGTCTAGAGAAAATGATCGCGAAAAGAAGATGTAGTTGGATAGGTCATTTACTCCGGCATTCATGATGGTGCACCACACTGCATGAAGGGAAACTGGAACGAAAGACTAGAAGAGGACGACCAAGATCAGGGTTCCTCGATGGCATTAAAGGGCGACGTCCATATCAACTAATCAAGCAGCTGGCTCAGGATAGAAGGTCGTTGGATGAGGACAGTCATGCTACCCACCAACTATCAGGTTGAGGAGAATGTGAGAGAGAGAATGGGGTCGATGCAACGAAATGTGCTGACAGCTGATCCTCTCACAACCGGTCTCTATCCAAAAGGATTGCACAAAGGTCGGTTATTTTCAAGACCACTTGTCTTTATCTCTTTAAACATCGAGGGATTTTCTTGAAAGAAATCTTATTAGCTAGTGCTAGTTGTGTTACGTCGCACCGACACAGATAGGTCTTACGGCGATGATGGGACAGGAAAGGGCTAGGAGTGGGAAGGAAGCGGCCGTGGTCTTAATTAAGGTACAGCCCCAGCATTTGCCTGGTATGAAAATGGGAAACCACGGAAAACCATCTTCAGGGCTGCCGACAGTGGGGTTCGAACCTACTATCTCCCGAATACTGGATACTGGCCGCACTTAAGCGACTGCAGCTATCGAGCTCGGTAGTCTTATTAGCTAATTTGTGCCAAATATATGCACACGACATCCTGCCAGTCCAGGAAACACATTGGGGGAGAACTAGGTACGGTCCAAGAATTACTGGTATGGAACTAATTCTGGAAAGGCCTCACGACAAATATGACAGTGTACCATCTTTTCTATACCTAACCTGATCATCATCTCAGCCTCATTGACTGAAGACAATGACATCGAGCTCCTTACAGTCCCCACTCCATACTTCGGCATGACATCAGTCTACAAATCACCCGAGGCCATTTTCAGCTTTGAAACACCTGCCAACTTCAACCACCAGGACGTAAACTTTGTCATTGGCGATTTCAACTGTAGAAACACAGCTTAGGGATACCCAACGCAAATGGAACAAGTCTAGAAACATAGGCGCGACTCATGATTTGCATCTGATCCATGATCCGAAGCTCCCATCTTCCTTCAACGGTAGGTGGAAAAGAGGGTACAATCCAGACAATACCTTCGTGCCTTCAAACGTAGTTCGGCAATGTGTGAAGACTACGGGAGAACCCATCGCTCGCACTCAACATAGGCCTGTCATCTGCATCGTAAATTCCGTAGTGATGCCTGAAGAGGTTCCATTCAACACGAGGTTAACTTCAAGAAGGCTGACTGGACGAGGTTTAGCGGAGAGCTTGACTCGGAGATAATAAACATTCCACAACCAGAAAGGCACAACACCTTTATAGAATGCATCCAGCAAGTTTCAAGGAAAACTATTCCGAGAGGATGCAGAACGCAATAAGTTCCAGGCTTGTCCGGTGATAACACACTGCTATGAGAAATATATCAGACCCTTTATGAAGAAGATCCATTTGCTGAAGAAACTATTCAAGCTGGATACGCACTGTCGCAAACCATTACAGCAACTCGTAAGGCCATGTGGAGCAACCTGGTAGAGACCCTCGACATGAAGTTGAATATTCGACAGGCCTGGGGACTGCTTAAAAACCTTAACAACGATCCTGTAAAACGACAGGAAAACTTTACCAGAGCGTCCCAGCTGCTACTGAATGGTAAAACAAAAGGGAGGGCGACCAAAGAAGCTCTTCACCGTGATTTGAAAACAGAGAAACACTTCCTTCGAGATCCCTTCTCCGTGGTTGAACTTGAAGCTGCCATCTCCAGCCTGAAGATGTACAGGACTGCTGGTAAATGAAATGGCGTATGGCTTTTAGTGCCGGGAGTATCCGAGGACATGTTCAGCTCTCCAGGTGAAGGTCTTTTTGAATTGACACCCATAGGCGACCTGTGCGTCGTGATGTGGATGAAATGATAATGAAGGCGACACATACACCCAGCTCCCGTGCCAGTGAAATTAACCAATGATGGTTAAAATTCCCGATCCTGCTGGGAATCGAACCCGGGACCCCTATGACCTACGGCCAGCACGCTAACCATTTAGCCATGGAGCCGGACTAGACTGCTGGAGTCGATTACCTACGAGTTGAACAGATAAAGAACTTTAGCCGTAAAACTAAAATGTGGCGGATATCTCCAGTCATCGCACTACTCATGCCTGGGAAAGAACCGAACAACCCGGAAAATGTTCGACCTATTTCCCTGCTATATCATACCTTCAAGATACTAGAACGTCTAGTACTTAACCGAATCAGTATCATCCTCGAAGAGAACGAGAAGTTCATCTCACAACAAGCAGGCTTTCGTGCTGGAAAATCATGTTGTAGCCAGATCTTGAATCTCACCCAACACACAGAGGATGGTTTTGAGCGTGGTGAGATAACTGGAGTCACCTTTGTTGACTTAACCGCTGCATGCGGCACTGTAAATCATAGGGAGCTGTTGAAAAAAGTGTATGATCTTACCAAGGACCACCAACTAAAATCTCTTATCAACATCTTCCTTCAGAACAGAAGATTCCAAGTCTCGCTAAAAGGTAAGAGGAGTAGATGGCGAACTCAGAAGAACGGTCTCCCCCAAGGCAGCGTGCTAGCTCCAGCGCTGTGCAACATCTACACAAATGATCAGCCAATTCCAGCAAGCACCAGGTTCTTCATCTATGCCGATGACACAGCGGTAGCTGCTCAGGGATCATCCTTTGAAGAAGTAGAAGGAAAGCTGACTTCAGCGATGAATGAACTCTCCAAGTACTATGATGCCAACCACCTGGAGCCGAACCCCAGTAAAACACAACTGTGTGCATTTCATCTAAGAAACAAGGAAACGCGGCGACGGCTGAATATCACATGGCGAGCGGAACGACTGAAATATTGTCCAACACCAGTTTATCTAGGTGTCACACTAGACCGCGCTCTAACATACAGGCAGCAATGTCTGAACACAAAAGAGAAGGTCAGTGCTCGCAATGGCATAATTAAGAAGCTGATCAACAGCACCTGGGGAGCCAGCCTACACATTCTTTTTTTTTTTTTTTACAAGTTGCTTTACGTCGCACCGACACAGATGGGTCTTACGGCGACGATGGGACAGGGAAGGGGGTTAGGAGTGGGAAAAAAGCATCCGTGGCCTTAATTAAGGTACAGCCCCAGCATTTGCCTGGTGTGAAAATGGGGAAACCATGGAAAACCGTCTTCAGGGCTGCCGACAGTGGGGTTCAAACCCACTATCTCACGAATACTAGATTCTGACCGTACTTAAGCGACTGCAGCTATCGAGCTCGGCCCACACATTCTGAGGACTTCTGCACTTGCGCTGTGTGTATGCCGCTCCTGTGAGGAACGCTTCAGTACATGCTAAGCAGGTTGATACTGCGGTCAACGATACTGCAAGGATAATCTCGGGACGCCTAAAACCAACGTCAGTGCAGAAACTCTACCCGACTGTTGGAATAGTCCCACCGAACATCCGGCGGGCCACTGCTGCAGACGCCAAAGCAGGAGAATGACCATCGACATCTAGTCCACGGTCACCAAGCTGCAAGGGCCCGCCTCATATCCCACAAGAGCTTCCTTGCTAGGACTCTGCCACTGAAGGGAACACCAGAGACAACTCATCTTAACAGAATGGAGGAGCTCACTGCCCACAGGCATGTCACCGAAAGAAGAACAAGCTCTCAGCGCCGACGTACCTTACCCTGTATGGAGATCCCTCAACTGTTTAAGAGTGGACGTCTCTCGATGCAAGACCAACTTGAAGAAATGGGGAATCCTTCCAGCAAATGCAAACACCTCCTGTGAATGTGTTGCTGAACAAAACCCAAGCCACCAACTTATCTGTACCCTCCTGGACAATCCATGCACATCACAAGATGCTTTTAGGGGAAACGACAAGGCCATCGCAGCTGCAGTTTTTTGGAAATGTTGACAGGACACGGAAATGAATGAATGCAGCCTAATATTAGCCTAATATTTGCTGGAATAAAGACAATCATGCAGTGATGTCAGTAAATCTCTTATTTCAAGTTACGCTCCACAAGACCTGGTTAGAACGAAAGACGCTAAACTGCATTCCACTATTCTTCCCAGGCTGGGTTACTTGGCAATTATACTTGTTTATTTCTTCCTTCCCACAGAACATTTATGAAACAGAAACGTTGTTCCGCCTCTTCTTTTCAGTACAGAAATTGCACCGTACTTCGTAACCCTGAAGATGACACCAGGGATACCTGATACCGCGATTATGTGTGGCGACTTCTTTCCTCCTCCCCATGTTTTTATTTATTTTTTGTTTTCTTTCTTTTCATTTTGCACAGAGTATTTGTTAACCCAAATATGCCAGTCCAGTGTTTGAAATCGTTAAGATATAATTAGATTTGTTGAAATATAATAACTATTATTGCTGGGTTCGATTTCCGGCCGGACTGGGGATTTTAACCGTGTTTGGTTGATTCTTCTAGATCGGGTACTGGGTATTTGCGATCATCTTAATACACATCTTCATGTATATACAACACATAACATTATTAGCCAACCCACACATGAACACACATTGATGAATGCATCCGACTGTAAAACTACAACAGTGCTGACCGCAGATAACTGCGAAGAAGGCCAAGAAGGAAGACGACTGGGTTTCACGTAGTACTACGGTATTATGGTTTCGAAAACGCCGACGTGCCAGAATTTTATTCCTCAGTAGTTCATTAAAGTAGTGATAAATCTACAGATACCAAGTTGGGATTGAATTCGTATCAGAAGGCCAGCGCTTTACCGCCTTTAAATAATGTCAAATTTGTTTGCGGTGGAAAACCTTCTACGCTCTTCGATAATGTTAACACATAATGATTTAGTACTCTCAAATTCAATATACGTATAAACAAACAATAAATTTCATTAAAAATGCTTTGTACATCATCAGTTCTCAACCTTTTGAAAGCAACGACACTTCTCTGCTGATCATGAAATTATGACCTTCTCCCCTCACCCCCTACGAACTTCCTGTGTTGGCAGCAGGTGACCGATTCAAAGAAAACCCTCCAAGTTATCACTAAAATTGACTAGTTCTTTTACAGATGCATTCATTTATGTATTAATACTAATAAGTGCGGTAACAGTCCAACGTTATAAACTGTCAGTTAGTTAAAATGTTCATCTCAACGAGAATCTAAACTGTTAAAATATAATGAAAATCTGTTCTCAATTCCAATAATAATAATAATAATAATAATAATAATAATAATAATAATAATAATAATAATAATAATAATAATCGTATCAGTAACCGGGTTGCGGACACACTGAAGTGATGCCCTCTAGGCGACCTGACCACCAATTCCGGCGTTCCTATCGCGCTACTGTCTAGAACGAAAGCAGATTTTTATTTCAATTTGCTTTACGTCGCACCTAAACAGATCTTATGGCGACGATGGGATAGGAAAGGACTAGAAGTGGGAAGGAAGCGGCCGTAGCCTTAATTGAGACACAGGCCCATTTTCCTGGTTTGAAAATGGGGAAACAACGGAAAACCACCTTCAGGGCTGCCGACAGTGGGTTTTGAACCCATTATCTCCCGAATGCAAGCTGACAGCTACGTGACCCCAACCACACAGCCACTTGCAGAATAATTCTACTGAAGAGAGACTATGATTGAGTTCATTCAATTCTGTTAAGTGACACTGAGTGCACCACCAGAAATCTTCATTATGGCAACAAAAATGTCGCGAAGACTCTTACAGTCCTTCAAAAACCCACTACCTCAGCCGAGATCGAACCTGCAAACTTAGGATTATGAGTCAGGCACACTAAGGCTGATCCACCCAGGCAGCTACAATAATGGTACCAAGGAATTTATAAGATAACGAACAGCCGTTTTCCAGAATGTCTATAACTTGACATAACGGTATGAAATGGCTTTTTTCTAACCGTTAACAGCCCAGCGTGTCCATTAGGAAAATTCTGAGGCATAAAATTTTACGTTGGCATGCCTGTATAGTTTTGAGGAAACTCCGATGATTTTTGTGTCAGATGCATAAAAGTGCTAGTTCTTGCTTGGTGCATTGTTGAAACAGTGTGATTCTTGGTAGTTGTTTTTATCACAAAAATGATGGACATTGATGCCCTGGATATACTCTTACAAGTTACATGTGCGTTACTTATGATCTTCAAAGATTGTCACTGGTATAATGAGGCCATAGTAATAATAATAATAATAATAATAATAATAATAATAATAATAATAATAATAAGGAAATATAACTCCGCCATACCGGTCCCAAGCCCGAGGCCTCATCTTGCAAGTGATGGGGAAGGCGGAGGGGGAGGAGTATCAACCTCGTGAAAAAATAGGGACCATCTGGCTCCGGATGGTAGCACCCTGTTAACGGGTGAAAAGTGGTCAACGGTCTGGAAGGCGGAGGAGGAATCTCGGTTCCCAACGGCAGACAGAGCGGAAGAACCTAGTAGAGTAAACCATGAAAAAATAATCATTTCGGACTAACAATCCGATCTTACGCTGGAATTTCAGTTCCTACCCTGTACAATGCACAATTTCAATTGCAGAATGGAAAGGCCGCTTCAAGATAGCACTACCCCAGGTGGCAGCTCGAATGAGAAATCTACCATTGCGCTATGCAATGCATCGGGACCTAGGGTTCTGGGGAGTCCCAACATCTGCAATGAGGATGAGTCGCGGCATCCTTGGAATCCTTCCAGACTTAAATTTGAGAGGAAGTTCTTTGCAGGAACCCTGAATGTAAATTCTTTGCTAAAAACTGGCAAACAGAAAGAACTGGAAAAATTGTTAAATAAACATGAAATCCAAATTCTAGCAGTTCAAGAGACAAGATTTGTGGAAGAGAATGTGACTGAAGCGGAAAGCTATAGAATCTTGAAGGGTACACCAGCAATCAAAATTATGAAAGGAATGCCACTACTAAGGAACCGCCTTTTATGTTCATAAAACAACAGTTGATAATGTATTAGATTTCAAATCAAGTTCAGAAATGTTATCTCTTCTCACAATCAAGTGTAAGAACATAAAGTACACATTAGTCAACTGTCATGCACCAATAAACGAAGATAACAAGAAGAAACCTAGTAAAACTGAAGAATTCTGAGATCTACTGGACAATGAAATATCTAAAATCCCAAAATCAAATGTTATCATACTACTGGGTGATTTTGATGCTCCAATAGGCAGACAAAAGATCTTCAGAAAAAGTGTAGGGGAACATCCAGCACACGGGAACATCCAGAACACAAAGGAACAACACGAATTATATGAGGCTTATTAATCTATATAAATCCTTCCAACTGAAGTTAATGTCGACCTTCTTCAAGAAACTCCCAAGAAAAGCTAAAACCTGGAGATCTCCAAATCCGATGTTAGGCGAATTCCAATTAGACCCTGTAGCAATTCCACAAAAGAATATTAAAGAAGTCATTAATGTTAAAGTAATAAGAAGTGGGGATTTTGACTCTGACCACTATCCTTCAAAACTTAAGCTGAAACTGTTACCAACCAAAACACAAAAGAAACCAAAAAGACTAAAGAAATATAATACAGATAAACTCAACATTTCCCAAGAAGCAATTAAGAATTTTCAGAAAGAAATTAACTCAACGTGGTAATTGGCAAGAAGTGTCAAAACAAATTAACAATGCAGCAAGAAAGATATTTGGGTCAGCTAAAATAAAAAATAAGGTCTGGTGGAATGACATTTGCGAAGAAGCGCTAACGGAAAGAACGAAAATATGGATAATATTAAAATGTTCTCGAAAGAATTAACATTATGAGTTATTTAAACTACTAAGGAAGGAAACAGCAAGAATTTTTAAGGAGTGTCAAAAGATCCTACGAAAAATCACAGCTACTGGAAATACAGGATAATTTCGTACAAAATAAATCAGGAAACTTCTATCAAACCTTGAAGAATAACTTGAAGCGATATCAAGCTCCGAGTATTTGTTTCAGAGATAAAAATGGTAAACCTGGCCTTAACAATGCAGAAAACTGTGAAATACGAGTACTGGCAAAATACTTTGAAACATCCTGAACTGTCCGGAACCAAACCACAAATTAAAATGTGCAGAGATTCATGAAAACCTAAAATCTGTTTTGCCGCCAACTGTCGAAGAAATTAAAGATGCAATTAAATCTCTAAAATATAATAAAGCTAGAGGGAAAGATTCCATAACAGGTGAACTTTTGAAATGATCAGAACCAAAAATAATTGAAGATTTACAAATAATTTTTGAAGAAATTTGGAAAACAGAAAAGATAGCAGAAGAACGGAAAGTGGCTCTAATACACCCATTACATAAGCAGGGTAACAAGCAAGATGTCGACAACTATAGAAGTGTTTTTCTTCTACCAATTGCTTATAAAGTATTCACAACAATATTACTCAACAGAGTACAATCTAAACTTGACAGTCAACTGGGTAAATATCAAGCTGGATTTAGAAAGGGCAGGTCCTGCTCTGAACAGATATTTAACTTGAAGTCAGTAATTCGTCACATACAAATGAACTCGAAATATATAGTCTATATAGATACAGACCATATTAGATGTACATTTCTGTTTCTGAAGTATTTCAAATAACAACAAAATCAATTTATCTTTAAATTAAACACTTCATGCGAACAATGAACAGGCTGAATTACAATGTTTATGAACGGACATAAAACCAGTGTGTCACATACATTAATATTGCTCACTACTCCGCTTTGCTCAATGTTCGCAAAAAGCAATTCCTCCTAAAGAATAATCAGGTATAGTACTCAAACAAGAAAACAGCGCTGTAAAACTTTCTAGCCAAAGAATAAAGACACAAACTCTGAGAAAGACATTAATTCGTACTTTAAAATTAATTGTGAGAAGAGCTTTACATAATATCACACAAAGGGAAAAGACTAAATTAAATCAACGACCTTGCGTGCTTTCTAGTCTGACTAATCATCAGTCAGTGTACTGTCGGTAATCAAACCGAGAAGCTTGTTCCTCAACTAAGCGTGTTGCTTGAAACCTGCAGCCCCAAGGAAGGACGACTCGGTGGCAGCTAAATTAGTACCCACTACCAATCTAGTGATACAGAAAGCCGAAATAAGGTAACCTTGCCGGAAGTCCTGAGTAGCTACATCAATGCCATGTTACTTTTTGGACACGAACATTTATAGCTCGCGCATTTTATGGGCGTCATATTCTCAGCACAGAAGTTTCATACACACTATTACCTTACCAAGTGACTATTCATTATAAAAATAATATTTCTTGAAACCGGGTAAATGGACGCTGGTGAGACCACACGATATCTCAATTTTGAATAATAATAATAAGAAGAAGAATTCAAAGTTGACAAGAAAACGAGGGACTTAATTCGCAAGACGCTGACTGGCACAACTTCAAAAGTTAAATTTCAAGGTGAACTTTCTCACCCTTTTGATATTACAACAGGACTTCGGCAAAGAGATGGCTTATCCCCGTTATTGTTCAATCTTGTGCTTGAAAAAGTTATCAGGACATGGGAAAATGACACGAAGGGAATAACTATTGGTCGATTACACAAAAATGAAATTAATCTGCAGTGTTCGGCCTTCTCAGATGATCTAGCTATTCTTTCTATCAACAGACAAGAAGCAGTTCAGGCCCTTGAAAAACTTCATGAAATTGCAGCTAAGACTGGGTTTCAAATATCATATGGAAAAATTCAGTACATGGAAGGATCCGCTTGTTATCTAGATAGGGAACCTCTAAAAACTAAATTCGGCAAAATGAATCAAGGGTATAAGTTCTAGTACCTAGGAGAAGTGATTCAGCCATCGGGTTTGAATCGTGAAGCAAATAAAGAGAGTATCTCAAAATTATAGAAGGCTTATAGACTCACCTGGAACAGATGTAGCAACCAATCAATATCCAGGAATGCAAAATGAAGACGTTACAACTCAGTTATCAATCCTGAAGAACTATACGCCTCGGAAACCTTCATCATTGGAGGCAGATCACCTATTGAAGACAGGAAAGGAAAAGGGAATCTGGATGAAAAGGAAGACTCGGGAGCTTTATCAGCATTCTGAAAAGATCACCGACACCGTCAGGAAAAAGGCGATTAAAGTTCTGTGGCCACATTCTCAGAATGAATAATGGCAGGCTCACCAAAACGATTCTCAACCTTGCTCTCTCAACGTAAGTCAAAAAGAACTGGCTTAGTGAAATAGAAAAAGACCTTCAGGAAATTGGCATCCCACAGGAAAATGTTCAAGATCAACTCTAGTTCATAAAAAGCTGAAGAACGGATTAATATGTCCAGTGCCCAGATGAAGATCATTTGAGAGAAGAAAAAAATCATCAGCTAAATAATTTCTGTCGCGCTCCACAGATGGGAATAATAATATGAATAACAAAAAATAGTACACTGAGTCTCTTCTCGGGTTGTGTATATCAACTGGAAATTTGATATTCTGATGTGGGCCTTACGCCATAACCACTGAAAACGATGAAAATATGAGCATGCAACTAGGCTTCTAGAATTAATGGTAGATTGAGGTCTTGGTTCAAGACACTTAAAGGGGTTACACAAGGCTGTAATTGTTCACCTTTGCTGTTCACAATTTTCACAGATTATCTACTAAAAGGTATTAAGTGGCAGGGAGGGATTCAGTTAGGTGGAAATGTAGTAAGCAGTTTGGCTTATGTCGACATCTAGGTCTTAATGTCAGACTGGGCTAAAAGTCTGCAATCTAGTATCTTGAAACTTGAAAATAGGTGCAGTGAGCATTCATTATATGAAAAAGCATTTTCAAGACTAAAGGGATGTCAGTAGGGAAAAACCTAAGAGAATCGAATGTCAGGTTGGGAAGACAACGCTGCAACAGGTACATCATTTCAAATATTTCGAATGTGTATTCTACCAGGATAGTATAGCAAGTGAGACTCAATCAAGGTGCAGCAAAGCTAATGCGGAGTTGCGCGATCGACAGTAGTCTGTAGAAATAATTCAGCACTAGGACAGAATTATCTTTACACAGTATGTTTTCAGACCAACTTTGCTGTACGGGAGTGAAAGTTGGGTGGACTCAGAATATCTTATTTATAAACTAGAAGTTGCAGACATGAAGGTAGTGAGAATGATAGCTGGTACAACAGGCAGGATCAATGGCAAGACGGTACTCGAAATGAGGAGATAAAGGTTAAGTTGGGAATGAACTCGATGGATGAAGCGGTACGCATAATCCCGCTTCGGTGGTGGGGTCTGTGGTACGAATGGAAGAGGACAGGCAACCTAGGAGAATAATGGGCTCGGTCATGGAGGGTAAGAGACGTAGAGGGAGACCAAGACGACGATGGTTAGACTCAGTTTCTAATGATTTAAAGATAAAAGAGATATGGAACTAAAGGAGGCCACAGAGCTAGTTACAAATAGAGGACTGTGGAGGCGTTTAGTAAATTCACAGAAGCTTGTAGACTGATCGCTGAAAGGCATAACAGTCTATAATGAATGTGTATGCATGTAAGATAAGGGGCCCATATTTCGTCCCCATAGCAGATTTCGACTTGTAGAAAATCAGGAATATTATAGACAAGGCTAGAAATTGGTATATATATTACTGAATAATATTCTCCACTTACGGGCAAGTTACAATGAAACTGTTATAACGCAAGGTAGTCAAAATTTGACACAAACACAAAAACTAAACTACCAAAAATGTATTCGTAATTTCGTCCCCACCAAATTTATGAAATGTACAATTAATTTTAATATTTTTTCCTTCCTAACCTTACCAAACACTTTCCCTATAATGAATTACTTGAAGGCTATTTACGAAAAATGTATTCTTAGTATTTTTAACAGTTTTTCTGCGTTGCTCATGGGATGTCAAACGCTTTACTTGCATGTTTGTAACCCATTATCTTGCCCCTAGCAGCCTTAATGCCCTTTTTCGTAGCCTCCTTAGCCCACGGCTTGCGTTTTCCCATCTAAAAATAATAATAAACTTCATAAATAAGAAATAAAATGAAGGGGGACGAAATTACGAACATTATTTGATTTATTATAATGGCCGCTACAGTAACTCATGCCAAACAACTCACTGTAGCGATTACACGCCAGGAACTACACCACACGATTGAAATGCAGTCCAGTATTTCATACACATATCAGTGCTCACTCTAGGAATAACAGGCTCTTAATTTGAATGCTGCGTTAACGCAGCTCAGCATGAAAAATGAATCCTCCTTTTACACGGAAAACTAAACGTGGTGGACACAACCAACTCTCACAAGACAACGGGATGAGACTACGCATGTGCACGTGGCTAAGCATTAGGTATCAACCGTGCAAACGGAAAATCCCTAGGGGGACGAATTTGTCCCTCCTACCTTACGTAATAAAATTGTATTTGATTATTTACGTGTGATACGACAACACAAACTTGGAACTGATGTAACTTTCGGTCATTCCCATCTCGTTCGAGAAAACAACACAGTTGGGCGTTGTCAGTACTTGGATGGGTGACCGCTTGGGAACGCCAACTGCCGTTGGAACCCGGGACTCCTTCGGCCAAAGATCAGCACGCTAACCATTTAGCCATGGATCCGGGCAATAAGACGTGTAACTCCGAAATTAAATGTCGAGGTGAAAGGGGCATGCATAAAGCAGCGCTTCCTGCGAGCAAGGTGTGTATCGTTTTGATGGATGCACGGCCGACTGGATCCCTCGCTGCGCTCCTTATCGCTTGTGAAGCCTAGCATAAAGCTGTAATTGGAACGTTTCACCATAATGCCGCTGGAGCGCTGGCCACCTAAGTCACTGACAGGAAGCTGTGTACCGCAAATTTCCACATTTCCATTTTTATTTATACTGTTTTGCTGTCGTAAGTGTTGGTGATGTGTTCGTAATGAGGCGTTTGTTGGCTTGTTATTGAGAGTTGACAGCTATGCGCTAATTAGTTCATTTTTAATTGTGTAGTGTGGTGATCTGATTTTTTAAAATTGTGTTTACAAATCTTGGAATATGTGATATTGTTGTACGCCTTTTTGTACTTCGAACATAAATTTTCTGCAAACGACAACAAATGTAATGAGTGACTCAAAGTGATTTCTCGTCGTAACTTCGTCCTAAATAAGAATTCTAATTTATGCACTAATTCGTTTTTTTCAATTGTGAAGTGTAGTGATTTGTTTTTCTTTAACTGGATTTGGAAATATTCGAACATGTATTGCTGTGTGCCATTTTGTACTTCGAACCGGAAAAAGAGCAAGGGGACACTATAATTTCACGAATTCCCTGTAGACCAGGACAAAACTAAGGAGTGGCTCAAAGCAATTTCTCGCGGTAATTTTGTCCCTAACATTAATTCTGCTTCTTCTGTTGTCTGTGGCCTTCACTTCAAAGAACATGATTATTCTTTTGTAGGCAAAAGTAGAAGAGTACTAAAGACCGGGTCTGTACCATCAGGGTTCCCTAACTATCCTAGTTATAAGATGACTACTACCAAGAGTCCTAAAAGAAAAATTACTATAACCGCACCACCCTCACCCAAGAAACGCAAAAGAGTTGAAGCTGCTTATCATTTTCAAAATCCTGATGCAAGCTGTTCTACAGGCAATTTTTCAAATGTCAGTTTCACTGTAGAACAACTAGCATAAAGTGAAAATATGCCTGAAGCAGAAATGACATTACAAGCACAAGGACGACTGGAACACCTAAGTTTGTATTATAACTTCCTACAACCACACTTGAATTTACACTTTCATCTTAGATTTCCTTTTCTATCTTCGGGCATTTATTACTCCTAAATTTTCTTTCATTGAACAATCCTTTGGGCAGAGTCATATTAGCCACAAGACAGCAATACAACACATTTTTATCCGAGATAATCTGAACTTTAACGTTTAAAAAATGACAAGTATGACAATTACTGTTATGGCAGTAAGGCCAACGTATGAAGCTAAGTGTTACCTGTGCAATGAACAGTTTACCAAGTGCTTACTCAAAATACTTTTCTCCCACTGAATTTTTATTTAAAATTCTAGTGCAAGATATGAATGAAATGTAATCTGAAACTATATATATATATATTGGAATTTATACATGTATGAGTCAAAATATTTATGTTATCCATACACTGAACATTTAACCTTTACCACTCGTCTGTCGGGTGAGGCCCGACATTACGATATTCCCGTTCCGGTCGCATGTCGGGGGAGACCCGACATGGCGTTTTATCGCCCACCGCTCGTCTGCCGTCTCTTAGCCGACAAAATACACGATGATATACTATACTGCCATCTTTTGGTTCCACGTAGAACTTTGTAGAATCCAGATACTATTCGACAGTCAGTCAAAAATCCATTATTTAGATGGCAGTGTAGCCGTCAGCTGTCAAATCACGCACATGAAAGCTCGAGCAATAGTAAACAAACATGGCCGCCATGTGCTCTTCTAGTCATATATATGTTGTATATGTCAGGCAACACACAGAACCTCAGTATTTTCGCACCTCTGCTCCTAATGAATATATCTAATAGCATTTCACGATGCCTAAAAGTGAACTAACGATGGTCGGTTTGTGTACCGTAACTCAACATGTACCTGATGCTGACGGCTGGCACAATTATAGATCAACAGATTCAGATTTCAAGAAATTGCCGTTTACAGTGGTTTCAGCCTGCAAACTACCGTGAGGTATGAAAACAGAGACTGAATAGAGTTTTTCAATTGATTTTTAGCGATAATTTGTACACTAAATTATTCACGAAACCAATCGGTATGCGATAACGGTAACAATAATAATAATAAAAATGTAAAATAATTCGTCTTAAATTCCACATATTGCTTTTATTTGCTCCAGTATAGCTTGCTGTAAACGTGTATAGCCTAACTACATCATTTAAAATCAAGTGCTATCTCCAAAATCGTGAAAGATTAATACAGGTCATATAAGATAAAAATGTACATTTAAAATACGAGTAGTAGAGGCAACACAGAGAACTTTAATTCGAGGGGTAAGGGTTAAGTAGAAAAGAAAACTTTTATGTTTTGAATACGCTCCTTTCCTGACAGCATCACTTGAATTTTAAAACTGTAATTGAACAATAACTCTTAATCTCAAGATTAACATCAGAAGACAGAAGTATTGTGGTAAGTTCTGCTATGTATCTAAATGCTATGGATAATAAAAGTGAGAAAAAATTAAAACCTACAGCCTGTTTCCAGTCATTCGATCGGGTCAGGAATGGAATGAATGAAGCCCCCATCTTCTTTGAAATCATTTCGGAAAAGGCTAGGAAAGCAACAGATAGGGAATCTGCCACCTGGGCGACTGCCCTAAATGCAGATCAGTATTGATTGATTGATAGCGGCGAGGATAGGAATTGTGCCGACTGCCGAAGCCTGTCGCACTCCTCTGGGGCGATGATTAATGAATTAAAGAAACAGTCCAACAAAATGGTCGCTGATTTAACACACGATTTTAAGGCCATTAATATTCGCAAGATACGTTTCATGAGAAAAATACCGCTGCCTTCGGTGACGTTACCGTGTGTACAGGAATTTGTTGTGACCTAGACGAAACGCCAGCCAGAGAAAAAATGGAAACTCGTTTAAAAACACGGCGCCATTTGTATGTACTGTATATAGAAGGCAGAGTTCTGGCACACGGTAATAACGTGAGGGGGCCGATGACCTTCGATGTTAGGCCCCTTAAAACAACAAGCATCATCAATAACGTGAGGAAGAAGTTGACGAAGACTGGTTGCCTGGTTACCACGGTGTCGGTTTTCTGTCCACCCAAAACTGTTTACGCTAATTTGATGACGCTAATTCCAGATAGGCCCCCAGCCCAAAATCATATCCATGTTAAAATAATAAGAAACATAACATTATATCGAAAACAAGTAAGGTGCAATATGACAACGGAAGCATAAGAAGAACATTATTAAACTATAACGTAATAAGACAAGTAAATAGTGATGTTACTTAAATTCTACGTACACGCATTATAAGCAACCAATGTGCATCAATGTGTCAAATTCGTACGCTGCGTACTGTTCGCTGGCGCCATCCCTTAGTGAAACCAGAAAAGACTTATGCATACACCTGGCATGTGATCCGTTGTGCGGAAACGGACCCTACGTCGAGGAAATTTTATAGCAGAGCTGAACAAACGTGTCTCGGGCGTAAACACTGCATTTCTATGTTTTGACTTCTTGCACTACCTACGGGTCTTCTAAACTAAGTTACGCAACACTTCGAGTCATCATCACTCGGTGTCATGAAAACTTTGTACAACTGGTCAGAAAATTAGTGAAAGTTGTAACTGCATTTTTTCTCAAAATATAGTTTTCTTAATAGCAATAGCCAATAAATTAATTTCTTCTGAAGTATTGCATCTAGAAGCATGATCTCTCTGGAGACCACGCTCTCCTGCAACCATTCACAATCCGAGAACATACAGCAGCTCATAAAAGTACATCAAATATTTCTCCAGGTATGGGTCAAATCTAGTTCGCCGTGCAAAACGCTAAGATATTCTATTGCAACTTTTTATAGTCCGGTAGCAAATTATTCTACCGGACGACTAGACTATGCACATTTACTGAAGTCAATAACGACCCAGAGAAAGCTGCTTCTTACTGGTGAATAGTTCTGTCATAATGAATCTGTCTTTCGAAGGGGTGGACTATGCAAATTATCGTATCGATCTTGAAATCAACAACGATCCAGTGAAAGCAGCTTCCTACCGGTCGATAATTTTGCTATCATGCATCTCGGTCGATAGTTCTGCAATCATGCATCTGTCTTTCTTAAAGCTATTGAAATTTAGCCTAGAGTAATAGTCAAAATACAACAATATCTCACTGACCTTTCAATATGGATTTCTAAAATCTACAAGTACAACTGTTAACCTTTTCACCATGGACATTCCAACCAAGGATTTCTTACAGTCAGCTTACAGGAGTTTACAATAGCATGACTGTCTCCATCCTTGTTCACGAATTACATATACCGCACTGGGATTACCCGAACTTATTCTTCGTAGGCTTTTTGCCTTATAATCCGATCCGTACGGCTAAACTACAACAGACCATCTGAATAAATACTCTATAGAAACGGGGACAGTTTCACTTCTGAGCTACACCAAGAATGATTTCTGAACCATCGCACTCTGAAATATAACGGACAAAAAAGTAACAGAAAATTATCAGGAGGACGAGGATAAGTAAAAATGCATTGTGTTACAAGACATAGGTTATCTTGAAACTTAAAATTCTACAAACGGAAAGTCTCACTCATGCAACAAATCGGGAAGATGGAGTGGAATTGCAAAATTCTCTTCATTGAAATCACTTTAATGTATGGAAATTCTATTGAAAAAAAAATTGCAAAATATAGAAGAATACGTTTTCAAATAAGTAAAAATGTCAGTTGGCCGATGAAATGCGGTCTTAAAGAAGCAGCTTTCAATGTAAATCAATGTGAATAATTACTTTGTTCAAGTTTGTTGGCCACTGCATAGCGTTCCGCGCGCGATTGCTACAGCCAGACGTAAGAGAAGCTGGCATGTTAATTGAAGTCACGATTCCTCATCTCGTTAAAGCGTGGTTCTCTGCAACACCACTAGAGGACGAGAGACGGAATACCTGCTTTTGTTTAACAGAGAGAAAAGTTTTCCTGAAGATACAGAAAAAGACAACATCCTGTTTCTTAGGAAAGAAAGAAGAATAAAAGACGAATGAAACTAAGCCTAAGTGTACATCCCACATCCCAAGGGAACAGTTCAGAGAACTGTGAAAAAGGCCAGGCTACTAAAATACAAGACTAGTCAATTATTATCAATACTTTCTGCTCAACCTTCATCCAATAAATTAATGAATACTTATGTTGCAGATATTACCTAATAACATCGGATAAGCAGGATTGAGATACACGTGGACAAGGAATGATACAAACAAACGAAGCGATTCAGAAGAAACGAGAAATATTCCTAACTTGTGAACAATTTAGACTAATCTTCAAAGGATGGTATATAATTGTGGTATCTGGTGACAACTGATAATCATTGACATAATAGTCATGAGTAGGAATACCTAAGTTAATAGATTAGATATAAGATAATTCAGGTTCATAACTCTGAGAATATACCAAATGTAGCTCATTTATAAAATCAAAGAGAACAGCATTTTCTAAAAGACAGTAAAACCGACAGGATAGAGGATCTATAGTCGCTAAATTCGTATGTGAATTTATCAGAAGAGAAGCCCATTAACAGAGGCACAATCTGATAATTGCATACGGGAGGTAAAGGCAAGAAAGGCAGTCCATGCAGTACTCGATCCACAAATAAGCGTCTAGACCTAGAGTCTATTGAGGCGAATGGTCAGAAATATATATATATATATATATATATATATATATATATATATATTTGCTAGTTGCTTTACGTCGCACCGACACAGTTAGGCCTTATGGCGACGATGGGACAGGAAAGGCCTAGGAATTGGAAGGAAGCGGCCGTGGCCTTAATTAAGGTACAACCCCAGCATTTGCCTGGTGTGAAAATGGGAAACCACTGAAAAACATATTCAGGGCTGCCGACAGTGGGGTTCGAACCCACTATCTCCCGGATGCGAGCTCAACGCTGCGCGCTCGTAACCGCACGGTCAACTCGCCCGGTAATAAAAATTCCTGAATTTACCTAAGAATGAGGCGAGGTACCCCATTCAAACGACCAACAAAACGGTCGTTCCCTTTCCCATCGGTTATGAACACCATAGCATATTGCTTGCTTTAATCCAAACTAGTTGTTCTAGCCGTCGTTGACGGGACAAATCAGTTGTGAATTATTACACGTTCGTTGACCATTTGCCGAGCATTTTACCGACAACTGTGACTTTTCGAAGACAATTTAACGACATGCACGTATTATGTACTTAACGATTATGTATATAAAGATAATTGAGGTACAGCCCCAGCATTTGCCTGGTGTGAAAATGGGAAACCGCGGAAAATCATCTTCAGGGCTGCCGACAGTGGGGTTCGAACCCACTATCTCCCGAATACTAGATACTGACCACACTTAAGCGACTGCAGCTATCTAGCTCGGTAATAGGAGAAGTAGGGGGAAAATCCTGTGATAAAGAAAAACTACACATTTATTTAATTTTCTTTAATAAACATTACGAACTTTATTACTGTGATTCTGACATTTAATTCAATATAATTCTATCTGAAGAGAAAGGCAGGTGGTGGAAGAGGTGATAGTTGTTTTCAGTGGCGAAAACAAAAAGAAACAAAAAAAAAGGTAAAGGGACGCGAAAATTTGTTACATTTTTCTCTCTCTTCTCTTCTTTGAACTGAAAATTATTTCCAAATGATAAATAAAAGCTACTCGTTCAGATCTTTCCGATGGTATGTACAATCTCTAGCTTCTAGACTTCACTGTAGAGAATATTCTGTCTAAAAGTGGCCATTAGTTACGCTATAAGCGTGCAAAATTTGACCATACTCAAAACTAGAACCCAATAGTTATTCTTATTCAACATGCAATTCTAATCAGTTAAACGCAATGGAGTGGACTGTCCCATCGAGGGTTAATGCAACTATTCAGAAAATGAAAAGTCTAAGTTCCCAATGAGAGAAGTCGATTTTTCACATCGGTAGAGCATATAAAAATGAAGCGTAAGGCTTTTCAGACGGTTGCTCTAAGAAACCAACGTTTCATCAAAGTGGGATGTGACAGGCCCTACCCACTGACGCTGGGGTGTATGCAAGTGAATTTATCAAAAGCCCACAAAGTGGCACAATCTCCA
Organism: Anabrus simplex; assembly: GCF_040414725.1. Classification (NCBI taxonomy): domain Eukaryota; kingdom Metazoa; phylum Arthropoda; class Insecta; order Orthoptera; family Tettigoniidae; genus Anabrus; species Anabrus simplex. The sequence continues at coordinate 141,418,071 of NC_090265.1, forward strand.
CTATGGAATTACTGCCCGCCTAGCAATCGTTAATGGCATTGCTTTCATGTACTTGTGTCAGGCTGCTCGCCTTCATTCTTCCCATCTGACCTCCCTTAATCAACTCTTGTTCTCTTCCCACCCCGACGGTATTAGATGTCCGAGGCGTACGGAGTCATTTTCACGCTTTTTGGGGCCTTTCTCTTTCTTTTGCAGACATCTTCATTCTTCGAAGTGTCGAGCCTCTTCCATTTTCCTCCTGATTGGTGTTAATAGAGGATGGTTGCCCAGTTGTACAATACAATTATCACCATCACTATCAATAATCTAGCACTTTTTATGATTATTCTTCCATTTAAAGAAGCATGAAATAATACTGTACAGGTTTTCGTAATTTTATTCATCCATCCTTTCTCAAATATACAGATCACGTCCTCGAAAACACAGCCTCAAAAAAAAAAAAGTTTCTAACTTGACCGATAGTCTACCCAATCATTACCTTCCTATGATTTAAGAGACTACCTCGTATCACTACATCAACTGAAAATGGAAAATCAGAATTTAATAATAATGATGATAACCTTCTACACAGTAATTATCTTACTATAGTCAATATGGCCCGGTTTGGCACGACTGCCATGTGCAATTCTACACATAATGTTTAGGTTATATAAACTGGCCTAGTATCACGAGAGGCGAATGTACCGTAAGAGCAACCATTGAGCTGAGCTTCATAATTAATACAATCAAAATCCTTACTAAAAGAAGTGGATGAAATTAAATCACAATCAATTGATTGATCAACTCGTATATCAAACACGAATCACATTAAAACCAAACGTTACCCACCACTCCGATAGACATAATCTATTATAGATTATAAAACGATAAATATAATCACAATTACTAAGGCAGTATCACATATTTTAGAGATTCTAACACTACTCAAAATTAATCAAGCGTACGATTCTAGAATTTTAATTTATCAGGCTAGAGGAGTTCGTGATTGTCTAACAGAATTGTCGGAGCATACATTCAAAACAATTTTCAGGTCAATTCTCAATCAAATAATACCTCCTACATTTTGCTCTATTTTTGTTAAGTTCTCATCAGCAGTACTAAATGTTATGTGGTTAAAAGAAAACTGCAAAAGTCGATGGTGGCGCTATAATGAGACATACGAGGCATAATGAGGAGTGAGGTAATTTACCATTGCTTTCCTCACAAGATCAGTAAGCTAAGTTTCATTGCAGCACAACCAGCCCTATGAGTGGCACCTTCCATTACGTCCAGATGAGCTAGTTGTGCTCTGAACGTCGTTACTCAGCACCACCTACGTTACTCAGCACCACCTATAGCACAGCAGCTTCTATAATGTCACTGAATAAACGAAACCGAGACAACAGTCGAAATTATGTTATGCTCTAGCTTGTATTAAAATACGGCATTCGCCAAAACATTGCAACAGGGAGAACATTTCATTAGCAGAGCAAGTTAGCAGTGCGGTTAGAGTCGCGCAGCTGTGAGCTTGCATTCTGGAGGCAGTGGGTTCAAATCCCACCGTAGACAGTCCTGAAGATTGTTTTAGGTGGTTTCGCCTTTTCATACCAGGAAAATGCTGGGGCTGTACCTTAGTGAAAGCCACGGCCGCTACCTACCCAATCCTAGCCCTTTCCCATCCCTCCTTCGCCGAAAACCTTAGCTGTGTTAGTGCGACATTAAACAAGTAGCCAAAAATAATCATTAAAACACACATAAAAATGCACGCATACCATGCATAAAAACTAACTACTTTAGATACCGAAACATAATCTTCCAAAATAGCCCATTCAATTATGCATAAAACGGTTTACAATTATGCATCCTAAGTTATGGGAATGTGATGACAGTCTTTACCTTAAGAATATTCTTAGTAATACATCTAAAAGGGTTTTTAAGGAAGAAAATATTTTCCAACGTCAACGAGAAATCACTTTTATATCCATTCTTCATTGCCTTTAGTGGTAATACTTGTAGAGGGATGCTGGCCTATTTGCGTGAGTCGGAGACTCCTGCTGCACAATGTCTCAACGCGTATTAATAGGACAATAAATGCGTACTGTTTTTATACATTATAATAATAATTTCTGAGTTACATTCAAGATTCTTTTTTCACCATCCGACTTCCATAATATTTTGATTAAAAATGTGGCCTTAGGACTATAGAAAGCTTATTCACTCTTCAGGAATTGATGATCCAGAAAGCTGCGGCTAGCTTCACTGATTATGAAATAGACTTCAGCATGCCGAAGTTACAGAAATCCTTTCAACGAAATAGGCCTTATTGGCAATTTGTGTTTTGTTTTGTTTTTTGCCAGTGGTTTAACGCGATGCCGACCTCTCGATCTAGAGGTATTATGACTTCCTCTCACGCAGAGGCCGTCGGTTTGATTTCCGGCCTGGTCAGGGTTTTTCCTCCGGATCCGAGGGCTGGTTCGAGGTCCACTCAGCCTATATGATTACAAGTAAGGAGCTATCTGACAGTGAAATGACAACCCTGATCTAGAAAGGAAAGAGTAACGGACGAGAGGATTCGTAGCGCTGACCACTCATCAGCTCGTAATCTGCAGGTCTTCGGGCGAAGCAGCGGTCGCTCGGTAGGTCAAGGCCCTTCAGGGCTGTAGAGCCATTTGGGGGAAGGGGGGGGGGAGGGCAACATCATACTAACACAACTAAGGTTTTCGGCGACACAAGCATGGGAAGGGGATAGGACTAGGAAAGTAGCAGCCGTTGACTTACATAATTAAGGTACACTTGCCTGGTGTGAAAATGGGAAAACACGGAAAGCCACCTTCAGGGCTATCAACGGTGAGATGTCCGACTCGTTGGCTGAACGGTCAGCGTATTGGCCTTCGTTTCAGAGGGTCCCGGGTTCGATTCCCGGCCGGGGCGGGGATTTTAACCTTCATTGGTTAATTCCACTGGCTCGGGGGCTGGGTGTTTGTGCTGTCCCCACCATCCCTGCAACTCACACACCACACACAACACTATCCTCCACCACAATAACACGCAGTTACCTATACGTGGCAGATGCCGCCCACCCTGATCGGAGGGTCTGCCTTACAAGGGCTGCACCCGGCTAGAAATAGCCACACGAAATTATAATTATAACGGTGAGATTCGAACCCGAATGTAAGTTCACAGTATGCGATCTGAATTCGTTCGGTGCATGAAATCTGAAAACTTTCACTGGAACCAGAGTGGTGCTCAGCGAGTAGACAGTTATCAGAAGAAATGTTGATAAAGAGACGATTGATCGAGCTGTTATTGATAGAAAGACTTGTGCACCAGTTACCAAAACAGTAATTAAAACATAGCATATGCTGATAACACTTTACTGCTAACAACCAATTTGCGAGATTTATAAGAACCACTCAAGATTGTTACTGAAGAGAGTAATGCCACGAGCTTGAAACTCTATGTGAAGAACACAAAGAGAGTGATTGTTACGAGGAAAAGAAAATTCAATAGACTCTTCAAATCTGTACTGAGAGAAATAGAAAGTGGCATAACGTAAAAATCCCGGGTGCAACTCAATGATGTGAAATGAAATGGCGTATGGTTTTTCGTGCCGGCAGTGTCCGAGGACATGTTCGGCTCGCCAGCTGCAGGTCTTTTGATACCTGCGCGTCGTAATGAGGATGAAATGATGATGACGGCGATACATACACCCAGCCCCCTTGGTAGCGGAATTAACCAATGATGGTTAAAATCCCCAACCCTGCCGGGAATCGAATCCGGGACCCCTGTGACCAAAGGCCAACACGCTAACCATTTAGCCATGGAGCCGGACAATGATGTGAAGAATGGTGGAAATGAAGAGCAGAATTGGTAGGCACAAATATCATGTCAGAAAATAAAGGAACTCCGAACACATCGTGACTACTGCTGAACACTAGCTTAATGCAAGCACTCGAAAGCTGAATTTAAGAAGAAGCTATTATCATATGAACAATGGCTTTATAAACACCTTAACAGTTCTGATTAGTCTTCCGTAGAAATAATTGGATCATCATGTGCAACATTACCGATGAAACACCAAAATACAGTATTTACAAGTAAAGATGAGATAATATTCCCTTAAAATACCAATACAGTTTTAAGAACAATGGAGCTACTTGCTGTGGAAAGATCTGGCATAATAGCTTATAAAGATTCATGCACACGGTACTTACAGTATTTCTATTCTTTAATATACAGTATTTTATTTTATACATACATACATACATACATACATACATACATACATACACACACACACACATACATACACAGACAGACAGAAAGGTCGGTAGAAGAGATTGCCCGCAGTCCACTGTTAAGATTCACCCGTAGGCCATAGCAAGCGCGGGAGGGCGTTCAGTTTCATTACGGCAGGCCTAAATCATTAGTTAAGGGTAAATGATGAAGTTAATAACTAATGTAGGCTATATATTACCTTTCGTCAAAGCGGCTTTTGAAAATGATGTCCATCGTTCTACACAAACTTTGCATAGGCATAAAACATTCCGAAACACTCTGGTATCCCCAGCTCTGAAATTTCACGTATCAATCGTCTAATTTCATTCCCCAAGCCTTCAAGAGTACGTGGATTGTTCTTGTACACTTCCCGTTTTAAAGTTCTCCACAAATAAAAACCCGACACACTTAAATTTGCGAACGGTTCTGCCATACGATTTCTTCCTTAGGAGAAATGTCTCAACTACAAATATCTGTTGCCCAATACTATATGTCACCATACTGATAGCTAATACAAGTAACGTTCAACAAGTGTAGGAATGCAACGCTAACAACGTGCGCTCAACAAGAATTCCATTCGTAAAATAACCATTCATTCCGTATGCTTACCACTAACCATGCTCGCTGCACTGCCTGACCGCGCACTCTGTACCCGCCACTTGCGAACAAAGCAATTTTTTCCCCCGGTTTACCTGCACGGCAGCGCCGGCTAAAGTCAGGCCTGCCGATAGTGGGATTCGAACCCACTACCTCCCGGATGCAAGCTCACAGTTGCGAGCCCCTAACCGTACGGCAAACTCGCGCGGTTCAACAAAACTAGAGAACAACCAGGGTCTACTGTGAAATATGTGAAATATCGTTTGCGTGATGTTGGATTGTGTGGATGTGTACCTACCAAAAAGCCTCCTTTAACAAGTAAACACAAATCTCGGAGACTTCAGTGGGCCAGAAAACACAAGAATTGGACCACTGACCAGTGGAAACGTGTGCTATGGACTGATTAGTCCAAGTTTGAGAAGTTTAGGTCAAACTGACAGTTTGTCCACCGTCGTGGGAGATGGGGAGAATGGTATGTATCTTGAGGAAGGAGCAGTACATCGCATTCTGCCCAGCAACGTATTGGATTAGGGTTAGACTTTTGCACGCTAGTGTGCATAATTGTACATTACATACATAAACGTGGCTGTGAGATTGCAATCGGGAGATAGTGGGTTTCTTTTGCAGCAAAATAATGACTCGAAACACATGTCAAAGTTGTGCAAGAAGTATGTAAGAAACAAAGAATCATTAGGAGTTCTACAAGTACCTGCTTTCCCTCAAGCCCCGCCCAGTCGCCCATCGAGTTGTCCTGGGATCAACTCGACCGAAAGGCAAAACCATATGCTGTCAACAGTTGTGAAGATCTTTGGCTATGCCATTTACAAGCATGGCGAACAACGACCAGAGAGATGTTGAAAAAGCTAACCAGAAAAATGTGATGTATTTGTCGAGCAGTGATCAGACCAAAAGGATGACACGCAAATGAGCACAGAGTTTGAACAGGGTTTCCCATTACTTGTAGCATAAATTGCTTTTTAGTGAGCCAGTTTGGATCAAATGGCTGCCTATGTTTTGCATTTCGATTTTAAAAATATGTTTACTGAAATATAAATTACAAGAACTGGGATTAAGACTTTTGGTCGCTAGTACACATACATACATAAACGTGGCTGCGAGCTTCCATTCGGGAGATGGCGGGTTCGAACCTCTCTGTCGTTAGCCCTGAACATGGTTTTCAGTGGTTTCCCCGCTTCCACACCAAGTTTTTTTTTTCTTTTACAACTTGCTTTGCGTTGCACCGACACAGATAGGTCTTACGGCGACGATGGGATAGGAAAGGTCTAGGAGTGGGAAGGAAGCGGTCGTGGCCTTAATTAAGGTACAGCCCCAGCATTTGCATGGTGTGAAAATTGGAAACCACGGAAAACCACCTTCAGGGCTGCCGACAGTGGGGTTCGAACCCATTATCTCCGGGTGCAAGCTCACAACTGCGCACCCCTAACCGCACGGCCAACTCGCCCGATCCACACCAAGTAAATGCTGGGACTGCGCAATAAGTAAGGCCACGGTAACTTCCTTCCCAACCCCAGCCCTTTCTTATCTCACAGTCGCCATACGACCTGTGTGTCGATGTGACCTAAAACGAAAATACATATACATACATACATACACACATATAGAACGCAAACCTTTTTTATAGCGTGTTTTGCCTTCAACGTTCAGTCTGCACACTGTGGTTCCTGTGCATTAACTACGCCCCTCCAGAATTCTCTATATGCACCCAACTCTGTAGCGCCACTTAGTTCCATACCTTTTATGATTATTTATAAGCCATGATTAATTATTAAAAACTGAATCTACACATCGTCATCTTGGTCTCCTGCCATGATAGAGTTCGTTATTTTCGTAGGTATAATGCTGCATTCATCACATTCCGCCAAGATCTTTGGAGCTTCACCGGAGTGAATTTGTCAAATCAGACAGTAGGAAATTGGCTGATTTCAAGATGGCGTGTTTATTAGTTACATCCACCACTGAAGAACTACCTACCGAGCGAGTTGACCGTCGGTTAGGGGCGCGAAGCTGTGAGCATGCATTCGAGAGATAGGGGGTTCGAACCCCACTGTGGGCAGCCCTGAAGATGGTTTTCTGTAGTTTCCCGTTTTCACACCACGCAAATGCTAGGACCGAACCTTAATTAAGGCGACGGTCGTTTCCTTCCCACTCCTAGCCCATCGTCGTCGCCATAGGACCTATCTGCGTCGGTGTGACGTAAAGTAAACCGTAAAAAAGGAACTATGTGAAGACCGCTTTTTTGGCGGGCAAAACAGAAAACTCCGACTGAAATGCATAGGGTATTTTCGATATATTTGGCACTGATTGCTTGGGACGTAACAACGTTTCAAAATGGTGCAGTTTCTTTGGAGAGCATCAATATCTACGTCCAGCAATATGGCAGCCAAGAAATATAGTTGAAAGTGCTCAAATACGTCAGCCTAGTGTCTGTGAATTTACCGGTATGTAAAAGAACTCCAGTGGGAGAAAATTCTGACATATCAGCGTCTCCGAAAACGATTAAAATATCCGGTGGGATGTAATAATAATAATAATAATAATAATAATAATAATAATAATAATAATAATAATAATAAAGTCTGACAAATATTATTATAAATAACAAAATTATATCTTGCCTCAGGCGTAGAAACAGTTTTATGGATATATGTCCGAGTCGGCGACTTTCACAGACGAAGATACACCCATCAAGATATTCATCACTAATTAACCCATTAACAATCAGCTGCTAATAAAAAAAGGTTAGTAACTCGTGTCACAGAGTAAGACGATAAGTTCCGTACCGAGGACGGTGGTTGTGGCGACATGGCGCGTGTCCCACCAGACCGCCAGGCCCCGACCCCTTGGCCGCAATAGCGCGCTAACAAGAACCGTAAACACGGCGCTGACACGACCCGTGGGTCACCAATCATTTCATGTTCACAGTAAACTCCTTCCCTTTGCACGGTACGTTAATTTTTCATCATAATTCAGTATGCATAGACAATAAGGGAACTTTTTACTTTTAATACGAGTAAATCCACATATTTCGACTAAAATAATCATGTATTTATTTATTTATTTATTTATTTATTTATTTATTTATTTATTTATTTATTTATCGTACGATATCATTTCTCCGGGTACTCCGGTTTTTCCTGTCAACTTTCATTCCAGCGACACTCATCAATATAATTTCATTTCATCTGTCAGTCATTAAACATTGCCCCACAGGATTGCGACAGGTTTCGGCAGCCAGCACAATTCCTATCCTCGCCGCTAGGTGGGGCTTCATTCATTCATTCATTCATTCATTCATTCATTCATTCATTCATTCCATTCCTGACCCGGTCGAATGACTGGAAACAGGCTGAGGATTTTCACGATAATATAAAGTTGTATATAAGTTACGTGTATAATAGAAGAGAGATACAGCGAGATCACAATATCGGAATATTGGTTGCAAATCCAAATCCAGAGCTAATGGACGACTTCATTTCTGTTGATGCGAAATTAACATCTGCCAAAGTGCCCTGGAAAGCTCGAAGTGGGTACTCAAAAGCAATATGTTGTCTGCAACTGCTCGCCAACGTCGTAGTTCGGAGAAGTTCGCCATCCCCATTTGGCGAGTGTAGCATCACACCTGCCTTGATCAGTCCTTATTCGATTGAGAATTCTCCGCCGACATCTGGGAAGGTGGGACCGGGTGGAGCCCAGCTCGCTGAACACACAGGTTGTTTAACAATTTCATGGTGTGAGAGAGAAGAACAGCTATCCATTCACGTTTTCAGCCATCTGAGATGTTGAAAGAGCTCAGAAAGAGGTTGTCTACTGTGTGCCATGATAGCTGCCGAGTTTCCAGTAGTTATGTTGTAGTTCTTAATGTATCTGCGTGGATTGGTAAACACGGATTGCTTGCAATTTTCCTCCATGTCTTCCAGCGATCTGATCTCCTTGGTGGTGGTATGGTGCTTCAGACTAGTGTGTGTTGGTAGGACAACCAGTAATGAGATGCATTGACTGATTTAACTGGGTATCTATTATTTTAGAATAAGCACTGTTTAGCGAGGTAGAGGAGAAGTATTCAGCAACGGAATAACAAAGAGCCAGAGCAATGGATAGAAGAACGAAAGCATTAGCTCCCCAGGAGGTGTCTATTAGCTTCTGGAGTATGTTATTCCATGTTTTAATCTTGGCAGCAACATTTGAAGTTACTCGCGTCCGAAGCTGTATGTGACCCTTGGATGGTGTTAAACGAGTGACAACGCGAAGATGAGACCGAATGGTCGTTCGACCGGGTCAGGAATGGAATGAATGAAGCCCCCATCTAGCGGCGAGGATAGGAACTGTGCCGGCTGCCGAAGCCTGTCGCACTCCTCTGAGGCAATTATTAATGACTGACAGATGAAATGAAATTATATTGGAGTGTGTTGCTGGAATGAAAGACGACGGGGAAAACCGGAGTACCCGGAGAAAATCCCGTCCCGCCTCCGCTTTGTTCAGCACAAATCTCACATGGGGTGACCGGGATTTGAACCACGAAACCCATCGGTGAGAGGCCGGCGCGCTACCGCCTGAGCCACGGAGGCTCTCTCGGTCAAAGTGTAAGGAGAAAAAGAAGTAATACACAAAGAGTTCCTTCTCAGGACCCGCAAGTATGACATAATAATAATAATAATAATAATAATAATAATAATAATAATAATAATAATAATAATAATAATAATAATAATAATAAAGAACTTCGTACCCGTCATGGTTCCCTAAAATGGAGAAATTACAATCGTCAATGGATGATCCATTTTCACGGCGACTCCGATTACCTTCCTGAGCAACCATTTTCAACGAAGCTGTTTATTACACCGAGAGGTTACAGAATAATCGTGACCATCTACTCTCTGTAACACTTGTAGCAGTAATACTCTGGAGCATGGATTTTAAGATGATACCCGGAACATCAAAATTGGCACTATCCGTTAGAAGTCACCGGGACTGTCACACATCTTGGCGTCATTCTGATCAAGGTCTAGTGGAACGGGTCTTAAATCGCAATGCAATGGAGGTAGATAACGCAAAGAAACAGTTCCCAGACGAAACATAAAATAATATCACGAAATAAATAGTCAGTTCGGTGGATAGTGCTGAAGATGTAGACGGATTTCCATTCTTAGAACATCAAGATGAGTACTGCTGTTGTAGTCCAACCAGCCGCAGGTGCTTGTTGGAATGGATATATTGTGACCCTCGACCAGAGCCCATCAATTACCAAGTTAAGCTACTCTGTTCATGTTCACTTAATGGGCACTTTACACAGCCACTTCACACGAAGTGATGAGGTGATGAAGCTGACATATTATGGCCTGAAACAAATTCTCCTCACTATCAAAATTAAAACTATTTCCTTGGTCGACTGTTCGGCGCAGGCTTAGAATACCATCCCTTTCAACTCAACGGGTAATACGACGTGTGCATCATTATAATCTATCAAATGTAAATGCATTACACTTAAGAACGATCTACTGACATTTAAAGAGTATGGAATGATGAAAGTAACCAAAATACTATCACTTTCTTTTCGAAACACTACGACATTCGTCTTTAGAGTGTACAAAATTAAATTATCAAATGTGCCAACTTTAGAATTTGAAATTACGTCGGAAAAATTGAACATTGGAAAAAATAAGGAAGAAATTATGCCTCGATTACTTAATTTTCAACAATGTTTGACACCCTGACTGAATGGGTAGCGTCGCGACCTTCGGTTCAGATGGTCCCACATTCGATTCTCGGCCGGGTCGGTTAATTCCTCTCTCGGGATCTGGTGTTTGTGTACGTCTCAAAACACACACGTGCGCACTATTAACTACTATCACGTTATTAAACCACAAAGAGATCAGACCAATCCCTGACTTCCCTCAATTTTGGTTCATTATGAATATCACATGCCACAATCCAACACTTCGATCATCTATGGAGAGTTTATCGGTCGAAAATGTTGTAATGTTTCATCACAAAGGTTCAAATTCAAGTTATTAGTTTTACAGCATTCACGAACAATGTTGAGACACAAAATATTCCTCGAGAAGAGCTTCTCTGCTAACAATGTAGCATTTAAATGCTCTAGAATTTCAGCGACTGTATCGAGATTCGATACTGCAATCTTGTCCAGAGGAAAAGGAAGTTCATTACATGACTGCTGATATCATGAGCATAACCACTAACTAAACCTCCAGTTTTAAGGAAAATTCGAACCATAGGAACGTGATTTCTCATTTCAAAATTTCACATGCTTTGACCAGGATTCGAACCACAGTGCCAAAGTCACTCGACTATCACATCCTCTTGCACAGAAGAACGCCTAGTCAATCGTGCAACATACGCATATACTAGAAGAATACACGGAAAAGCCACTATCCTGTGTCATAATTCGTCATCCAAAAGATAGTGAGATTTTCAAACAACTTATTTGATGAAGAAATGGGTAACAGCATTACATTCCGATACTAATTATATGAGAATGGTATGGTAAAATTTCAGTTCCTTGCCACAATAGTATTTAAACCTCGCATTATAAAAAACCTAGCCCCGCGGTCTAGAGATAGAGAACTGCCTGTTAGTCGGAGGCCCCAGGTTTGATTCCTGGCCAGGTCACGGATTTTTACCTCAACATGAGGGCTGGTTGGAGGTCCATTCAGCCTACGTGAGAACAATTGAGGAGCTATCTGACGGTAAGATATCGGCCACAGTATAAAAAGCCAAGGATAACGGCCGAGAGCATTTGTCGCGCTGATCACGAGTCACCTCGTAATCTGCAGACCTTCGGGCTGAGGAGCAGTCGCTTGGTAGACCAAGGCCTATCAGAGCTGTAAAGCCATGGGTTTTGCTTGATTATTTTTATTACAAAAACGGGTAATTCCAAAAAAAAAAAATCTTTTTAAAATATGCAGTATATGAAACAAGGTTTTGCTTGGACAAATTTCCTTTATTTTCCACAGTAACCAATTTCGAAAAAATATACTTCATTCTAAAATGGCGACAGCGCGCGACGTTTCTGCTTTTTTTTTTTTTGCTTTACGTCGCACCGACACAGATAGGTCTTATGGCGACGTAATTTATTCTTTTCACACAGATGAAACATAATAATTTATAGCGAAAACATGGAACATTTGCATAATTTCGAGGTGATTCATTATTGGGATTTTTTTCATAAGAAGTCTGTCATAAAAGATGCAGTATTTTGTTAGAATTGGCTACACTGCTTTGGATTACAACACCTTTACACCATTCAGTATTTTTACACACATACGTAAAAACAACGTAATCCTTGAGTAAGGCAAGGCTTTGAAAGGTGCTGAAGGTTTACATTTTGAGGAGAAAACTGCCATGATGAAACCTGATCTATACGAAATATATCGTACAATCACAATGCAGTTAATATGTAGTTAATTCACAGTGGCCTCAAGCATGTTTTTAATGCCCAACCCATTACAAGTTACCACCGAAGTAATAGCATTGATTTGTCTGTTACGATATTACACGGTACAGGATTATGATCATCTAATAGAGACAAAATAATGGATGAATATGAACGTATTGGATCTACTATTTATTTTATTATCGTTTTGTAGATCCATGTCTTTACTTCAGGTTGAAATGTATGCTATGTTTGCTTGTCTTGTTAGTAGGTTTCATTATTTTTTCAAGTACCTAACTGATTATGTGTTATTTTAGGAGGAGGAAAAGTATGGTAGAATCAGTATGTCGTAGTTAGTTGTCGTAGGTTTCTTATTTCAATTTCAATATTAAGATAATGTAGTTATTTGCGGTGGTTTTTTTTTAATTTTACTGTCAACGATTAAATTATATTTTTATTAACGCGGCTTTCTTTTACTCATGTTACAAAGATATAATTTATGATTGGACATATTTAATATGAAATAATCTTGAAACTTTACAACAGAGGAATGATATGAATAGTAAGTAAAGAGTATCCCAACAGCATTAAATAAATGATGCATGAAAATAGACAAATCGAGCAAATACGTATTATGAAGTTAATCTCATTTTCAATTATATTTTGAATGTCATTAATGTTCATTAGATTTTCCTTTTACGTTCTGAGTACAAATAATGGCAACAAATAAGCTTATTATGGAGACTAATCATGTATATGATACTTGGTTGATGACATGTTTATAAAAATCATATGCTCAGTACCGTATTTACTGTCAACGAAACAAGATTACCTGTAAGAATATTATAAGAGAACTGTTTTATTTGCGTATGTCAGATCAATGTTTATCTAAGCTGTATTTCTTTAGAATTCGGACAATTTTATTAAACTTTGGGAAAATATCCAAGCATATCATGACAGAGTTTTCATTTTGGTATAGTTGATTTATTTAAATCCCCTACGCAAACAGATTCATATCCGTTAACCAATGGAACAACCATAGCCCCGACTGGTCTCGTGTGATCTACCTACAGTACCGAACTAACGTGGTAAGGAATCTACGCTTTAAGGTATATACTGTACATATATGTTCAAAATAGCACTTTTGGCCTAAATTTGCCATTTTAAATTTTTAGCGCCATACAGCGCCTGAACTCTGTACTTTCAGAAAATGTATGGTTCATACGGCTAGGGTGACTAGAAATACATTTAAATGGGGTGTAAACGGAGCAGTGCACGCTTCTTTATGACAAGGAGAGAGCGTGGCCTCAGTTCGTACTCGTTTACTGGTTCCCGTGTGGCAGGGTACTGGTTTATAGTATAAACTGTCATTTACAGATGGCTCTGTTATTACAGTAATATCATGTTTTAGAATAGTGATGTGTTCTCCGTCTTTTATTCATTATCTTTGGTAAACAAAAATGACAGTTTCCTTGGTAACTTGATTGGGTGGAATATTTGGATACTTTATGTTGTGTTTGTGGGAGTGATTCATTTGATCATGGGCAGCAATATCAGTCTCTTGATACTGGTAAGGTGCTTGACCTTGCAATTATGTCAAAGAACTGTATAGGTTGCAAGAAACACTTGCATGATGATAAATAATCTGCATCTTATTTAGCAAAACATGGAGCCATATGGAGCTAAAAAAAAAAATTGCTCGTTCAAAGGAAACCAGAGGGTTTAGAATATGTTGATTTCTACGGAGATGGCGACTCCAAAAGCTAAAAGTGTGTAGTTGAATCTGATCCATATAACGGTAAAACAATAAATAAGCTGGAATGTGTTGGACACTATCAAAAGCGTTTAGGCACAGCCCTCCGTAAACAGGTTCAGGAAAAGAAATTGGGAGGGAAAGGGAAACTAACTCGAGCCCTGATTGATATTGCCAAAACTACTTTGGTACAGTCCTGCGTTCTGCTACAAGCAACATACAAGAGATGAGGAATGCCATATGGGCAACACTTTATCATTTGACAGCCACTAAAGAGAGGCCATCACATCACGGGTGTCCCCAAGGGAAGGACAGCTGGTGTTCATACCAGCGAGCCAAAGGTAACAATCATGATGATGATGATGGTGGTGATGCTTGTTGTTTAAAGAGGCCTAACATCTAGGTCATCGGCCCCTAATGGTACAAAATGAGACAAAATGGAATGACAAATTAAACGTCCAAAATCCTCAATTGACCAGTATTCAAAACGTGAGGACGAAGAATGAATGGATGGATATGAATTTAAAACAATCAGTGGATCCGATCCGCAATGCCTCACATTCACAGAAACTGACGTGAAACAATAGTGTTACCACCAAGAGACTGCGTCTATAGCATAATACTGAATCGATTATGCTTTTAGTCTAAAGGGGTCCAAAATCAAAATCATCGGCCCCTCATAATGGTACTTATCGCCAGGAAAGTAGAACCATGGTATTTGTTATGTTGTGGTACTAATCAAAAGTAGTGCAGACTCGCGGCATTCCACACAGTATGGTACTACTCACAGGTAATGAAATTCGCACATGGAGTACGGACCTATGGTGTTTCGCACATTGCTGTGCCATTTACAGGCAACGCAAACCTATGGTGTTCATCACATACGTGTACTAACCACAGGGCCCGCACTATCCCGTCATGTTCCTCATATAGTGGGTACTAATCATAGGCAAGCCAGAACCATGGTGTCGCTCCTAAAGTGGTACTAACCACAGGTACTGTATAAACCGGCAACGCACTCTGTTGCTACTAACCACAAACCTATTTGGTACCTAACATAGTGGTACTACGCGCAAGTAAAAGCGACCCATGGTGTTCCCCGCGTGGTGGTACTATCACAAGTAGTTTCATTGTTCTAATACAAACATCCCTTGGTCGCCCCTTTTAGTAGCCTCTTACGACAGGCAGGGAATACCGTGGGTATATTCTTCGTCTGCGTCCCTCACCCACAGGGGGTAGGCAATAATCAGCTCGACAACTACAAATATAAACCTGGTATACCACTAGAATTTCTCTATGCTGTGAAACGTATATATGAGAGATTTTGTGGACCAAACATGCTTTCTAAATGTCTTCATGGTTTGACACAAAACAACAACGAATCATTCAATGGATCGATATTGCGACGATGTACAAAGGAGTCATACGTCGGTGGATACTGTTTTGCACTTCGGCTGTGGCAAAGTAGAACGAATGGTCCTAAAAAGAATGAAGGTAGCACCTGAAAAGTATACTGTGACTGGAGTGTTTAAAGCAGATGAGCTCCATCTACGTAGGAGTAAAACCAGACTACACCCGAACAAAAACAGCGCAAAAGGTACCTAAGGGGAAGGAGAAAGTTGCAAGAGGATAAAAAACTTGAAAACGAGGGCCCGAGCTATGGAGCAGGGGAAATCGAACGTTCAAGGTTGAACAGGGACTTGACAATTTTAATGCCAAATTTCAACCCTTGTTTTCTCAGCTTTAAGAAATTACAGCAACTTTATGCACTTAAAATCAAATAACGGCAGTATAAATTGAGCTAGGAAGTCCGTTTATATGTCAAATGAAAGATCATAGACTAGGGCATGTTGTGGACCACCGTTGTTGAAATGTATATCAAAAACAGAGAAATTAGAGGTAATTGTAAAATAATATATTGCAAAAAATACATTTTTTGGAAACCTTAGTTCAGTTACTTCAAAAAATTAAGCAATAAGAATGATTCTGCTTCATAACATGATGTATAGAAGTATGAACAAACTAGTGCAGGAATCATCAAAATCCGTTAATATTTGAGGCTTCTAGGAGGTTTGAAATTTGTACGCATTTTTACATTTAAAAATTATTTTACAAGTGTGTAAACATAAACTGAGGAATTTACAACTGTTAATCCTTCAGTACAATAGCATCAGAACCGTGGAAAGAACTTCAGCTACTCAGGTTCAAAACTGTGGATTTTTTATCTAAACATTTATGTATACCTTAATAGGGGAATATGTAGCGAACGGGGTAATGTATGTATGTTGACCTCGAAGGCCGGCCAGATCTCGAATAGTTCCACCATCAGCTGTCAGAGAATATGTAAGCCAAGTGATTTAAATGTTCTTAAAAAAAGCGGAACATACAGTCAGTCTACTGATTGTTTCAAATATAGAAGTATAAATTGATTAGGATAATAACTGAAGTGTTTACACTGTATAATTTCTAATAATTAATACATATTCTTAAAAATTCTCTGATGATTTCTAAGCATCCAAATCCCTGTGTTGATTTCTAAGCAAACGATGTTTTACAACATGATGAAGAAGCAAAACGAAACCTACCAGAGTGTTCGACACAAAATGCGACTATGTATAAACCTAGAAAATAAAAGTCTCACAAAAAAGAGAAAAAAGAACAAAAACGTGTTCGCTTAACAGAGTCATTATAAAGTGAAGTACCAGAGGGTGAAGAGGCAAATCTCCGCTTTAGAAAGACATCAAACATAACGCGAACGCTGGACAAGTCAATTCTTGAGCACAAAACGTGAACGAGTGACATTAGCAAGGGCAGATAAAATCTAATTAAGTTACCAACAATGGAGTAAGTTTTTAACAACTTGTCCCTGGAGTCTTCATCAAGGTTGGCTATTTACATGTTTGCTGCACGATACGCGACATTCTTCAGTTCTATTTCCTGTGCCCATTTTTGTCCGTAGTTTTCCAAATCTTACTCCAGGAAAATGCCAGGAATGCAACATTATTTGAAGCCTTGGAATATCAATCCCAATACTATACCCGAACGACGAACGTTCGTATTATGACAGACAGCATTAGCACTGATTTATCAGGCAGGTTTCACATGTATACAGTATTTATGAGGTCTTATGAGTAAACTGAGCAGCCTTAAATGAAACAACAACAACTTAAAAGCCCGCACAGTATTCGTAATTGTAATGATGGTCGTCGTCGTCGTGAGGTATTCAGCCTTGCGACTAGTTTGTCACTGTGATAAGTCTTCTCCATTTGGCTCCGTCTTGAGCAGTACATTGCCGCCTCTTCATAGCTTCCCAGTAAGGGGTTATCAAGGAATGTCTTCATAAGGTCTTTCTTGGTCAGTGGCGGCTGCTGGCTGTCAGACTGGGAGGTATGCATGTCCGAGTAACAGAGAATTGTGTTCAAACTAAATATACATCGACTGGCGTTTCCTCAAAACATATATATATATATATATATATATATATATATATATATTATAAGAGTATTGTCCGTACATTGCTCAGAATTTAAAAAGGTTGGAATGTCTGTATCAGTCGTGTCCATAGTAACAAAGAAATGGACGATTTAATTTTCCGTAATGTCTGTCTGTCTGCCTGTCTGTTTGTATGTATGTATTGAACCCATGACCTTTGTGCCCTAAGAATATCATGTATTAAATTGTCAATTGGAATAAGAAGTTCGATTTCTTGATAGCACGGGAGTGACACGTGGCATGGGGGTGGCTACCTTCTGTCCCACGCTCTGGGATACGTGACGTCATTCGCACGTGTCGACCGCGGAAGAATCTAAGTCATTTCGGTGGATTATTTCAAGCCAAGTCGACAAAATATAGTGTCTATCAAATGAGGTCATTTATCCAGCTAATTGAATATGTATAAATTTTAAATGTCCATGAACACTACCGCCGGCAATGTAGCAAGTATGTGGTTACCTTCAAAACTCTTGTAATTACAGTTCAGTTAAGTCAGAAAAGTTACGAAAATTTTCTTGGCGGCAAAGTAAAATGCCCGGAGAGAGGGGGTAGTTTCTATAAATAAGGAGGGACGCCATGATGAAGCCCCTGCATTTTGTATCACGAGGCTGAAGACAGAGGGTTGAACTGCTCAGTAAATCGAACGACAAAGTAGACTAAGTCCAACCAATAGATTTTAGCTGATGTGGCTGGGGTCTTGACTCCATGTGGAGACAGTTTTTCTTGAGTGGAAGTAATTGTACAAAAAGGACGGTCAAGGTACCGAATAAAGTTGCCTTAATTTGTGTGTGGTAAAGAAAGTAATTCGTGTGCGGGAATAATTACAGTCCGTCGTGTGCGATCAACAAGAACGACAAGTGAAGGGCATTTTCTTTTTTTAATGCTTTATTTCCAGGAAACCGGAAGACAAAAAATGATCTGTGCAGCCAGAAATGTAAAAAATGGTTAAATAAAAATGCCAGGGTCACAGGTGAGCCCTATGATGAATGCTGGCGTGACTTAAGGTATGTGACTTACCATCTTACCACCTATTATATCTTGTTTCATGATGTCTAAATTATATGTATTTGAAGGGGGTATATACGACGCAGTTGGTCGCCCCTATGTGGTTTTTGTAAATGTCAGAATACGACGAAAAACGGTCATTTGTTTTATTTTCCACTTGGATAAATTTTTGAAGTCTTGCGAGTGCCGTGTGATGTTGTAAAAAGGTTATTAAGTTAAATAGGGTTTCGAAGGAATATCGCGTCCAATGTAGATCGTCATTTCCGTGTGTTTATTGCCTATATTTTGTGATGTCAAATTAAGATGTTCATTCGACGTAAATTTTTTGTCTGAATTTTTTACGTAAATAATATAAGAAATCCATGGTTACCCATTTTCAATCGAGTGGAAGCGTGCTGTCGGGTGAGATTATAGAGTGATGAATTTGGTCACGGAGTGAAACGTTTTTCTATGCCCATTTAAACTGTGTCTGACTGACAATAAAATAAAAAAAATAGTAGAATTTTACAGTCGCTTTGCAAAGTCCAGTTTTGGAAATGTACGAGATCATTATGCGAAGTGTTCATTAGTAAGGTATTTGTACGAATTAGGCGTCGTGGATTCCCAGTATTTTGATTCCAGTCTTGTTTGTCAGTGAGAGCCGTCCAGTGGAGACGAGAGTTCAGAGTTGTCGTATTGAGTTGAGATGGAATTTGTAAATCCGGGATAGGCATAAGCCCGAGGAAGATTTCGTATAATGTTTGGGGATGGAAAGTAGAATTAGAGAATCCATGCCGGTATTAATTTGCGACGTGTACAATTCGTGTGGGCATTTTGAAGTATAATATACGTGCAGTTTGTTGATTAGAAATATCGTATTTGTTTAATTATGTCGGCAGAGTTTAAAGGTTGCATTCTGAGAGGCCAGTCAGGTAGAATGAACAGATGTCTCATATCACTGCCAAGCGAGGGTTGGGGCGAAACGCCGTCAGCTGATAGGGGTTCGCCGCTCGAATAACGGAACATGCAGAGTGTGTTACTCATTGAATTGAGATTGCATTTCTCGGCAGGGGATAACGTTAAATGTTGGATTTAGTTGAAATTTTCATCCGGGAATAATGTGTGTGTTATTAGATACTGTAATTTTTTTTTAAACTGAGATCGTAATGTACATTTGAGACCACGAACTTAGAGTATAATGAGTAAGGTTAGCCAATTTCATGGTTGTCCAAAATATAGAGCGATGGTAATGATTGTATGTCTGTGAGGAGTGCGCAAACTTTATGAAATGCTATGACGAGATATGACATCGTAATTTGCTTACATTATTAGGGTTATCCAAGTGTTAATAATGGCTAGGGTTAGATTAGATGTTAAAGTGTGAGGTCATGAAACAAGATATAAACGGGACATGAATGATGTAATATTTCTTTTCCAGCAATAGGAATTAACAGATAAACATCAAACATGATAAAAATGAACTACGCTAAGACTTGTGAAGAAACCATTCGTCCGCGGAAATATAATTTGTCGTTTTTTAAGATTTCATTAAATCATTTAAATTTATTTAATTATTAAATTCAGCGAAAACCGTATTTTGAAATAACCTTAAATCAAGCGAATAACTTGGAGATGCATTCTGGAAATCTTAGTTTGTTTTCTGGGGAATGTGTAAATGTTAACGTAACGATTAAGGGGACATATCCGAAGGTAATGGATTTTACTGCCACGAAGTATTGTGAGCATTGTTGTTGTTGTATTATTTAACTTTGATTGATTGAGCAGTGAATGTGCTGGGGTTAGTAAAGTGGAAACTTTGGTCATCAACCGATGTAACTTAATTGTGTTTAGCCTTCAGCTTAGAAATTTGGATGGTCAGGGGGGTCATCAACCTCAGTGACTTAGAGTCGGGCAATATGCCACTGTAGCATCATTTTCCTTGCGGTCATCATCCACATTGACTTTAAAGTAACTTAGAAGTTTAGATGTCGGTCCATGACATAGTCACAGGTCACATCGATTCAATTAAGGGTCCGTATAACCACTGTGTGGCACACACCGATTGGACTGCCTTAATTATACCCAGAGTCCAGAGCTCGTATTACGAGGTCTGGACCATAAAGAATCACTATGATGGTACATGTAGTCTCACATGGAAGCCGAATTTAAGAATTTCCAGACTTTCCTTTCTTTAATTAATAATTGAGACAATGGTTTCTAGCAAGAATGCACATCAGGCAGTTACGTCAAAGGCTCACACCAGTGTTCTGACCTTCTATGTAAAAAAGATTGCCCAGTGGACACGACTGAGTTAAATGATACCGTTGATAAATCAGGAATGCTTCAGGAATTACTTGAATAAATAGAAACATTTTTTTAAAAACAAACCTTTCATTTGAGTAGATAGATTAGAATTACTGAACCCTACCTTTACCTCAGCAAGTGACGAAGGACCCGATACGACCCAAGAGATAGATCTCATGAACTTTTGCTGATAGGTAAGAAGGTAGGTATCCTTCCGTATGGACCATAAGGGTTCAGTATGTATGTATGTATGTATGTATGTATGTATGTATGTATGTATGTATGTATGTATGTATGTACACGCATCAAGCGAAAGCGGCTGAAGATAACTGAATAAAAATCGGTAGGCAAATTAGGGGAATAAGTCGCTATAATCTAGGCCATAAATAATTTTATTCATGCTGAGAAAAATGGTAGTTTCGGGGAAGGCCGAAAATTTAATCCTCATATATTTATGTTATTAGTGATCGTATCTTAATGAAAATTCGGTATGCAAAGTTGCGGAATAAGTCACTACAATCTAGGCCCTAAATTTATTCGCGCTGAGTGAAGTGGTAGTATAGGGGAAGGCCTGCAATTTAATTCTCAGCTATTTACGCTATTAGTGGTCGTCTGCAATTTAATTCTCAGCTATTTATGCTATTAGTGGTCGTATCGATAAATACTACATAACTTAAGTTATATAGTATTAAATTCCTATCATTTATGTCTTATACAGTGCTACCGTACTGGCTATGATCACAGAGATGTTCATGAATTTTGATTTTAGTCACTAAGTCCATATCAGCGCCGAGTCACGAGAAAATAGGTAAACAGAATTTCATGAAAATCGGTATGTAAAGTCGGACAATAAGGAACTACATTCTACGCTATAAGACGCCCTAATATCGCAGAGTCGAAAGAAAAATAATGTGAGGGGCTACAATTTAGAAAGCTCATAAAATTGATCAACAATAACATGACATTGACCATTGTTTGTTGTGATGTGCTTTGTGTCTTCTGCTGCCACTAATCTCCGATAGATAGGATTACAGCTGCGTACCGAGTATATTTTTAAATTTGCTTTACGTCGCACCGACACAGATAAGTTTTATGGCAACGATGGAATAGGAAAGGGTTAGGAGTGTGAAGGAAGCGGCCTTGGCCATAATTAGGGTACAGCCATAGCATTTGCCTGGTGTGAAAATAGGAAACCAAGGAATGCCATCTTCCGGGCTGCCGACAGTGGGGTTTGAATCCACTATCTCCCGGATGCAAACTCACAGCTGCGCGCCCCTAACCACACGGCCAACTCGCCCGGTCGTGCCGAGTGTAACAGCCTGCCTGAATAATGGCGGGAAGAAGCTGGGGAGTTAGAAAACTTTCTTCTTTAGCATGCCATTCCTTTGGTTCATAAATTTTCTGATACTACTGGTACGTTACACACGGGTTAATCATAGCATTCGATCTATTCAATCCCTACTCTGAGGCTCTGATTGCAATGAGCAGTGTGCATATTTAACGGAATAATGGCAGAGGAGTGTTCACGGCCGTCTGCGGCCTGGTCATTCCAACTCTGGAACTTTGGACTGTTAGATCGGCACCGTAGTACTCGTTAAAAGTGAGAAAATGTAGTTTTTCATTTGATCGAGTATTTTATGTGATAACATTTCTTTTAATCGCTACTGCCGTACTGACGATTTTGTAATGACCGATGTTGACTTCGGTGCTGTAAAATTGTAAATACCTGCCATGAGTTCTCCCAGGACCATTTGGACCAGCCACCGCTGTTCATCTTCTTTGTGAGCGCTTGCCTGCTATTTTACCTTCAATCACTCCAACCACGAAATTACCATGCCGAAGCCAATGGCCTATCCACATGAGTTGTCGTTTCCTAATCTGAGAAAGCAGCTACCTCCTCTCTCGAACAGTACTCAGCGCTGGTCATCCTTGTTCAACTTACATTCGATGTCACCACCACATTCGAAAGATTCCAGCCTCTTAGTGCCTTATAGGTTTTGGCAGAGTACAGCGCAACAGATGAAACATATGCCTTCAACACCCGTTTACGTGTGCTAAGGAACATTATATATTAGCATAACAGGAACTGTTTGTCACAGTGGCAGGTCACAGTGCTTAATCATAGTGGTAGTTAAGTGTAACGAAATATTTGCGCCTATGGTTCAAAACGTTTACGGTTTCATTTCAGTATCTGCTTAGTTTGAATGTTGAAAACCCAGAAAGATGACTGCCGAAACTACTTGTAGTCCGATATCGAGCCGCTTGACTGTGATTTCCAGGTTCTTTAACATGTATGCTTTATTATGAAGGTGCTAAAAAGAAATAAAACAAACAATAGTTTGTTGAATAAATAATAATAATAATAATAATAATAATAATAATAATAATAATAGCAGAAGCATATCTTTCATCAGCCTAGATGAGCCCAAAAGACTGACTAAGCATGAGAAAATAATACCTTTAGGATTTCTTTAATAATGTGATAATTCATCTGGTTCTGGTATTATATTTCCATGTAGTGGGTAAACTTTTATTTACGTAATTGGTACATAGAATGACAATGTTTTCACATACTGACAGTTAACAGTTTTCTTTCAAGGGGTTTTCAAATCAATTCTTTAAGATATGAAATAAGACTATCAAAATATTTAAAAAGAGCTCCACCGAGCGACCGGCGGCTTGTTTTGGTTCACGTAACTATCAGCTTACATTCGGGAGATAGTGGGTTCGAATCCCACTGTCGGCAATCCCTGAACGAGCTTTCCCGTGGACTCCCATTTTCACGTCCGGAAAATGCTGGGGCTTTACCTTAATTAAGCCAGACAGCTTAATATGATAATAGTAGAAACTCTCCTCACTTAACATGCAGAGCAGCGGCGATAGCGCGTAGTGCTGCCATGTAGCGGCTCGAGGAGAACACTAACACTACGAGCTATTAAAACATTACACATTTCGACTTTGAACCCAACGAAATACACATTTTAAGACGTTTGCGGACATAATACTGGGAAGGAAAACGGCGGATGTTGATCTGAAAGATCCAGTGATAAGAATAAAACAAATGTATTATCAAATTAAAACATTCGATCGTCATGATATGACTAGGGCCTACAGTCTCCAAGAGCAAAATCACACATGCAATATCCTTTTCAACTTGATATTTTTACTGGCAAGATTTTTGTGTGTTGAATCATTGGTTCTATTCACATGTGTCTTTATAAGGACTTTGAAAAACTTGTTAGAAATTGTATGCAGCTGTTACATTATACCTTCACTACATTCATTCAATAACAAATACCTGACAGTTCATTTTCTTCTAATTCCACGTGTGCTTTCTAACAAAAACTGACAAAAACTATCTTCAAATGTTCCTGATATTTTAGCACCTAACCGGGCGAGTTGGCCGTGCGGTAAGGGGCGCGCGGCTGTGAGCTTGCATCCGGGAGATGGTGGGTTCGAACCCCACTGTCGGCAGCCCTGAAGATGGATCTTCACACCACGCAAATGATGAGGCTGTACCTTAATTAACGCCACGGCCGCTTCCTTTCCACTCCTGGGCCTTTCCAGTCCCATTGCCGCCATAAGACCTACCTGTGTTGGTGCGACGTAAAGCAAGAAAAAACAAAAAGCACCTAACTTTCCCTCGCAAATATTTGGAAACATCATTTTAGAATTATCATACTTCTTCATTTCTGTGTGGAAATTTCCCATGCTATAATCATTATTATAAAATGGCAATACATCGCTACACTCAGCACGGGGAAACTTGCTACATGAAAGTACGTTCACATAAATAAGAAAAAAATACAGGCACGTAAACATTAACAGGTAGGCCTATACACATAGCACTTTGTTGTTAGGAAATCTGCAAAATGACTTGCGATCACTTTGTCTTTTGTAATTAAAACACCCATACATACCGCAAATAACTCCTCTTCCTTCCATTTCCAAAATAGTGATGCATAACAAGCACAAACAAATCTTAAGTACAAATGAGACACTTCTAACGTTCACAGCTGACAGCAGTAGCAAGTGCAGTTACCTCCTCAAACCGCTAGATGGCCCGTAGAAGCGGTGTCGCCAGTTTCTCGCAGGAGTTTCCACTATTATCATATTAAGCTATTTGATTAAGCCCACGGTCGCTTCCTTCCCCACCGGGCGAGTTGGCCGTGCGGTTAGGAGCGCTCAGCTGTGTGAGCTCGCATCCGGGAGATAGTGGGATCGAACCCCACTGTCGGCAGCCCTGAAGACGGTTTTCCGTGGTTTCCCATTTTCACACCAGGCAAATGCTGGGGTTGTACCTTCATTAATGCAACGGCCGCTTCCTTCCCATTCCTGTCCCATAGTCGCCATAATACCTATCTGTGTCGGTGCGACGTAAAACAAATAGCTTCCTTCCCACTCTCAGTCCTTTCGTATACCATCTTCGCCATAAGACCTACTTTTGTCGGTGCGACGTAAAGCACATTGTATGAATAAAAAGAGCTCCCCCAGAAATTGCTGATATTACCTAGAATGCAATCGTTTCCTCGGCTGAGCGATAGTGAGCTAGCCTTTTATTCGACGTAGCCTAGGTTAAATTTCCAGCCGGACTGTGGGATTTCTAATAGCGGATGTCTAATTTCAGTAGCACAGAGCTGAGTGTTTGTACCATCCCTACACTTCTACAACTCACACACGACTTGCAACTACATCCTTTGCATTTCCTTCGGAAGACGAATAGGCCCTACAGTGCCTTTAAAAATATACATGGATACATGGATCTAAGCGGAAATCAATGCACCAGCATACAGAAAAAGGCAAGAACTCTTAGGGGATTCCATAACTGCTCCCTGCAAACACATTCTACCACGCTGTGTACCACCACTTAGGTTTAGGGGAGAAAGTCATCCAGTTGGTTTTTCATTAAACTAATCTTACATGACGAACTTATTCTTGATGTATGTACCGGTATGTAACTTATGTATGTATGTATGTATGTATGTATGTATGTATGTATGTATGTATGTATGTATGTATGTATGTATGTATGTATGTATGTATGTATGTATGCATGCATGTATGTATGTATGTATGTATGTATGTATGTATTATATGCATGTATTGTATGTATGCATGTATGCAGTTTTTATGAATAATCCAACCTTCGCAGTGCTCCTCGAGGAAGATGATGATGATTACCTAGTTGTACTTCTTCTTAAAACAAAAACCACCACCACCACCAACACCACCATCACCATCACCACCACCAACCTTTAAGGATATGAAATACAATCAATGGTACATTGTTACTATTTATTACGCAGTACTGCAGACGACGAATGTATTGGGAGGCATACAATGTTGTATAAAATGATTTAGTGTCAAATGTAATGAGACGTAAGAGATTTTCCGATACCTTCATGCAGCAGACAAGTAATTTTCCTGCAGGAGGCAGGATGGTTAAAATCCGACCTCTGCTAGATTCTTCGAATATAACGTTCCCGTCCAGTTGATTAATGCGTGATTTTCTATTTTGGGAGGGATGATTACAAGCAATTTATACGTGGCAAGCCAGTTCGCTTTCGATTCAAAGCATGGGTTATAGCAAATCCTAATGGTTATGGAGTTCACATGGATATTTATCATAGTGAGTCTTAGGAATAAGCTGCTGAATAATACTCGGTTCTTTTTGAAGGAATATCTTATAAGTTGTTTACTGTCATCCAATATTCGCACTTGTCTTTCTTCTATACGTCTAACCAAACTTCTAATCAGTTCCAACATCTGATTTCCCACGGGAACGTTGTACAGACAACAAACAACACAACCACAACAATGCGAGCTGTGAGTATCGAACTGACTTCGAGATAGTTATGGTGGCGTATATTTAGGTTTATAGCAATCTATATATATAAAAGAACATGTCCTGACTGACTGACTGACTGACTGACTCATCATCGCAGAGCCAAAACTACTGTACATAGAGAAATGAAATTTTGAGGATATATTTATATCACAATGTAGGTGCTCGCTAAGGGAGGATTTTTGGATATTCCGTCGCTAAGGGGATGAAAAGAGGGATGAATTTTAAAAATGAGTGTATCTATATCTCAAAACATTATAAGTTTAAAGATGTAAAAATTGGTATTTAGAATCTCCTTTAAAAATAAAGAGACGCGTATTTTTTGTTTTCGGAAAATCCCACTAGGAAGGGTGAAAAAGGGGTTGGATGCCTTTAATGAGGATACTTACATCTCAGAAACTGAAGATATTACAGACCTGAAAATTGGTATTTCGAATCTCCTTTAAAAAAGAAGTATTTTTTTATTTTTGGAAAATCCAATTAATGGGGGTTAATCCGATATGTCCCAGCCCATATGGCAACGCTGGGTTACATGTGTCTGTTTTATTTGTTGGCTATTCAATAATTCACTTTTAATGAAACCATTGTCAGAATTGTACATTATAGGGACCTGTATTGTTAATTCTGAAACGTTTTGTCAGTTACTCAAGTGGTTTGTGTGCAGTAACATCGCAAAGTGAGAGTGAGAAAAAGAAATGTCAAATCAAGAGGACCACAATTTCATGAACAGGTATATTTACATTCCTGCAAGGAATTCTTCCTTTCTGGTTATTGGTAATTTCTTTAGAAAGTTGTAGCATTACGTTAGTATAAATGAAAAATATGCTGGCTCCTAAAGTGAAGATATATAACGATTTATGATGCTGTTGCCATATGGCAACGCTGGGCCATAATGGGTATTCAATTTTTTTATCCGTTCCTAGCATTGCCATAGCAGTCTGTATACTACTGTTTGCGCACAATACCTGACTGCTTGTAAAGTATAGCACTTTTAATGCCGTTTTCTATATTTTCAGACCGATAACTCTAAAAGAAGCTCTTGACTACTTGGAAGAAATACTGTCCGATGATGAAGAACCTCAAGCGTTGTTTATCGAGCCTCCTGACGTTGAAAGTGGTGCTTTGAATGGTGATGATGATGTTGAGGATGCTAGTTGCTTTACGTCGCACCGACACAGATATGTCTTATAGCGAAGATGGGACGGGAAAGGGCTAGGAGTTGGAAGGAAGCGGCCGTGACCTTAATTAAGGTACAGCCCCAGAATTTGCCTGGTGTGAAAATGGGAAACCACGGAAAACCATTTTCAGGGCTGCCGACAGTGGGGTTCGAACCTACTATCTCCCGAATACTGGATACTGGCCACACTTAAGTGACTGCAGCTATCGAGCTCGGTGATGCTGAGGATGAAGAAGCAGGTCTACCAGGTAATGTGTGTCCCGGTCAACTGAAAGCAAACTGTGAATATTAATCCTCAAAAGTGGTCGTAGAATAAATTCCTTTGCAGGAGCGAAACGAAAGTCACAGCAAGTTCCGACAAACGAAAATTGTATAGGCCTAGATGAAGAAATTGTAATGAACATATTAGAAAATTCAGACCTTCAAGTACAAGCACATTCTTTGCAAGTTGCAGGCACTGAAGCTTCCACATCATTTACAAACAGTTGCCTGCAGAAAGTCCAGCCTATTATATCTACCGTTTCACTTCCGCCTTCGAATAAGAATAATAATTTTGTGTGGGTGAAAGACGATTCCTCTGCTATGATACCAATATTTCCATCTGCTAATTTTGAAGACTATATTGACTTGAAACCACATGAGCAATTTGAGATATTTTTAGATGACGTTCCCCTGCAACACATTTGCCACGAGTCAGGAAAGTATGCAATATTTCTTGGAAAACCGAATCCAAATATCATTACTGAAGAACTCAAAGTGTTTATCGGCATTTTACTTGTGCCAGGTTACAATTATCACTCCCGTGTCAGAACTCTTTGGAGTACTGAAGAAGATTTGAAGAATGATATGGTTTCAAAATCAATGCGCAGAAATCGCTTTCAAGAGATACTGCAGTTTCTTCATTTTGAAGACAGCCGTAAATCAGGAAATGACAATGACAAATTGTGGAAACTTCGACCCATCACAGACCATTTGAAGTCCAATATGCTCAAACATTTTCACTCTGAACAGCACCTTTCCTACGATGAGAGCATGATAGCATACTTCGGTCGTCACGGTTGCAAACAATTTATAAAAGGTAAACCATTACGCTTCGAGTACAAAGTTTGATCGTTATGTACTCCAGCAGGTTATCTGATAAATTTTGAAATTTATCAAGGTAGAAATCCCAGAGCAAATAAAGTTTATGAGGAGAGATTTGGGAAGTCTACAGCTCCACTGTTGAGTATGATTGATGATTTTCATTCTGATGTACAGCAGCTACCATTCTCATTTTATTTTGACAATTTATTTACCGGCCTTCCGTTGCTAGTCTATTTGAAATCTCGAGGTTATTCGGGCACAGGTACTATTCGCGACAACAGAATTCCCAAAAACTATCCACTTGAGAACCAACAGACCCTAAAGAAGAAGCCTCGAGGATATTGCACTTCAGTGAAAATGGAAGTAACTGACATACATGTGACTAAATGGGTCGATAATTCAGTTGTGTGCCCACTTCAGTGAAAATGGAAGTAACTGACATACGTGTGACTAAATGGGTCGATAATTCAGTTGTGAGTGCTGCATCTACCACATTCGGAATGAATCCCACTTCTAGAATGCAACGCTATTCCAAGGAACAAAGAAAGAAAATAGGCGTTAACAGGACAAATGTAATTGGCAAATATAATAAGCACATGGGTGGTGCTGATCGCATGGACCAGAATGTGTCTCTGTATCGCATTGGAAACCGAGGCAAGAAGTGGTGGAGAAGTATCTTTACTTGGTTGATCGACGTATGTGTGCACAACGCGTGGCAGTTGCATAGAGTAGCTCATCCGAGTATGCCACAACTAGAATTTAGGTGTCAAATTGCATTTTACTATTGCAACCACTTTGGTGAAGGCCCTAGAGGCCCAGGACCTACTCCCAAACGGAAATCTGGCGGAACACCTCGAGAATACCTACGCTACGATGGACTAAACCATTGGACGATTCCCATTGACAAGAAGAGGAGATGCGCCGCTGACAACTGCTCCACAATCAGTCGCACTGCTTGCAAGAAATGTGATGTAGGGCTTTGCATCAAATGCTTCGAGAATTACCACATCAAGGAATGGAGTAGTAGAAACTACAGTATGGCCGCAGACATAGTAAACTATCCCTTTATTAAAAGAACAGAATTGTGACCTCAATAGCATGTTACCATTACATCGACAGAATAAGTCAAACAGTGATCTATTCATTATTGGAAGACCCAAAAGCCTTAACAAATTAACTGATAATGCCTTAAATTAATTGATTTACCCTTCAAGTTACTACAAAAATAAACATAACATTGTACAAAACATTTCTTCTTGTTTTTCTTTTTTTTCTTTTTTTTTTTACTCAATTTTTCCCAGTATGACCCAGCGTTGCCATGTGGCAACACCCTCCTGAGAGAATATCTTATATCTGAAAATCATTTTATTATTTTAATATCCATTTAGGACCACTGAGACCAATTATGACAGAGTTATTCATTAATTAAAAAATTATAATTCTGGGACATACTGAGTTAAACAAGAGTGACAAATGGAGTGAATTTTTAGAAAGACAATATCTACAGCATATGTCAGTAACGTAAAATATTACAGACGTAAAAACTGGTATAAGGAATCTCCTGTAAAAGTAAAGAAACATAGGTGATTTGTTTTCGGAAACTCCACTTAAAGGGAACTAAAAAGGGGTTAAATCCTAAAATGAGCATGTCTAGAGTACTGTATATCTCAAAAACTTAACATGTTACAGAAGTGAAAAATTGTTTTTTTACATACATACATACATATCATTATAGACTGTTATGCCTTTCAGCGTTCAGTCTGCAAGCCTCTGTGATTTTACTAAACGTCGCCACAATCCTCGATTGTGGCCTCCTTTAGTTCTATACCTCTTATCTTTAAATCGTTAGAAACCGAGTCAAACCATCGTCGTCTTGGTCTACCTCTACTTCTCTTACCCTCCATAACAGAGTCCATTATTCTCCCAGGTAACCTATCCTCCTCCATTCGCCTCACATGACCCCACCACCGAAGCCGGTTTATACGTACAGCTTCATTCATCGAGTTCATTCCAAAATTAGCCTTTATAACCTCATTCCGAGTACCCTCCTGCCATTGTTCCCACCTGTTTGTACCAGCAATCATTCTTGCTACTTTCATGTCTGTTACTTCTAACTTATGAATAAGATATCCTGAGTCCACCCAGCTTTCGCTCCCGTAAAGCAAAGTTGGTCTGAAAACAGACCTATGTAAAGATAGTTTTGTCTGGGAGCTGACTTCCTTCTTAGGGAATACTGTTGATCGTAACTGCGAGCTCACTGCATTAGCTTTACGACACCTTGATTCAATCTCACTTACGATATTACCATCCTGGGAGAACACACAACCTAAATACTTCAAATTATCGACCTGTTCTAGCTTTGTATCACCAATCTGACATTCAATTCTGTTGAATTTCTTACCTACTGACATCAATTTAGTCTTCGAGAGGCTAATTTTCATACCATACTCATTGCACCTATTTTCAAGTTCCAAGATGTTAGACTGCAGGCTTTCGGCACAGTCTGCCATTAAGACCAAATCGTCAGCATAGGCCAAACTATTTACTACATTTCCACCTAACTGAATCCCTCCCTGCCATTTTATACCTTTCAGCAGATGATCCATGTAAACTACGAAACAGCAACAGTGAAAGATTACAGCCTTGTCTAACACCTGTAAGTACCCTGAACCAAGAACAACATTCTCTTTCTTCGATTTATTTCATTTATGAAGGGCCTCCCTCTTGCAATATGGCCGTGAAAGTTAACCTCTTCTGAGCACTCTCCGTATTGTTTCGGGATGCAATTTCTTTCTGGTGTCGGGTGTCTGCGGCAATCTCCGTACCGAGTTTCGGAGCACTTTACTTGGTTCCTTTTTTTTTTCTTTTTCTTTTTTATTTTTATGATAAAGCACTCTGCTCTCACAGAAGAGTTCTTGGACGTCCCGTATGTGGTAGATGTTCAATCCTATCTTCCTCCCGGAATCTTGTGATAATATCGGAGACTGTAATTTTCTTCATTTGTAACATTTCAGCAATTTTACGACAATTTTTACCTTTAGCATGGTGAAAAATTACTAGCTGCCGCTGTTCGATTGTGCTCTCTCTTCCTCTGCGGCCCATTTTCACTCAAGTTGTACACAGCACTCTAACTCACTGAATGTTTACGTTCACACTGTCCGTGGCTTTTATACACACGACCTCTGCACGGCAACTGACTTGTGTCCGAATAATTTTGTTGGAGCACGGTAACTGTTCTGAGGTTCCGAGGTCACTGGTGGTTCTCTCCTGTTTTGTAAAGGTACACATTTCAACGTCCTGTTCAATCTGTCAAACTGGGTTCTGTCAGAAACTAGTTTGCGTGTACAATATTTTCTCTGAGTCCGGCTCCATGGGTAAATGGTTAACGTGCTGACCTTTAGTTATAGGGGTCCCGGGTTCGATTCCCGACAAGACCGAGAATTTTAACCATAATAGGTTAATTTCGCTGGCACGGGGGCTGGGTGTATGTGTCGTCGTTATCGTCATTTCATCCTCATCATGGCGTGCAGGTCGCCTACGGGAGTCAAATCAAAAGACCTGCATCTGGCGAGCCGAACTTGTTCTCGGACACTCCCGGCACTAAAAACCATACGCCACTTCATTTCATTTTCTTTGAACCATAGGGCCAGTGTGTAGCGAAGGCAATAATTAACGTGTTGTCGGAATAATTATGTGAGTCACTGTAGGTCTTATGGCGACGATGGGATAAGAAATGCCTAGGAATGAAAAGAAACGGCCGTGGCCTTATATTGAAATGAATAAATAAATAAATACTGAGAAGGGTGTAAACAGAACACCAAAATGCACTATGTGGTAGAATCTCTCCATGCTATAGTAAACGATTACATCGATACATTCATTGTAATTAGAATTCTACTACACGACGGTAGCAATATGCTAGCGCTGCGGACTTCAACGGGGCCATGTGGCGCTAATAGAACAATGCGAGTATTATCAGGTGTCGTAACAAAAGTATCGTGTAGTATGCTATGTCACGGAGACAGAATCGTGGCGCCTTAAGCACGAAGACTTGGGGTTACGAGAATAGGCTGGTGGTAAAGACAAACGCCCGAAAGAATAGATGTGGATTCAGAAGAGAGCATCGTGTTTTCTGTGATGGAAAGGAGAAGTTACATACACATCGAGACCACGGTACGTGAAGACCGGTGCATCAGGAGATTTGCAATTGCACTGCACACTAATTCAGACTTTGATTGTAGTTGGAATAATGAGGAATCGTTAATTATTAAAAGTAATAATGTAACTAGTTTTACGTCCCAATACCTACTTTAACAGTACCACCGAAGAGCCAGAATTTCGTTTTGCAGCTGTTATTTTACGTTCCAGTGATAAGAGCGATAGCCGAAAGCGGGTCCGATGCTTAGAGGCATGTCATCATGTATCCCTTTAGACACTAGGACTACCCCAAAAAATATGGTTTGATTTGTATATTAATCAAGAGAGTCAAAACTTCTCCAATTACAGATGACATAATAAATACTATTATTATTATATTATTATTATTATTATTATTATACATACAAACTTGTCCATTCGCTGGGCTAAGTGGCTAAGACGGTTGAGGCGCTGGCCTTCTGTCCCCAACTTGGCAAGTTCGATCCTGGCTCAGTCCAGTGGTATTTAATGCTCAAATATGTCAGTCCCGTGTCAGTATATTTACTGGTACATAAAAGAACTCCTGCGGGAGAAAATCCCGGCACCTCGGTGTCTCCGAAAACAGTAAAAGCAGTGGGACGTAAAAAACAATAATATTAATTAACATCTTCACTATAGACTATTGGGCCTTCCAGCGTTCAGTCAGCAAGCCGCTGTGAATTTCCTAAACATCTCCAAAATCCTCTATTTGTAACTAGTTCTGTGGCCTCGTGTATCCCCATACCTCTTATCTTTAAATCATTAGAAAACGAGTCTAACCATCGTCGTCTTGGTCTACCTCAACGTATCTTACCCTTCCACAACCAGAGTCCATCATTCTCCCAGGTAGCCTGTCCTCCTCCATTCACCTCGCACTGATCGAGTTCATTCCTAACTTGGCCTTAACCTCCTGCTATTGTTCCCACCTGTTTGTACCAGTGATCATTCTCGCTACTTTCATGTCTGTTACTTTTAACTTATGAACAAGATCTCCCGCGCCCGCCCAACTTCCATTTCCGTACAACAACGTTGATCTGTAAACAGACCGTTGCAAAGAAAATTTCGTCTAGGAGCTGACATCTTTCTTAAAAGAATACCGTTGATTGCAACTGCGATCTCACTACATTAACTTTGTTGCACCTTGATTCAATCTCAATTACTATACTACCATCCCAAAAATACACACACTAAATGCTTGAAATGACCAACCTACTCCAGTTTTGAATTCCCAACCTGACATTCAATTCTCTTAGGTTTCTTTCCTACCGACATCACTTTGGTACTAGAAATGCTAATGTTCACATCATACTCACCGCACCTATTTTCAAGTTCAAATATATTACATTGCAGCCTTTCAGCACAGTTTGCCATTATTACCAAGTCGGCGGCATAAACCAAACTACTTACCAGATTTCCATCTAATTGAATTTCTCCCTGGCGCTTTACACATTACCGGGCGAGTTGGCCGTGCGGTTAGGAGCGCGCAGCTGTGAGCTCGCATCCGGGAAACAGTAGGTTCGAACCCCACTGTCGGCAGCCCTGAAGATGGTTTTCCGTGGTTTCCCTTTTTTTCACACCAGGCTAATGCTGGGGCTGTACCTTAATTAAGGCCACGGCCGCTTCCTGCCCACTAGTAGGCCTTTCCTGTCCCATCGTCGCCATAAGACCTACCTGTGTCGGTGCGACGTTAAGAAACTAGCAAAAAAAAAAATAGCTTTACACATTTATATCACTAATCCATGTAAACTATGAACAAAGGTTAAAGGTTGAACCAAGAACTCATTCTACTGTGCCATTAATTATCACTGTAGCCCAACTGTCAACATATATGTATTTGACTGCTTTTAGTAATCTATCCTTAATCGTCTAATCCCTCAGTACGGCTATCATTTTTCTCCTCGGTACTCTGTCATGTGTCTTCTCTACGTCTACGAAACATAACTGCCTATTTCTGACGTAGCATTTTTCAGTTACCTTGCGCACATTGAAAACCTGATCCTGACAGCCTCTATGTGGTCTGAAACTACACTGGTTTTCATTCAACTCACTCTCAACCATTCATCGTACTCCACTTTCGAAAATGCCAGTGAACACTTTGCCTGGCGCACTGATAAATGAAACACCTCGATAGTTGTTGCAATCCTTCCTGTTCCCTTGCTTATAGGTAGGTGCAATTACTATTTTGGTCCAATCAGAAGGTATCTTACAAACATTCCATGTTAATCTTATTACTTTGTGAAACCATTTCATCCCTGCCTTCCTACTATCTTCCGAGTGCAAGCTGATAGCTACGTGACCCAAACCGCGCAGCCACTTGATCGGTTGTACTTTTTTTACGTTAAGCGTGGCTTCATTTATGAAACCAAAACAGTTTGTTCTTTCAGTTTGTACGTGTATTTCTGTAAGGCACAAGAAAAATGATCCAGTATAACCATTTGCGTGTTCTGTTTCGCACCGAGTGGCATAAATAGAGTCTTTTTCTTTTTTTCGTTAGTTTGTTCTAGACACTGACAATCAGCTGGTGGAACTACAGGTAAGTTCTTTGTGTGTACACAACTTGGCAACTGTGAAGTCCTTTTTTATTTTTGTATGTATATGTTCTACGTGTCTTGTATGTGAAAATGCAGTTGTAGTGATTTTTTTCTGTATAATGTAACTTGTTGATGTAACCAAATAGCGAATTTTAGTGCACCTGAGGGCTATTAACGTTAATTTACTTTTTACACCAATCACGCATGTTTAGGTTATTCTGGCAGCAGTATAAGACAAAACAAAACAATCAATGCTATGAAAAGTTCTGAAGTAATCTTTTATTCCACTCTTGAGAATCAAATCTGAAAATAGCACGTACATGCTTTAGTATTGCGCATCCGCAGTAAATATTATACAATTCAGAAACTGCTGCAAGCTCCGGCCTACCAAGTTGGAAGTACGTCTGGCTGAACATTTGTACAGTAGACTGGCTTATTCAAGCAGCTGGATGTTTCATCTACTGTATACCTTCGAGACAGAGACAGATAGATAGATAGATAGATAGATAGATAGATAGATAGATAGATAGATAGAGTAATTATAGTACAAATTTAATAACATATTTTGGAATTGACACATTTTCCATTTGAAGCACATGAATACATACTTCTGAAGAGTTAAGCATATAATTATCTGAGTCCTACGACAACACTACCACCACCATCACACAACCAAGCGCACAGGTCGCACATAGACGTCAACTAGAAAGACCTGCATCAGGCTCTTCGGAGGCTATACGATAACACAACACACACGAGAAACATGTAATAGGAAACCTATTTCTGGTCGGGAATCGCGTATCCTTTATCCTAACAAACATATTGCACTTGAAAGGTAAAATACACAGCCTCGTCCCAGGACTTAATTCCTCACACACCGTACTTAGAACATATCCTCTGAAAAGCTAATGAATGTTTACAATCATTCCTTGACTTTGAAGTCAATTTTATGTTGCCAAGCATCAGCACGGAAGAGAGTAAGAATATAGATGAACATACAGTGATTTTAATATCTCCTGACCACATGGTAATTGAACGCAAGAGATGGATAATGAAGCTTAAGACAAAAGAATGCGGTCAGAGAAAAATAAGACTACTGAATATTTAAAATGCTTGAAATCAACACATACGACAAGCAGGTATATCAATTTATTTTACTGCTTACGACGAAGGAAAACTTATGAAACTGATGATCCAATTTACGTTGAGAATTCTTTCGATGAAAGTACTGTACACTGAAGAAAACACACTCCCTCCATAATCGGCTCAAATTATACTACAAAAACAGAATAATAGGTACGCAGTATACAGATCGTTTTTCTACAGGTTATAAAAATTATTCCAGACACACAGAAGTATAACTAACTGCAAACAAGCAAGCAAGTTAGTTAGTTAGTTAGTTAGGAAATAAATAGACAATAGTATTCGGGCTACACTAAATGGAAGGCCACAGCCGCTTCCTTCCCAGTCCTAGCTCTTTCCTCTCCCATCGTCGGTGCGACGTAAAACAAATTAGAAAAACTAAATGGGTATCCATGTGTCGGCTTTCTTCGTCACTGGTTCAAATGCTATTACGAAAACAGAAAAATAGCTGCGCCGTATTACTCGTACATCATATTTTCACAGGATATCAGACAGATTACAGACACACAATAGTGTGACTAATTGCAAACAAACAAACAAACAAACAAACAAATAAATAAATAAACAATAGAATTCAAGATAAATTCAAAGGGTATCCATATAGTTATTTATCACACCGTAGGAATTCGCTTTTGTGATCAGTACAGGGACTCTTGCTTTCTTTGGCCAATACCTTCATTTCTCGAAGTGCCAGATCCCTTCCATATTTTCCCTGTGCTCAGTGTTAATACAGGATGGTTGCCCAGTTGTACTTCCTCTTACTTAAAACAAGACCATCACCACTCTCTCTTCATTCGCTGCTCATGGTGCTAGTTAAAAGACTATTTTGATCATTCTGTGAACTCTGACGATGATCTTTTTTAAGAAAATATATCTCATCACAATGTTCCTATTCCGAGACAGATGCCTTTCGCACCTCTGAAGGTAAAATTTCATCGTTCTACTGTGGTCAAAGTTTTACGTTAGTAGCTAATATTGCTGGGAATTAGATGTTGTGCGGCGACTTCAGTCATATTAACAACACTGCGCTTTCTCGGCCTGAAAATAGGCCTAATGGCCAAACGCCCGAACATTCAAATAGTCCGTTACTGCTGAGTGTTTTCACATTCGCCTCATTAACAAGACAGAAGAAACACAAATTACATTTTACGATTAAAGATGGCCATGTAATACCAATCATGTAAAAGCAAAATAGATAACTTCGTCTTTCAATAAACCTCGTCTCCAATACACTTTGCTATGAAATCACAAGAAATGTACAATGCATTCGTCTGAATTTAAAACGGGCTGAAATACAAGACTTACTCGTCGACTCGGGAGATTGGAGCCCACTGTCACAAGTTGTAGGCTAAGAATATATTTTTGTGGTTTCCTATGCATTCCATTCTGAAGAACACACTGGATACCTTCACAATTCTACCTCGATTAATATAGGTTTACACTCCAGGAAAAAAAATCACAGAAACATGGGCTATTCGAAATAATTCGAACAATATGTAAGAACAGGGAGCTGATAGCTACAATGGCATGTCATCAAATTGAAACAACAAATAAGATTTTAAAACTAAAATTCAACCCTTTATGTCGGAATTAGTTCACCTTAGACCGATAATAATCGAAATTAAGGCCGTTATGTAAAAATAATACACTAGCAGTCGCATACTCAGATTTGTTAACAAGGAAGAAAAGTTTTACAAATAGTAACATGCCTGGCAGTGGACATTCTGAATACACGAGCTACGAGTCAGGTCCGGCTATGGTGAGAGATGGAAGTGAAAGAGACCGGCACGTGCTTATTATTATTATATAGCAACATTAACAAGCAACGACAAACAAGGGGCCGCGGCGAGGAAGATGAATGGCGAGCTCTCGGCCGGGTGACATGCGAGGTAATGGATTACAGCACATGCACAATCCTAGTGCAACCATCCATCAAGCAGAGCCAGGGGCACGCTAATTAAATATGGGGGGAAGTGGGGAACGGGGGCGCCGCAAGTAACAAACAATACTGATAAAGTGTCAAATCATAAGTACTGGTCAGAGTACAACTCTCAGTGATAAACCTTAACTCCGTTAAAAAGAGTGCCATTCCACGGATCAACGAAGGCAGAAATATAACTTACAAGAGAACAAAGCTAAGGTTTAAGAATTGCAGAGAAGATACACCGTAACCTACAGACATAAATTATCCGCAAAAATGAAAACTACAATGAGAAGTTTAAACACTGTTTTCTAGTCAATATTCCGACAAAGGACCTTGAACTATTCGCTACTGTTTTGAACACAGATTATCTAGTATGGAAACGACTTTTAACGATAAGTGATGGTGATGAAAAAATGAAATAAAATGACGTATAGCTTTCAGTGCCGGGAGATCCCAGGGCGGGTTCGGCTGGCCAGGTGCATGTCTTTTGATTTGACTCCCGTAGGCGACCTGCGCGCCGTGATGAGGATGAAATGATGATGAAGACAACACACACCCCCAGCCTCCGTGCCAGGGAAATTAACCAATGATGGTTAAAATTCCCGACCCTGCCGGGAATTGAACCCGGGACACCTGTGACCAAAGGCCAGCACGCTAACCATTTAGCCATGGAGCCGGACAGTGATAGTGATCATTGTTTTAAACGGAAGTAATATAACCTTCTAATCGTAGGAGAAAGGAAGAAATTCGACCCTTCGAATGATATGGTATCTACAAGAGAAGGGAGAAAGGCCACGAAAGAAGTGAGAATGAAGAAACTTCCTACTTGTCACAAATCTAATATCAGAATAAAAGAGAACAGGAACTGACCAAGGGAGGTCATATAAGAAAGATGGAGCATCAATACATAAGAAGAGTAATGTTAGACACACCTTGCGTCCCCAGGGGCGCCAATACATTTCTAAGTTGAGAGCCCCTGGGGGAAGAGGTCACCGACATAAACGCTTTCGATTCTGATCAAGCAAGTACTGAACTGTCATTAAAATAATGCTCACTAACTTGAAAAGGCCAAATGAAGTCATATGAAAAACAGTTCCAGCATTATCCTGAAATATTTAAGGGAAAAACAGCATAAGAACTTCTCGTAAGATAACGGCTGAGTGTTGGACTTGTCTGGGATCGAATCACTCAAATCTGGTTTTCCGATACCATTGTTGGAATGAACTCCTGGTATCTTTCATGCGGAGAAGAATATAACAACATACTTCACTCTGCCTTGTTATTAGACCGAGGATTTGCATGATTTTATTGGGTGTCATATTTACGAAACAAACTCGCCGATAAAAACTTAAGCACTTAGGAGAAAAGAAAATGAAACTTCACGTGTTGAGAGGTTATGTAATTTTATTTCAGTGATTACAAAATCAAGTGAATCGTACAACGAAGTTGGCAGTACAAGCACACTGCTGGTCCCTTGTCAGTAGGATGTTGCACCCTCTCAGGCCTGGATGCATGCAGTGATTCGGTTAGGAAGAGTAAGTGTTGTATCCCATCCTGAGACAAGCTGGCCCACAGCTGTTGTAACTGGCCCTCGATTTCCTGGGTACTGGTACCGGGACGGAGTTGACGTCCGAGTTGGTCCCCACGCATGTTCTATCGGGGTCAGATCGGGGATTCATGGTGGCCACGTGAGTGCCTAAACATCACGCAGGCAGTTCATAAAGACACGTGCCGTGCCTGGACGAGTGCTTTCCTGTTGAAAGGTGGTATCAGGATACTGCCTCATGACAGGTATACTCGGGGCATCTTTTAAACAGACTAAAGCGGCAGTAACGCCACTGCCTGATTACACTCGCCTTGGTTGCCGAATGAAGCGGCGCGCGATTGAAAGTTGTACTCAAACACTAACACAGCACAGCTCACCGACTGTAACTTGAGCACATTTGAAAGAATTAATGCGTTAACGTATTCGTAATAGTGGAGTCTCATACCGCCAGTGCTGTTTTAAACGTAATATGATAGTAAATGCACCCACGTGGTCAAGATATCTACTGAATAAGTATGGTAGCTCCGCACTGGGTACAGCATTGCCGTAA
This sequence comes from Anabrus simplex, assembly GCF_040414725.1. Classification (NCBI taxonomy): domain Eukaryota; kingdom Metazoa; phylum Arthropoda; class Insecta; order Orthoptera; family Tettigoniidae; genus Anabrus; species Anabrus simplex. The sequence continues at coordinate 141,458,844 of NC_090265.1, forward strand.
CTCATGCTGACACGAGGCATGAAACGCGCGCCCCCTTGCCCCTCTCCTACCATGTGACAACACCACAGGCAGAGCCCCTCTCACCCGCGGCTTCCCCTGGTCAATATCCTCTCTTCCACTTTAGTCTGCTCAAAAGGTGCCCCGGAGAATAACACACGAGGGTGCAGGATGTTCGTGACGTACCGCTGAATCGTTAGAGTTCCCTGAATCACTACCTGGAGTGACTTGAAGTCATACCGATGACTTCCCACACCATGATGCACGGAGTAACACCGGTGTGTCTCTCCAGAACAGTGGCATAAAGTGGTCTCTACCCATGGCGCCGCTATTCTCGCAGACGACTGTCATCTAAAGTAGTGCAGAACCGAGATTCAAAGCTGAAAATGTGACGCTACTCCTCAGCAGTTCATGCTTCCCCTCCAAACACAGCCGTATGTGTTGTGTTACCGGCAGCCTACGCATGGGACAGCGATTCAATAGTCCGGCTGACGCTAGACACCGAACAATGGTGCGGGATGATACGGGGTGTTGTAGCGAGTCCATTACTTGCCCACGGATGGCAGGCGCAGATGTCAAGGGGTTACGACGTGCTTGGCGCACAATACGGTAATCCCCCCTCGGTGTGGTCAGACTTGGTCGACCAGAACCTTGATGACGCGTGTGGTTTTCCTCCCTGCCTGGATATTGCACTATTCAACCAGCCGGCCACATGCAGAACCACAATGAGGTCCAATTATTCAAAACCTGTTAAGTCCTGATAGGTTGTCACACGAGCAAGTGGCATTCTCCGTGGTCCTTCTCAGTGCTCACTAACCATCTGACGCTGCGCACGCCCCTCATATAACCTACTAGTAGGATATCCGTGCTTTGATACGGTTTTAAACTGAAAGTTATGTTTCAAAGTTTTACATTTTGAGGAGTCCGCTGTCGGTTCAGCGTGTAAATACATCCTCAGTTCGTACTTCAAACGGTTTTGGAGGAATGGTTATTTTTGTGATCTAAAGTTCGTTTGAACCCCATAATATTGGAATGTTCTAAAACCCTATCTTATTTAACATCTAGGACCTAGAAACGACCAACATGTACCTGGAACGGTTTCGGAAGAATGAATATTGTGATTTTCAGGGTCAACTCCTAAAAATTACAACTTCGTAGGCCAGACGGTTTTGGGGGGATGAATAATTTCGTTTCCGGATCTTACCTTATTGAACCCTTTAGATTAGAAATGTGGGACTAGATCGAATGGTCAGGCCTAGAAATGCCACGTATACACTCTTCTCCCTCTCTCTGTTTTTTTTTTTTCTATCAATAGGAGGGTAGTATGGATTACATCAATGGTGCTTCAGCCCTTGACGAATCCACACTGGTTGGGTTACGTTGATATTTCTGAGCCTGCTGTTAAAAACTAACTACAATAAAGTATTCCAATTTAAAAAATAGACCACTTTTCGTTATAAAACATATGACAAGGTCTACCGACATCTCACAGAATGAAGGAACCCTTTAGATTAGGTGCTCGGAAGTTGTAGACTACGGCACAAATCGGTCATATGGCTGCGCTTCGTAAGGATGGGGTCTACGGTCAGATGGGCACCGCCAAGTATGTACCGGGGGATCTTCTCTCCTCAGTAAGTAGGAGTGCGTCGCTTATTCTATGGCCGATCTGAAGACGGCATATAATACCACTGCTTCTCTCCAGGAGACCCAAAGAGATATCTTCCATACCTTCGTTGTTCCTTTAATCGTTCTCAGCTTACCGTACTGGAAAAAGGGATGGTACAGCTATGATGCAATTTACCCTCACCAGCGAGCTGTTCCGATATTTGCGGAAAATGATTAGAGGTAACGAAAACGTCCTCCGATTTTTTTTTTTTTTTTTTGCATCTTAGCAAACGTGCAGTCTGCATACAAATTCAAAAGCTAATACAACAATTAAACACACACACACACAAAACAGCATCACATATGAAGTACTCGTACAAAACAGTAGCTCCAATAAATATTCGTGGCACTATAACTACACAATGCAGGATTATTTTTTTTAGAAGAAAATGTAGGGTCGTAGTCCCGAGTAAAACTGTAATCCCCAGTCAGGCACGAATTTTCCACACATTTTACAAGATGATCCTTCAGAATCTGCTTGTCTATGATACCTTCAATAACACAACTTGCACTCTTGTACTCCCAAACGTGTATCGAAACCCCTCCAATGTTTGGTAGTAGCAGGCTCCTTTCTTCCATCTCTTAATTAATTTATTCATTTATTTGCTTACTTATTTATTGTTTGTTCTCTACATGTCACTCCAGACTTCAAAATGTAGGGCCGTGGTCCCGGTAAAAGTATAATCCCTACCGGGCTGAGTGGCTCGGACGGTTGAGGCGCTGGCCTTTGGACCCCAACTTGGCAGGTTCGATCCTGGCTCAGTCCGGTGGTATTCGAAGATGCTCAAATACGTCAGCCTCGTGCCGGTAGATTTACTGGCACTCTTGCGGGACTAAATTCCGGCACCTTGCTGTCTCCGAAAACGGTAGTTTCGGTAGTTAGTGGGGCGTGAAGCAAATAACATTCTTCTTCTTCTTCTTCTTCTTATTATTATTATTATTATTATTAAATTTAACCCCCAGTCAGGGCGCCAAGTACACACAGAGGAATCTTCTCTCCTCAGTAAGTACGAGTGCATCGCTTATACTACGGTCGATCCGAAGACGGCATAAACCTGTATTTAGTCCATGAAGATTACCCCTTTAACGAAACGGGAAGTCCCTATATCTGTTGTTTCTTGCGTAAGATATTCGTTTCCTTCTGTTCGCATCGTTGTATATGACTTCCTACGGGCTGTTCGTCTACGAAAGCCAGTTTCGTGGAGCACATTCCTCACTGCTTTCTCTGAAACGGTTATTCATGATTCATTTATAACCTCTACTTGAATTTTTGATGCACTTAATTTTGAAGTGTTTTAAACTTGTCTGACAAATAGCGTATTTTCTTCCTCATTCAAGTTTGTTTTATTAAACCTGTATTTCATAATGGTTTCCACTGTTATAATTCGCCTGAATAAAATTTCACTTGTTTTATTTATAAGATCTACCTGCTTTAAACACGTACTATAATCCCTTCATCCTCTACTATTTCCTTGCTTTTTGTCCCTTTCTTCCTTGTACTTTGTTCCACCCACAATAAACTGGCCTCACGTAGGGTCCGTATCTGCATTGTCTGGGATCCTGGTTGTTAAGTGTTAATTTTTTTAAAAAATTCGGCCTCTTCGTCTTCTTCAAAACGTTCTTTTGACAGCCCCAGTATCTAGTGTAGGAGATCATATGCAAACCTCAATGACATCAATATAAGAAGTCGTAAGTCCGGCTCCATGGCTAAATGGTTAGCGTGCTGGCCTTTGGTCACAGAGGTCCCGGGTTCGATTCCCGGCAGGCTCGGGAATTTTAACCATCGTTGGTTAATTTCGCTTGCACGGGGGCTGGGTGTATGTGTTGTCTTCATGATCATTTCATCTTCATCACGACACGCAGGTCGCCTACGGGAGTCAAATCGAAAGACCTGCACCTGGCGAGCCGAACTTATACTCGGACACTCCCGGCACCAAAAGCCATACGCCATTTCAAGAAGTCGTAGAATTTGCATTTTCCTCAATTAAAAAACAAACACCGCGCGCAGCTGTGAGCTTGCATCCGGGAGATAGTGGGTTCGAACCCCACTGCCGGCAGCCCTGAAGATGGTTTTCCGTGGTTTCCTATTTTCACACCAGGCAAATGCTGGGGCTGTACCTTAATTAAGGCCACACAACAGGTTCCTATAACGTTCGCCGGTGAGGAACATTGGCAGATGTACCCGGCTCAATTTCATTCCACGTCAACAGTCCTCATACGAGGATACCGCCACCACCGGCTGAGCTATAACCTACTGGCAAGAGGGACACATTGTCTAATGGAGGCCCTACTGGGGGGCGCACTCACACCATGTCATCGTCGTGTTATAACTGGTACCTCGACTCATCTGACCAGGTGACATTTCTCCATACTTCGAAAGTCCAAAGGCAGTGTTCCTTTGCCCATGTCACGTCATTGTGCCATCTGACGTGCGGTGAGCAGAGGTACCTCTGCGATATGGTGAATCCCTATTGTGAGGAGATGGCTCGTACACTTCGTTGTTGCCCAGCATTTAATTTGCTAGTGATCTGCTGTACTCTAGGTCTATCTCCTCTTACCATACAAGCTAGCCGACAGTGATCTTGGTTATCAACACGTTGTACTTCAGGGCAGTTCACGCTGGTTGTCAACTATCTGTCTACTATCTATTATTACCCAAATCCACATACTCATGGAATACTCTTGACACGGTGGCCCATGGAAAGCCCAGTGCCTGCTGCATGACTTCGGTGACGGAATGACCCGTACGTTTGGCACCGATAATCTGGCCACAATCAAATGCGCAGAGATCTTGTGTCTTGCCTATCCTGTGATCAACTGTTTTTCACACGGCCAGTACGAGATCTGACGGCATCGCAGTCACGTGCTACTCAGTGCTACTACATTTACCGCGCCGACCACAGCGCTATTTTGCCTAAACGGCAGCTATCTCTAATGCAATTGCTCATCAGTGTAATTTCAGTGCAAACACAAGCACCTCCTTTTCTCTTACATACATACATCCATACATTATTATTATTATTATAGACTGTTATGCCTTTCAGCGTTCAGTCTGCAAGCCTCTGTGAATTTACTAGACGTCGCCACAATCCGCTATTTGCAACTAATGCTGTGGCCTCATTGAGTTCTATACCTCTTATATTTGAATCGTTAGAAACTGAGTCTAACCATCCTCGTCTTGGTCTCCCTCTACTTCCCTTACCCTCCATAACAGAGTCCATTATTCTCATAAGTAATTTATCCTCCTCCATTCGCCTCACATGACCCCACTACTGAAGCCGCTTTATGCGTACAGCTTCATCAATTGAGTTCATTCCTAAATTAGCCTTTATCTCCTCATTATTTCTCTCTTTCCACAATAAAATGAAAATGATCTATTATTTATACGGATTCGTAATTATTTTGAGAAGGAAATAATTTATTCAATGACGACGATTATCGAGTGATTCCAATGTGAAATATATCTAAACATATTGTTTTACATTTCAAGAACAATATGAACTGAATGTAAGAACATTAATTCCAAGGTTATAAGTGCTCCGTTTATACTATAGAAATGTCTGTGCGTGCAGCCGGTACAGTACACTGGCAAAGACCAAAGTACGTCTCCAGCAGTCGTTTGCCATGACAGCTATGTTTGCCGCAAACCCGCTTGTAGTATTCAACATTCCGGACAAGCCTGGCCTATAGGTACGGCATCATACAGATGTGGTTATGTTCATAAAGAACTTGAGAATGGCTTTCCGGTTTGTACATGAACATTCAAGATAGTTACACTACTTATAGTGGCGATGAAAATCTTTCTTTCTTATGAGAGTAGTTAGAAAATATCAAAAACTAAAAAGTGACAAGTACAGAATTCGCACTGTAAATGGATCAGACAATTAATGGCTAAATAATTTCATAAATCTATTTAATATTGTCAAAAATTATGACGCAGGAAGAATGAACATTTTTAAATTAATGCATTATTAATTACTAGGGTATTTATTTCAATGCATTTACTAAATAACTCCAGTGAAGTAATACAAATCCCTCACAAAAGAAGAACCTGTACTGTTGTGAATCTCTCCGGTGATACAAGAACGTTATTAGAATAAAACGAGACGACGAAAGAAACATGAAAACGCACAGGATCGTGAATTAAATCGGATCACTAATTGCCCAAATGATAGATAGTGAAACTTACTGAGAAGCTTGAACAGCACGAATCAATAAAGAATTATACTACTGCACAGCGCATTTGACACAGACCATTAATGTCTCTCCCCGTAATAAACTGTCGAGTTGTCACGCGGTTCAGTAAAATTACAACACCAAGTTCATCGATGTGTACTTGTTAGTCAAAAATTGATGACACACTCACGAATTAACACATTAATATAAAACATAGATATAAAATCTACTCAAATGACTGGATTTAGCGAACACTTGCACAGTAACTAGTTCAGACATCTGTAACGTCAGTCACATCGAGGGAAATGTTCTCAGTTTGTGCGGGTGAATACCGCCAAATATTTTAAATTCATAATTAATAATATAGGTCTGTTCTGAGATATTTCCAGTTAACATGGAGAAAAAATAATAAAATTAACCCCAAGATCACGTTTAACTTCAGAATTCTAGCCTCTATTATACCGTTTCCGTGATATTTCCTCGAGGTATCATGTATTATAATTACAACCAGCTAGATACTACTTCTCGCTAAGAATATATATAAATTATGTTTGACAGGTCCAAGACATCATTATCTTGACTAGGAATAATATATTCAATCGATTATTTTTTTTATTTCAGAAACGGCTCTAAAGACTGATTATAAATACAGTAGACATTTTCTGAATACTATAGACGCATTTAAAACAATAACACCACTCCTAATGGTTTATAGACAGTACTGGTATGGGTAGTATTAATTCTAGAATTAATTTTCCGTGATTCTAATCATGACTGTGTATTCGGGAGATAGTGGGTTCGAACCCCACTGCCGGCAGCCCTGAAGATGGTTTTCCGTGGTTTCCCATTTTCACACCAGGCAAATGCTGGGACTGTACCTAATTAAGGCCACGGCCGCTTCCTTCCCAGTCCTAGCCCGTTCCTGTCCCATCGTCACCATAAGACCTATCTATGTCAGTGTGACGTAAAGCCAATAGCAAAAAAAAAAAAAAATGACTGCATGAGAATCGTAAAACGTAACCTCCAATCCACTACTCCCCACTCGTTTTGCTCTCCTTCAAGTATGATATATACTTCTTCTAGGTATTTGACACTTTTGTCAAGTGTACAGTAGGCTTTGTATGTCTTTCACGTTAGTTTCATATCAGTATTCTGAACAATTGGCGTGATTAATTTATACTTCTACTTAACTTGTGTTTTTACGTTAACAAAAGAACCGACCAGTCGTCCAATTAATTTGAAACTCATCAGGCGATGGCTGACTAAAAAACCCAAGTTACTATATGAAGTGAAACTACGCAAAGTTATGGTTCCTGACTAAATATACGCTACTGGTATATGCATGAAATAACGAGATACTTTAAAGTGAATACAAAGATATGAAAGAAGTGCATTTCTCTCCACACTCTGCTGTAAGTTGCACCGACACATATACAGTGCCCGTCATATTTTTTTGACAGGCAGAGTTTCTTTATATTTTATATAAAAAGATTAATAACAAACACAAATAGTATAATTTTGCTTACTCCAGAATGAATAGTTACACACACAGATACCAAAAATATATACTCACTTCATTTCATGATTCACAATAAATTTGAAATTTATGAAATTATAATGATACAAAAAATTGTCTGTTCATAAATATTCGGACAAAAATGCAAGTACACGAAAAATATGAAGGATGGAGCCCATGTAGGAATATTAATACTTTGTCATTCTTTTCTTCCTGCGAAGCACTTCAGTCAGGCGTCTCAGCATGCTCTCCACGAGTTTTCTTGTGGTGGAATGGGACAATTTTTCCCACTCCTCTTGCAGTCGTCTCTTCATATCAGCTTTGGACTTTATGGGAAGTTTCCGGATGTTGTTTTCTAGTATATCCTATAAATTTTCTATGGGGTCAATGTCAGAGCTTTGTGGGGGGAGGATTCACAACTTTAGGACAGTTCTGAAACAACTATAGCTGCACATTATAGGCCGTATGTTTCGCGTCGCTGTCCTGATAAAATTTAAAACAGTCCCCAATTCCCATATTTTTTTGCACTTTTCTTCGGGTAGTTTTTTTTTTTTAAATCTGAAGATACTGGTGGTGGACCATGTTTCCGTCCATAAACACCAGCTCACCTACTCCTTGAGCCGACATAAAGCCCCACACCATAACATGTCCCTCTCCATGTTTTACCTTTGCCTTCATATTTCTTTCTTCACACTTTTTATTGGGCTGTCTCCAAACAATGATGCGCCCATCTCAACCAGAAACGTTGAATTTCGATTCATCGCAGAAAATGACAGTCTTCCACCAATTCATGTCTTTGGTAAGATGCTCCTTAGCAAATCACTGTCGCTTGATCCCACTTATTTTGTTGATATAGGGCTTCCTTCTTGCAGCTCGTCCGTGATAATCACCTCTGTATAACACCCTTCAGATTGTACTTGCACTGATCTTCTTTCCAAACTCGCTCTCAGCTGCAGCAGCAATAGTGGTTGTAGTAAGACGTGGATTTCTTTTCACTTTTCTTACTACTGCCCTCTCTTCTCTCCTAGTAAGGACCCTTGGGCGACTTGTCTGTGGCAAATTTTCAATTCTGTCTTGAAATTTGTATTGCAGATAATATCGTTAACAGTAATTTTCTTCATGTTCAGCAAATCTGAGATTTGTCGACATGTTTTCCCTTTTTCATAATGGAATATTACTAATTGCCTTTGATCAAATGTACTGTTGTTTCCTCTGCGGCCCATTTCACTCATGAATCGTTGCGTCTGATTTGTGCATTAGGAAGACACTGACTGGGACCTGCCTGCACAATGCATAACAAGTGCAAAGTATACCTTTAGCAGCTTAACATCTCCTGTCCGAAAAATATTGACCTGCAAATTTTCGTACCTCAATAAATAAAAGATATTACTTTGTAAACTCATCTACAAATCACAACTGGATTATTCCAGTACCTGTGAAGCGCATTAAATTTAGAGTTTAGAAATTTCGAATTGAATACCTGTTCTTTCTTTAATAACAGGGGTATTACATGTATAGATTATTCTGTCCGAAAAATTCTGACTGTCACTGTAGGTCTTATGGCGACGCATCGAAAAATTGCTCGAAGCAGTTGATAGATAAGGAGCACTGTGTAGAATCGGAACACACGATAGTGCTGGGCAAACGTCACCCCCCTCCCCCATTCCTACCCAAAGAAAATAAATCTGACAGAAGACAGTACCACTGAGGTTATTTCTCTCCAATTTATAAGTACGCTCAAGTAAGATCGGTTTTCATTTGAAAAAAAAAAACGTCCCATCGTAGCCCCGTTTATGTATAGTTGCGGTAATACTGTTATAAACTGCATTAGTATCTGACTCCGTGACTGAATGGCCTGGGTCTTAGCTTTCGGGTTAGGATCCCGGGTTCGATTCCCGGCAGGGTCGTGAGATTTTAACTCCCAACGGTAAATTATCTTCACTAGGGTACAGGGCATTTGAGAGGTGCCGACGTGACGGTCATTTTCTCACAACTCAAATTGTGGGTCTACTTTCTCAGTTCTAAACCATCCCCACCCCATCGTCGCCAAAAATCGTCAAGAGTCAGTACGATGTTAAACCGCTAAAAAAAAAAACAACTTCACGTTAACACTTGATCGGCCACGTGTGAACGATACTACAAAGTTCTATTCGCTGCAACTAAGCTTATATGCAGTCAACCCTTCCCTTTATTACATACTTCTTCAATAAAAGTGAACTAGAGAAAACAGATCAGCAGAGCTTATTTCAAACTGCTTATGAGATATGGTGAGGTGACCACAAAGCCGCAGCTGAGTTGACAGTTTTACTACCGGTGCCAGGTTTCCCTCTCAACATTACTCCTATTCGACCTCTCTTGGTCAACTCTTGTTCTATAAACAGTATAACTCAACGGCAATACGTTTTAGAATCTTAGGAAGTATTTAATTTAATCATCTTTCAAGAAACGTCCTTTTCTTTAATCGATATCCTGTCTTCAAGACGTCAATCTCTTCGTGATTTATCTACGATAAATGTTAGGACAGGCTCATCATTTCGTTCCTTCCCAAAGAGCAAAAAATCTCCTCTAGAATTCCTTTCTCGTTTCTCAGATGGATGAGCGACTTCTGTCACTGTTGTTTTATCAGCACGTGGGGACATATTGGTCATCAGTTTCGTGTACTCATGAGCTTCATGAACGTCCAATACCCTGAAGTTACTTTAGCGTACTTATTGTGTACGGATATGGAGCTGTTTTATGGGTCTAAGATGGAACAGATGCCTCTCTCTCTCTCTCTCCCTATACATATATATATATATATTACACGTTGCTTTACGTCGCACAGACACAGATAGGTCTTTTGGCGACGATGAGACAGGAAATGATTGGAGTGGGAAGGAAGCTTTTTTTTTTTTTTTTGCTTCACGTTGCACCGACACAGATATGCCTTATGGCGACGATGGGATAGGAAAGGCATAGGAATGGGAAGGAAGTGGCCGTGGCCTTAATTAAGGTACAGCCCCAGCATTTACCTGGTGTGAAAATGGGAAACTACGGAAAACCATCTTCAGGGCTGCCGACAGTGGGGTTCGAACTCACTATCTCCCGAATACAGGATACTGGCCGCACTTAATCGACTGCAGCTATCGAGCTAGATATTAACACGCCATGTAGCTGCAGCCAGTGTAAAATAAATAGAGGTAAAGCCATCATCCTGACTGGTACAGAACCTTAGATCTCTGAACTACGTATTTCTGTCTGGCAGCTATGTTGTCTGAACTACCACGGCTTATAAAACAGATCTTAGAAAAATATAAATCGTCTGTAACTCGAAGACACTATGGCTCAAACAGCAAATTCCTCCTGTGTGCAATTATTGCACGTGTCTTGTTTTTCTTTTCTTTATAAAATATTTGTTACTGTCTTTAAGAGGTATAATACAGATGTTCGTATCGTACCTCATGACAAATGGTGTCGGGTTTCTCAACTAAGGGTCGATTCTGTGTACCGCCTGTGCCCGGGGGATGAAGCATAGCGTGATACTGTTTCGAAAAGACAAATGACCAATTTATGAGTAGTAGAACAGAGGCATTACTTCATGTGAAACAAATGTTCACATCACAATTCTGTTATCTATGATCATTTGTTCGTCGTGATTTATTTGTGTGACCACGAACACTAACCAGTGCCCTATGGATCCGAGCGCGGAGATCGACAGATACCTTTAATCAGCTCAGCAAACAGCGCTCGCTCGGCTCCAGGCAACTAGCAGAGATCTTGATCCACCTCGAAACTCGGTTCGCTACTGGCCTTGCCGTAATAGTAGCATTTAGATAAGATGTCCATGTTTTATTACAAAACAGAATTTTAGGATTACAATGAATGATTTTTAACATATACAATTGCCTAGTCAATTCGGAATATCAACCTCAAATGTTATGCGGAATTCTCTCAATGGGCATTTATACACATTGTAATAATTCAGCATAAAATAGCAATTGCCTGGTTATCAATCCAGGCTATTCCACACATATAATTTGATACGACCGGGTTTCCCAATCTATGCTACGTGTAACAGAACAGATAACCCAAACTCTGCTCAAAGACAGGTAAGTTTGCAAGTTTGCAGAAGAAGGAGAAAAAAAAAAAACACAAAAGAATGAAAACATACACGGTCCTTTTCTTCGATGCCACGTCAAGAAATAACCTGTAAAACAATCGACCTATATCGGGCAAGGTCAAAAACAATTATTTCAACGATCTATGTTTACTTTAATTATAAGAAAAAACAATTTTATTGCAATATAGGCCTACAGGATTAACTTAAAATTTCAAGATAAAACGCTTTTCCGTAAAATCCTAACACTACATATTTAAAATTTCATTAGACAATGTTCAAATAAAACATGTGTTCCAGCTAGCCTTACACAATACACCGATCGCTCTGCAACTTGCGCGACGTGAAGTGCACCTACGACGCCGAACTTTACCTTGGTTTTCTTTGCGAGAAGTACTTACCAAGAAAAATCCATATACCGAACTACAACACGACCCTCAATTATATTTCAGCTTATAGGAAAAAAAAAAGAAAAAAAAAGGAAAAAAAAAAAAAAGGAAAAACTCTCTTCGATAGTGGGAACGAAATTGTCGAATGAAATCTAAAATTTGTTAATATGACTTATATTCACTTATATTCGTTTAAACAGTACTTATTAAGTAAAAATATTCCGAAATCTCACAGGTCCAGTAAAAATAATTTACCACTTCAGTCTACTGTTTGTTTTTTTAAATGTTATTTTAACATGATACCTAGTTTTATATTATACTACTGTAGCTGTCGTACCCGCGTCGTTGACGGGTTACTGTCTATTTGACTGACAATAAAGTGATAGAACACCTCAGCTAGCAATATAAGTCAATGTTATGTTATAGTTGGTAAGTTTTACGGACTTAGAACATTGTAAGCCATCACATTTTTGTTTCCTTCATGCTTAGTTATATTAGAGCAACCATCTCCCTTACGATTCCTTCTTCCCTCATTCTTCGAGAGATCGTGTTTTACTTCTCATTTCGATAGCCATCTGCATTAGCTTCCTGAACAATAGTAGCTAATGACCGAGCGGGCAGGTTATTCAACCAATTATTACAGAGTATGGATGCCCAGTTGTACTTCCTCTTAAAACGCTAATCATCACCACCACATTTAAACAATCACAATAATTACCATCATTATTAGCTAGCTGATTGCCAAGACTACTGAACAATATAGGCTATCCCCGTCGACAATGCTCGCCGATGTTGTACTTGCCGATTAAGTATTAATTTCACGAATATAACCATTATCATAGCTCGAAAGGTAAAAATGTTTGAGACACTGAGTTTTTTTATTCTCGTTAGACGCACTGTTTAGATAGGATTAATATTTCCAGAAATACTTGGAAGTTTGTGAAAAATGTGATCAGATCGCCCATATTGGTGGTTGAGGTAAATGGAGAAAATGTTCCCGATTCACAAGAGTGAAAGTATGAATATGAGATGAACTGGCGTGTCACGTACCAGTAGCTATCAGAACGTATGGACTAAAGGATGGCATGCTCATTCCCGCCAATATTCAGGAAGGCTGTTCTACTCGGGTAGGTAACTCCCTTAGCTCACCGGATACGCAGCAGTGATGCCATCTCTCGAAGTTGAGTGACACAGAAGAGGTAAAGCACATCGCAACAAACAATAAGATAGTGTACTGGTAATGTTATTGTTGACCAATTTCATCGTCTTTCGATATTGTAGGCCTTACATTTCGTCAACTGCACCAGGCGTCTCCGGAGGCCATACTATATTACAAAATTATTACCTTAAGACAATCAAGACAAATATCGCCACCATCGCCAGTAAACACGATTGAATAATATTCCCATATTAGCGATGCTCGGCATTGATAAGCACTAAGTAACGACAGACTGAATTCATGAATATCTCCGATATCGTAACCACTACGGTAAAACTGTATAGGGCATAAGTGGTCGGAAATAACTTCTGTTATGTGATATTTATCGATAGTACCATTAATAATATAGATGTTTGAGAATGACATTTTAGGCCTTCCTCTACACTACCATTTCACCCGGGATGAATACAACCATTTCTAGTCTAAACTGTAGTGCCGTATTACCCGACTTTACATAATTTTCATTCAATTCTGTTCACCTATTTTTTCGTGGCTCAGTGTTGATATGGACGAAGCAACAGAAGTCTACATGAATATCTCTGTTATCAGAGCCGATACGGTAAAACTGTATAGGACATAAATGATCGGAAATTATATTCTGTGTAACTTTTGTTACGGAGTATTTATCGATGGAACCACTAATAACATAGATATTCGAGAATTAAGTTGTAGGCCTTCCCCTACACTACCATATCACCCAGAGTGAATAACATTATTTATAGCCCAAATGTAATGCCTTATTCCCCAACTACACATACCTATTTCCTTGTGGTTCGGCGTTGATATGGACTGAGCAACAAAGATCTATATTCATGAATATCTCTGTTACCATAGCCAGTACAGTGAAACTGTATAGCCGGGCTGAGTGGCTCAGACGGTTGAGGCGCTGGCCTTCTGACCCCAACTTGGCAGGTTCGATTAATTCTGGCTCAGTCCGGTGGTAATTGAAGGTGCTCAAATACGTCAGCCTCGTGTCGGCAGATTTACTGGCGCGTTAAATAACTCCTGCGGGACTAAATTCCGGCGCCTCGGAGTCTGCGAAAACCGTAAAAGTAGCTAGTGGGACGTAAATCCAATACCATTATTATTATTATTATTATTATTATTATTATTATTATTATTAAAACTGTATAAGACATAAATGATCAGAAATTGCACTCTCTATAACTTGTGTTATGTAGTAATTTATCGATAGGATAACAGATAACACGTCTATTTAAGAATTACATTTTATGCCTTCCTCTAAACTACATTTCACTCAGCGTGAGCAGAACCATTTATAGCCTAAAGTGTAGTGCCCTATTCCCCGACTTTACATACCGAGTTTCATTAAATTCTGTTCAGTCATTTTCATGTGATGTTCATACTGTACATACGTACATAAATATCCATATACATGACGAAAAATTAAAAATTGCATTTCCTTCTTATTGTGGACACGACCGATATAGAAATACCGTTCTTTTTAATTATGAACAATGTACAGACAAAACTCTTATTTTATATTTCGGGTGGTCCACCAGTCCCTCGCGATCTAGTTTTATGCATCCCGCTGCTTTTACTACAATTCGGAAATACTGTACATCGGCCCCTCTCCTTAAACCGGGACAATACAATGAGATGTGTGGTTACGGGGTAGAAGAAGGAAATCGTGAGCACAACTATTAATAATTCATTATGGGCACCCGAACGAACTCGTAAAACGAGCATGTAGGCCTACCTTAAATAGGAGGTGCACACACAGAAAGTATTTTACATGCTGGGAACTGGGCGCTGCATGTCACGGCTCGCAGTAGTTCACATGTAATAGTGGTTCGAAGCCCATGCAAATATTTCTTTTTCTTTCTTTTTTCTTTTTTTCCTTTTTTTACCACCAATTGCCTGGGATGTGGTAAGGTTACATACTTGATAGCTTTCCCACACACTGATTTATTTGGCCCTGCTGCACAGAGTATTCAGCTGGGTTGGACGAGGATGAGGTGATCATCTGTGGGTAGGACACAGGCAACCGGTTAGCTACGTGTACATGTTCCAAGCTTCGTAGACCACAGGTAGGGCAAAGTGTGGAACGATAACACCATGCAATAGTAGGTAAGTATGTAGCTGCGCGAACTCCCCTCCTTCGAGGCAAGACAAGGCATGACATGACATGACATGACATGACACAGAGGTGCCAAACTTTGAAGTGGATTATCAGTAATCGCCCTCCTCCCCCCGAGAAAAATTTCGAGTCAAGTCCAAAGCATGCTCCTTTCTTTTCGATAATGACACCCCTTTTGCCCTTCCCTCTACGGATCTATCCGAAAGTATATCATATTACACAACAACATTTGCACGCAACTTGTTGGTTCTGTGATAAAACATTCCTTGTAACTTGTTTCTCACGCAGCAGCTGCTTTTTCTTGAAGCATCCTTCCCACTCTGATGACATTTCGTTTTCTGAACCAAAAGCGATTCCAATGCAGATGTGCTTAATGTAGGCCTCACTTCTTTCTCAATCTTTCTGTCAACTGTCAGGTACACTTAACACAGCAAATACAACATTATTGAAGGAGAAGAGCTCCTGAGCTCCTTCACTAGAATGAATTTTACAATACTTTTGGGTAGCAAAAGGAAGTCACGATCGAATAAGTATCGTTGCCAACTCACAAGAATTAAAACGGGGACGATTTAAGGAGAAAGGCTCGAAAGGATTGGACATATTTTCTTTTCTTTTTTCTTTCGTAGAAATTTTTTTTTCGTGATAATGTCAGCTTTTCCGTAATAATTTCCCCTTTGACCGTAATTCCGTAATCGTGAGGCGAAATCCGTAATAATTACGGACAATCCGTAACAGTTGGCACCTCTGCGATTGCATGACATGACATGACATAACACAAAGCTTAATCAATGCTTCATGCTGCATTCCAGCGAGAGTGTGTGAATATGTTACTCATCTATGGCGAGGCTAGACAGAATGCATTCCAGGCACAACGCCTGTATCAAGAACGCTAGCCGGATAGACCATAATCGACAGGCATGACATTTCGGAGTGTGGAAAGACGCATGCGGGCTACTGAGTCCCTGGGAAGGACATGGCCTGTTCGAGATCACCCAGCGACGTCTGTTCACAATGAACGGGTTGTCCTGGATGCTATCGAGCATTATCCTCGCACTAGTACATGGGCCATTGCACACAAGACGAACATCAGCCGGGCGTCTTTTATGCGGAATTGCATACCCAGCGGTTTTACCCGTACCACTTGCACTTACAATAGGAGCTCGTTGGTCATGATGTCGAAGCCCGGGTGGCGTTCTGTCCATGGATCCTACAGCATGTGGACGTTGATCCTTTCTGTTTAGCGACCATCCTATTTACGGACGAAGAGCGGTTACGCAACAATTAAACCACCAATCGCCATAATATGCATTACTGGAGTGTGGATAATGCCCACTGGGTACGACAGGCAGTTTTCCAGGTACAGTGGGGTGTTAACGTACGGTGTGGCATCGTGGGTGATCATCTGATTGGTTTCCATTTCTTTGAGGAACCTTTGACGGGAGAACGCTATCTGCGGTTGCTCCACAATGAACTACCACAGTTCTCGGAACATGTGCCAACCCTCAAGCACTGCAAGATGTGGTTTCAACAGGACAGGAGTTCCACCGCGTGCGGCGATAGCCGTCCCCATGCGACGTACCTTGATACATGGATAGAAAGGGGATTTTTTTTATGTAGGCCATGTAAAACAATTGCTGTATGCACAGGAGCCGGCCAATCCTGGTCACCTTAGACAGGTCATCAAATCGAGCACGTGCTGCGTTAAACGAAGTAAGTAACTGATATCTTGTCACATGTTTCCTAAGCTCTTCCACCCAGCTCCATACCATATGTCACCATACAAGCGGCCCTTTTTAGGGCCAAATAAAAAAATCAGTCTGTGGAAACTATTAAGTAAGCAACTTTACCACATCCCAGGCAACTGACTGAAAAAAACCACAACAACTTGCGTGGGATTCGAACCTCCTAACCCTCGAGCACGAGCACTCTTCACTTTCTTCCAACCGCGCCCCTGTCAAGTAAGCGACGTTTGTCATACAGCGGACAGTTCCCGGCCTATACAATACCTGTTACTGGTCTGTGCGTGCACCTGTTGTAAGGCACATGTCCTTCGTATCTGTGCTAGTCTTCCGGGTTCGTTCGGGATACTCATAATGAATTAATAGTGGCGCTCACAATTTTTGCTGTTTTCTAGCCCGTAACCACACATCTCCCCGGTTTAGGGAGGGGGACCAATGTTATTTCAGAACTGAAATAAACGCGGTGAGTTGCATAAAACTTGATCGAGAGGGGTGGATGAACCACCCGGTGTGTAGATAGGGCAAGTAATATCCGATAGCGGGTTCAGTTTAATTCTGGTCTAATTGTCACAACATTACAGAAAAATGTCTCAGTGGAATGTATGAAATTTAGTATTTAAGGATAAGGGCGATTAGAATATTAGCTACTCGTTTTAAGATTCTCGATAAAGAGAAGACGCGTTGAGAGGTGGGCTTGGACTCTGAGAGAATAACATGTCCTTTAATAATAGTATAATCGAAATAATGTATTAATTCGAAGGTTACAGTAAATGCCATTTACTATAATCTATCTCTTGTACAGTTTTTCATACAACAAATTTTTAAAAATGACGTGTTTAGCGCTGGGATAGACGCGCTGGGAAGAGGAGGGAAGAGGGGTAACAGTCTTACACGCTTTCCAGTCATCCCGACTCTTGTGTGAGACATTCCGATTAACAGGGTTGTATCCAATTGAGCAAGCCTGCCAAAGGTTCTGTTTTTGTTTACCTGAGCGATTGATTGATTGATTGATTGATTGATTGATTGATTGATTGATTGATGTCGTGTAGCGTTCGGAGAGGCCTGGTGCAAGACTATTTGCATCCCATGGGCGACCTACGCGTCTAGGTGTGTGGTGATGACGTTGCTTTATCGAACTGACCCGGAGTGTATACTGACTGGGCTGCTCATGCGATGCGATTTTCCCGTCCAAGACATGTGCAACAATTAGTTGTCAACACAAACAAACATTTACAGGAGCGAAAGTAGGAAAAGTTCGGTTATTTGTAAATGTGTTTTATTTATTCAACTCTTCATTCACACAGACCATATCACACTACCAACTATCACAAGGACACGCAATGGTGAATACGTCCCTCCACATAGGGTTGGTGTGGGACCGGGCATCTAGCCGTAAAACTGGACATTAATATGGGAGACACACATCGCACCCGCCGCATCAGAGTGTGAGAAAAGCGGCGGGAAGAAAAAAATAAGTAGCCAATTCTCTGTACTGCTGGTTAGTACCATTATTTTAGTGAACTCCGCGTACTGCAGGTTAGTGCAGCGTTATGTTGAACTGCGTACAAGAATTGAAAAGAAAATATCGAAAAAGTATTATTACGTAAGTAGCGATATCAGTTTCAGCGACGTCTCATCCACAGTGTCAGGTATTATATGGTACAAACATACCTTGCTTAACGACATATAACGCCATTTTTAATCTCAGTTTGGATTAGGATGTTCAACATGCGAGAGTTATAAATAAGTGACGTCGATGCTGATATGATGATGACAATGATAATATGCCGTTATCTGAAATGCTGCGAAAAAATAGACTGTGATATTCTGAATCAATGTGACTATGAAACGTATGGCGAAGGCCTAGTTACAACGAAGACACACTCGGACGACGATACTGTAAAAGAAAACTACGAATAAGGGCCACAGAGATCACGAAGAGGAAGAGGTGGTGGTGTTGGTGATGGTGGTGATGATTGTTTTAACAGGAAATACAACTAGGCAACCATTCTCTATTAACACTTAAAAAAAAAAAAAAAAAAAAAAAAGCTATTTATTCGGGGCGTCGACCTAGGAAGATCTTTTGCTCCTACTTTGCACCATATGTTAAGAACCTGCATGTATTTGGAAAATGCGGAAGTATTAAGTGTTGAATGTGAGGAAAGGAACATTAAGGGCCACACAAACACCCAGTCTCCAGGCCAGGGATATTAATCAGGTACAATTCAAAAACCCTGACCCGGCCGGGAATCGAACCCGAGGCCACCGGGTGACAGGCGGACGCGTTGCTTCCTACACCGCGAGGCCGGACTCTATTAACACTAATCAGAGACAAAAATAGAAGGGACAACACTTCGGAAAAAATGAAGATACTGGCCAAAGGAAGACAAGGGCCAACAAGGGCGTGGAAATGAAAGACTCCCTAGGCCTCGAGTGTTCTAATACCGTCGGGATCGGAAAAGAACAACAGTTGACCGAGGGAGGTCGGATACGATACATGAAAGTGAGGAGCCTCGTACAAGTAAGTGGAAGCAATGCTAAGACTCGGCTAAGGGTCCCATGGTCGCTAACCCATGCTCCCAAGTTAAAAGCCCTTGAGGCCCCTTTTAGTCATTTCTTACAAGAAAGAGGAAGAAGAAGAAGAAGAAAATTCTCTTCCAACAGTGAGTGACTGTTAAGAAGTCATCAGAGACTTAATTTAGAAAGTGTGTACTGGGCAAGCAGGACAAAACAGACAAAAAATGACTTGTTATTAGTAAACGAAGATGCTAGGTGAATAATGTACAGTCGCACAAACAAAACGTGAGGGCACAGTACTGTTTAAGTTCGTTGCAGGTATATATTTATCAGGAATAATTGAGCCTAGGCCTATAGATATAAAGCATGTTGCGGGTATCCACAGGGCTTGTATCTTCATGGAAAGTAAATTGTATTTTAATCATATTTAAAATTGCCTGATAAAATATTAAATGCTAGGTGCATACAATACTATGCGCTCATTCTTTTTTGAGCGACTATACAATTGTACTTTATACTATAATTTATGTTGTGCGTACAATTTTGCACTTGAATGTTAGGACGGAAAGGAAATATCTACAATCGATACTGTATTTCCGTAAATGAAATGGGAACTGGGTTGAAAATCAGTATGTTCACGAAGGGGAATAAAGTTATTAATGAAATCTGTCTTGTATGCCGGGATGGTTTATTCTCCTTATACATAAAATTATTAAAATTTAACTAATTGTAACATTTCACTGAGGACTTGTTTCATTAAAAAGTGGCGAGGCGAGACCACCGTCTAACTTTCATAGGATAGTATTGGGTGTCACGTGGTGAATCTCATTGCCGTTAGATGTCAATTTGCAGTTTAATAATACCTGTTTTTACGTCTCAACTACTTTTTGACGGTTTTTTTTTGGAGACGCCAAGATGCCAGTAGATTGCCCCACAGGAGTTCTTTTACGTGCTCTACCGACACGAGGCTAACGTATTTGGGCACCTTCAAATACCACCGGACTGAGCCAGGATCGAACCTGCCAAGTAATTTACAGTTTTACGAGACTGACCGTGCAGTGATCATAGCCACGGAACCTCCAGTTTTACGTATAATCCGAATCACATAATCATTTCGAAAGTCCCACATACTGTACACTTACTGGGATTCACTGCCTTAATGACTTCCGATCTATAATATGTTTTATTTTTGCCTCTCTTTCAAACTTAGAACATAATGTATGTTTTAATTTTACTTGATTTAATATCTGTACAAGTACAATCCTAATTGAAATACAGTAAAATTGAGTTTAATGTTTAGTCCCATATAATAATAATAATAATAATAATAATAATAATACATCAGGTCAGTCACAAAGGTCAGTGACATTTTAGAAAGGGTATTTACCCTAAAATGGCAGTGGGCAGGCCATGTTGCTCGGAGAACTGATGGTAGGTGGACAAAACTAGTGCTTGAGTGGTGTCCGAAAGATCATCTCAGACCAAGGGGAAGACCACCGGACAGATGGGATAAAGACATCCGGAAGATTACTGGGATCAATTGGCAGAACATCGCTCAAGACCGTCCCAGATGGAGAGACCTCATGAAAACCTACCTTGCTTCGGACTTAAAGAGGCCACATTGTAAAAACGATTGAATATGGCTGATAGTGATAGTGATAGTGAATAATAATAATAATGGAAAGAACGAAAAAGTGGAAAAAATGGAAATGTTCCGGAAAGAATGAACACTATGAGCTATTTAAACAACAAAGAAAGGAAACAACAAGAATAATAAGTCAGGTTAAAAGATCTTTTGAAAAATCGCAGCTAGTAGAAATTGAGAATAATTTTGTAAGAAATAACACCCGAAATGTCTATCAGACCTTTAAGAATAACCTGAAAGGTTATCAATCCCGGAGTATTTGCTTCAGAGATGCAAATGGTAATATTGGCCTTAACAATGCCGAGAATTGTGCGATTCTGGCAAAACACTTCGAAGACCTACTGAACTGCCCTGAGCCAAATCATAAATTAGAATTTTCAGAAATTCAGGAAAATCTAGAAGCTGATTCACCTCCAACAGCAGAAGAAATAAAGGAAGCAATAAAAAATCTTAAAAATAACAAAGCTAGTGGGGAAGACTCCATAACAGCTGAACTTTTAAAATGGGCTGAACCAAAAATTATAGAAGATCTGCAAATAATCTTTGAAGAAATTTGGGAAACAGAAAAGATCCCAGAGGATTGGAAAGTGGCTCTAATACACCCATTACACAAGAAGGGTAACAAGCAAGATGTCAACAACTACAGAGGTATATCTCTCTTGCCAGTTGCTTACAAGATATTCTCAACAATACTACTAAATAGAGTAAAATCGACACTGGACAGTCAATTGGGTGAATATCAAGGTGGATTTAGAGAAGGAAGATCTTGCTCCGAACAGATTTTCAACCTGAAATCTATAATTCGACACAGATTAATAAACTCCAAAGACATAGTTGTAACATTTATTGACTTTAAAAAAGCTTTTGACTCTGTTGATAGGGAAACCCTAGATAAAGTAATCCGTGAATTTGGAGTTAAAACTAAATTGGCAAACCTAATTCGTGAAACATTTACAGACACTATCTCGAAAGTAAAATTTATGGGTGAAGTATCTCGACCTTTCAAAATAAATACAGGCGTCAGGCAGGGCGATGGTCTATCTCCACTCCTTTTCAATTGCGTCATGGAGAAAATTGTAAGAATTTGGAATGAAAAACTGAGAAAATCTAAAATATTGCCACTCATGCTGGGGAAGAGGAACAAAGGTGTTGCAATAAATTGCCTAGCATTTGCAGATGACTTTGCCATACTTTCAGAAAGCCTTACAGATGCAGCAATGCAAGTCAATCTCCTTGAAAAGACAGCCAACATGACAGGCTTGAGAATCTCTGCCGAGAAAACAACATTTTTGACGAATATAAAGAGTGCCCCAAAGTTTTTAGTAACGGATATTGGTCAAATAGAAAAGGTAAAGAAATTCAAATATTTGGGCGAGACAATTCAAGAAAGAGGTTTAGAAAAATCTGCTATAGAGGAGAGGATACAAAAGATGGAAAGAGCATACGGTATAACTAAGAATACTTACAACAAAAAGTGCTTATCAAGAAAACTTAAAATAAAGCACTACAACACAGTAGTGAAACCAGAATGCCTTTATGCCAGAGAATGTCTAGCACTGAACTACAAGCTTGATAAATTAGAAATATTAGAAAGAAGAATTATAAGGAAAATATTAGGTCCTCTAAGAATTGTGGAGTTTTGGAAATTAAGAAGTAACACTGAAATTTACCAGAACGTAGAAAACATATCAGAAGCAATAAGAAAAAGGAGATTGCTATTTCTTGGACACATTTACAGAATGGATGACAATAGACTAACTAAACGAATCTTCAAGTACCTTTGGGAAAAGAAATCAACTACCACCTGGATTCAAAAAGTCAAGAAAGACCTGGAAAGGAACAACATACGAGAAGAAGAATTATTGGAAAGAAATATTTTTAGGAAGAAAGTCTTACAAATGGAAGGATTCCAAGGGAGGAAAGAAAGGAAAACAGGCACAAAGTGGACTGAAGACAGGAAAAAGAAACAGTGAAATGAAAGAATACTGGAAGAAAAGGAAAGAACAGCTAAGAAGGAACAATTGAAATTGTAACGTGGTCCTTAGAAGGCTGGAACGCAAGAATAATAATAACAATAATAATAATAATAATAATAATAATAATAATAATAATAATAATAATAATAATTTATTAGTGAGTTATAAAATCTGTATCTTATTGCATGAAGACGATGTAAAGGAGCTTTTCAGCCTCAGTGGCATGTCAATTATAAATACATTCAATCAATTCAATTCTCTCTTGACTTATTCATTCTAAAACCAGTCGATTTCCGTTTTTTTGTAATTGAAGGAGTTCTATTTTCCGGAACTGATTTCCCTTGCCGTTCGGTATTGTACATCACCTGAAGCTCGCTATGCGTGATACAAGCGCACGAGGTTGCTGATAGGATCTGCTCTCCTGCCGACATTACCACAGGGCTAGAAACAAAACCTTTACCGTTAACAAAGTCCTCCCACATCGAAGGTATTTACGTAACGGTTCTAGTAACACATTACTACTTTGAAACGATGTAAGATCAAGTTAAATCCAATTCCTGACTTGTTACTCCATTTATGCCACTCGATTAACGAAGTGAAATGAAGTGATGCACGGTTGCTCAACTACATGCCCGACTGAGTTACAACATCCTGCACAGTTATTTATGGAGCTACACAGTCATGATAAATAGCAACAAGTAAATATATTCTCGTATCTATTCGTGGCATAAACGATACAAGGAGATCACAAAGTAAATGACCTTGGAACAAACCAATTTAAAAACTATTTATTCATTCTAAGCGGTTTATTATAAAAATAAAAATAAAACTCCCCGATGAAGTTAAAACCAAAATATTCAACAAACCTACAGATAAATTACATTACCATTTTTCACTCTTCTCTTTACAACTCTACGATCTCCACCACCATCGCAAATTTATGCTTCCTATACCACATTCAGTCTGCACGTCTCCGTGAAAATACTGTGTGTATCTTCTTGACCTTTTTTCCAATTTACTTGAGTCGGTATTTTAAGTGATTATGGTCCAGTTTTACAGTCGGATGTTTTTCCCGACTCCCACCCTATGTGGAGGGATGTATTCACTGTTGTGTGGTGGTTGGTAGTGTAATTTGTTGTGTGTAAGAAGGTGTGTGTGTTAACACGAACACAAACACCCAGTTCCCGAGTAAGAGAAATTAACCAGATGCGGATATAATCCCCGGCCCGACCGGGAATCGACCATGCGACCACAAGAATTGAAGGCCGCTACACTGACCGTTCAGCTAGTCGCGTTCCATCCACTCAACGCATTACGATCCATACTGCGTTAAATATCACTTTCACCATGTCAAAATATTGTTTTTACATAAAAACGACCGCTACGGAAAAGACTCTTCATTTGACACAGATTACAGTTACATAACTCCTACCTAAATGCCACCGTACCAATTTAGCATTGCAGCTTTATCCAACTTTATCCCTTAACTTATATTAAACTGATGCCGGTCCAGTCTTTGACGTTACCACAGACACCTGGAAGGAGCGGCTGTATTGATGACTTGTAGTAAGGATGTAAAAGAGGCGGCATATAAGTCTCTAGTAAGACCACCCTAGGGCCGATGATCTAGATGTTAGGCCTCTTTAAACAACAAGCATCATCAAAACCATCCAATGGTCCCAGTGCATAGGACCCTCACCAGGATTCCTTTATTAGAGAACTGGGAAAAATAAAGAAAAGCAGCTCGATTTGTTCTTAATTATTTCCGGAAAACAGAGTAGCGTTACAATGAAGTTGCAAAGTTTAGACTGGGAGGAATTGGGAAAATGGAAAGTTAAGTGGTATGTCACGAGATGCCAGTGGAGACCTGGCGTGGAATCACATTAGCAGCGTTTGAGTGATGTTTTTAAAAGTAGGAAAGATCACAACATGAAGATAAAGTTGGAATTCAAGAGGACAAATTGTGAGAAATATTCGTTTATAGAAAGAGTTAGGGACCGGAATAATTTATCAAGGAAGACGTTGAGTAAGTTTCCAAATTCTTTGAAATTATTTAAGAAAAGGCTATTGCCATCTGGGCGACTGCCCTACATGCAGATCAGTGGTGACCGACTGACTGACTGACTGACTGATTGACTGACTGATTGAAGGAAAAATTCTTCCCTTTAACACTTCAGGCTGCTCTTACTCTCAGTAATATTTACTAGTATTTACTTGGCAAGCAATTAGGCGAATATCACGGTGCATTTCAAAAAGGTAAAAAAGATACAACAATACGGGAATTTGGAATGAAATCTCAATTAGCAAATCTAATAAGGGAAGCACTTACATATAGTTTCAAAAGTAAAATTTATGGGCGAAATACCATATAATTAATAACAATGTTATTGTTTTACGCCTCACTATCTAATTTTTGACGGTTTTCGGAGACGCCGAGGTGGCGAAATTTTGTCGCACCTAAGTTCTTTTACTTGCCAGTAAATCTACCGACACGAGGCTGACGTATATGAACACCTTCAAATACCATCGGACTGAGTCGTTGCAGCGTTACTGATACGATTAAAGGAGCGTGTGAATAAATCCATTAAATTTCCTCCTCCGAATAACAATATAATAATAACTATGAACAATTCAAACAACAAAGGAAAGCCACCGCAGGAATAATAACGGGAGTTAAAAGAAAAATGGCAAGTTATTGAATTGCAAGACAGTTTTATTAAAAATAACACCCGAAACTTCTATCAGACTTTAAAGAATAAATTAATGGGCTATCAAACTCCCAGTATATGTTTTACAGATGAAAATGGTAGAATTGGCCTAAGCAATACTGACAAATGTGAAATACTAGTAAAGCATTTTGATCGACTATTTAACTGCCCAGGACTTCCAAAAAGCATATGATCGTGTGAACAGGCAAGCAATATGGCAGGAACTGGAAAGGGCTCAAGTTCCCAGGAAACTAATAAAACTAACACAAGCATGTATACAAGAAGCAACATGCTCAGTGCAAGTGAATGGAAAGAGTTCGGAGAAGTTCGAAGTGAGGACTGGAGTGCGACAGGGAGACTGCCTCTCCCCCCTTCTGCTTAATCTGGTACAGTACTAGAAAAAGCACTGAGGAAAATAACAAACCTAGGGACAGGAATTCAACTAGGTAGAAGAATTAACACCCTGGCATACGCAGATGATGTAGTCCTGATAGCACAGAATGAGCAAGATCCTGTTAAAATGACAAGGGTTTAAAGGGAAGAAGCAATTAGTGTGGACTTAAAGATGAATATGGAAAAGACCAAATACCTTGTAGTAAGCAGAGAAAACAATGACAAACCCTTAGGGCCTTATTACACAGGGCAGCCAGGTCGCGCGGCCAGATCGCGCAGCCATGGCTGCCCGACCTGTCTTGAGCACAGCGACTGGTGGAGCAGCCAGACAGTTCCATGTTACTCCGTGTCTGTTTGACCAGTGATGAAAACACGAGTGTTCGTGAGTTCGATTATTAAATTAGTTTATTAATTGACAAGACGCTAGACAATGTAGATATTTCCAATAAATAAAGTTTATATTATCAGTCAGCTCGTTGTTCTTCTTTTATATTTGCCTGTAATTGCAACTATTAAAGCCCACTAATTTGTTACAGTATCTCACAATTATAGTAGGCCTAAGCAATGCTTCTTGATATCCTTATTTTTTAAAATGAGACATTATTTCTTAAATAACGTGTAATACATAATAAAATAAGTAAAAAATTGCAACTTATTTGCAAGGGATAGTGGAGGTTGTTCTTCTCAACTAAAGGCCGTTCTTCGAAGTCTGGTATGAATATACACATAATTTCGTTCCAAGCATTTAATTTTACATGCTTATTGCTATACTGTTCCGAATCGGAGGGCGTCTTTCTATTTCACAGATGAAATCGTCAGTGTTCACTTTTGAGTCTATGAACGTTTGACACTCTTTCAAAAGTTGTTCCTGTTTCTTCTTTTCTCCTTTCCCTGCACTTCCAGTAGGACTTATTTTATCCATAGCGCACTTCCACTTGCCGTCAA
This sequence comes from Anabrus simplex, assembly GCF_040414725.1. Lineage (NCBI taxonomy): Eukaryota > Metazoa > Arthropoda > Insecta > Orthoptera > Tettigoniidae > Anabrus > Anabrus simplex. Next base: position 141,485,926 of record NC_090265.1, read on the forward strand.
GAAAGCAGTACACAGTCGCTCGTGGCTATACGTAACTAAACCGTGGCTGCCGGTCTCTTGGCTGCCTTGTGTAATAAGCCCCATACATTTCAACGCCCGGCCACCACCAGTGGTCGCCAGATTGGTTGCCGGGTAGGGAAGCCTCAAGGTCAACAAAGTGTGGTCGCGCGACTGGCTGCCCTCGTGTAATAACATCCATAACAGTTAGAGGTGTGACGGTCCAGAAATAATGTGTCACTGCTCCAGTGACACGACTGGAGCAGTGACACGTTGCCGGTCCAGTGACAAACCGGTCCAACCACAGATTGAGCCGAGGAGCATGGCATAGTATGCAGAGCGCGGTGACACGCTGCCGGTCCAGTGACAGACCGGTCCAGCCACAGATGGAGCTGAGGAGCATGGCTCAGCGGTGACACGCTACCGGTCCAGTGACAACCGGTACAAGCACAAATGGAGCTGAGGAATATAGCATTGTAGGCTTACGTAGTCAGCGGACGCACGATTTGCTCTGTTCTTCGATTATGTCATGATCACGCCTGTCTTATCTGATTCGATAATGGCACACTGGTGGTAGGTCGAAAGGATAGAAAATATTTTTTATCTCCAATTAATAAAGTCATACATAATAATGTTATTTGTTTTACGTCCCAATAAATACATTTACGGTTTTCGGAGACGCCGAGGTGCCGGAATTTTGTTCTACAGGAGTTCTTTAACTTGCCAGTAAATCTGCTAATAATAATGTTATTTGCTTTACGTCCCACTATTACGATTTTCGGAGTCACCGAGATGCCGAAATTTAGTCCCGCATGAGTTCCTTTACGTGCCTCTAAATCTACCGTTACGAGGCTGACGTATTTGAGCACCTTCAAATACGGTACCACCCGACTGAGCTAGGATCGAACCTGCCAAGTTGGGGTCAGAAAGGCAGCGCTGTACCGGTCAAGCTACTTCGCCCGGCACAATTTTATTTCAAAAAGTAAATTACAAGTAGACTTTGTGGAAAAAGTAACGATACCGGTATTTTTTTAATGTAATCGTTACAAGTAATCCGATTACTTTTACCCAGTTACTTCCCAACTAGGAAAATGATAACATTTTGCGTGCAATTCTTCCCTAAGATTCTGGCATGTGAATGACCTATAATGTTGTTTAGAAATCGCCGATGATCATTTTGAAGTATCTGACGTTTTAAAAAGTATTCAGTGTTGTGAATTTAAAATGTTCATTTATCATATTCGCCAAATTAAATGATTAGTTATAGTATTAAAAGTGACTTTTAACTATATTTTAACTATGTTAAGAAAAACAGTCATTAATAATAATCACAATAATATATTATTATTATTATTATTATTATTATTATTATTATTATTATTATTATTATTATTATTATTATTATTATATTATTATCATCATTATAATTATTAGAAACGTTTTAATGCTGAAGTATATTACTGTGGATTTCTTTCGTTCGCATGAAATATTGAACACCATATCGGTATGTCTCCGTCCTGTTCTTGTCACAACCTCCCTAACGGTACGGGACGACGACGGCTGTGTCACTGGACCGTTTGCGAATAGCAGTAACAACACTTCCCGGTACAGCAAACTGCGAATCGCAGCGCAAGACCGTCACAGTCTGGTCACAGTAGCAGACAGCAGTGGACCGGTAGCAGCAAACTGCAAGTCGCAGCGCAAGACTGTCGAAGTAGCAGTGGACCGGTAGCAGCAAACTGTGAGTCGCATCGCAACACTGTCACAGTAGCAGTGGACCGGTAGAGAAGAGGATCCTGGAGCAGGTTGTCACTGCTCCATTCGGAGAATAGGTGACGCGTACCGGTACACCAGTACCGACACACCTCTAATAACAGTCCATGCCCGATGAGTGGCTGCGCGACCTGGCTGCCCTGTGTAATAAGGCCCTTAGATGTGGATGCAGAAATCTTTGAAAGAGTAAGAGCATTTAAATATCTTGGGGCATTAATCAGTGAGAGGAATGAGACAGACCAAGAAAGAATGGCTAGAATTCAAGCAGGAAACAGGTGAAGGTTTGCAGTCGGAAAGCTGCTCAAGTCCCGGCTTCTATCGAGACAAACGAAGATAAGGATCTACCAGACTGTAATACAACCCGTGGGTCTATACGGAGCAGAGACCTGGACTCTGACCCAAAAGACAGAAAGAAAAGTCATAACATTTGAGGATGCTGTGCTGAGACAGATTTTGGACCAGTGAAGGACAGATGGGAATAGAGGAAAAGGAAAAACCTAGAACTTCAGGAATTGTACAAACTTTTAGACATTGTGGCAGTGATTAAAGAGAGGAGGATGAAGTGGTATGGACACGTAATGCGTCGAGAAGGTCAGATAACCAGGCAGGTGGTGGAAGAAAACTTCAGAGGCAAAAGACCAAAGGGAAGCCCACGATTGAGATGGATAGATGGGGTCAGAGAGGATATGAGCAGAATGGGACTAACCGAAGAAGAATACACGGATCGAAAAAAGTGGAGGAGGCTAAATGGCGAGGCCAAGAACCGACTACAGTTTGTGTGGCCAACCTCGTAAGTAAGTCTCCCCTGAACTAAACCATAAGTTAGAATTCCCAGAAACAAGTGAAAATGTGGAAGAAGATATGCCACTCACTGTTGAAATTAAGGAAATTATTAGCAGCCCAGAAAACAATAAACCCAGCGGAGAGGACTCTATAACAGTTGAACTTCTGAGATGGTCTCAACCGAAAATCATTCAAGAGCTACAGTTAATATTTCAAGATACTTGAAGAAATGAGAAGATTCGGAAGAATGGAAAGTGGCCCTCGTATACCCTTTGCATACAAAAAGGCGACAAGCAAAATGTCGATAACCGTAGGGGAGTATCCCTGCTGCACGCCGCTTTAATGTACTCTCAAACATCCTGCTGAATAGAGTAGAAACAACACTTGGCAAGCGATTAGGCGAATATCAGAGTGGATTTCGAAAAGGCAGATCTTGCTCAGAAGAAGTATTTTATTTAAAATAGGTTGATCGAACCTGCCGAGTTGGGGTCAGAAGGCCAGCGCCTCAACTGTCTGAGCTACTCGGCCCAGCGGGAGAAATATCAAACCCTATCAAAACAAAAACAGGTGTACGGCAAGGAAGATGCCAATTCTGTTCACCTGTATCCTAGATAAAACTAAGAATTTGGAGTGCAAAATTAAAGGAACATAAAATTTCGCTAATAATTTTGGGGAGAAAAAACAAAGGTGTTGAAATTAATTGCCTGGCATTTTCAGATGATTTTTCTATACTTTTAGAGAGCCTGACAGATGCAACAACACAAATCAATCTCTTGGAAGAAATAGCCAACAAAGCAGGTTTGAGAATCTCTATAGAAAAAAACAAATTTATTACAAACATAAAAAAACGGTCCAAAATTTTTGACAGCACAATATACTGTTCGAATACAGAAAGTACAGAAATTCAAATACATGGGAGAAATAATTCAAGAAAATGGTTTAGAAAAATTGCTGTAGAAGGAAGGTTACACAAGGCATCACGAAGAATTTTTACAAGAAATGCTTGTCTAAAAATCTTAAAATAAGGTACTTTAATACAGTGGTGAGACCAGAATATTATCTTTACGCAAGTAAATGTCTAGTTTTGAACAATAGTTTAGATAAACTGGAAGTACTAGAAAGAAAAATCATGAGAAAAATCTTAGGACCAATGAAAACAACAGAATAAAAAATAAGAAGTAATAAGGAAATATACCCGAACGTAGAAAATATAACAGAAACAAGAATAGGAGATTGCTATTTTTGGACATACGGAGCTCGAGTCATAGGTCATGGCAACTATTTTTCTTCCCCTAGCGAACAAGAGACAACACGGAAAATCTAAGATATGCATTTGGAAACGTACGATATGTACTTGCGTATGATGCCACTAGATGGTCTATGTAAACAACAGTGTGGGTCTAAGCATGCCCCCAACTTCAGTGTGTGAGTGAGAGCGTCACAAAATGGATGTCAACAAGCAGGAGCAACGATCGTATATTAAAATAGCAGTTCCCCGCGGCAGAAATGCACGCCAATGCCATGCAGAGCTGCGGGAAGCATTAGGCGTGTGACTATGATCTAATCCCCAATGTCGAGAAGCCATTACGTGGACAACGGTTTGCTAACAAACAGGACATCGTAACAGCATTTCGGAGAGAGGTGTCACATGTTAGCGATACACATGCAGCGAATGGTATTCAGCGCCTGCCCCACCCCTGGCAACGCACAGTGGAAACCTTGGTTGATTATTTCGAAGGTCTGTAACCAGTGGAGACCTGTCCTTTGTACGCAGTCATGTGTATTTGCTGTCTATACCATAATAAAACAATGTTTACCAATGGCCTGTGTTCTGTCACTTTCCTACGAGAACCTCCTGAAGTCAGAATTTGTCTTCAGGCACTATGCATAAATACATGCTCTATATTTCCAAATGCGTATCGTAGATTTTCCGAGTTGTCTCCTGTTTGCGAGAAATGAAATAGTTACCATGACTTATGACTCGACCCTCGGATCTATAGGATGGATGATAACAGACTGACAAAAGAGATATTCAAGTATCTTTGGAAAAAAAAATCAACGAACTGGACACAAGAGGTCAAGGAAGATTTAGAAAGAAAGAAAATAAGAGAAGAGGGAATTATACAAAGAGAGAGTTTTAAAAATGCCGGCCTCGCGGTGTAGAGGTAGCTCACCTGCCTCTTACCCGGAGACCCCGGGTTCGATTCCGGGCCCGGTCAGGAATTTTTACCTGGACCTGAGGGCTGGTTCGAGGTCCACTCAGCCTTCGTGGTTACACCTGAGGAGCTATCTGACAGTGAGATGGCGGCCCCGGTCTAGAGAGCCAAGAATAACGGCCGTGAGGATTCGTCGTGCTGACCACAACACCTCGTAATCTGCAGGCCTTCGGGCTGAGCAATGGTCGCTCCTTTCGGGGCTGTGCGCCGTGAGGTTTTTTGTTAGTTTTTGGATTTAGATTTTTTTAAAAGTAAGATTTAAGAATGGAAGTGTTCCACAGAAGAATGAAAAGGAAACCCGGTCCCAACTGGTCTGAGGAGTGCAACGATGAAGATGAAACAACAAGGAAGGATGAACTGAAATTGGCACGTCTCTAGCAGGCCTCGTCGTAAATAATAATGGCGTATGGTCTCCGGAGAGGCAAGGTGCAGGGCTTTCAAACTGACGATCATCGACGACCTGCGCGTATGCGAGGCTGAAATCAAATGTTGAAGACGGCAAACATACCAGTCCCCGAGCCAAAGGAATTAACCAATGAAGGGTAAAATCCACGATCCGGCCGAGAATCGAACCTGGCATACCTTGGACAAAAGGTCACTGCTAGCCAATTGGCCATGAAATCTCTCTCCACATTCCCAGTATTTCAGATACACATGGTTCTTCATTGCTCTTACAGATAACGACACACGCGACAGTAGAACCGGCACCACACCCGGTAGTATCGGCTCTCAAGTTACTGGAACCGTTTCTACCCAGTTCCATTGCTGGCACATTCCAAGTTCTTCTTCTTTTTTTTTTCTTGCGTCATCAATCCTAAAAGATTCGTTGGCGGCGGCACAAGGAACTCTCCACTGTTTTCTAGCTTGGGCTAGTCTCTTCGAGGAGTGATAACTGGTATCCCTCATGACTTGGTCAATGTACTGCAATCTCGGTCTGCTTCTGGCATTCCTAACCTTCACAGCTCCTTCCAGAACCGTCTTCAGTATTCCTTCGTTTCTTAGAACATGCCCAATCCACACATCCATTCTACGTTCCACAAGCACGGCTTTGCCAATTCAACCTTTCGCAGATCCTCTTAGTTTGTCACTTTATCTACTCAAGAAAATTCTTAACATCCTCCGATAACACCACATTTCAAAGGCTGAAATCTTTTCACTGTTCGCTTTCCCGAGTGTTCAGGTCTCACTTCCATAGAATAGGATACTCCATATGAAGGTTTATTTTGAGGTGCTTGTAATGTTATTTGCTTTTTATTTACGTTTCACTAACTACTTTTACGGGTTTTGGAGACGCCGAGGTGCAGGAATTTAGTCCCGCAGGAGTTATTTTACGTGTCAGCAAATCTACCGACACGAGCCGTCTGAGCCACTCAGCCCGGCAAGACGTGCTTTTGTCTATGCTGCTTGAGGTGAGACGGTTACGTCTCCTATTAAAGGCGGTCTAAGCCTGGTTTATTCGGCTTAAAATCTCACCCTTTCACCTCCCATCTGATGTTCGTCTGCCCTCTACGTTTTCCAGCCGCTCCCTGCTCCAGCATAAGTTCGTCTGTGTGCCGTTTCTGCTTCCTACTACGTACGATTCTGAACTTTATTTAGTTCACTTTCATGTTATTTTTAAGGAGGCCTCCATCTCTTAGGACTGCTATCACTTTCTGTTCACTACCAGCTAGCACGGGGATGTCATCTGCGAATCTAAGCCAGGTTACTTTCTGTATCTGGATCCTTACTACTCCTTGTTTTGTGACATTCCTGATGTTCACCAAACATCACCACTGCTACCTCAGCCTTGTATAACTTCCATATTATTCTCCTGTCCATGTATTTCACACCCACTTCCTTCAACCCCGTAAACAACTCCTTGTAGTAGACTTTTCTAGATCGATAAAAGCAATGTAGATTTCAGCCGGGAAGTAGCATGGGCTTCGGTCTGTGGTATGGACTCGTCCATCGCAGCCCTCCCGAGGGAGTGTCAGTTTAGTTCGTAACAAGCTATCCAGCTGGTAATTTTACTGTAGAATGCTGAGTTTGCTACCTCACAACCTTGGTTAACACTCTGGTGTGTCCCTCCACTCTTGTTCTTCAGTTCACACCGCGCGCATTTTCATACTATGGCATTCCGGCCGAGCTCTACGTATCCTGATCTTTCCTCAGTCACTTTTCGAGATCATACTACTTCTTGTTTGGGTGCCTTCTCCATTAACGAAGGTTGGCTACAACCTTGGCGAAGTCTGTTCTATCTCCTGTTGTTATCATTAATATTTCTGAATTCATTCCTGACCAGTCTCGTACGTTACTCAGCCAAGAGTGTCTTTTTCGACCCCGACCATTGATTTTGCCTTGCAATATCAATTTTAGGAGGTTGTACCTGTCGTTCCTTATAATATATCCTAAGCAGCCTGTCTTCCTCTTCTTGATCATGCGAACGAGCTATCGATCCTTCTTCCTTCGGTACCACTGCGAGATGTCATCTGTCTGTGAAATCCGCAGCATCCTTTGGAAGATCCACATCTCGAAGGCTTCCATTCAACTTACGGCGTTGCTCTTCAGTATTCATGCCTTTTATTTTTTTTATAAAAGGCTATTTATTCGGGGCGTCGACCTAGAATGATCTTTTGCCCCTACTTGCACCATATGTTAGGAAGTGTAAAGTGTTGAATGTGAGGAAGGGAACGTTAAGGACGACACAAATACCCAGTCCCCAGGCCAGGGATATTAATAATTTACAATTAAAACCCCTGATCCGGCCGAGAATCGAACTCGGGGCCGCCGGGTGACAGGCGGACGCGTTGCCCCTTACGCCGCGGGGCCGGACGTATTCATGTCTTAGCGTCGTATAGAAGTAGTGAATAGACATAGCACTTCACAAATGTGTAACATGGACCTAAAATTGCTTCTCGAGTTCCCCTTCCTCTCCTGAATCCATACTGATTCTCCGTAAGTACCGCATCTATCTTATTTTCAATCCTTTTTCAGAATGACTGTGGTAAACTGTCCAGATGAATGGGCCACATTTCCAGCTACTGAGTACTATTACTTACAGTCTTGATCAGTGTTTACTCTTGTTTTGTTTTTTTATTGTTCCCAATAGCTGTACCGTTATTTTCTAGAGTGGAGGTGGAATTTCGACAGAAGTACGATCAAACACTTGCGAAATGCTTTTCGCACAACGACGAGCATAACTGCTAGTACAGCCTACAGGATGGAAGGTAATTCATGCACGGTAACATGAGGAGAGGATTGAAATGTTGCGCGTCGCGTGTCTATACCTTGCACCGTTCTCGAGGAAATAGTATTTTATGTGTTGTGAATTACAACACACCGGCTGTGAGCGCCAGCACTTTGTGCGCGTCCCGCGAGCATGCTATGCGAATGCCGCATACTGTGTCCTGCTGTTGTACGCCCAAGGTCAAGAGTCCGCTGTAATCAATAACAACTCGCATATCATCCTTCTTGCTTTCCGCTTAGCAGAGGAACGACACAGTGCAATGAATGTGTAACCTAATGTACACAGCTATATGAACAGAACGTGATATCCGAAAGGAATGAAATGTCTGTGTCCACTACCAATATAAATGGTCCGTTTACTTATTCTTTTCTTCTTAACCTGTTTACCCTCCAGGGTTGGCTTTTCCCTCGGACTCAGCGAGTGATCCCACCTCTACCACCTCAAGGGCAGTGTCCTGGAGCGTGAGACATTGGGTCGGGGATACAACTGGGGAGAATGACCAGTACCTCGCTCAGGCGGCCTCACTTGCTATGTTGAACAGGGGCCTTGCGGAGGGAAGGGAAGATTGGAAGGGATAGAGAAGGAAGAGGGAAGGTAGCGGTCGTGGCCTTAAGTTAGGTACCATCCCGGCATTTGCCAGGAGGAGAAGTGGGAAACCACGGAAAACCACTTCCAGGATGGCTGAGGTGGGAATCGAATCCACTTCTACTCATTTGACCTCCCGAGGCTGAGTGGACCCCGTTCCAGCCCTTGTACCACTTTTCAAATTTCGTGGCAGAGCCGGTAATCGAACCCTGGCCTCCAGGGGTGGCAGCTAATCACACTAACCACTACACCACCCGTTTACTCATTCGGGACAAATATTCCAGGTTCCCTATGGGAATCAACATCTGTATCATGTGTCCAATACACCAATGAAGGCGAGGTATGACTGAAATATGAAGGATTTTGACGAAAAATATCCAACATTTTTTGCATAATATAACAGCCAAGTCCATGCTGTACCAGAAAATAATAATTTAGTATCCAATCCGACATCGTTAATGCTAATAACAGCCATAACATAACAGTCCTGAGGTGAGGACATGGTTGTCTCTTTTTTAAGTGTTGTTTTCTCAGTTTCACATTTTAGTAGTTGTTGCTGTGTACAAAATGCTCCTCGTGACAGAGTTTTCCTCATAATCATACAAAATGTATTTACAAGCTGTGTTAAATGTCAGAATTAACACTTGCTATTGATTTTTTATATATCCAGTATGTATAACAGCCTTATTTTTCACATTTAATTAGGGCCATGGCCTTCATGCTGATAAAATTCAAATCTTAAGAATTAAAAATCTACTGACTGCGATAATCTTTCCAGAATTATAAAATTATAGCAAAATTTATTTGTACATCCATAAGATACATTTTTACTAAATTTGGTTTCATTTCCCACAAAACTGTGTCACGAAGAGCGATTATTATTGCGCGTTAAAGAATTGTACAAAAAGAATAATAATTTCGAAAAACCAAATGGTCTAAATGAATGAAATTTAGTAAACAGCTTACTAGTAAGAATCTATGTATATGACAAAAATTTCATTGCAGTAGCTTGAAAAATGCAGAAGTTTGAAATTTCAGTCATCTTTAATTAAATGAACATTTCATCCCTTGAACAACATCAAATCCACTTTGTTACAACAAGTGTTCGAAATGTCTGCCACTAGCAGTAACACATGCTCCGCACCTCCAGAGATAATTCTCTCGGACCAAGCTCAGTTCCTCCTAGTTATGACTGATGTCGTGTGAGGAGATTCAAACATGCATTCCCATAGCTCTTGCTGGGTTTCCACTTCCCTGTGATACCCCGTAGATTTCACGTACGTAAAGGATTTAGACTGGGGCCTTTTGCCGGCCAGCCAACGGAGCCTGAACGCCGAATCCTTTCGCTGAGAATAGACGTCGATCAGGTGACGGTGTACTGCGTTGCTAATGTACGGGGGTGGTGGTAGTAGTGATTATTGTTTTAGAACAACGTATAACTCGGCAACAATCCTCTCTTAACACCAGAAGGAAAATGGAAGACGTTTGACACTCCGAAGAATGAAGGTATCGGCAAAAGAAAGGGGATGGCTGTGAAATACGGTCATTGTATGTGAGCGTATACCTCAATAAAAACTTGCTCGAGAACTTATCGTAAGATTGTTCACTTTTTGGACATTAGTATTTGAATATTCCTGACCTCTCTTGTAGCTTCCCTTTGTTGATTGTAGTAAGTTTTCTGTAATCCACCTTCCCCTTTTCTATAAGTATGAATACAAATTTTCAACGGTTACCACACATTTTCACATCAAAACCAACTGCGCGAGAAGTTCCAGAACCGTTATTACTTGCTCATACGAATGCGGGCTGATAACTTCATCTTCTTCGTAACTAATCTTACTCCATTACATTTCTTACTTTCCTTTCGTAAAAAAGAACAGCATTTTTATTTACTGCGTGGGGATGAATCAGCAACGGTCAAAATTCTAAAATTATCTTGGAGAATTCCATAGTTAATGTCCTCGGAGGATGTCAGTCTTCAGTGCAGACAGTCCTAACAAAGAACGACGACGTACCTCAGGGAAAATGCTAGATATTTCTTTGTCCGTTTATTCACCTGCTTTTCACACAGAAGAATATTTATTTGATATTCGGTGAGAGCTGTGCCAAGTATTTCACGAACTCCTTTAAACACACTAGATAGTTTCATCAATTCATTTACGTTTTAATTAAATAATTTCCCTATTTGTTGATTTCTCTCCTATCACGGGTAGGTTTCTTTTTTCTAGCTTTAAAATACGAATGTTGCTATTTAATTCTCCTTCCTGACATCAGTTCCGTTTTCTTCTTATAGCTTTCTCATAATCACACTATTCTTGGATTATGGACGTGTTTTCTAAAAGATAACGCCAATTATTTTGCTTGCTCTCTTTTCACTGGGCATACCTAACTCAGGTGAAATCATAGAAGTCTATTTCAGTTTTCTTAGGAACTAATTTCAACAGTTCTGCTGTTAGGTCCCTCTCATAACCTTTCATAGTAAAATGTTCTGAGTATATGAAAGAAGTTCTAGGATTCCAACCTACGTCTCTGAAACACTGCACACATTTATTCTAATTAAAATATATTTCGGAACAGCGTGACATTTTGTGTGTCCCCTTCTGCGAGCGATTTCGCTTCGTTTTAATGGAAGTGTTTGTACACAAAGTTACAGTACATATCGTTCCTGCCGCTGCAGATTACTACAAAATAAATGAATAAACATAAGGTCTTACTTAATATTTCACAACGTGCATCCTTTATATACTGAGAGTACTCCACTTAACAGTTAACGAAGACTTACTTATACCTACAGTATATAACATATTATAAAACAACTGGCAAACTACACCGAAACTTGGGGCGATTACAGACTGACTTCAATCACAAAACACAGCTGTGAACTATACACGAGTCGTCCGCCGAACTTCAGGCTGTCAGCACGTCTTGCGAATACGTCATACAAGGCGGCAGTGAAACGCATGCGCGCGGAACGAGACAACAACACTTGGTATTCTAACACTTCCGCCCACACGGGGGTGTGGAGGGTGCTCCACCACGGTAGAACAACATGAACCGTCTGGTGTTGAGAGGAATAGACTATCCTTTAGCAGTGGTGAGGGTGTCTTCCAGGTCGGCAGGACAAGCCACTCAGTCCTTGAGATATTACCACAGATCCTATCATAAAACCTCCCAACAGGCCAGTCCCAACATTAAACGAAATGGATTTAGTGATGAGAACGTCGCACATTATGAGGATTGTTCTACAACCACACTTGCGAGTTATGAAAATTCACGATGCCACTTCTCGAAAAACAAACATCGTCTGTAAACTAAACATGAAGCACGAATTCTGCGGATTGAAGAAGACTCCATTCATAGAACGTCGTATGTTGTGCACAATCTCTCTCCGATAGGTAATGAACACGTTGCAAATGGAACAGGCATTACAGGTATTTCCTTAATGTTCTTAGGGCAGTCCAATGAAACACTACTACCATTGCCGCGATTCGGTGACCATTCCATGCCGATGTTCTTCGTCAACAAGTTTTAACGTGCGTTCCTCTGCACGAAGATCACGCCTAGGACCACCATGTTCACGACTGTGTATTACGTTTCCTTTGTCGGCTTTTCTTTTCTTTTCTTTTCTTTTCTTTTTTTTTTTTTTTTTTTTTGTATGGAGTCATTCTTTGTGGAAATCATTCGGCATTCATCTCTGCAGCTTCACCGCTTCATCAAAAATTAAAACCATGTCCAAATATTTCCTCGTTGTGAACTGTGCCATCCATGGTTTTGGATTCGCCATGCTTTGTGGGTATCTACGTCCGTGCCTGCTAGACCCACACATAGTCATGCCGAGGATATCAACATACGTCACTGCTCTCTCCTTGACTCTCAACGTCCCGGTTCAGTAGCATTAAGGCCACCATACACAGAAGGCTAAGATAAGCTACGCTAAGCTATGTTATGCTATGCTAAGCGATGCCGAGCTCTCTTGTGCAATGTCACGAATAAAAAGCTAAGCTCGGCAGCCGTTTAAAGATGGCGCATTAATCGAAGAGGAGACTTCTTTTATTGACCACTGTCGTGGAAGACGTAGAAAGAGAAAGGAACAGAAAGAGAAGAAGATTCTGTGTTTATGAAACTGGAAGGAGAATAATTCATGGTGAATTCCATAATTTGATTCAAGCATTGCATGGAAATGATGAATTAAAAAGAATTTCGTCTAAATTAGAAACAATTTCATGAACTTCCCTCTGTTACTAAGGATGATATTAAGAAACAATGAATGTAGGGTAAAAATGTATGTAAAAGCAATAAATGATACGTACGGTACAATCAATTTCCAGAGTTTCATTTATTTCTTGCCAAAGTTGTATTTCATGGTTATCTTTAATACTTTGGCAGACAAGTATATTTTTGTAGCTCTTCAATCAGTCTTTCTTCCTTTCGTCTGCCTTTAATGATAATTTCATCATCATCATCATCATCATCACCATCATCTGTTTACCCTCTAGGTTCGGCTTTTCCCTCGGACTCAGCGAGGGATCCCACCTCTATCGCCTCAAGGGCAGTGTCCTAGAGCTTCAGACTCGTGGTCGGGGATACAACTGGGGAGAATGACCAGTACCTCGTCCAGGCGGCCTCACCTGCTATGCTGAACAGGGGCCTTCTGGAGGGATGGGAAGATTGGAAGGGATAGGCAAGGAAGAGGGAAGGAAGCGGCCGTGGCCTTAAGTTAGGAGAAGTGGGAAACCACGGAAAACCACTTCCAGGATGGCTGAGGTGGGAATCGAACCCACCTCTACTCAGTTGACCTCCCGAGGCTGAGTAGATCCCGTTCCAGCCCTCGTACCACTTTTCAAATTTCGTGGCAGAGCCGGGAATCGAACCCGGGCCTCCGGGGGTGGCAGCTAATCACACTAACCACTACACCACAGAGGCGGACTTCAATGATAATTTAACAAACACAAAAACAATTAAGCAATATAATAGCGACCGCATTCATGTAATTCATGAAAGACACACACATGCTAGATGCCGGGCAAAAAGTGATTGTGCGCATGCGCGAAGTCAGCTACAGATATGAAAATCGCCTACTTGGCGATCTGTAAATTTAACCTTGGCATCGATTAGGATAGCGGAACTTAGCATAGCAGTCTGTGTGCACAATTCCATTTAACTTCACTGGAGCGATTTTTTTCGTTGGGTTGCATAGCATAGCGTAGCTTAGCTTAGCTTTCTGTGTTTGGTAGCCTTTATGCTCTCTCCGTAGTCAGACGTACTGTGCCGATTAATGTAAACATGTCAGTACTTACGGCTCGACTCTTGGAGGTATATCGTCATTGCGCCTGCAAAAATCGCTATATGAAATATTTTAGCTTATACTCCGTACGGCTCTACTTCTAAATTGACGTTTTACCACATTTTGGCTCTGTCTGGTGGTTATGCGCTGAAGCACTGACATTCAACCAATCCCAAGCTGCCATTCATATCGATGTATATCGGCAGAGGACGATCTCGAAACCTAGTTGCCAACTCTAATATTTACATGCACCACGTGGTTAACCTATCTCGCCCAGCGTGTATGGAATTCGGTACGGTTCGCGATCTTTTGCATTTTCCTTCAATATTTAGTGTGTTTTTCATATTGTTGGAGGGTTCCAGTGACTGAGATCAGTAGAGTGTTCCTTTCGTAGGCCATAACCTCCTTTCTGTGCCAGCCATTAGCCGTTAGTGATGTGTTATTTCCTCATTCTCATTCATTGTTAATAATATATTCTCTTTTAGTGCCAGATATTGTTAGAAAGTGTAGTTCTTGTGAATTTGTTTTCAATCCATATTCATTCGTTTTTCTGAGTACTGTATTACAATTTAAAAGGGCTGTTTACCGCGGTCATATTGCATCAGCTGTTCTCGCGGCAGTAGAGCGCTGGCAACAGATGAAAGGCGATGCTCATTTGTTTTGCGAAACTTCAATTTAGAAGGAAGGCCGTGCGGAGTATAGAACTTTGACCGTTAAGGTCCTGTCATCTAAAGTTCAATACTGTGCAACAATTGTCAAGGAATTCTCGCTCTTCATAATATAGCCTATGTGCTGAGGATCAGTATTTCTTCCAAAATATTATCACGTAGCGGTTTTCACAGGCGCAAGAACGATATGAAAATTCCCTTGTGGTCCGAGCCATTAATATGGCACATCTCTGTAAATATTTGATAAACTAACTGCGTAAACGTGCGACATTCTCAGCCCTCTCCCCACGATCTATTAACAGTCGTGTTCCCGTGTATCAGTTGCCTTCTACTCTGTATAATCGATCTACTGTCCACATCCTCCCAAGAATAGCGGTAAATGTTGATTATATGTTTCCACTAAGTGGAGAAATTTAATAATCGTTAACCATCCATGCTCCATACTTGCCCATTGCTTTCTCATACCGAGCGCACAGAACATAAATTTTAAATATTTGAACAACTTGAACTTTATGGGCCACCTCTACTTATCTTGACAATGAAGAGTTCGTATTTTGAATGAAAACATGGCAATATCAATAATAAGCCTTTTTTCAGAATCTACATTAATTTATGATCCACGTCAAAGTGGGACAAGCCTCAAAACACGTGAATTTCTGTAGTTTATTATAAAAAATTGAATGCATCGGATATACATTTGAAAAATATACATTGAGAATATTCCTTCAGAAAAAATAAAATGCACGTCTTATGCAGCTGAATCAGTTCAATACTTACAATCATATACCACGATTACATTTGGAATTGACGTCCTCGTTTTCTTAACTTTTATGTCGATAGTTTCTGACAATAGTGAGCACTATTTTTCACAGGAAGGTCATAAAGAGCATCAAGTACACAAACAAACCGTGAAGAGGAAGTTTAATCATACCTTAACCAGCCAGAATGGAAAGTAGTCAAACTAAACATCATACTAGAGTACTAGACTATTAACAAAGCCAGTGAAATAGCCTCGTTAACATTACAGCCCTCATCAAAATTCTATCTACAGAATATGTGTCCCACATCGTGATTGATTCAGGGCAGTTAACTGACACGAGCACTCCCAAATGGTGGGTGCAGAAACAAGCCTTCACAATCACTATTCTAAATTCTGCGACAGATTAACGTGCACCTGAGAGAATAATACAGACGGAAAATCAGGTCCATGGCGTGAACATATCTAACAGAAGCAAAATATTGTACTGAAAGGAGATAAGTTATAAGTTTTACCTGTTGGCTTACTAACCCCATATGAGATATTACAATAATGAAAATAAGATAACATATGTCTCTTACTCGTAATATTTTACCTACAACAATGAGTAAAATCCACCTTTATCTGGTCATCTCACATATGAAATAATGTGTTAAATATCAGATATGATATCCCAGGAAGGGTTCGGCTCGCCAGGTGCAGGTCTTTCAATTTGACACCCGTAGGTGACCTGCGCGTCGTGATGAGGATGAAATGACGATGAATACAACACATACACCCAGCCCCCGTGCCATTGGAATTAACCAATTAAGGTTAAAATCCCCGACCCGGCCGGGAATCGAACCCGGGACCTTCTGAACCGAAGGTCAGTACGCTGACCGTTCAGCCAACGAGTCGGACAATATTAGATATGATTCGAAGGAGGACTTGTTTGATATTAAGGTCACAAATTTTAATTATTAAAGGCGTGATTGTTGTTTTAAGGAGCAAAACAACGTGATTACCAGCCACATAATTATATTACACCAAATACTGGAGCATGAGGTAACTGTACAGAAAGGTGGCTGGGAGACAATTTTTCTTTTACATAGACTGTACTTTAATGCAATAGGTTTTAATAATAATAATAATAATAATAATAATAATAATAATAATAATAATAATAATAATAATAATAATAATATCGGTTTTACATCTCACTAATTACTTTCTTACTGTTTTCGGAAATGTCGAGGAGCCGGAATTTTGACCAACAGGAGTTTTTTTATGGGCTGGTAAATCTACCGATACGAGGCTGACATATTTGAGCACCTTAAACTACGGGACAGAACCGGAATCGAATCCGCCAAGTTGGGGTCAGAAAGGTGGTTGGGAGATTGTTCTTTAATACAGTACAGTGGGCCTGAGCCAGTCATCCCGGCATAATGGGTTTTAGACATCTAGGTTCGAAACCTTCCTACAGTACCGATATCACGTATATACTGTATATATTTGTAATAGTATTGTATATCTAATAGGGAATATTATGTATTTGGATTTATACTTCAATTTTAAGGAAACTTTACCGCTAATAACACAAGTATTGACGAGGGCGAGGGGAGAAGTGTCTAAATAACTACGATAAACAGAAGAAAAGCTAAACACAAGTGGCGCTTAACTAACCTTGAAGAAACACCGAATGCACTCACATATCTCAGATTATTATTATTATTATTATTATTATTATTATTATTATTATTATTATTATTATTATTATTACTGATACTGTAGTCCGCCTTGTCTACTTACTCGGATGTAAATAATATCTGATGAGTGATGACCTTTCACTATATCTATAATTAAGTGGGACTAGGATACTGCTACAGACTTTTGAGAAAGGGAGGGTGTTCTTTAACAGTCTCAATATAAAAAGGTTAGTTGATGAGATGATGATGATTGTTGTTTAAAGGGGTCTAACAGCTAGGTCATCGGCCTATAATGGTACGACGTGCAACGAAATGAAAATTAAGACTTCAAAATGTATCCACTGACTAGAATATAAAAGGAATGGAGATGAAAAAAATGATCGCGAAATAAAAATAATCAGTGGATCCAATTCACAATGCCTTAATTACTGGGATGATACTTATTATCTAAAGGGGTCCAAAATCCAAGTCCCCGGCCCCTCATAATGGTACTAATCACTGGTAACGCAGAATCATGGTGTTCCTCCTATAGTGGTACTAAGCACACGTAACGTAGACTCATGGTGTTTCTCGCATGGTGGTACTAATCACAGGTAATGTAGACCCATGGCATGTCACACACAATGGAACCACTCGCAAGTAACACAAACCCATGGTGTTTCGCAGATACGAGCAACACTCGCAAGCAACGCAGACCCATGGTGCTCCTCCCATAGTGGTACTAATCATAGGTAGTGTAGACCCACGATGTATCACATATGATTACGCCCACAGGCAACACAAACCCATGGTGTTCTTCATATAATGGTACCACTCTCAGGCAACGCAGAACAATGATTTTCCTCACATTGTGGTATTAATCACGGGCGCCAGCCAAACCCGTGGTGTTTCTCACATAACAGTACCAATAACAGGCAAAGTAGACCCATGGTGTTCCTCACAATTAGTATTACTCTTAGGTAACGCAGACCCATTCTGAACACAGTGGAACCAACACACTGGAGCACAGCGCTCGGCACTTACTCTCGCTAGGTACTTGTCGACGCAACCGAGCGCCCCGCCTCGGTGGAATACACACGATAATTATCACAAGCAACGCCCAGATCCGTAGTGATACTGCTCCTAGGTAACGTAGACTCATGATTTTCCTCGCAAGGTGGTACTAGTCGCAAGTAACGTCGAGCCATGGTGTTCCGCACGTAATGGTACTAATCACAAGTAGTCTCATAGTTCTAATGTCATCATCCTTTGGTCGCCCTTTTAGTCGCCTCTCACGACAGGCAGGGGATACCGAGAGTGGAGTCTTCGTCTGCGTCTCCCCACCAACAGAGGGTAGAGAGAGAGAGAGAGAGACGGGATCCGACACTTCGAAAAATGAAGTACTGGACAAAGAAAGCCAAGGGACACGGAGAGCGTGAAGATGGAAGATTCCCTAGGCCTCGAATGCTCTAATACCGTCGGGGTCGAAAAAAAGAGTTGACCAAGGGAGGTCGGACAGGATAGATGAAAGTGAGGAGCCTGGCACAAGTAAGTGGAAGAAATGCCAGGACTCAGCTAAGGGCCCCGTGGTCGCCAACACACGCTCCCAAGTTCAGGGCCCCTGAGACCCTTTGAGCCACCTCTTACGACAGGCAAGGGATACCGTGGGGTATTCTTCGTTTATGTCCCCCACTCACAGGGGGTATAAAAAGGTTAGTCGATTTTGGAGTGGCTATAAAATTCGGCATAAACTGAAACATGATCTCTGAACAGTAAGTCATTTGCAGCTGACCTAATCGAAAAAAGGTAAAAGTTACAAGTCCGTAATTAATTTTTCCAATATTCTCGAACAACAGTGCAGAAATGAATACGAAACTCATAAGATTGTTCTAAATTTCAGAGAATTTGGAATGAAGTCTAAAATGGAATCATTTACGATAAGACGGAAAAACATCCTACGATATACACTGATATCCATTCCCGATGTGGGTTAACTTTAGGAACTAGGCACACTTAGGTCATCAGCCCAGATCCATACCTCCTCCATCAGTAGGGATAAGCACACACATATAATGTAAAAGTAATGGGTTTTTGAATTTTCATTTATCGTATGGCTTTTAGAGTCGGCTCGACTGGTCCAGGGCTGAATGATATTGACGGAACTGTTAAAAAAATTTTATTTATTTTAAAGCATTTTCAAAGCGCTGCAGAAAAGACAGTTTAAATACCAAAGAGCTGTTTAATACGTCTTTCAAAATAACTGCAACACTCGACTTGATATTGAAACAATTTGATGACTACCAATAAATAATAATAATAAACAATAATGACTGAATAAATAAAATATATAAATAAATAACATTACTCAGGTACATCTGCTGCAGGCCTTACCTAACCTCCTGAAAACGACTAAATAGGTAGGAACTGCACCTAGGTTCATAAATAACTCCACTGATTCTAAAATATCTAACTATATTCTCAATAAAATCCGTGCATGAGCACCTCATCTACACACCAAAATACACTTATAATACACCAACAAAAGATTGCTGAAAGACTCCATATTTACAACAACAACAACAACAACAACAATGAAAACAGTGGGAAACCGAAAGCGAGAACTAAGCCACCATTTGTAGTTAGTCCGTAGAACAATGTACACATATGTAGATAAGAACCCTTCACTGTCTCTGTATCAACACGACTTGCCGATTCTCGTAATCGGCACTTATAATATCACACAGCTACTGTATCTCGTAATACTGTATTCACTGACTTTAACAATTGTTGTAAATATATATACATTTGAGCAACACACGCTTGTCGATCCTGAACATAAATTATGGAAAGTCTGAGATAGCTTTCACCAACATGTAATGCAAAGTTGCCACAAGTGGTACACTACTTAATGCGTAAGCACAGACAACGTTCCACTAACGTTTGAAGTCCAGTCCAGTATAGTGCAGCAGTGTCACTCCAGTACCGTATATCCAGTTTCACTCCCGTACCGTGTGACCGCACTACTTCATCCCCGTACAGTGTGTGGTCTCCTTCCTTCTCGTACAGTCTGTCTGGTTCCCGCCGTTTGATCAACCTTTATAGACATCAGCATTCCCCTTCCTCTCACATGATACGCCGAGATTGATCCTCTCCAGCCAATCACGAGTGATCCTCTTGTCAAGACCACGCCGTGAACTCATTCTTGGTCCCAAGACAAAAACAAACGCTGGGGTGTTTCACACGAGTCATAGAACTTTCCGAGTACAACAACAAGCTCATCTCATCACACTGGGATATATACATGACTCATAGAACTTCCCGACGACGACAACAACAAGTACATCTCATCAAACACTGGGGTAGACACATGACTCATCCAAATTACCAGAGTTCAACATAGCAATGTTTTCCCAGCCGTGGTACAAAACAAATTACTCATACTACATATATAGAGACCTCCCAGCTTACAAATATCAGTGACAAAATATACAACTGAAATACAGATAATAATAATAATAATAATAATAATAATAATAATAATAATAAATCGAATACTGACAATAATATCTCTCACTTCTACATATAGTGCGAGGGTGTGATATATGTACTATCACAATATACCTTCAAGTTTATGCCGTGTGAAATGAGACAAAATGCAGGGAAACACTACGTTTCGCGAGGACTTTCCTCTACTTCCTCGCAACCGACGACGACTGTTCTTACTGTAAGTCTCCGCGAAATCTAAAGTTTTTTTTCTCAATTCACACGGTATAAGTCCAAAAGAATCGTGTGTCAGTTATTGTGGACCACGAAAGCATCAGCCTGAATTTAACTCTAATACTTTTGACCGTTTGTTCACAAAAAATGTATTCATAGTACAATGTGTGTACCTCTAGACCTCTCCTATGTACACTCATCAATATAATTTATCGTGTTTCAGAATTAACTCAACTTTCAGCTCCTTGTACATTCTAGCAAGTGGGACGAAGGTTGTTAGTTGTGCGTATGCACATTTCAGTATGGCTTATGTCCTCCAATCAATCAATCAATCAATCAATCAATCAATCAATCAATCAATCAATCAATCAATCAATCAATCCTGATCTGCATTTAGGGCAGTCGCCCAGGTGGCAGATTCCCTATCTGTTGCTTTCCTAGCCTTTTCCTAAATGATTTCAAAGAAATTGGAAATTTATTGAACATCTCCCTTGGTAAGTTATTCCGATCCCTAACTCCCCTTCCTATAAATGAATATTTGCCTCAGTTTGTCCTCTTGAATTCCAACTTTATCTTCATATTGTGATCTTTCCTACTTTTATAAACGCCATTCAAACTTATTCGTCCAGTACCATGAGTAATGAAATAACGATGTGTACGGGTTTACTGGGATTAATTATACCACACTTCAAACCAGTCCAGATTCATGTAAGTACAGAAAAAATAACATTGAATTCTAAATTTCCTCTCTCCTTTCAATCATTTCTGTATCTGAATCCAGCACTGAAGTCTAGATTTTACAGGACGGGTATCTGACACTAGCATTTACCCGCGGCTTTGCCCGCGTTTATTACTTCAACTGTTTTATACAATAAAAAATATTTTTTCCTTATAGAGCTTCCAGTTGAACTATATTATTGTCCTTCCAAATGGAGCTGAGATATATAGTGCGTTTACCTTTCCAACTCTTAAACAAACCATGTGCAGCTGACAATGGGAGAAGCAGCCTTTTCGAAGATGGAGTCCTACAACTTTAAGAGATTGTTCTTGTGCCTTGTTGATGGTCATAGCGAAACTGAAACAAGCGGGGAACTGCAGACATCTAAACTTAAACTGTATATCCGAAGAAATTATTCGATTCCGAGGAATGAATATTACTTCGCTCGCGGCATGCCCAATCATGAGAATGACTTCAATAATATTAGTCATCAGTTTCAGAGTCGTGTTCATTGCAGAGGGCAGGATTCTTATTCTTAAGAAGGATAATCGGTGCCACAATCGTCCGCTCTAAGTTGGAGGGTACTTCAGATGACTCCAAGTCTTTCAAAAGCTCTGCCGTGTAGTCGATAGACTTGTAACTTTGTAGAACATCGGGTAATTCTTGTAATAGTTGCTTGTTTTGACGCTGACAGCTTCATTTCTTGGAGCAAGAATTGCTCTTTGACTCAGCCATGCGTCTTAGGTGAAAACCTGTGCCCACTTATGAGAAATATTTCAGATCTTTGTCTGCCGTAGATTTGGCTGGGCATCGCACACACACACACACACACACACACACACACACACACACACACACACACACACACACACACACACACACACACACACACACACACACAGACAGACAGACAGACAGACAGACAGACAGACAGACACTTCCTTTTATTATTATAGATTAATAAACTTGCGAGCAGCAATCACCTACATTTCGAGCAACTAACTCTGGTAGTTTTGCGTTACTGTTTATATACTGATCATGGGCCGATGACCTAGAAGTTAGACCCCTTTAAACAACAAGCATCATCATATACTGATCATATGCCATTTCATCTTCATTAGCACCTCAACAGAGGTTGGCGGCAGGAAGGACATCCGACCGTAAAACATCCCCGACCCTGTATGAGGATACGGGACTAAGGGACATTTGCGAGGCATCCAAACCACAAACTCGGTCGCCTTGGAGACACTCTAGCTACGAAGTTGCCAACGATGCTGGCTGTGAATATACAGTACATCATACAGCCAGCGTAACAATGTTGGGCATGAATTTGCTTGGACTGTATTTTCCTTTCTTCTTCTATTCATAAAGGTCATCTGATGCCCAAAGTATCCTAACACTGGCATCAATGCCTTCCATTAGCAATGTGGTGCCCTTGTTGTGAGACTACGTAACGCTATACATAATAACACTATAGTAATTACCGCCACAATCCCAGAATTCCACATAGATTTAAGTCGCCAACCTTAACTGCATCTGGCATTCTCTAATCTCTTCTACCAGGCCTCGATTACCAGTGGCGATGAAAATCTTTCTTTCTTATGAGAGTAGTTAGAAAATATCAAAAACTAAAAAGTGACAAGTACAGAATTCGCACTGTAAATGGATCAGACAATTAATGGCTAAATAATTTCATAAATCTATTTAATATTGTCAAAAATTATGACGCAGGAAGAATGAACATTTTTAAATTAATGCATTATTAATTACTAGGGTATTTATTTCAATGCATTTACTAAATAACTCCAGTGAAGTAATACAAATCCCTCACAAAAGAAGAACCTGTACTGTTGTGAATCTCTCCGGTGATACAAGAACGTTATTAGAATAAAACGAGACGACGAAAGAAACATGAAAACGCACAGGATCGTGAATTAAATCGGATCACTAATTGCCCAAATGATAGATAGTGAAACTTACTGAGAAGCTTGAACAGCACGAATCAATAAAGAATTATACTACTGCACAGCGCATTTGACACAGACCATTAATGTCTCTCCCCGTAATAAACTGTCGAGTTGTCACGCGGTTCAGTAAAATTACAACACCAAGTTCATCGATGTGTACTTGTTAGTCAAAAATTGATGACACACTCACGAATTAACACATTAATATAAAACATAGATATAAAATCTACTCAAATGACTGGATTTAGCGAACACTTGCACAGTAACTAGTTCAGACATCTGTAACGTCAGTCACATCGAGGGAAATGTTCTCAGTTTGTGCGGGTGAATACCGCCAAATATTTTAAATTCATAATTAATAATATAGGTCTGTTCTGAGATATTTCCAGTTAACATGGAGAAAAAATAATAAAATTAACCCCAAGATCACGTTTAACTTCAGAATTCTAGCCTCTATTATACCGTTTCCGTGATATTTCCTCGAGGTATCATGTATTATAATTACAACCAGCTAGATACTACTTCTCGCTAAGAATATATATAAATTATGTTTGACAGGTCCAAGACATCATTATCTTGACTAGGAATAATATATTCAATCGATTATTTTTTTTATTTCAGAAACGGCTCTAAAGACTGATTATAAATACAGTAGACATTTTCTGAATACTATAGACGCATTTAAAACAATAACACCACTCCTAATGGTTTATAGACAGTACTGGTATGGGTAGTATTAATTCTAGAATTAATTTTCCGTGATTCTAATCATGACTGTGTATTCGGGAGATAGTGGGTTCGAACCCCACTGCCGGCAGCCCTGAAGATGGTTTTCCGTGGTTTCCCATTTTCACACCAGGCAAATGCTGGGACTGTACCTAATTAAGGCCACGGCCGCTTCCTTCCCAGTCCTAGCCCGTTCCTGTCCCATCGTCACCATAAGACCTATCTATGTCAGTGTGACGTAAAGCCAATAGCAAAAAAAAAAAAAAATGACTGCATGAGAATCGTAAAACGTAACCTCCAATCCACTACTCCCCACTCGTTTTGCTCTCCTTCAAGTATGATATATACTTCTTCTAGGTATTTGACACTTTTGTGTTATTTATGTAATACAGTACCTTGTACAGTAGGCTTTGTATGTCTTTCACGTTAGTTTCATATCAGTATTCTGAACAATTGGCGTGATTAATTTATACTTCTACTTAACTTGTGTTTTTACGTTAACAAAAGAACCGACCAGTCGTCCAATTAATTTGAAACTCATCAGGCGATGGCTGACTAAAAAACCCAAGTTACTATATGAAGTGAAACTACGCAAAGTTATGGTTCCTGACTAAATATACGCTACTGGTATATGCATGAAATAACGAGATACTTTAAAGTGAATACAAAGATATGAAAGAAGTGCATTTCTCTCCACACTCTGCTGTAAGTTGCACCGACACATATACAGTGCCCGTCATATTTTTTTGACAGGCAGAGTTTCTTTATATTTTATATAAAAAGATTAATAACAAACACAAATAGTATAATTTTGCTTACTCCAGAATGAATAGTTACACACACAGATACCAAAAATATATACTCACTTCATTTCATGATTCACAATAAATTTGAAATTTATGAAATTATAATGATACAAAAAATTGTCTGTTCATAAATATTCGGACAAAAATGCAAGTACACGAAAAATATGAAGGATGGAGCCCATGTAGGAATATTAATACTTTGTCATTCTTTTCTTCCTGCGAAGCACTTCAGTCAGGCGTCTCAGCATGCTCTCCACGAGTTTTCTTGTGGTGGAATGGGACAATTTTTCCCACTCCTCTTGCAGTCGTCTCTTCATATCAGCTTTGGACTTTATGGGAAGTTTCCGGATGTTGTTTTCTAGTATATCCTATAAATTTTCTATGGGGTCAATGTCAGAGCTTTGTGGGGGGAGGATTCACAACTTTAGGACAGTTCTGAAACAACTATAGCTGCACATTATAGGCCGTATGTTTCGCGTCGCTGTCCTGATAAAATTTAAAACAGTCCCCAATTCCCATATTTTTTTGCACTTTTCTTCGGGTAGTTTTTTTTTTTTAAATCTGAAGATACTGGTGGTGGACCATGTTTCCGTCCATAAACACCAGCTCACCTACTCCTTGAGCCGACATAAAGCCCCACACCATAACATGTCCCTCTCCATGTTTTACCTTTGCCTTCATATTTCTTTCTTCACACTTTTTATTGGGCTGTCTCCAAACAATGATGCGCCCATCTCAACCAGAAACGTTGAATTTCGATTCATCGCAGAAAATGACAGTCTTCCACCAATTCATGTCTTTGGTAAGATGCTCCTTAGCAAATCACTGTCGCTTGATCCCACTTATTTTGTTGATATAGGGCTTCCTTCTTGCAGCTCGTCCGTGATAATCACCTCTGTATAACACCCTTCAGATTGTACTTGCACTGATCTTCTTTCCAAACTCGCTCTCAGCTGCAGCAGCAATAGTGGTTGTAGTAAGACGTGGATTTCTTTTCACTTTTCTTACTACTGCCCTCTCTTCTCTCCTAGTAAGGACCCTTGGGCGACTTGTCTGTGGCAAATTTTCAATTCTGTCTTGAAATTTGTATTGCAGATAATATCGTTAACAGTAATTTTCTTCATGTTCAGCAAATCTGAGATTTGTCGACATGTTTTCCCTTTTTCATAATGGAATATTACTAATTGCCTTTGATCAAATGTACTGTTGTTTCCTCTGCGGCCCATTTCACTCATGAATCGTTGCGTCTGATTTGTGCATTAGGAAGACACTGACTGGGACCTGCCTGCACAATGCATAACAAGTGCAAAGTATACCTTTAGCAGCTTAACATCTCCTGTCCGAAAAATATTGACCTGCAAATTTTCGTACCTCAATAAATAAAAGATATTACTTTGTAAACTCATCTACAAATCACAACTGGATTATTCCAGTACCTGTGAAGCGCATTAAATTTAGAGTTTAGAAATTTCGAATTGAATACCTGTTCTTTCTTTAATAACAGGGGTATTACATGTATAGATTATTCTGTCCGAAAAATTCTGACTGTCACTGTAGGTCTTATGGCGACGCATCGAAAAATTGCTCGAAGCAGTTGATAGATAAGGAGCACTGTGTAGAATCGGAACACACGATAGTGCTGGGCAAACGTCACCCCCCTCCCCCATTCCTACCCAAAGAAAATAAATCTGACAGAAGACAGTACCACTGAGGTTATTTCTCTCCAATTTATAAGTACGCTCAAGTAAGATCGGTTTTCATTTGAAAAAAAAAAACGTCCCATCGTAGCCCCGTTTATGTATAGTTGCGGTAATACTGTTATAAACTGCATTAGTATCTGACTCCGTGACTGAATGGCCTGGGTCTTAGCTTTCGGGTTAGGATCCCGGGTTCGATTCCCGGCAGGGTCGTGAGATTTTAACTCCCAACGGTAAATTATCTTCACTAGGGTACAGGGCATTTGAGAGGTGCCGACGTGACGGTCATTTTCTCACAACTCAAATTGTGGGTCTACTTTCTCAGTTCTAAACCATCCCCACCCCATCGTCGCCAAAAATCGTCAAGAGTCAATACGATGTTAAACCGCTAAAAAAAAAAACAACTTCACGTTAACACTTGATCGGCCACGTGTGAACGATACTACAAAGTTCTATTCGCTGCAACTAAGCTTATATGCAGTCAACCCTTCCCTTTATTACATACTTCTTCAATAAAAGTGAACTAGAGAAAACAGATCAGCAGAGCTTATTTCAAACTGCTTATGAGATATGGTGAGGTGACCACAAAGCCGCAGCTGAGTTGACAGTTTTACTACCGGTGCCAGGTTTCCCTCTCAACATTACTCCTATTCGACCTCTCTTGGTCAACTCTTGTTCTATAAACAGTATAACTCAACGGCAATACGTTTTAGAATCTTAGGAAGTATTTAATTTAATCATCTTTCAAGAAACGTCCTTTTCTTTAATCGATATCCTGTCTTCAAGACGTCAATCTCTTCGTGATTTATCTACGATAAATGTTAGGACAGGCTCATCATTTCGTTCCTTCCCAAAGAGCAAAAAATCTCCTCTAGAATTCCTTTCTCGTTTCTCAGATGGATGAGCGACTTCTGTCACTGTTGTTTTATCAGCACGTGGGGACATATTGGTCATCAGTTTCGTGTACTCATGAGCTTCATGAACGTCCAATACCCTGAAGTTACTTTAGCGTACTTATTGTGTACGGATATGGAGCTGTTTTATGGGTCTAAGATGGAACAGATGCCTCTCTCTCTCTCTCTCCCTATACATATATATATATATATTACACGTTGCTTTACGTCGCACAGACACAGATAGGTCTTTTGGCGACGATGAGACAGGAAATGATTGGAGTGGGAAGGAAGCTTTTTTTTTTTTTTTTGCTTCACGTTGCACCGACACAGATATGCCTTATGGCGACGATGGGATAGGAAAGGCATAGGAATGGGAAGGAAGTGGCCGTGGCCTTAATTAAGGTACAGCCCCAGCATTTACCTGGTGTGAAAATGGGAAACTACGGAAAACCATCTTCAGGGCTGCCGACAGTGGGGTTCGAACTCACTATCTCCCGAATACAGGATACTGGCCGCACTTAATCGACTGCAGCTATCGAGCTAGATATTAACACGCCATGTAGCTGCAGCCAGTGTAAAATAAATAGAGGTAAAGCCATCATCCTGACTGGTACAGAACCTTAGATCTCTGAACTACGTATTTCTGTCTGGCAGCTATGTTGTCTGAACTACCACGGCTTATAAAACAGATCTTAGAAAAATATAAATCGTCTGTAACTCGAAGACACTATGGCTCAAACAGCAAATTCCTCCTGTGTGCAATTATTGCACGTGTCTTGTTTTTCTTTTCTTTATAAAATATTTGTTACTGTCTTTAAGAGGTATAATACAGATGTTCGTATCGTACCTCATGACAAATGGTGTCGGGTTTCTCAACTAAGGGTCGATTCTGTGTACCGCCTGTGCCCGGGGGATGAAGCATAGCGTGATACTGTTTCGAAAAGACAAATGACCAATTTATGAGTAGTAGAACAGAGGCATTACTTCATGTGAAACAAATGTTCACATCACAATTCTGTTATCTATGATCATTTGTTCGTCGTGATTTATTTGTGTGACCACGAACACTAACCAGTGCCCTATGGATCCGAGCGCGGAGATCGACAGATACCTTTAATCAGCTCAGCAAACAGCGCTCGCTCGGCTCCAGGCAACTAGCAGAGATCTTGATCCACCTCGAAACTCGGTTCGCTACTGGCCTTGCCGTAATAGTAGCATTTAGATAAGATGTCCATGTTTTATTACAAAACAGAATTTTAGGATTACAATGAATGATTTTTAACATATACAATTGCCTAGTCAATTCGGAATATCAACCTCAAATGTTATGCGGAATTCTCTCAATGGGCATTTATACACATTGTAATAATTCAGCATAAAATAGCAATTGCCTGGTTATCAATCCAGGCTATTCCACACATATAATTTGATACGACCGGGTTTCCCAATCTATGCTACGTGTAACAGAACAGATAACCCAAACTCTGCTCAAAGACAGGTAAGTTTGCAAGTTTGCAGAAGAAGGAGAAAAAAAAAAAACACAAAAGAATGAAAACATACACGGTCCTTTTCTTCGATGCCACGTCAAGAAATAACCTGTAAAACAATCGACCTATATCGGGCAAGGTCAAAAACAATTATTTCAACGATCTATGTTTACTTTAATTATAAGAAAAAACAATTTTATTGCAATATAGGCCTACAGGATTAACTTAAAATTTCAAGATAAAACGCTTTTCCGTAAAATCCTAACACTACATATTTAAAATTTCATTAGACAATGTTCAAATAAAACATGTGTTCCAGCTAGCCTTACACAATACACCGATCGCTCTGCAACTTGCGCGACGTGAAGTGCACCTACGACGCCGAACTTTACCTTGGTTTTCTTTGCGAGAAGTACTTACCAAGAAAAATCCATATACCGAACTACAACACGACCCTCAATTATATTTCAGCTTATAGGAAAAAAAAAAGAAAAAAAAAGGAAAAAAAAAAAAAGGAAAAACTCTCTTCGATAGTGGGAACGAAATTGTCGAATGAAATCTAAAATTTGTTAATATGACTTATATTCACTTATATTCGTTTAAACAGTACTTATTAAGTAAAAATATTCCGAAATCTCACAGGTCCAGTAAAAATAATTTACCACTTCAGTCTACTGTTTGTTTTTTTAAATGTTATTTTAACATGATACCTAGTTTTATATTATACTACTGTAGCTGTCGTACCCGCGTCGTTGACGGGTTACTGTCTATTTGACTGACAATAAAGTGATAGAACACCTCAGCTAGCAATATAAGTCAATGTTATGTTATAGTTGGTAAGTTTTACGGACTTAGAACATTGTAAGCCATCACATTTTTGTTTCCTTCATGCTTAGTTATATTAGAGCAACCATCTCCCTTACGATTCCTTCTTCCCTCATTCTTCGAGAGATCGTGTTTTACTTCTCATTTCGATAGCCATCTGCATTAGCTTCCTGAACAATAGTAGCTAATGACCGAGCGGGCAGGTTATTCAACCAATTATTACAGAGTATGGATGCCCAGTTGTACTTCCTCTTAAAACGCTAATCATCACCACCACATTTAAACAATCACAATAATTACCATCATTATTAGCTAGCTGATTGCCAAGACTACTGAACAATATAGGCTATCCCCGTCGACAATGCTCGCCGATGTTGTACTTGCCGATTAAGTATTAATTTCACGAATATAACCATTATCATAGCTCGAAAGGTAAAAATGTTTGAGACACTGAGTTTTTTTATTCTCGTTAGACGCACTGTTTAGATAGGATTAATATTTCCAGAAATACTTGGAAGTTTGTGAAAAATGTGATCAGATCGCCCATATTGGTGGTTGAGGTAAATGGAGAAAATGTTCCCGATTCACAAGAGTGAAAGTATGAATATGAGATGAACTGGCGTGTCACGTACCAGTAGCTATCAGAACGTATGGACTAAAGGATGGCATGCTCATTCCCGCCAATATTCAGGAAGGCTGTTCTACTCGGGTAGGTAACTCCCTTAGCTCACCGGATACGCAGCAGTGATGCCATCTCTCGAAGTTGAGTGACACAGAAGAGGTAAAGCACATCGCAACAAACAATAAGATAGTGTACTGGTAATGTTATTGTTGACCAATTTCATCGTCTTTCGATATTGTAGGCCTTACATTTCGTCAACTGCACCAGGCGTCTCCGGAGGCCATACTATATTACAAAATTATTACCTTAAGACAATCAAGACAAATATCGCCACCATCGCCAGTAAACACGATTGAATAATATTCCCATATTAGCGATGCTCGGCATTGATAAGCACTAAGTAACGACAGACTGAATTCATGAATATCTCCGATATCGTAACCACTACGGTAAAACTGTATAGGGCATAAGTGGTCGGAAATAACTTCTGTTATGTGATATTTATCGATAGTACCATTAATAATATAGATGTTTGAGAATGACATTTTAGGCCTTCCTCTACACTACCATTTCACCCGGGATGAATACAACCATTTCTAGTCTAAACTGTAGTGCCGTATTACCCGACTTTACATAATTTTCATTCAATTCTGTTCACCTATTTTTTCGTGGCTCAGTGTTGATATGGACGAAGCAACAGAAGTCTACATGAATATCTCTGTTATCAGAGCCGATACGGTAAAACTGTATAGGACATAAATGATCGGAAATTATATTCTGTGTAACTTTTGTTACGGAGTATTTATCGATGGAACCACTAATAACATAGATATTCGAGAATTTTACAATACTTTTGGGTAGCAAAAGGAAGTCACGATCGAATAAGTATCGTTGCCAACTCACAAGAATTAAAACGGGGACGATTTAAGGAGAAAGGCTCGAAAGGATTGGACATATTTTCTTTTCTTTTTTCTTTCGTAGAAATTTTTTTTTCGTGATAATGTCAGCTTTTCCGTAATAATTTCCCCTTTGACCGTAATTCCGTAATCGTGAGGCGAAATCCGTAATAATTACGGACAATCCGTAACAGTTGGCACCTCTGCGATTGCATGACATGACATGACATAACACAAAGCTTAATCAATGCTTCATGCTGCATTCCAGCGAGAGTGTGTGAATATGTTACTCATCTATGGCGAGGCTAGACAGAATGCATTCCAGGCACAACGCCTGTATCAAGAACGCTAGCCGGATAGACCATAATCGACAGGCATGACATTTCGGAGTGTGGAAAGACGCATGCGGGCTACTGAGTCCCTGGGAAGGACATGGCCTGTTCGAGATCACCCAGCGACGTCTGTTCACAATGAACGGGTTGTCCTGGATGCTATCGAGCATTATCCTCGCACTAGTACATGGGCCATTGCACACAAGACGAACATCAGCCGGGCGTCTTTTATGCGGAATTGCATACCCAGCGGTTTTACCCGTACCACTTGCACTTACAATAGGAGCTCGTTGGTCATGATGTCGAAGCCCGGGTGGCGTTCTGTCCATGGATCCTACAGCATGTGGACGTTGATCCTTTCTGTTTAGCGACCATCCTATTTACGGACGAAGAGCGGTTACGCAACAATTAAACCACCAATCGCCATAATATGCATTACTGGAGTGTGGATAATGCCCACTGGGTACGACAGGCAGTTTTCCAGGTACAGTGGGGTGTTAACGTACGGTGTGGCATCGTGGGTGATCATCTGATTGGTTTCCATTTCTTTGAGGAACCTTTGACGGGAGAACGCTATCTGCGGTTGCTCCACAATGAACTACCACAGTTCTCGGAACATGTGCCAACCCTCAAGCACTGCAAGATGTGGTTTCAACAGGACAGGAGTTCCACCGCGTGCGGCGATAGCCGTCCCCATGCGACGTACCTTGATACATGGATAGAAAGGGGATTTTTTTTATGTAGGCCATGTAAAACAATTGCTGTATGCACAGGAGCCGGCCAATCCTGGTCACCTTAGACAGGTCATCAAATCGAGCACGTGCTGCGTTAAACGAAGTAAGTAACTGATATCTTGTCACATGTTTCCTAAGCTCTTCCACCCAGCTCCATACCATATGTCACCATACAAGCGGCCCTTTTTAGGGCCAAATAAAAAAATCAGTCTGTGGAAACTATTAAGTAAGCAACTTTACCACATCCCAGGCAACTGACTGAAAAAAACCACAACAACTTGCGTGGGATTCGAACCTCCTAACCCTCGAGCACGAGCACTCTTCACTTTCTTCCAACCGCGCCCCTGTCAAGTAAGCGACGTTTGTCATACAGCGGACAGTTCCCGGCCTATACAATACCTGTTACTGGTCTGTGCGTGCACCTGTTGTAAGGCACATGTCCTTCGTATCTGTGCTAGTCTTCCGGGTTCGTTCGGGATACTCATAATGAATTAATAGTGGCGCTCACAATTTTTGCTGTTTTCTAGCCCGTAACCACACATCTCCCCGGTTTAGGGAGGGGGACCAATGTTATTTCAGAACTGAAATAAACGCGGTGAGTTGCATAAAACTTGATCGAGAGGGGTGGATGAACCACCCGGTGTGTAGATAGGGCAAGTAATATCCGATAGCGGGTTCAGTTTAATTCTGGTCTAATTGTCACAACATTACAGAAAAATGTCTCAGTGGAATGTATGAAATTTAGTATTTAAGGATAAGGGCGATTAGAATATTAGCTACTCGTTTTAAGATTCTCGATAAAGAGAAGACGCGTTGAGAGGTGGGCTTGGACTCTGAGAGAATAACATGTCCTTTAATAATAGTATAATCGAAATAATGTATTAATTCGAAGGTTACAGTAAATGCCATTTACTATAATCTATCTCTTGTACAGTTTTTCATACAACAAATTTTTAAAAATGACGTGTTTAGCGCTGGGATAGACGCGCTGGGAAGAGGAGGGAAGAGGGGTAACAGTCTTACACGCTTTCCAGTCATCCCGACTCTTGTGTGAGACATTCCGATTAACAGGGTTGTATCCAATTGAGCAAGCCTGCCAAAGGTTCTGTTTTTGTTTACCTGAGCGATTGATTGATTGATTGATTGATTGATTGATTGATTGATTGATTGATTGATGTCGTGTAGCGTTCGGAGAGGCCTGGTGCAAGACTATTTGCATCCCATGGGCGACCTACGCGTCTAGGTGTGTGGTGATGACGTTGCTTTATCGAACTGACCCGGAGTGTATACTGACTGGGCTGCTCATGCGATGCGATTTTCCCGTCCAAGACATGTGCAACAATTAGTTGTCAACACAAACAAACATTTACAGGAGCGAAAGTAGGAAAAGTTCGGTTATTTGTAAATGTGTTTTATTTATTCAACTCTTCATTCACACAGACCATATCACACTACCAACTATCACAAGGACACGCAATGGTGAATACGTCCCTCCACATAGGGTTGGTGTGGGACCGGGCATCTAGCCGTAAAACTGGACATTAATATGGGAGACACACATCGCACCCGCCGCATCAGAGTGTGAGAAAAGCGGCGGGAAGAAAAAAATAAGTAGCCAATTCTCTGTACTGCTGGTTAGTACCATTATTTTAGTGAACTCCGCGTACTGCAGGTTAGTGCAGCGTTATGTTGAACTGCGTACAAGAATTGAAAAGAAAATATCGAAAAAGTATTATTACGTAAGTAGCGATATCAGTTTCAGCGACGTCTCATCCACAGTGTCAGGTATTATATGGTACAAACATACCTTGCTTAACGACATATAACGCCATTTTTAATCTCAGTTTGGATTAGGATGTTCAACATGCGAGAGTTATAAATAAGTGACGTCGATGCTGATATGATGATGACAATGATAATATGCCGTTATCTGAAATGCTGCGAAAAAATAGACTGTGATATTCTGAATCAATGTGACTATGAAACGTATGGCGAAGGCCTAGTTACAACGAAGACACACTCGGACGACGATACTGTAAAAGAAAACTACGAATAAGGGCCACAGAGATCACGAAGAGGAAGAGGTGGTGGTGTTGGTGATGGTGGTGATGATTGTTTTAACAGGAAATACAACTAGGCAACCATTCTCTATTAACACTTAAAAAAAAAAAAAAAAAAAAAAAAAGCTATTTATTCGGGGCGTCGACCTAGGAAGATCTTTTGCTCCTACTTTGCACCATATGTTAAGAACCTGCATGTATTTGGAAAATGCGGAAGTATTAAGTGTTGAATGTGAGGAAAGGAACATTAAGGGCCACACAAACACCCAGTCTCCAGGCCAGGGATATTAATCAGGTACAATTCAAAAACCCTGACCCGGCCGGGAATCGAACCCGAGGCCACCGGGTGACAGGCGGACGCGTTGCTTCCTACACCGCGAGGCCGGACTCTATTAACACTAATCAGAGACAAAAATAGAAGGGACAACACTTCGGAAAAAATGAAGATACTGGCCAAAGGAAGACAAGGGCCAACAAGGGCGTGGAAATGAAAGACTCCCTAGGCCTCGAGTGTTCTAATACCGTCGGGATCGGAAAAGAACAACAGTTGACCGAGGGAGGTCGGATACGATACATGAAAGTGAGGAGCCTCGTACAAGTAAGTGGAAGCAATGCTAAGACTCGGCTAAGGGTCCCATGGTCGCTAACCCATGCTCCCAAGTTAAAAGCCCTTGAGGCCCCTTTTAGTCATTTCTTACAAGAAAGAGGAAGAAGAAGAAGAAGAAAATTCTCTTCCAACAGTGAGTGACTGTTAAGAAGTCATCAGAGACTTAATTTAGAAAGTGTGTACTGGGCAA
Organism: Anabrus simplex; assembly: GCF_040414725.1. Taxonomy (NCBI): domain Eukaryota; kingdom Metazoa; phylum Arthropoda; class Insecta; order Orthoptera; family Tettigoniidae; genus Anabrus; species Anabrus simplex. Next base: position 141,521,159 of record NC_090265.1, read on the forward strand.
GCAGGACAAAACAGACAAAAAATGACTTGTTATTAGTAAACGAAGATGCTAGGTGAATAATGTACAGTCGCACAAACAAAACGTGAGGGCACAGTACTGTTTAAGTTCGTTGCAGGTATATATTTATCAGGAATAATTGAGCCTAGGCCTATAGATATAAAGCATGTTGCGGGTATCCACAGGGCTTGTATCTTCATGGAAAGTAAATTGTATTTTAATCATATTTAAAATTGCCTGATAAAATATTAAATGCTAGGTGCATACAATACTATGCGCTCATTCTTTTTTGAGCGACTATACAATTGTACTTTATACTATAATTTATGTTGTGCGTACAATTTTGCACTTGAATGTTAGGACGGAAAGGAAATATCTACAATCGATACTGTATTTCCGTAAATGAAATGGGAACTGGGTTGAAAATCAGTATGTTCACGAAGGGGAATAAAGTTATTAATGAAATCTGTCTTGTATGCCGGGATGGTTTATTCTCCTTATACATAAAATTATTAAAATTTAACTAATTGTAACATTTCACTGAGGACTTGTTTCATTAAAAAGTGGCGAGGCGAGACCACCGTCTAACTTTCATAGGATAGTATTGGGTGTCACGTGGTGAATCTCATTGCCGTTAGATGTCAATTTGCAGTTTAATAATACCTGTTTTTACGTCTCAACTACTTTTTGACGGTTTTTTTTTGGAGACGCCAAGATGCCAGTAGATTGCCCCACAGGAGTTCTTTTACGTGCTCTACCGACACGAGGCTAACGTATTTGGGCACCTTCAAATACCACCGGACTGAGCCAGGATCGAACCTGCCAAGTAATTTACAGTTTTACGAGACTGACCGTGCAGTGATCATAGCCACGGAACCTCCAGTTTTACGTATAATCCGAATCACATAATCATTTCGAAAGTCCCACATACTGTACACTTACTGGGATTCACTGCCTTAATGACTTCCGATCTATAATATGTTTTATTTTTGCCTCTCTTTCAAACTTAGAACATAATGTATGTTTTAATTTTACTTGATTTAATATCTGTACAAGTACAATCCTAATTGAAATACAGTAAAATTGAGTTTAATGTTTAGTCCCATATAATAATAATAATAATAATAATAATAATAATAATAATAATAATAATAATAATACATCAGGTCAGTCACAAAGGTCAGTGACATTTTAGAAAGGGTATTTACCCTAAAATGGCAGTGGGCAGGCCATGTTGCTCGGAGAACTGATGGTAGGTGGACAAAACTAGTGCTTGAGTGGTGTCCGAAAGATCATCTCAGACCAAGGGGAAGACCACCGGACAGATGGGATAAAGACATCCGGAAGATTACTGGGATCAATTGGCAGAACATCGCTCAAGACCGTCCCAGATGGAGAGACCTCATGAAAACCTACCTTGCTTCGGACTTAAAGAGGCCACATTGTAAAAACGATTGAATATGGCTGATAGTGATAGTGATAGTGAATAATAATAATAATGGAAAGAACGAAAAAGTGGAAAAAATGGAAATGTTCCGGAAAGAATGAACACTATGAGCTATTTAAACAACAAAGAAAGGAAACAACAAGAATAATAAGTCAGGTTAAAAGATCTTTTGAAAAATCGCAGCTAGTAGAAATTGAGAATAATTTTGTAAGAAATAACACCCGAAATGTCTATCAGACCTTTAAGAATAACCTGAAAGGTTATCAATCCCGGAGTATTTGCTTCAGAGATGCAAATGGTAATATTGGCCTTAACAATGCCGAGAATTGTGCGATTCTGGCAAAACACTTCGAAGACCTACTGAACTGCCCTGAGCCAAATCATAAATTAGAATTTTCAGAAATTCAGGAAAATCTAGAAGCTGATTCACCTCCAACAGCAGAAGAAATAAAGGAAGCAATAAAAAATCTTAAAAATAACAAAGCTAGTGGGGAAGACTCCATAACAGCTGAACTTTTAAAATGGGCTGAACCAAAAATTATAGAAGATCTGCAAATAATCTTTGAAGAAATTTGGGAAACAGAAAAGATCCCAGAGGATTGGAAAGTGGCTCTAATACACCCATTACACAAGAAGGGTAACAAGCAAGATGTCAACAACTACAGAGGTATATCTCTCTTGCCAGTTGCTTACAAGATATTCTCAACAATACTACTAAATAGAGTAAAATCGACACTGGACAGTCAATTGGGTGAATATCAAGGTGGATTTAGAGAAGGAAGATCTTGCTCCGAACAGATTTTCAACCTGAAATCTATAATTCGACACAGATTAATAAACTCCAAAGACATAGTTGTAACATTTATTGACTTTAAAAAAGCTTTTGACTCTGTTGATAGGGAAACCCTAGATAAAGTAATCCGTGAATTTGGAGTTAAAACTAAATTGGCAAACCTAATTCGTGAAACATTTACAGACACTATCTCGAAAGTAAAATTTATGGGTGAAGTATCTCGACCTTTCAAAATAAATACAGGCGTCAGGCAGGGCGATGGTCTATCTCCACTCCTTTTCAATTGCGTCATGGAGAAAATTGTAAGAATTTGGAATGAAAAACTGAGAAAATCTAAAATATTGCCACTCATGCTGGGGAAGAGGAACAAAGGTGTTGCAATAAATTGCCTAGCATTTGCAGATGACTTTGCCATACTTTCAGAAAGCCTTACAGATGCAGCAATGCAAGTCAATCTCCTTGAAAAGACAGCCAACATGACAGGCTTGAGAATCTCTGCCGAGAAAACAACATTTTTGACGAATATAAAGAGTGCCCCAAAGTTTTTAGTAACGGATATTGGTCAAATAGAAAAGGTAAAGAAATTCAAATATTTGGGCGAGACAATTCAAGAAAGAGGTTTAGAAAAATCTGCTATAGAGGAGAGGATACAAAAGATGGAAAGAGCATACGGTATAACTAAGAATACTTACAACAAAAAGTGCTTATCAAGAAAACTTAAAATAAAGCACTACAACACAGTAGTGAAACCAGAATGCCTTTATGCCAGAGAATGTCTAGCACTGAACTACAAGCTTGATAAATTAGAAATATTAGAAAGAAGAATTATAAGGAAAATATTAGGTCCTCTAAGAATTGTGGAGTTTTGGAAATTAAGAAGTAACACTGAAATTTACCAGAACGTAGAAAACATATCAGAAGCAATAAGAAAAAGGAGATTGCTATTTCTTGGACACATTTACAGAATGGATGACAATAGACTAACTAAACGAATCTTCAAGTACCTTTGGGAAAAGAAATCAACTACCACCTGGATTCAAAAAGTCAAGAAAGACCTGGAAAGGAACAACATACGAGAAGAAGAATTATTGGAAAGAAATATTTTTAGGAAGAAAGTCTTACAAATGGAAGGATTCCAAGGGAGGAAAGAAAGGAAAACAGGCACAAAGTGGACTGAAGACAGGAAAAAGAAACAGTGAAATGAAAGAATACTGGAAGAAAAGGAAAGAACAGCTAAGAAGGAACAATTGAAATTGTAACGTGGTCCTTAGAAGGCTGGAACGCAAGAATAATAATAACAATAATAATAATAATAATAATAATAATAATAATAATAATTTATTAGTGAGTTATAAAATCTGTATCTTATTGCATGAAGACGATGTAAAGGAGCTTTTCAGCCTCAGTGGCATGTCAATTATAAATACATTCAATCAATTCAATTCTCTCTTGACTTATTCATTCTAAAACCAGTCGATTTCCGTTTTTTTGTAATTGAAGGAGTTCTATTTTCCGGAACTGATTTCCCTTGCCGTTCGGTATTGTACATCACCTGAAGCTCGCTATGCGTGATACAAGCGCACGAGGTTGCTGATAGGATCTGCTCTCCTGCCGACATTACCACAGGGCTAGAAACAAAACCTTTACCGTTAACAAAGTCCTCCCACATCGAAGGTATTTACGTAACGGTTCTAGTAACACATTACTACTTTGAAACGATGTAAGATCAAGTTAAATCCAATTCCTGACTTGTTACTCCATTTATGCCACTCGATTAACGAAGTGAAATGAAGTGATGCACGGTTGCTCAACTACATGCCCGACTGAGTTACAACATCCTGCACAGTTATTTATGGAGCTACACAGTCATGATAAATAGCAACAAGTAAATATATTCTCGTATCTATTCGTGGCATAAACGATACAAGGAGATCACAAAGTAAATGACCTTGGAACAAACCAATTTAAAAACTATTTATTCATTCTAAGCGGTTTATTATAAAAATAAAAATAAAACTCCCCGATGAAGTTAAAACCAAAATATTCAACAAACCTACAGATAAATTACATTACCATTTTTCACTCTTCTCTTTACAACTCTACGATCTCCACCACCATCGCAAATTTATGCTTCCTATACCACATTCAGTCTGCACGTCTCCGTGAAAATACTGTGTGTATCTTCTTGACCTTTTTTCCAATTTACTTGAGTCGGTATTTTAAGTGATTATGGTCCAGTTTTACAGTCGGATGTTTTTCCCGACTCCCACCCTATGTGGAGGGATGTATTCACTGTTGTGTGGTGGTTGGTAGTGTAATTTGTTGTGTGTAAGAAGGTGTGTGTGTTAACACGAACACAAACACCCAGTTCCCGAGTAAGAGAAATTAACCAGATGCGGATATAATCCCCGGCCCGACCGGGAATCGACCATGCGACCACAAGAATTGAAGGCCGCTACACTGACCGTTCAGCTAGTCGCGTTCCATCCACTCAACGCATTACGATCCATACTGCGTTAAATATCACTTTCACCATGTCAAAATATTGTTTTTACATAAAAACGACCGCTACGGAAAAGACTCTTCATTTGACACAGATTACAGTTACATAACTCCTACCTAAATGCCACCGTACCAATTTAGCATTGCAGCTTTATCCAACTTTATCCCTTAACTTATATTAAACTGATGCCGGTCCAGTCTTTGACGTTACCACAGACACCTGGAAGGAGCGGCTGTATTGATGACTTGTAGTAAGGATGTAAAAGAGGCGGCATATAAGTCTCTAGTAAGACCACCCTAGGGCCGATGATCTAGATGTTAGGCCTCTTTAAACAACAAGCATCATCAAAACCATCCAATGGTCCCAGTGCATAGGACCCTCACCAGGATTCCTTTATTAGAGAACTGGGAAAAATAAAGAAAAGCAGCTCGATTTGTTCTTAATTATTTCCGGAAAACAGAGTAGCGTTACAATGAAGTTGCAAAGTTTAGACTGGGAGGAATTGGGAAAATGGAAAGTTAAGTGGTATGTCACGAGATGCCAGTGGAGACCTGGCGTGGAATCATATTAGCAGCGTTTGAGTGATGTTTTTAAAAGTAGGAAAGATCACAACATGAAGATAAAGTTGGAATTCAAGAGGACAAATTGTGAGAAATATTCGTTTATAGAAAGAGTTAGGGACCGGAATAATTTATCAAGGAAGACGTTGAGTAAGTTTCCAAATTCTTTGAAATTATTTAAGAAAAGGCTATTGCCATCTGGGCGACTGCCCTACATGCAGATCAGTGGTGACCGACTGACTGACTGACTGACTGATTGACTGACTGATTGAAGGAAAAATTCTTCCCTTTAACACTTCAGGCTGCTCTTACTCTCAGTAATATTTACTAGTATTTACTTGGCAAGCAATTAGGCGAATATCACGGTGCATTTCAAAAAGGTAAAAAAGATACAACAATACGGGAATTTGGAATGAAATCTCAATTAGCAAATCTAATAAGGGAAGCACTTACATATAGTTTCAAAAGTAAAATTTATGGGCGAAATACCATATAATTAATAACAATGTTATTGTTTTACGCCTCACTATCTAATTTTTGACGGTTTTCGGAGACGCCGAGGTGGCGAAATTTTGTCGCACCTAAGTTCTTTTACTTGCCAGTAAATCTACCGACACGAGGCTGACGTATATGAACACCTTCAAATACCATCGGACTGAGTCGTTGCAGCGTTACTGATACGATTAAAGGAGCGTGTGAATAAATCCATTAAATTTCCTCCTCCGAATAACAATATAATAATAACTATGAACAATTCAAACAACAAAGGAAAGCCACCGCAGGAATAATAACGGGAGTTAAAAGAAAAATGGCAAGTTATTGAATTGCAAGACAGTTTTATTAAAAATAACACCCGAAACTTCTATCAGACTTTAAAGAATAAATTAATGGGCTATCAAACTCCCAGTATATGTTTTACAGATGAAAATGGTAGAATTGGCCTAAGCAATACTGACAAATGTGAAATACTAGTAAAGCATTTTGATCGACTATTTAACTGCCCAGGACTTCCAAAAAGCATATGATCGTGTGAACAGGCAAGCAATATGGCAGGAACTGGAAAGGGCTCAAGTTCCCAGGAAACTAATAAAACTAACACAAGCATGTATACAAGAAGCAACATGCTCAGTGCAAGTGAATGGAAAGAGTTCGGAGAAGTTCGAAGTGAGGACTGGAGTGCGACAGGGAGACTGCCTCTCCCCCCTTCTGCTTAATCTGGTACAGTACTAGAAAAAGCACTGAGGAAAATAACAAACCTAGGGACAGGAATTCAACTAGGTAGAAGAATTAACACCCTGGCATACGCAGATGATGTAGTCCTGATAGCACAGAATGAGCAAGATCCTGTTAAAATGACAAGGGTTTAAAGGGAAGAAGCAATTAGTGTGGACTTAAAGATGAATATGGAAAAGACCAAATACCTTGTAGTAAGCAGAGAAAACAATGACAAACCCTTAGGGCCTTATTACACAGGGCAGCCAGGTCGCGCGGCCAGATCGCGCAGCCATGGCTGCCCGACCTGTCTTGAGCACAGCGACTGGTGGAGCAGCCAGACAGTTCCATGTTACTCCGTGTCTGTTTGACCAGTGATGAAAACACGAGTGTTCGTGAGTTCGATTATTAAATTAGTTTATTAATTGACAAGACGCTAGACAATGTAGATATTTCCAATAAATAAAGTTTATATTATCAGTCAGCTCGTTGTTCTTCTTTTATATTTGCCTGTAATTGCAACTATTAAAGCCCACTAATTTGTTACAGTATCTCACAATTATAGTAGGCCTAAGCAATGCTTCTTGATATCCTTATTTTTTAAAATGAGACATTATTTCTTAAATAACGTGTAATACATAATAAAATAAGTAAAAAATTGCAACTTATTTGCAAGGGATAGTGGAGGTTGTTCTTCTCAACTAAAGGCCGTTCTTCGAAGTCTGGTATGAATATACACATAATTTCGTTCCAAGCATTTAATTTTACATGCTTATTGCTATACTGTTCCGAATCGGAGGGCGTCTTTCTATTTCACAGATGAAATCGTCAGTGTTCACTTTTGAGTCTATGAACGTTTGACACTCTTTCAAAAGTTGTTCCTGTTTCTTCTTTTCTCCTTTCCCTGCACTTCCAGTAGGACTTATTTTATCCATAGCGCACTTCCACTTGCCGTCAAGAAAGCAGTACACAGTCGCTCGTGGCTATACGTAACTAAACCGTGGCTGCCGGTCTCTTGGCTGCCTTGTGTAATAAGCCCCATACATTTCAACGCCCGGCCACCACCAGTGGTCGCCAGATTGGTTGCCGGGTAGGGAAGCCTCAAGGTCAACAAAGTGTGGTCGCGCGACTGGCTGCCCTCGTGTAATAACATCCATAACAGTTAGAGGTGTGACGGTCCAGAAATAATGTGTCACTGCTCCAGTGACACGACTGGAGCAGTGACACGTTGCCGGTCCAGTGACAAACCGGTCCAACCACAGATTGAGCCGAGGAGCATGGCATAGTATGCAGAGCGCGGTGACACGCTGCCGGTCCAGTGACAGACCGGTCCAGCCACAGATGGAGCTGAGGAGCATGGCTCAGCGGTGACACGCTACCGGTCCAGTGACAACCGGTACAAGCACAAATGGAGCTGAGGAATATAGCATTGTAGGCTTACGTAGTCAGCGGACGCACGATTTGCTCTGTTCTTCGATTATGTCATGATCACGCCTGTCTTATCTGATTCGATAATGGCACACTGGTGGTAGGTCGAAAGGATAGAAAATATTTTTTATCTCCAATTAATAAAGTCATACATAATAATGTTATTTGTTTTACGTCCCAATAAATACATTTACGGTTTTCGGAGACGCCGAGGTGCCGGAATTTTGTTCTACAGGAGTTCTTTAACTTGCCAGTAAATCTGCTAATAATAATGTTATTTGCTTTACGTCCCACTATTACGATTTTCGGAGTCACCGAGATGCCGAAATTTAGTCCCGCATGAGTTCCTTTACGTGCCTCTAAATCTACCGTTACGAGGCTGACGTATTTGAGCACCTTCAAATACGGTACCACCCGACTGAGCTAGGATCGAACCTGCCAAGTTGGGGTCAGAAAGGCAGCGCTGTACCGGTCAAGCTACTTCGCCCGGCACAATTTTATTTCAAAAAGTAAATTACAAGTAGACTTTGTGGAAAAAGTAACGATACCGGTATTTTTTTAATGTAATCGTTACAAGTAATCCGATTACTTTTACCCAGTTACTTCCCAACTAGGAAAATGATAACATTTTGCGTGCAATTCTTCCCTAAGATTCTGGCATGTGAATGACCTATAATGTTGTTTAGAAATCGCCGATGATCATTTTGAAGTATCTGACGTTTTAAAAAGTATTCAGTGTTGTGAATTTAAAATGTTCATTTATCATATTCGCCAAATTAAATGATTAGTTATAGTATTAAAAGTGACTTTTAACTATATTTTAACTATGTTAAGAAAAACAGTCATTAATAATAATCACAATAATATATTATTATTATTATTATTATTATTATTATTATTATTATTATTATTATTATTATTATTATTATTATTATTATATTATTATCATCATTATAATTATTAGAAACGTTTTAATGCTGAAGTATATTACTGTGGATTTCTTTCGTTCGCATGAAATATTGAACACCATATCGGTATGTCTCCGTCCTGTTCTTGTCACAACCTCCCTAACGGTACGGGACGACGACGGCTGTGTCACTGGACCGTTTGCGAATAGCAGTAACAACACTTCCCGGTACAGCAAACTGCGAATCGCAGCGCAAGACCGTCACAGTCTGGTCACAGTAGCAGACAGCAGTGGACCGGTAGCAGCAAACTGCAAGTCGCAGCGCAAGACTGTCGAAGTAGCAGTGGACCGGTAGCAGCAAACTGTGAGTCGCATCGCAACACTGTCACAGTAGCAGTGGACCGGTAGAGAAGAGGATCCTGGAGCAGGTTGTCACTGCTCCATTCGGAGAATAGGTGACGCGTACCGGTACACCAGTACCGACACACCTCTAATAACAGTCCATGCCCGATGAGTGGCTGCGCGACCTGGCTGCCCTGTGTAATAAGGCCCTTAGATGTGGATGCAGAAATCTTTGAAAGAGTAAGAGCATTTAAATATCTTGGGGCATTAATCAGTGAGAGGAATGAGACAGACCAAGAAAGAATGGCTAGAATTCAAGCAGGAAACAGGTGAAGGTTTGCAGTCGGAAAGCTGCTCAAGTCCCGGCTTCTATCGAGACAAACGAAGATAAGGATCTACCAGACTGTAATACAACCCGTGGGTCTATACGGAGCAGAGACCTGGACTCTGACCCAAAAGACAGAAAGAAAAGTCATAACATTTGAGGATGCTGTGCTGAGACAGATTTTGGACCAGTGAAGGACAGATGGGAATAGAGGAAAAGGAAAAACCTAGAACTTCAGGAATTGTACAAACTTTTAGACATTGTGGCAGTGATTAAAGAGAGGAGGATGAAGTGGTATGGACACGTAATGCGTCGAGAAGGTCAGATAACCAGGCAGGTGGTGGAAGAAAACTTCAGAGGCAAAAGACCAAAGGGAAGCCCACGATTGAGATGGATAGATGGGGTCAGAGAGGATATGAGCAGAATGGGACTAACCGAAGAAGAATACACGGATCGAAAAAAGTGGAGGAGGCTAAATGGCGAGGCCAAGAACCGACTACAGTTTGTGTGGCCAACCTCGTAAGTAAGTCTCCCCTGAACTAAACCATAAGTTAGAATTCCCAGAAACAAGTGAAAATGTGGAAGAAGATATGCCACTCACTGTTGAAATTAAGGAAATTATTAGCAGCCCAGAAAACAATAAACCCAGCGGAGAGGACTCTATAACAGTTGAACTTCTGAGATGGTCTCAACCGAAAATCATTCAAGAGCTACAGTTAATATTTCAAGATACTTGAAGAAATGAGAAGATTCGGAAGAATGGAAAGTGGCCCTCGTATACCCTTTGCATACAAAAAGGCGACAAGCAAAATGTCGATAACCGTAGGGGAGTATCCCTGCTGCACGCCGCTTTAATGTACTCTCAAACATCCTGCTGAATAGAGTAGAAACAACACTTGGCAAGCGATTAGGCGAATATCAGAGTGGATTTCGAAAAGGCAGATCTTGCTCAGAAGAAGTATTTTATTTAAAATAGGTTGATCGAACCTGCCGAGTTGGGGTCAGAAGGCCAGCGCCTCAACTGTCTGAGCTACTCGGCCCAGCGGGAGAAATATCAAACCCTATCAAAACAAAAACAGGTGTACGGCAAGGAAGATGCCAATTCTGTTCACCTGTATCCTAGATAAAACTAAGAATTTGGAGTGCAAAATTAAAGGAACATAAAATTTCGCTAATAATTTTGGGGAGAAAAAACAAAGGTGTTGAAATTAATTGCCTGGCATTTTCAGATGATTTTTCTATACTTTTAGAGAGCCTGACAGATGCAACAACACAAATCAATCTCTTGGAAGAAATAGCCAACAAAGCAGGTTTGAGAATCTCTATAGAAAAAAACAAATTTATTACAAACATAAAAAAACGGTCCAAAATTTTTGACAGCACAATATACTGTTCGAATACAGAAAGTACAGAAATTCAAATACATGGGAGAAATAATTCAAGAAAATGGTTTAGAAAAATTGCTGTAGAAGGAAGGTTACACAAGGCATCACGAAGAATTTTTACAAGAAATGCTTGTCTAAAAATCTTAAAATAAGGTACTTTAATACAGTGGTGAGACCAGAATATTATCTTTACGCAAGTAAATGTCTAGTTTTGAACAATAGTTTAGATAAACTGGAAGTACTAGAAAGAAAAATCATGAGAAAAATCTTAGGACCAATGAAAACAACAGAATAAAAAATAAGAAGTAATAAGGAAATATACCCGAACGTAGAAAATATAACAGAAACAAGAATAGGAGATTGCTATTTTTGGACATACGGAGCTCGAGTCATAGGTCATGGCAACTATTTTTCTTCCCCTAGCGAACAAGAGACAACACGGAAAATCTAAGATATGCATTTGGAAACGTACGATATGTACTTGCGTATGATGCCACTAGATGGTCTATGTAAACAACAGTGTGGGTCTAAGCATGCCCCCAACTTCAGTGTGTGAGTGAGAGCGTCACAAAATGGATGTCAACAAGCAGGAGCAACGATCGTATATTAAAATAGCAGTTCCCCGCGGCAGAAATGCACGCCAATGCCATGCAGAGCTGCGGGAAGCATTAGGCGTGTGACTATGATCTAATCCCCAATGTCGAGAAGCCATTACGTGGACAACGGTTTGCTAACAAACAGGACATCGTAACAGCATTTCGGAGAGAGGTGTCACATGTTAGCGATACACATGCAGCGAATGGTATTCAGCGCCTGCCCCACCCCTGGCAACGCACAGTGGAAACCTTGGTTGATTATTTCGAAGGTCTGTAACCAGTGGAGACCTGTCCTTTGTACGCAGTCATGTGTATTTGCTGTCTATACCATAATAAAACAATGTTTACCAATGGCCTGTGTTCTGTCACTTTCCTACGAGAACCTCCTGAAGTCAGAATTTGTCTTCAGGCACTATGCATAAATACATGCTCTATATTTCCAAATGCGTATCGTAGATTTTCCGAGTTGTCTCCTGTTTGCGAGAAATGAAATAGTTACCATGACTTATGACTCGACCCTCGGATCTATAGGATGGATGATAACAGACTGACAAAAGAGATATTCAAGTATCTTTGGAAAAAAAAATCAACGAACTGGACACAAGAGGTCAAGGAAGATTTAGAAAGAAAGAAAATAAGAGAAGAGGGAATTATACAAAGAGAGAGTTTTAAAAATGCCGGCCTCGCGGTGTAGAGGTAGCTCACCTGCCTCTTACCCGGAGACCCCGGGTTCGATTCCGGGCCCGGTCAGGAATTTTTACCTGGACCTGAGGGCTGGTTCGAGGTCCACTCAGCCTTCGTGGTTACACCTGAGGAGCTATCTGACAGTGAGATGGCGGCCCCGGTCTAGAGAGCCAAGAATAACGGCCGTGAGGATTCGTCGTGCTGACCACAACACCTCGTAATCTGCAGGCCTTCGGGCTGAGCAATGGTCGCTCCTTTCGGGGCTGTGCGCCGTGAGGTTTTTTGTTAGTTTTTGGATTTAGATTTTTTTAAAAGTAAGATTTAAGAATGGAAGTGTTCCACAGAAGAATGAAAAGGAAACCCGGTCCCAACTGGTCTGAGGAGTGCAACGATGAAGATGAAACAACAAGGAAGGATGAACTGAAATTGGCACGTCTCTAGCAGGCCTCGTCGTAAATAATAATGGCGTATGGTCTCCGGAGAGGCAAGGTGCAGGGCTTTCAAACTGACGATCATCGACGACCTGCGCGTATGCGAGGCTGAAATCAAATGTTGAAGACGGCAAACATACCAGTCCCCGAGCCAAAGGAATTAACCAATGAAGGGTAAAATCCACGATCCGGCCGAGAATCGAACCTGGCATACCTTGGACAAAAGGTCACTGCTAGCCAATTGGCCATGAAATCTCTCTCCACATTCCCAGTATTTCAGATACACATGGTTCTTCATTGCTCTTACAGATAACGACACACGCGACAGTAGAACCGGCACCACACCCGGTAGTATCGGCTCTCAAGTTACTGGAACCGTTTCTACCCAGTTCCATTGCTGGCACATTCCAAGTTCTTCTTCTTTTTTTTTTCTTGCGTCATCAATCCTAAAAGATTCGTTGGCGGCGGCACAAGGAACTCTCCACTGTTTTCTAGCTTGGGCTAGTCTCTTCGAGGAGTGATAACTGGTATCCCTCATGACTTGGTCAATGTACTGCAATCTCGGTCTGCTTCTGGCATTCCTAACCTTCACAGCTCCTTCCAGAACCGTCTTCAGTATTCCTTCGTTTCTTAGAACATGCCCAATCCACACATCCATTCTACGTTCCACAAGCACGGCTTTGCCAATTCAACCTTTCGCAGATCCTCTTAGTTTGTCACTTTATCTACTCAAGAAAATTCTTAACATCCTCCGATAACACCACATTTCAAAGGCTGAAATCTTTTCACTGTTCGCTTTCCCGAGTGTTCAGGTCTCACTTCCATAGAATAGGATACTCCATATGAAGGTTTATTTTGAGGTGCTTGTAATGTTATTTGCTTTTTATTTACGTTTCACTAACTACTTTTACGGGTTTTGGAGACGCCGAGGTGCAGGAATTTAGTCCCGCAGGAGTTATTTTACGTGTCAGCAAATCTACCGACACGAGCCGTCTGAGCCACTCAGCCCGGCAAGACGTGCTTTTGTCTATGCTGCTTGAGGTGAGACGGTTACGTCTCCTATTAAAGGCGGTCTAAGCCTGGTTTATTCGGCTTAAAATCTCACCCTTTCACCTCCCATCTGATGTTCGTCTGCCCTCTACGTTTTCCAGCCGCTCCCTGCTCCAGCATAAGTTCGTCTGTGTGCCGTTTCTGCTTCCTACTACGTACGATTCTGAACTTTATTTAGTTCACTTTCATGTTATTTTTAAGGAGGCCTCCATCTCTTAGGACTGCTATCACTTTCTGTTCACTACCAGCTAGCACGGGGATGTCATCTGCGAATCTAAGCCAGGTTACTTTCTGTATCTGGATCCTTACTACTCCTTGTTTTGTGACATTCCTGATGTTCACCAAACATCACCACTGCTACCTCAGCCTTGTATAACTTCCATATTATTCTCCTGTCCATGTATTTCACACCCACTTCCTTCAACCCCGTAAACAACTCCTTGTAGTAGACTTTTCTAGATCGATAAAAGCAATGTAGATTTCAGCCGGGAAGTAGCATGGGCTTCGGTCTGTGGTATGGACTCGTCCATCGCAGCCCTCCCGAGGGAGTGTCAGTTTAGTTCGTAACAAGCTATCCAGCTGGTAATTTTACTGTAGAATGCTGAGTTTGCTACCTCACAACCTTGGTTAACACTCTGGTGTGTCCCTCCACTCTTGTTCTTCAGTTCACACCGCGCGCATTTTCATACTATGGCATTCCGGCCGAGCTCTACGTATCCTGATCTTTCCTCAGTCACTTTTCGAGATCATACTACTTCTTGTTTGGGTGCCTTCTCCATTAACGAAGGTTGGCTACAACCTTGGCGAAGTCTGTTCTATCTCCTGTTGTTATCATTAATATTTCTGAATTCATTCCTGACCAGTCTCGTACGTTACTCAGCCAAGAGTGTCTTTTTCGACCCCGACCATTGATTTTGCCTTGCAATATCAATTTTAGGAGGTTGTACCTGTCGTTCCTTATAATATATCCTAAGCAGCCTGTCTTCCTCTTCTTGATCATGCGAACGAGCTATCGATCCTTCTTCCTTCGGTACCACTGCGAGATGTCATCTGTCTGTGAAATCCGCAGCATCCTTTGGAAGATCCACATCTCGAAGGCTTCCATTCAACTTACGGCGTTGCTCTTCAGTATTCATGCCTTTTATTTTTTTTATAAAAGGCTATTTATTCGGGGCGTCGACCTAGAATGATCTTTTGCCCCTACTTGCACCATATGTTAGGAAGTGTAAAGTGTTGAATGTGAGGAAGGGAACGTTAAGGACGACACAAATACCCAGTCCCCAGGCCAGGGATATTAATAATTTACAATTAAAACCCCTGATCCGGCCGAGAATCGAACTCGGGGCCGCCGGGTGACAGGCGGACGCGTTGCCCCTTACGCCGCGGGGCCGGACGTATTCATGTCTTAGCGTCGTATAGAAGTAGTGAATAGACATAGCACTTCACAAATGTGTAACATGGACCTAAAATTGCTTCTCGAGTTCCCCTTCCTCTCCTGAATCCATACTGATTCTCCGTAAGTACCGCATCTATCTTATTTTCAATCCTTTTTCAGAATGACTGTGGTAAACTGTCCAGATGAATGGGCCACATTTCCAGCTACTGAGTACTATTACTTACAGTCTTGATCAGTGTTTACTCTTGTTTTGTTTTTTTATTGTTCCCAATAGCTGTACCGTTATTTTCTAGAGTGGAGGTGGAATTTCGACAGAAGTACGATCAAACACTTGCGAAATGCTTTTCGCACAACGACGAGCATAACTGCTAGTACAGCCTACAGGATGGAAGGTAATTCATGCACGGTAACATGAGGAGAGGATTGAAATGTTGCGCGTCGCGTGTCTATACCTTGCACCGTTCTCGAGGAAATAGTATTTTATGTGTTGTGAATTACAACACACCGGCTGTGAGCGCCAGCACTTTGTGCGCGTCCCGCGAGCATGCTATGCGAATGCCGCATACTGTGTCCTGCTGTTGTACGCCCAAGGTCAAGAGTCCGCTGTAATCAATAACAACTCGCATATCATCCTTCTTGCTTTCCGCTTAGCAGAGGAACGACACAGTGCAATGAATGTGTAACCTAATGTACACAGCTATATGAACAGAACGTGATATCCGAAAGGAATGAAATGTCTGTGTCCACTACCAATATAAATGGTCCGTTTACTTATTCTTTTCTTCTTAACCTGTTTACCCTCCAGGGTTGGCTTTTCCCTCGGACTCAGCGAGTGATCCCACCTCTACCACCTCAAGGGCAGTGTCCTGGAGCGTGAGACATTGGGTCGGGGATACAACTGGGGAGAATGACCAGTACCTCGCTCAGGCGGCCTCACTTGCTATGTTGAACAGGGGCCTTGCGGAGGGAAGGGAAGATTGGAAGGGATAGAGAAGGAAGAGGGAAGGTAGCGGTCGTGGCCTTAAGTTAGGTACCATCCCGGCATTTGCCAGGAGGAGAAGTGGGAAACCACGGAAAACCACTTCCAGGATGGCTGAGGTGGGAATCGAATCCACTTCTACTCATTTGACCTCCCGAGGCTGAGTGGACCCCGTTCCAGCCCTTGTACCACTTTTCAAATTTCGTGGCAGAGCCGGTAATCGAACCCTGGCCTCCAGGGGTGGCAGCTAATCACACTAACCACTACACCACCCGTTTACTCATTCGGGACAAATATTCCAGGTTCCCTATGGGAATCAACATCTGTATCATGTGTCCAATACACCAATGAAGGCGAGGTATGACTGAAATATGAAGGATTTTGACGAAAAATATCCAACATTTTTTGCATAATATAACAGCCAAGTCCATGCTGTACCAGAAAATAATAATTTAGTATCCAATCCGACATCGTTAATGCTAATAACAGCCATAACATAACAGTCCTGAGGTGAGGACATGGTTGTCTCTTTTTTAAGTGTTGTTTTCTCAGTTTCACATTTTAGTAGTTGTTGCTGTGTACAAAATGCTCCTCGTGACAGAGTTTTCCTCATAATCATACAAAATGTATTTACAAGCTGTGTTAAATGTCAGAATTAACACTTGCTATTGATTTTTTATATATCCAGTATGTATAACAGCCTTATTTTTCACATTTAATTAGGGCCATGGCCTTCATGCTGATAAAATTCAAATCTTAAGAATTAAAAATCTACTGACTGCGATAATCTTTCCAGAATTATAAAATTATAGCAAAATTTATTTGTACATCCATAAGATACATTTTTACTAAATTTGGTTTCATTTCCCACAAAACTGTGTCACGAAGAGCGATTATTATTGCGCGTTAAAGAATTGTACAAAAAGAATAATAATTTCGAAAAACCAAATGGTCTAAATGAATGAAATTTAGTAAACAGCTTACTAGTAAGAATCTATGTATATGACAAAAATTTCATTGCAGTAGCTTGAAAAATGCAGAAGTTTGAAATTTCAGTCATCTTTAATTAAATGAACATTTCATCCCTTGAACAACATCAAATCCACTTTGTTACAACAAGTGTTCGAAATGTCTGCCACTAGCAGTAACACATGCTCCGCACCTCCAGAGATAATTCTCTCGGACCAAGCTCAGTTCCTCCTAGTTATGACTGATGTCGTGTGAGGAGATTCAAACATGCATTCCCATAGCTCTTGCTGGGTTTCCACTTCCCTGTGATACCCCGTAGATTTCACGTACGTAAAGGATTTAGACTGGGGCCTTTTGCCGGCCAGCCAACGGAGCCTGAACGCCGAATCCTTTCGCTGAGAATAGACGTCGATCAGGTGACGGTGTACTGCGTTGCTAATGTACGGGGGTGGTGGTAGTAGTGATTATTGTTTTAGAACAACGTATAACTCGGCAACAATCCTCTCTTAACACCAGAAGGAAAATGGAAGACGTTTGACACTCCGAAGAATGAAGGTATCGGCAAAAGAAAGGGGATGGCTGTGAAATACGGTCATTGTATGTGAGCGTATACCTCAATAAAAACTTGCTCGAGAACTTATCGTAAGATTGTTCACTTTTTGGACATTAGTATTTGAATATTCCTGACCTCTCTTGTAGCTTCCCTTTGTTGATTGTAGTAAGTTTTCTGTAATCCACCTTCCCCTTTTCTATAAGTATGAATACAAATTTTCAACGGTTACCACACATTTTCACATCAAAACCAACTGCGCGAGAAGTTCCAGAACCGTTATTACTTGCTCATACGAATGCGGGCTGATAACTTCATCTTCTTCGTAACTAATCTTACTCCATTACATTTCTTACTTTCCTTTCGTAAAAAAGAACAGCATTTTTATTTACTGCGTGGGGATGAATCAGCAACGGTCAAAATTCTAAAATTATCTTGGAGAATTCCATAGTTAATGTCCTCGGAGGATGTCAGTCTTCAGTGCAGACAGTCCTAACAAAGAACGACGACGTACCTCAGGGAAAATGCTAGATATTTCTTTGTCCGTTTATTCACCTGCTTTTCACACAGAAGAATATTTATTTGATATTCGGTGAGAGCTGTGCCAAGTATTTCACGAACTCCTTTAAACACACTAGATAGTTTCATCAATTCATTTACGTTTTAATTAAATAATTTCCCTATTTGTTGATTTCTCTCCTATCACGGGTAGGTTTCTTTTTTCTAGCTTTAAAATACGAATGTTGCTATTTAATTCTCCTTCCTGACATCAGTTCCGTTTTCTTCTTATAGCTTTCTCATAATCACACTATTCTTGGATTATGGACGTGTTTTCTAAAAGATAACGCCAATTATTTTGCTTGCTCTCTTTTCACTGGGCATACCTAACTCAGGTGAAATCATAGAAGTCTATTTCAGTTTTCTTAGGAACTAATTTCAACAGTTCTGCTGTTAGGTCCCTCTCATAACCTTTCATAGTAAAATGTTCTGAGTATATGAAAGAAGTTCTAGGATTCCAACCTACGTCTCTGAAACACTGCACACATTTATTCTAATTAAAATATATTTCGGAACAGCGTGACATTTTGTGTGTCCCCTTCTGCGAGCGATTTCGCTTCGTTTTAATGGAAGTGTTTGTACACAAAGTTACAGTACATATCGTTCCTGCCGCTGCAGATTACTACAAAATAAATGAATAAACATAAGGTCTTACTTAATATTTCACAACGTGCATCCTTTATATACTGAGAGTACTCCACTTAACAGTTAACGAAGACTTACTTATACCTACAGTATATAACATATTATAAAACAACTGGCAAACTACACCGAAACTTGGGGCGATTACAGACTGACTTCAATCACAAAACACAGCTGTGAACTATACACGAGTCGTCCGCCGAACTTCAGGCTGTCAGCACGTCTTGCGAATACGTCATACAAGGCGGCAGTGAAACGCATGCGCGCGGAACGAGACAACAACACTTGGTATTCTAACACTTCCGCCCACACGGGGGTGTGGAGGGTGCTCCACCACGGTAGAACAACATGAACCGTCTGGTGTTGAGAGGAATAGACTATCCTTTAGCAGTGGTGAGGGTGTCTTCCAGGTCGGCAGGACAAGCCACTCAGTCCTTGAGATATTACCACAGATCCTATCATAAAACCTCCCAACAGGCCAGTCCCAACATTAAACGAAATGGATTTAGTGATGAGAACGTCGCACATTATGAGGATTGTTCTACAACCACACTTGCGAGTTATGAAAATTCACGATGCCACTTCTCGAAAAACAAACATCGTCTGTAAACTAAACATGAAGCACGAATTCTGCGGATTGAAGAAGACTCCATTCATAGAACGTCGTATGTTGTGCACAATCTCTCTCCGATAGGTAATGAACACGTTGCAAATGGAACAGGCATTACAGGTATTTCCTTAATGTTCTTAGGGCAGTCCAATGAAACACTACTACCATTGCCGCGATTCGGTGACCATTCCATGCCGATGTTCTTCGTCAACAAGTTTTAACGTGCGTTCCTCTGCACGAAGATCACGCCTAGGACCACCATGTTCACGACTGTGTATTACGTTTCCTTTGTCGGCTTTTCTTTTCTTTTCTTTTCTTTTCTTTTTTTTTTTTTTTTTTTTTGTATGGAGTCATTCTTTGTGGAAATCATTCGGCATTCATCTCTGCAGCTTCACCGCTTCATCAAAAATTAAAACCATGTCCAAATATTTCCTCGTTGTGAACTGTGCCATCCATGGTTTTGGATTCGCCATGCTTTGTGGGTATCTACGTCCGTGCCTGCTAGACCCACACATAGTCATGCCGAGGATATCAACATACGTCACTGCTCTCTCCTTGACTCTCAACGTCCCGGTTCAGTAGCATTAAGGCCACCATACACAGAAGGCTAAGATAAGCTACGCTAAGCTATGTTATGCTATGCTAAGCGATGCCGAGCTCTCTTGTGCAATGTCACGAATAAAAAGCTAAGCTCGGCAGCCGTTTAAAGATGGCGCATTAATCGAAGAGGAGACTTCTTTTATTGACCACTGTCGTGGAAGACGTAGAAAGAGAAAGGAACAGAAAGAGAAGAAGATTCTGTGTTTATGAAACTGGAAGGAGAATAATTCATGGTGAATTCCATAATTTGATTCAAGCATTGCATGGAAATGATGAATTAAAAAGAATTTCGTCTAAATTAGAAACAATTTCATGAACTTCCCTCTGTTACTAAGGATGATATTAAGAAACAATGAATGTAGGGTAAAAATGTATGTAAAAGCAATAAATGATACGTACGGTACAATCAATTTCCAGAGTTTCATTTATTTCTTGCCAAAGTTGTATTTCATGGTTATCTTTAATACTTTGGCAGACAAGTATATTTTTGTAGCTCTTCAATCAGTCTTTCTTCCTTTCGTCTGCCTTTAATGATAATTTCATCATCATCATCATCATCATCACCATCATCTGTTTACCCTCTAGGTTCGGCTTTTCCCTCGGACTCAGCGAGGGATCCCACCTCTATCGCCTCAAGGGCAGTGTCCTAGAGCTTCAGACTCGTGGTCGGGGATACAACTGGGGAGAATGACCAGTACCTCGTCCAGGCGGCCTCACCTGCTATGCTGAACAGGGGCCTTCTGGAGGGATGGGAAGATTGGAAGGGATAGGCAAGGAAGAGGGAAGGAAGCGGCCGTGGCCTTAAGTTAGGAGAAGTGGGAAACCACGGAAAACCACTTCCAGGATGGCTGAGGTGGGAATCGAACCCACCTCTACTCAGTTGACCTCCCGAGGCTGAGTAGATCCCGTTCCAGCCCTCGTACCACTTTTCAAATTTCGTGGCAGAGCCGGGAATCGAACCCGGGCCTCCGGGGGTGGCAGCTAATCACACTAACCACTACACCACAGAGGCGGACTTCAATGATAATTTAACAAACACAAAAACAATTAAGCAATATAATAGCGACCGCATTCATGTAATTCATGAAAGACACACACATGCTAGATGCCGGGCAAAAAGTGATTGTGCGCATGCGCGAAGTCAGCTACAGATATGAAAATCGCCTACTTGGCGATCTGTAAATTTAACCTTGGCATCGATTAGGATAGCGGAACTTAGCATAGCAGTCTGTGTGCACAATTCCATTTAACTTCACTGGAGCGATTTTTTTCGTTGGGTTGCATAGCATAGCGTAGCTTAGCTTAGCTTTCTGTGTTTGGTAGCCTTTATGCTCTCTCCGTAGTCAGACGTACTGTGCCGATTAATGTAAACATGTCAGTACTTACGGCTCGACTCTTGGAGGTATATCGTCATTGCGCCTGCAAAAATCGCTATATGAAATATTTTAGCTTATACTCCGTACGGCTCTACTTCTAAATTGACGTTTTACCACATTTTGGCTCTGTCTGGTGGTTATGCGCTGAAGCACTGACATTCAACCAATCCCAAGCTGCCATTCATATCGATGTATATCGGCAGAGGACGATCTCGAAACCTAGTTGCCAACTCTAATATTTACATGCACCACGTGGTTAACCTATCTCGCCCAGCGTGTATGGAATTCGGTACGGTTCGCGATCTTTTGCATTTTCCTTCAATATTTAGTGTGTTTTTCATATTGTTGGAGGGTTCCAGTGACTGAGATCAGTAGAGTGTTCCTTTCGTAGGCCATAACCTCCTTTCTGTGCCAGCCATTAGCCGTTAGTGATGTGTTATTTCCTCATTCTCATTCATTGTTAATAATATATTCTCTTTTAGTGCCAGATATTGTTAGAAAGTGTAGTTCTTGTGAATTTGTTTTCAATCCATATTCATTCGTTTTTCTGAGTACTGTATTACAATTTAAAAGGGCTGTTTACCGCGGTCATATTGCATCAGCTGTTCTCGCGGCAGTAGAGCGCTGGCAACAGATGAAAGGCGATGCTCATTTGTTTTGCGAAACTTCAATTTAGAAGGAAGGCCGTGCGGAGTATAGAACTTTGACCGTTAAGGTCCTGTCATCTAAAGTTCAATACTGTGCAACAATTGTCAAGGAATTCTCGCTCTTCATAATATAGCCTATGTGCTGAGGATCAGTATTTCTTCCAAAATATTATCACGTAGCGGTTTTCACAGGCGCAAGAACGATATGAAAATTCCCTTGTGGTCCGAGCCATTAATATGGCACATCTCTGTAAATATTTGATAAACTAACTGCGTAAACGTGCGACATTCTCAGCCCTCTCCCCACGATCTATTAACAGTCGTGTTCCCGTGTATCAGTTGCCTTCTACTCTGTATAATCGATCTACTGTCCACATCCTCCCAAGAATAGCGGTAAATGTTGATTATATGTTTCCACTAAGTGGAGAAATTTAATAATCGTTAACCATCCATGCTCCATACTTGCCCATTGCTTTCTCATACCGAGCGCACAGAACATAAATTTTAAATATTTGAACAACTTGAACTTTATGGGCCACCTCTACTTATCTTGACAATGAAGAGTTCGTATTTTGAATGAAAACATGGCAATATCAATAATAAGCCTTTTTTCAGAATCTACATTAATTTATGATCCACGTCAAAGTGGGACAAGCCTCAAAACACGTGAATTTCTGTAGTTTATTATAAAAAATTGAATGCATCGGATATACATTTGAAAAATATACATTGAGAATATTCCTTCAGAAAAAATAAAATGCACGTCTTATGCAGCTGAATCAGTTCAATACTTACAATCATATACCACGATTACATTTGGAATTGACGTCCTCGTTTTCTTAACTTTTATGTCGATAGTTTCTGACAATAGTGAGCACTATTTTTCACAGGAAGGTCATAAAGAGCATCAAGTACACAAACAAACCGTGAAGAGGAAGTTTAATCATACCTTAACCAGCCAGAATGGAAAGTAGTCAAACTAAACATCATACTAGAGTACTAGACTATTAACAAAGCCAGTGAAATAGCCTCGTTAACATTACAGCCCTCATCAAAATTCTATCTACAGAATATGTGTCCCACATCGTGATTGATTCAGGGCAGTTAACTGACACGAGCACTCCCAAATGGTGGGTGCAGAAACAAGCCTTCACAATCACTATTCTAAATTCTGCGACAGATTAACGTGCACCTGAGAGAATAATACAGACGGAAAATCAGGTCCATGGCGTGAACATATCTAACAGAAGCAAAATATTGTACTGAAAGGAGATAAGTTATAAGTTTTACCTGTTGGCTTACTAACCCCATATGAGATATTACAATAATGAAAATAAGATAACATATGTCTCTTACTCGTAATATTTTACCTACAACAATGAGTAAAATCCACCTTTATCTGGTCATCTCACATATGAAATAATGTGTTAAATATCAGATATGATATCCCAGGAAGGGTTCGGCTCGCCAGGTGCAGGTCTTTCAATTTGACACCCGTAGGTGACCTGCGCGTCGTGATGAGGATGAAATGACGATGAATACAACACATACACCCAGCCCCCGTGCCATTGGAATTAACCAATTAAGGTTAAAATCCCCGACCCGGCCGGGAATCGAACCCGGGACCTTCTGAACCGAAGGTCAGTACGCTGACCGTTCAGCCAACGAGTCGGACAATATTAGATATGATTCGAAGGAGGACTTGTTTGATATTAAGGTCACAAATTTTAATTATTAAAGGCGTGATTGTTGTTTTAAGGAGCAAAACAACGTGATTACCAGCCACATAATTATATTACACCAAATACTGGAGCATGAGGTAACTGTACAGAAAGGTGGCTGGGAGACAATTTTTCTTTTACATAGACTGTACTTTAATGCAATAGGTTTATAATAATAATAATAATAATAATAATAATAATAATAATAATAATAATAATAATAATAATAATAATAATAATAATAATATCGGTTTTACATCTCACTAATTACTTTCTTACTGTTTTCGGAAATGTCGAGGAGCCGGAATTTTGACCAACAGGAGTTTTTTTATGGGCTGGTAAATCTACCGATACGAGGCTGACATATTTGAGCACCTTAAACTACGGGACAGAACCGGAATCGAATCCGCCAAGTTGGGGTCAGAAAGGTGGTTGGGAGATTGTTCTTTAATACAGTACAGTGGGCCTGAGCCAGTCATCCCGGCATAATGGGTTTTAGACATCTAGGTTCGAAACCTTCCTACAGTACCGATATCACGTATATACTGTATATATTTGTAATAGTATTGTATATCTAATAGGGAATATTATGTATTTGGATTTATACTTCAATTTTAAGGAAACTTTACCGCTAATAACACAAGTATTGACGAGGGCGAGGGGAGAAGTGTCTAAATAACTACGATAAACAGAAGAAAAGCTAAACACAAGTGGCGCTTAACTAACCTTGAAGAAACACCGAATGCACTCACATATCTCAGATTATTATTATTATTATTATTATTATTATTATTATTATTATTATTATTATTATTATTATTATTACTGATACTGTAGTCCGCCTTGTCTACTTACTCGGATGTAAATAATATCTGATGAGTGATGACCTTTCACTATATCTATAATTAAGTGGGACTAGGATACTGCTACAGACTTTTGAGAAAGGGAGGGTGTTCTTTAACAGTCTCAATATAAAAAGGTTAGTTGATGAGATGATGATGATTGTTGTTTAAAGGGGTCTAACAGCTAGGTCATCGGCCTATAATGGTACGACGTGCAACGAAATGAAAATTAAGACTTCAAAATGTATCCACTGACTAGAATATAAAAGGAATGGAGATGAAAAAAATGATCGCGAAATAAAAATAATCAGTGGATCCAATTCACAATGCCTTAATTACTGGGATGATACTTATTATCTAAAGGGGTCCAAAATCCAAGTCCCCGGCCCCTCATAATGGTACTAATCACTGGTAACGCAGAATCATGGTGTTCCTCCTATAGTGGTACTAAGCACACGTAACGTAGACTCATGGTGTTTCTCGCATGGTGGTACTAATCACAGGTAATGTAGACCCATGGCATGTCACACACAATGGAACCACTCGCAAGTAACACAAACCCATGGTGTTTCGCAGATACGAGCAACACTCGCAAGCAACGCAGACCCATGGTGCTCCTCCCATAGTGGTACTAATCATAGGTAGTGTAGACCCACGATGTATCACATATGATTACGCCCACAGGCAACACAAACCCATGGTGTTCTTCATATAATGGTACCACTCTCAGGCAACGCAGAACAATGATTTTCCTCACATTGTGGTATTAATCACGGGCGCCAGCCAAACCCGTGGTGTTTCTCACATAACAGTACCAATAACAGGCAAAGTAGACCCATGGTGTTCCTCACAATTAGTATTACTCTTAGGTAACGCAGACCCATTCTGAACACAGTGGAACCAACACACTGGAGCACAGCGCTCGGCACTTACTCTCGCTAGGTACTTGTCGACGCAACCGAGCGCCCCGCCTCGGTGGAATACACACGATAATTATCACAAGCAACGCCCAGATCCGTAGTGATACTGCTCCTAGGTAACGTAGACTCATGATTTTCCTCGCAAGGTGGTACTAGTCGCAAGTAACGTCGAGCCATGGTGTTCCGCACGTAATGGTACTAATCACAAGTAGTCTCATAGTTCTAATGTCATCATCCTTTGGTCGCCCTTTTAGTCGCCTCTCACGACAGGCAGGGGATACCGAGAGTGGAGTCTTCGTCTGCGTCTCCCCACCAACAGAGGGTAGAGAGAGAGAGAGAGAGACGGGATCCGACACTTCGAAAAATGAAGTACTGGACAAAGAAAGCCAAGGGACACGGAGAGCGTGAAGATGGAAGATTCCCTAGGCCTCGAATGCTCTAATACCGTCGGGGTCGAAAAAAAGAGTTGACCAAGGGAGGTCGGACAGGATAGATGAAAGTGAGGAGCCTGGCACAAGTAAGTGGAAGAAATGCCAGGACTCAGCTAAGGGCCCCGTGGTCGCCAACACACGCTCCCAAGTTCAGGGCCCCTGAGACCCTTTGAGCCACCTCTTACGACAGGCAAGGGATACCGTGGGGTATTCTTCGTTTATGTCCCCCACTCACAGGGGGTATAAAAAGGTTAGTCGATTTTGGAGTGGCTATAAAATTCGGCATAAACTGAAACATGATCTCTGAACAGTAAGTCATTTGCAGCTGACCTAATCGAAAAAAGGTAAAAGTTACAAGTCCGTAATTAATTTTTCCAATATTCTCGAACAACAGTGCAGAAATGAATACGAAACTCATAAGATTGTTCTAAATTTCAGAGAATTTGGAATGAAGTCTAAAATGGAATCATTTACGATAAGACGGAAAAACATCCTACGATATACACTGATATCCATTCCCGATGTGGGTTAACTTTAGGAACTAGGCACACTTAGGTCATCAGCCCAGATCCATACCTCCTCCATCAGTAGGGATAAGCACACACATATAATGTAAAAGTAATGGGTTTTTGAATTTTCATTTATCGTATGGCTTTTAGAGACATGAGTGTCCGAGGACATGTTCGGCTCGACTGGTCCAGGGCTGAATGATATTGACGGAACTGTTAAAAAAATTTTATTTATTTTAAAGCATTTTCAAAGCGCTGCAGAAAAGACAGTTTAAATACCAAAGAGCTGTTTAATACGTCTTTCAAAATAACTGCAACACTCGACTTGATATTGAAACAATTTGATGACTACCAATAAATAATAATAATAAACAATAATGACTGAATAAATAAAATATATAAATAAATAACATTACTCAGGTACATCTGCTGCAGGCCTTACCTAACCTCCTGAAAACGACTAAATAGGTAGGAACTGCACCTAGGTTCATAAATAACTCCACTGATTCTAAAATATCTAACTATATTCTCAATAAAATCCGTGCATGAGCACCTCATCTACACACCAAAATACACTTATAATACACCAACAAAAGATTGCTGAAAGACTCCATATTTACAACAACAACAACAACAACAACAATGAAAACAGTGGGAAACCGAAAGCGAGAACTAAGCCACCATTTGTAGTTAGTCCGTAGAACAATGTACACATATGTAGATAAGAACCCTTCACTGTCTCTGTATCAACACGACTTGCCGATTCTCGTAATCGGCACTTATAATATCACACAGCTACTGTATCTCGTAATACTGTATTCACTGACTTTAACAATTGTTGTAAATATATATACATTTGAGCAACACACGCTTGTCGATCCTGAACATAAATTATGGAAAGTCTGAGATAGCTTTCACCAACATGTAATGCAAAGTTGCCACAAGTGGTACACTACTTAATGCGTAAGCACAGACAACGTTCCACTAACGTTTGAAGTCCAGTCCAGTATAGTGCAGCAGTGTCACTCCAGTACCGTATATCCAGTTTCACTCCCGTACCGTGTGACCGCACTACTTCATCCCCGTACAGTGTGTGGTCTCCTTCCTTCTCGTACAGTCTGTCTGGTTCCCGCCGTTTGATCAACCTTTATAGACATCAGCATTCCCCTTCCTCTCACATGATACGCCGAGATTGATCCTCTCCAGCCAATCACGAGTGATCCTCTTGTCAAGACCACGCCGTGAACTCATTCTTGGTCCCAAGACAAAAACAAACGCTGGGGTGTTTCACACGAGTCATAGAACTTTCCGAGTACAACAACAAGCTCATCTCATCACACTGGGATATATACATGACTCATAGAACTTCCCGACGACGACAACAACAAGTACATCTCATCAAACACTGGGGTAGACACATGACTCATCCAAATTACCAGAGTTCAACATAGCAATGTTTTCCCAGCCGTGGTACAAAACAAATTACTCATACTACATATATAGAGACCTCCCAGCTTACAAATATCAGTGACAAAATATACAACTGAAATACAGATAATAATAATAATAATAATAATAATAATAATAATAATAATAATAAATCGAATACTGACAATAATATCTCTCACTTCTACATATAGTGCGAGGGTGTGATATATGTACTATCACAATATACCTTCAAGTTTATGCCGTGTGAAATGAGACAAAATGCAGGGAAACACTACGTTTCGCGAGGACTTTCCTCTACTTCCTCGCAACCGACGACGACTGTTCTTACTGTAAGTCTCCGCGAAATCTAAAGTTTTTTTTCTCAATTCACACGGTATAAGTCCAAAAGAATCGTGTGTCAGTTATTGTGGACCACGAAAGCATCAGCCTGAATTTAACTCTAATACTTTTGACCGTTTGTTCACAAAAAATGTATTCATAGTACAATGTGTGTACCTCTAGACCTCTCCTATGTACACTCATCAATATAATTTATCGTGTTTCAGAATTAACTCAACTTTCAGCTCCTTGTACATTCTAGCAAGTGGGACGAAGGTTGTTAGTTGTGCGTATGCACATTTCAGTATGGCTTATGTCCTCCAATCAATCAATCAATCAATCAATCAATCAATCAATCAATCAATCAATCAATCAATCAATCAATCAATCAATCAATCAATCCTGATCTGCATTTAGGGCAGTCGCCCAGGTGGCAGATTCCCTATCTGTTGCTTTCCTAGCCTTTTCCTAAATGATTTCAAAGAAATTGGAAATTTATTGAACATCTCCCTTGGTAAGTTATTCCGATCCCTAACTCCCCTTCCTATAAATGAATATTTGCCTCAGTTTGTCCTCTTGAATTCCAACTTTATCTTCATATTGTGATCTTTCCTACTTTTATAAACGCCATTCAAACTTATT
The DNA here is from genome assembly GCF_040414725.1 of Anabrus simplex. Lineage (NCBI taxonomy): Eukaryota > Metazoa > Arthropoda > Insecta > Orthoptera > Tettigoniidae > Anabrus > Anabrus simplex. The sequence goes on from NC_090265.1 coordinate 141,549,978, forward strand.
CGTCCAGTACCATGAGTAATGAAATAACGATGTGTACGGGTTTACTGGGATTAATTATACCACACTTCAAACCAGTCCAGATTCATGTAAGTACAGAAAAAATAACATTGAATTCTAAATTTCCTCTCTCCTTTCAATCATTTCTGTATCTGAATCCAGCACTGAAGTCTAGATTTTACAGGACGGGTATCTGACACTAGCATTTACCCGCGGCTTTGCCCGCGTTTATTACTTCAACTGTTTTATACAATAAAAAATATTTTTTCCTTATAGAGCTTCCAGTTGAACTATATTATTGTCCTTCCAAATGGAGCTGAGATATATAGTGCGTTTACCTTTCCAACTCTTAAACAAACCATGTGCAGCTGACAATGGGAGAAGCAGCCTTTTCGAAGATGGAGTCCTACAACTTTAAGAGATTGTTCTTGTGCCTTGTTGATGGTCATAGCGAAACTGAAACAAGCGGGGAACTGCAGACATCTAAACTTAAACTGTATATCCGAAGAAATTATTCGATTCCGAGGAATGAATATTACTTCGCTCGCGGCATGCCCAATCATGAGAATGACTTCAATAATATTAGTCATCAGTTTCAGAGTCGTGTTCATTGCAGAGGGCAGGATTCTTATTCTTAAGAAGGATAATCGGTGCCACAATCGTCCGCTCTAAGTTGGAGGGTACTTCAGATGACTCCAAGTCTTTCAAAAGCTCTGCCGTGTAGTCGATAGACTTGTAACTTTGTAGAACATCGGGTAATTCTTGTAATAGTTGCTTGTTTTGACGCTGACAGCTTCATTTCTTGGAGCAAGAATTGCTCTTTGACTCAGCCATGCGTCTTAGGTGAAAACCTGTGCCCACTTATGAGAAATATTTCAGATCTTTGTCTGCCGTAGATTTGGCTGGGCATCGCACACACACACACACACACACACACACACACACACACACACACACACACACACACACACACACACACACACACACAGACAGACAGACAGACAGACAGACAGACAGACACTTCCTTTTATTATTATAGATTAATAAACTTGCGAGCAGCAATCACCTACATTTCGAGCAACTAACTCTGGTAGTTTTGCGTTACTGTTTATATACTGATCATGGGCCGATGACCTAGAAGTTAGACCCCTTTAAACAACAAGCATCATCATATACTGATCATATGCCATTTCATCTTCATTAGCACCTCAACAGAGGTTGGCGGCAGGAAGGACATCCGACCGTAAAACATCCCCGACCCTGTATGAGGATACGGGACTAAGGGACATTTGCGAGGCATCCAAACCACAAACTCGGTCGCCTTGGAGACACTCTAGCTACGAAGTTGCCAACGATGCTGGCTGTGAATATACAGTACATCATACAGCCAGCGTAACAATGTTGGGCATGAATTTGCTTGGACTGTATTTTCCTTTCTTCTTCTATTCATAAAGGTCATCTGATGCCCAAAGTATCCTAACACTGGCATCAATGCCTTCCATTAGCAATGTGGTGCCCTTGTTGTGAGACTACGTAACGCTATACATAATAACACTATAGTAATTACCGCCACAATCCCAGAATTCCACATAGATTTAAGTCGCCAACCTTAACTGCATCTGGCATTCTCTAATCTCTTCTACCAGGCCTCGATTATCAAGTTTGCTCCGCATCCTGTAGAAAAAAGTCAAGAAGAAAATTTTATTATTACTATACTAGGCCTATGTGTTAAATAAAGATAACCACTTTGTTAATGTCTTAAGCATCCAAAGTTTCATACTATGTTCATCAAGTAGGCAATCGCAGACAAACAAACGCGTTCGTCGACTTTGCCTTGTGCGATGCAACAAGTAAATTATCTCCACATCAAAGCAGTGCAATTTCATTAAGTGTGGAGTGCTGTAGTGGGTGGGCTGGTCGCAGTCCGGGTTCCCACAGCCTCACTGGACCGTGAAGTGATGCTGTGCGAGATGGAGTACCAACCTCGGAGCACCAACATACCATTAGCCGGCTACTCTCTTCTTTAACCACCTTCAGCTTTTGTTCTTTCCTCCAACGCAAACTGGGAACATTATCTTGAGTTGTGCATGTAAGAGACCGAATTCACAACTCTTTATCAGACAGAATCATATTTCTTAAAAATCAGAAACACCCCAAGCCATTCCTATGGAGTAAGGGCAGCGTCTTTGTCTCTTACCTAGGGGCCCGGCTGGATTAAGCCTATTCATTCTGGTCTAAGGGTTTGAATGAGGTTTACTCAGCCTCGGGATGTAAATAATGAAACTATCTGACACGATAGGCAGCGAACATGATCTAGAAAGCCACGAATATGGCTGATGAGGTCGTCGCCGCCAGATTATATTATACGTATATGTAGGGTTTCGGGCTGCCATGGCCTTTCCTGGACTGCACACGTCCAGGGTTATTTAAACGACTTATCGTAGTCTACAGATGATATATCGAATTAATTATGTCTAAATCACTGAATAAACAATAAAAAATTCCGAATAGAAAAGTAGAATGAAATACAGTAATGGAAGTACAAAGACCATGAAGAGGAAAACCGCGTATCTTATTTGAAAACATATGAATTGATCTCGAAGGACTCGCAAACTGTCTACTTGTATGGGAGTTTAGGTTCAAGAGGACAAATGTCATTCCGAGAACTGAAACGACACATTTATTTCGTCGATACACGATTCTGTCAAGATGATATTGCAGAATCTACTGTGTACATCTTATATCATAGTACCATTATTTCGATATGTAGACCACACTGTAAAAGATTTCTTCTCTATGAAGCAACAACCTTCGAAAGAAAATTACTTTATAAAAAAAATTGTTTACGTCGCACCGACAGAGGCAGGTCTTAGGACATCAGGAAGGAAGCGACCGGGCGGAAAACCATCCTCAGGACTGACGACAGTGGGGTTCGAACGTACCATCTCCCGAATGCAAGCAAACAGCCGAAATAAAATGGCCCCGAAGTACTGTTTCTACATCTGCACCTCAGAGCTGACATCAAGGTGGCCAGGTAAAGAATCAAGAGCAAGCAAGCTGCTGACATCCTGATCATGGCAACGGGACCTTCACGTTTACTTGGAATCCGAACCATAGGGACGTTGACTTTTCGTTTTAAAAATACAGCAAGTATTCACCGGAAATAGAAAGCACACAATTTTTAATAACATACCTAAATACTACACGTGGGAAAAAAAGAAGAAATACGGCTAAAGGAAGAATCACGAGGCACTGTACGTCGACATTTCGACAGATATATTTGTGTACCTATAATAGACATCCTGAAAGTTGACCTTTGTACTGTTCAACACAATACCTCTTAGGCACAGTGCTTACACAACAATTGAGGTATAATTTCATTTTCTACAGACAATAATTTACTTCGTAATCTAGTTATCATACTGTTACTTCAAAGTATCAAAATTCACATTTGTCAAGTTTTAACCCTCAGCTTGAAAATGCATTCTGTTCAATAGACTGCTTGTCTCCAGTTGGTTTCTTTTTCAAATTCACTCGCACATTCTAATTTTTTGTAGATTATTATAATCACTACAGTTTTTTAAAGTTTAGGAGTATCCTCTAGGCTGTGAATATAACACAATGATATCATCACGAACATGCAACTAGAGGTAATCTTAAGATAAGGGAGAAAATAGCCAAGAGTTACCACGAAGTACAACCCAATAATAAGTTTAAAGACAAAACAGTCATAATTATATAAACATTTGGTTAATTATAGAAATACAGATGATTGCATGTTTAAGACTGACTCTGTAAAAAGTCGAAAGGTTGAAGTTAAATATATGAAAATAATGCAAAATCTACTAAATCCATAACGAAATATGCAATGGATATTACAAGACATGTTTTTCCTATCAGTTTAACGTCATACTAACGCATAGATTTTCAGCGACGCAGGGACGGGGAAAGGCTAAGACTGCAGTCTTAATAAGGTTCAGTTCCAGAGTTTGCTTAGTGAGAAAGTGGGGAAACTCTGACTTCAGGTTTAAAATATTTCCAAAACTGCATGAGTGAACATTTAATCTACGGAGCGCTTCAACTCCACATTCAATATTACAATTATTGTGGATTTCTCAGGACCCTGGAACAAGACATCAGTCGATCACAACAGCAAGCATGAGTGATGTGTATTATAATGAGCTGCCATTTTATAAATAATGAGAAGTAGCAACAATTTATTACTGATAGTAGGCGGGTGATACGTGACAACATGTACCAGCAGTCAGCCATATTAGGAAGTAAATCACTTCACTTACAATACTGCATCATCTTTGAGTCCTCATTCGCCTCAGTAATCTAGCACTTATATCCTCTTACTTTCTTCCCAGGGGAAATGTTCATATACCGCTGTCCATATTAAACGTTTTGGTTCAAAAAAATGGTTATAAACTTCTACCATAGCGAATATGCTATATTTCTACTAAAACAAAAATAGCCAGGCATATCTTCTTGTTGGAAATAAAATAGTAATGCTTTTCTCCCTGGGAAAGGTCAAACTGAGTCACTATTTTAAACATCCCGAAGTTATATCGCTAAATAAATATTTATGGCACGCAGAAACATTCTGGGTACAGATGCATGGTGAGAAGCATCTGTGCCCTAAAGTAAATTTTGACTTACTTACGGTACTCCTATTCGAAGAAAAGAAAAAAGAACCATTAGTATAACACATTAACTTAGATTAAAGACTTATAAACAAAAAATGCACGCGTTCACACTCGCTGCATAGAGTAATTGGCTGGGCGACCACTTTCTATACTCAACGTTGAAAGATCGAATCCCAGCGCAGACAGCATGAGAGCAAACATAAGAGATACGTCTCGGCGGATCTATCAGCACGTTTAAGACCCTCTTTTCAGGGGAAATTTCCGGCAGCACTCCAGCGTCTCTTATAACTGACAGCAAGAAGTAACGTATATACAGGATGGTCGGAAACAACGTGAACCGAGTATATGAGCGTTGGATGCGAGGTCGTACAGATAAATAATTTGAAAAATTAATTCGATATCTCACGCCGTTATCGTTTTATCAGATGCTGAAGTTAGCCAATAAGATCGCTTCCAGGCGACTTCAAGTGGGTTTTGAGAGGCGGTGTTTCTAAATCTGTATGCGACTGAAGATTTACATGAGAGCACCAATCGAAGAAACAAAACATTTGCTATGAGAGGGATTTAAATATGGAGCCCCGAGCTGACAGGATCCCGCCATAACAAGCACGCTACGGTGAAACCGGCTGAAATTCACCGTGTTTTTGTATTTGGTGCTGATTTCTCGGCATGGCTCTGACACCGATCTTAAGCCACGTGCAGATTTAGCAACACCGAATAGCAAGGCCCTTCTAAATTCGCCCGCGAAGCGATCTAATTGGTTTCCGACCACCCTGTATAAGGGTTGCCCTAATGAACCTGAGACTTTAGTACGAGCGTCCTTATTCGAAGAAAGAGAACATTATGTTACGCGTCGGTGGATGGCTTGATGGTTACGTATGTCAGGAAGAAATCTGGAATCATCGGAAAGTGCTAGTGTGCTATTTGTACGTGAGGGAGCGAAGTGACCAGGTACAGTTTTGCCAGGAATTCGTATTGGGAACTTCATCATGGACGAGTAAGTAAGTGCCGAAACTATTGTAGGTCAGGCACAGTGGGCAGCCCAGTGAGGAAAATAACAAATAAACTCAGGGGATGCCGGTTCGTAAGCAATGGCGAGTTTGAGACGCCTCTGAAGAATGGTTCTGCCGGGGTATCCATAATCAGGTGGACCGCTGGGACACTTGCTTGAACAAACAAGTGACTACATTTAACATCACCCATGCATAACGCTTTACTTCCTTTATGTTCATGTATTCCAAACAATAAAACATTGTAGAAACCAACAAAAGTCTCAGTTATATTAGTGCAACCCTTATACAGTACATATAAAAGAGAGAAGTAAGGCACTGAGACACAATCTTCACCCAGGAGTGAGCGGCAATAGGTGTTACTAACATCAGATCCTTGAGACACATTGCTCTTCTCAACGGTGTTCTCTGCGCAAGGACAAAACCTATCAGGTGATCTTACAAAATAGAAGTATTGATCAGTCATTTATTGAAATGTTAGGTACCAATACCGGCATCAGTACGGAACACAGGAGATAAATTACTTCCAAGCTCGTCAAGAGTGGGATTTTTCAAAATAATAGGATCAATTACAGACATTTTAAAATAAGAAAATCTAGTGGAAGAACCCCGAGTTAGCCACTGCTCACCGCGTCTGTTCTTGCAGGAACCATTGTTAAATTGCGGGCACATAGAGGAAAGCGCCGTCGTCCGATGTGAATCGTTGGCATCTGTGAGACCATGTTCCATCTCCCCGAGGATGTGAAAGTCACAGAGGCACACGTCAGGGTCACAGGCAAGATATGCGTAGCACTCCTCACCTGCATGGTTGCAATGTGTCACAGGCAGGATTGGCAGTAGCCTAACGGGCATAGTCGTTGAGAAAAAAAAAAATCGGAGAGCAGTCCATGACGTTTTGCCTTTTCCGACGATTGCAACTTCCTGAATGTTTTGACAAAGCACTTAGCATTCACAATTGCTCCTTTTTACGGGAATTCTAATAGGGATGGCCCAAGTTGATCGAAAACTGGCATCATTACCTTAACCTGCACTAATCTGCATGGCCTTGGACTTCTTCGGTGAAGGGGAGTCGAAACGCTTCCACTGCTGGTTCTTCCTTTTTGTTACCGGTTGGTAATGACGACACCAAGTCCACCCCCTGCCACAATTTTTGACAAAGGCAGGCCACCATGTAGCTGATACTGCTGTAGATGCTGCAGAGCAATATGTGGCAACTCTTCAGTTCATCAAGATTACGAGGAACCCACCAAGAGCAGATTTTCCTGTACTGAAGCCTGCTGGCGATGATGTGATGAATGGTATCGTGACACAGATGAGATTCACCAGTACAGTGATGTCATCCACGGCGAGACGATGGCTGCCTCGAATCAACTCGTCCACACGCATCACAGCAATGTTCATCGCTTTCTGTGTTTGTCCTGGTGCTCGTTGTCGCTAAGAGCGTTCCACGCGAGAACTTGCGTCAACCTCACGTAACAATCACCGTACAATACTTTCATCCGCATACGAAAATCTGTGATATCGATATCGGCATTTCTGCCGTTAACACCTCAACATTGTCGCCTTACTTTTCGGAGATGTAAGCAGAAAACAAAACACTGCTGGCTCTCACCTGGTCTCATAAATGCCCGATTGGCGCCAAATCAGACAACATCCTGGGAAATCCGTACTAGCGAGCGTTATTTTGCTGGTACATAGTTCATATGCAAGCCGCGATCCCAGGATTTCTTCAACGAGCCGATGCATACAGTATGTAGAATATAAATGATGAATATCGATCGTAAAAGACAGCTTCGAAGTCCATCAAGTCAGTGCTCCTGCAAAGTTGTCAGGTAGTAGGTTCGATTCACAGGCTAGTACTTTTTGTTGTTGATTAACGCCGTTTACAGTTACTGTAATATGGCCGCATATCGAGTTCCAAAGAGTGAAGTTTTATTTGGTTCCGCAAAGGACCGTTTTTATCCGATGTTACGACATGGTCAACGTACTATTCATAGAAATAGTTCATGAGGAAATGACTAAGTGTTCTGATGTGATCAGTTAGGTGTGGATTATTATTTGTGTCCGTTGGACTCTGGAGGTTATGAATTCGAATCCCACCCAGAAAATGGTTTTCCTCAGTTTCTCATTTTCACCACTAGGCAAATGCCGGGACGGTATCTTAATAAAAGACCAAGGTCGATTTCCTTCCTAATCCTTCCCCCACCCATCCTTAGAGGAAAGACGCCAAGTCAGAGCGCATCCTTTGAAACCATTAGCAATTTTATTATTATTACTAGCAAATGTATCCGTGCTTCGCTACGGTATTCTACATTGTATACAGATATCGACGTAAATACTGTGCGTGCAGTAAATGAGATTGTTTTCAAATTGCATGTCTCTTAGCCTTATCCGAGAAATAGAATGGGGAGGTCCCCATACGTTGTTTCCAATGTAAAGTGAGGGTTGCGGAGTTGTGATGATAACGGCAGGCTCACTTGCCTACTGCCATTCACAATCGAGTTAGCAAGTTTACATTATAATTACAGGCCCCATTGCCTACTGCGCGGTCACAATCGATTTGGGGAGTTTTAGTTACAATGGCAGACCCATTTCCTACTTTCAGACAGATTATAGTTGAGGAGTTTTTATTATAATAGCAGGAAACTTCCCTATCACCAGTCAAAATTGAGTTGTGCAGTTATCATTATAATGACAGGCCCTTTTTACTGGTGCCAGCCAGCTTACTGCCAGTCACACAGAATTAGTGAGTTTCCTTGAAAATAGCAGGCCACTATGCCTAATGCTAGTCAAATTTTAGATTGGAACATTTGTTTATAATGGCGGGCACCCTGGCCTAGAGGGCAGGTATTTCTGGAGTCTGATTTTATCAGATTTGTTTTTTTAAATACTGATGTCAGATGAGACTGTGTTATACTCTTCGCGGAGATTTATGGAAATTGTGGAAAATATCATTAATTTGAAACTGCGTATTAACTCTATATCAATATTACTTTTCACTAGTATAAATCCATAACTGGATTTTGATAAAGGTGTTATGTGTCCATAAGTGTCACTTCGCTTGTAGTTTGTTCGTCCAACCTTTGTCCCGTTTCTCTTCTACGGTGTCGGGTATGAGGTGAGATAAATCGGTCATGGCGGGTTTTTAAGACCGGATGCCCTTCCTGATGTCAACCTTATCAGAGGTGTTAATGAGATGAAGTGAATGACGTGATATATGATAGTAGGAAGGGAGAGGGTGAAACCCGGTGCCGGCATATAGCCTACACCTGTCGAATAGCACCAAGGAGTCTGCTCAAGGCTTAACGTCGCCATCCGACGAACGAATCACCATCAACAGTGTCATATGCCCTCACCCCATATGAGCAATGCGGAGAGGTTTGGAATTTAATCCAGGCCTTTGGCACCCAATCTAGTGATTATAAATTGTATACCACCACTTCCCCTACCCTGCCGGCCAACAATCTGATGGTGAATTGTTTTTCGATTAACGGGACTCGAACCGGCTAACCACGGTGTCAGACCGTTTAGACCATCGCTTAAACGATCATGGCCACCAGGCGGACATTTGTCACTTCGCTTGTAATAAGTCCGAATATTACAAAACTTACGGAAAATAATTCCTCATTCGCAAAAACCTTCATTCAAATATTGCCCTGCGTGTTTTAGCGGAAATTGGAATGATTGTGCAACGCATCTTCACAACCACGTGTTACGGCGTGGGAGAAGAAGGCAATTACGGAAGAAGAGTCATCGAAGATATCGACGATGTTGATAATGAAGCTAGGGCCCGGATGTTTATGCAGTAATAGGTTAGAATGCAAACTTACTGAAGCTAGAGGATGGTTGCCTAGTTGTACTTCCTCTTAAAACAATAATCACCACCACTTACGGAAGCGAGTAACAAGTAGAGTCTACCCGCACGACGGTAATGCTATGAGGTTTCCATACACATTAGGGATTCAGCCCATTAGAACCCCTATAATTTTGTTAGTAGGAAATGTCGACTAGCCCGCTCTAGAGTGCTTAAAGCAGGCCGGCTGCGCCTGAATACTGTGTGCATGGAATAATGGAATAGGACCTCGGTTCTATTTTGTTGGTTTTCGGAACCCGAGGTAATGATTAATAGGGACAGGCGGGGGCATTCGTATTGCGACGTTAGAGGTGAAATTCTTGGATCGTCGCAAGACGGACCGAAGCGAAAGCATTTGCCAAGTATGTTTTCATTAATCAAGAACGAAAGTTAGAGGTTCGAAGGCGATCAGATACCGCCCTAGTTCTAACCATAAACGATGCCAGCTAGCGATCCGCCGAAGTTCCTCCGATGACTCGGCGGGCAGCTCCCGGGAAACCAAAGCTTTTGGGTTCCGGGGGAAGTATGGTTGCAAAGCTGAAACTTAAAGGAATTGACGGAAGGGCACCACCAGGAGTGGAGCCTGCGGCTTAATTTGACTCAACACGGGAAACCTCACCAGGCCCGGACGAGCCGACCGATTGATTTTGATCTAATAAAAGCGTCCCTTCCACTTCTGGTCGGGACTCTGTTTGCATGTATTAGCTCTAGAATTACCACAGTTATCCAAGTAAAGTGGTACGATCTAAGGAACCATAACTGATTTAATGAGCCATTCGCGGTTTCACCTTAATTTGGCTTGCACTGAGACATGCATGGCTTAATCTTTGAGACAAGCATATGACTACTGGCAGGATCAACCAGGGAGCTGGCTGGCTCGAGAGCCGAAACCGAGCGTCGTAGCCCGCCGCCGACGAGTGCGGCCTGCGGGACACAGACTTGCTTTGCTCCGTTGGCCGACCGAGTGGCCGCCAACTAAAATTTCATAGGCCGCCGAGCACGGGCTCTCACCCGGCCGGACGGGCCTTCACTAGGGATCGGGTCCCTTCACCATCCATCGTCACATCTCCACTTCGACCGCTGCCGAGGTCGGCAGGACCGTACGAGAGGCGTACGATGCTACATTTTCACGCCCGAGCAAGGGCGAGCGGTTACCAACCTACCACATCCAAGGAAGGCAGCAGGCGCGCAAATTACCCACTCCCGGCACGGGGAGGTAGTGACGAAAAATAACGATACGGGACTCATCCGAGGCCCCGTAATCGGAATGAGTACACTTTAAATCCTTTAACGAGTATCCATTGGAGGGCAAGTCTGGTGCCAGCAGCCGCGGTAATTCCAGCTCCAATAGCGTATATTAAAGTTGTTGCGGTTAAAAAGCTCGTAGTTGGATTTGTGTCCCACGCTGTCGGTTCATCGCTCGTCGGTGTCTAACTGGCATGGTTCGTGGGACGTCCTGCCGGTGGTGGCGAGTCGAAAGCGCGCGGCCGCCGTGGTTATCCGCGTGCGGTTCCTGCGCGCCGTAGGCGGACCCCGATGAAATCCTACCGCGGTGCTCTTCATTGAGTAACATAAATTCTAGGGGTTCTAATGGGCCGAACCCCTAATGTTTATGCAAACCTCATAGCACTACCGTCGTGCGGGTAGACTCTACTTGTTACTCGCTTCAGTACTGTAAGTTTGCATTCTAACCTATTACTGCATAAACATCCGGGCCCTAAATGACAAACATCCTCACCACATCCTACCACTGTTTGGCGACAGTGGCCGTAAAAACCTGAGCTCTGGTAAATAACCGAAGTTGGAAACTTTACCCATTCTATTCTCCAACGTATATCCGTGTTAACTATACAAGTATAACCCATTGTTTTCATACTAAATATGTATATGCAGCTGCTTCAACAATTCCAACTGAACAACAAAACTTTATCAAGCATATTCTTAAAAATATCAAATTCGTTATAAAACGACACGATACGGGTAATTCGCGATTGTGCTCATAATTCACTTTTGGATCCCATTTCGCGAGTGTCGCGATTGTTTCATCGACATATAAATCAGCACCCCTTGTTCGCAAACATTAGTAAAAATAATCTCTTCATCTAACATGTGATCTCCACAAATAAACTTCTTCACATTTTTATTATCGTCTAAGTAGAGCCAAGTGCTGATTTTACTTTTCTTAAAAAAGAAAATGGCCAAAAGGACATACCGTATTTACATAAATAGTTTTGAATACCGGAAAAAAATGTTTATATAAAGCTATATCAACTTATGTGCCGGCCCCGCGGTGTAGGGGTAGCGCATCTGCCTCTTACCCGCAGGTCGGGGTTAGATTCCCGGCCAGGTCAGGGAGTTTTACCTCGATATGAGGGCTTGTTCGAGGTCCACTCAGCCTACGTGATTACAACTGAGGAGCTATCTGACGGTGAGATGGCGTCCCCGGTCAAAAAAGCCAAGACTAACGGCCGAGAGGATTCGTCGTGCTAACTACACACCTCATAATCTGCAGACCTCCGGGCTGCTGCGCCGTGTTTTTTTTAAATATCAACTTACGTGCCAAATGCCATGCTCTTGTCTAAAACAAAAAATAAATAGCAAATGATAAGAAATATTGATTTAAAAATCGAAGGAACTTCCTTGTATCATATCCTAGGACCTACTGAGATTATTGAACAAATATTTTATCATTGTTGTTACTTTACTGCTAATTATATCACGGATATCTTTCTCAAATTGGAGGTGGAAAGTATGCCTAGATTTGTTTGATTCGATATGGAATGGCTCTGCTTTAGACTGGACGTATTATAATTAAGTTTAAGAAAGCGGAGTGACAACTCGATCAATTATATCAAAAATGTGGTTTTGCGGATAGGAAGACCTTCCACTCCGGGGAAAAAGGGATGAAGCTTCTGTTTTAATAGCCCTCCTAAATTTTAGAACTGAATCGGGGAATAAGGTTTTGAAGGATCATTTGGTACTGAAAACTGAAACTACTTGTACATATTACACCGAATCCAAAATAAATATATTCGAAGATTAAATGACCGATGTGAACCACACAACTGCCGTTTCTGTGTTACGTGGTGAGACTGTTGATGTTAGTACTATGGAACAATGAACAATACTAGCGTTTGGTATATGCATTGAAAAATTCCCACAACGATGATTTGTGAAGAATTCTTAGAGTATGTACCGCTGAAAGAGATAAACTTTAAATGCATTCCAAAAACTATTAATGAATTCCTAGAAAATTATGATTTGTATTTACACCGACTCGTTGGCCAAGGAAATAACACTACCTGCAATGGCTTGTCATAGCGATGTTCAGAATTTAATTATAAGTATACAAACAAACCCTATAGCGCAACAGCCCTACATGGACTTTGGCTTACGAAGTGACCGCTGCTTAACTCGAAGCCCTGCAGATTACGAGGTGACGTGTGATTAGCGCGTCGATTCCGTTATTCTTAGCATTCTAGGCCGGAAATGGCAAGTAACCTATGGTGTTTTTCCTTCATTGTATCAATCATAATTGTATGGTGCCAACGAATTGAGAAATATCGTTGGGGCGGCGAAGGAAATAATGTCTCAGTGAGTACTTTACGGTGGAACATAATTTCCAATAGGTATGCCTCCATCTGGCGAAACATGTTAGTTGATAATGTTCAAAAGAACCAGGATATTTTCTCAAAACTTCCAGATTATCGTACGAGTTCTGAAGAGCTTCCAGAGAATGTACTAAATTCGAAGACGAAGGTCAGACCATGAGGAATTAGGGATTGGAATAATTTATCAAGGGATACGTTCGATAAATTTGTAAGTTCTTTGAAATCATTTAAGAGTTTTTTTTTTTTTTTTTTTTTACGACTTGCTTTACGTCGCACCGACACAGATAGGTTTTATGGCGGAGATGGGATAGGAAAGGCCTAGGAGTGGGAAGGAATCGACCGTGGTCTTAATTAAGGTACATCCCCAGCATTTGCCTGGCGTGAAAATGGGAAACAACGGAAAACCATCTTCAGGGCTGCCGACAGTGAGGTTCGAACCCACTATCTCCCGGATGCAAGCTCACAATCGCGCTCCCCTAACCGGTCATTTAAGAAATGACTACGTAAATTATTGATAGAGGATCCGCCACCTGGGAGGCAGCCATAACTATAGATCAATGATAACTAATATACTGACTGATTGATTGACTGATTGATTGATTGATTGATTGATTGATTGATTTGATTCCAAGCAATAATGTGACTATATCAGGATTGCCATTTATTTCGCCAACCCTAGGATGTAAAAATGGCCATTCGATACGAGGCTAAAAGATCAAAAGCGATTCAATCTCATCGCAATAATGCTTAGAAAGCTCAACAAACTTGTGAAGAACTGGACATTGAATTGAAACGTCCTCTATAGTCAAAGTGGTTGTAAATGACATAAAATCATGTTCTTTGCGGAGAAATTTTACCGAACTTAACGCAAAGGTATTGACCGCTGTTACTAAATTACGGTGTGTCAAGACGTTGAATCGATCGAGAAGACATGCTTTGGTAGACTGTGCATGTTCAGCATACACGGTATAGTATGTATGTTTGATCATAAGCCCTAAGGCTGGTTGGATCCTCAACAGCTCCGCCATCAGCTGTCATAGATGGCCTAGGCATCGCTGAAGAGGCGTACTAGGGAAATGAGGAGTGAGGTGTTTCCTGTTGCTTTCCTCACCGAGGCAGAAGTTGCTATTACATATCAGTCTGCCAAGCCCACTGAAATGCATGCATCACCCGACCCTATGAGCAACTTTTTCACACCATTCATAGCAGGGACTGGCTGCATAAGGAATGGCATTACTAGGGTTGCTCATACCCAGTCACTTTCATATTGTCAAAGCCAAGGATAAGACTGAGACAGATCAATGAAAGTAACAAAATTGCTCTAGCCTATACCAGAAGACTTCGTGGTATAGGAAGAAAGTTAAACAGAACGCTGAATTATTTGACAAATATGACGTGCGATTTTGGAGAGCACCGATGTATTACGTTTATGTTTCGGTTTCAACATTGGGTTTTCTAAAGTAGATTTTCGTAAGTCGTATTACACATGTTAATTAACAGTTGTTAATTACTCTCAACTGAAGTAAAAAAACAACAACTTAATTTTACTCAACTCTCTATCCTGTAGATTTTCCCTTCCCCATTTATTTCATTACCCAGTGGGGTGCACGGTGCTCTCACTGAGCATATACGTCACGTATGATACGAATAAATTCACATTTATGAACGGACCAACAGCTCTACTTTCTAATACAGTATACTTTTTCAGCGGAGGACATAAACGTTGCATGGACGATAAAAACAACAAAATAATAATGCACCTCTGTACAGAACAGTAGTAATACTGACCATTAATGTTCATGAGTACTGTATAATCTGCTGCGTGTAGGTAGAGAATGGATTCGATGGTTGAACCCGGTGGTAGTAAATGAACAGGGCATTGGAAGCTGTGACGCAGTGCAAGTGTAGTCCATAATGTGCACATGTGAACACTGCGGCCAGGGAATACAAAGCACTTCTGGCCAGGTAACGCGGCAGTTAATATGCTGGCTAGAATTCGCCCGCAACATGGCACCGGCCGGCTTAATAATGTGTGACAACTAGCCTAATTGAGCTCCACCTGACAGACGGAATGAAACTGTGAATATCATCAAAAGATAATGCAGCTAAAGATGTGTTAAATAGGGGTTTGACGACAGTCCTGTATAGTAATTTTCATTAGAGGTCTGCTCAAAATCTCAGAGAAGAGAAAGAAAATATGATTACAACCATGCTAAAAGAGCACTAAATAACCACAATTTCCACTGCATAAACTTGTACTTTATCAACTTATGATTAATGTGTTTTTATAGCCAACATGGTCACATTTATATATACCGAGATAATTAATATTTAACGAGTTGTTCCCTATGAAACTTACTACCAATAATACAAATAACAACAGCACGAAAACTTCTTTTTTTTGTTAGGGGCTTTACGTCGCACCGACACAGATAGGTCTTATGGCGACGATGGGATAGGAAAGGCCTAGGAGTTGGAAGGAAGCGGCCGTGGCCTTAATTAAGGTACAGCCCCAGCATTTGCCTGGTGTGACGAAAACTTCTATCAACAGACTTGTATACAGGTCCTATAAAAAATGTAAGGACACTGCATATTTCATGGACATGATTCCTGTCCTTAAATTATGGTCTCAGGCATAGCCTATGACTTTTCAAAGGAAACAAATACATATGTAGAGGAACATCTGCAGATATTGTCATTAAAATATTACTCTTTGTTTTGAAGTTACTAAACATTTTACTTATTATAGTTCCAAAGAAAATAGCTATTTTTCTAATACTTTAGGAGATCTGTAGAGTGCAATACAGGAATTACATTAATAATCTTTGTTATGGAGAAACAATGATACCTGTAGAATATTTATAACTGTAATCGAGAAAAAGAATATGTTTCAATTTAAAAATGTCCCCCGCTTTATAGCTCGCAACGGAACCACAGAAAGTGCTAAAAAAAGAACCATTCCTTGATCTTGGCTGAACAGGAGAACCCTGAAGCTACCGAGATAGTTTGTGTTACGTTGTAGTGTAAATGTCACCTGAAAGTGTTTTTTTATATATTATTTTCACACCAGGAAAATGCTGGGACTGTAGCTTAATTAAGGCCACTGTCACTTCCTTTACACTTCTAGCCATTTCCTATTCCATCCTCGCCGTAAGACTTATATGTGTCCGTGTGACGTAAAGAAAATTGCAAAAGAATAAACTACAAGTAACGTCGTATATAAGGAAATCCTTCAATAAATATATACCCCACTGACCGTCATGTCTTGACAGGTTTCAGCTATTAATTTAATTAATATCTCTAGTTTAATTCTTACTCTGGTTTCGTCATTATTTTCATACAATCTCAATGAAGAAAGCTTCACACGTCATGGATGGAAGTACACATTATTATTAGTACGCTACCTGAGCTGACTGGCATGTGATATCTCTCTCTCAAAACTTTCCAATAATGATGATGGTGGTGGTGATGATCTGTGATTCATTTGAAATACTGTATCTCCGCTTAATAATGGAGACCTCGTATGTAACAATAACCTGCTTTTACAAGAGAGCGAAAAAGCTGTCTTGATGGATAAAAATGTAAAAAAATACGCCAATTACGAACGATGAATTACATTTTGTAACAATATTGATCAGTACAAAAATATGTTTTTCTTTTAAGATTTTCGTTTTGCAGTTACAAGGTATCTGCAGACAAGTGTTATAACAGGCTTATATGATAAACGAGATAAAGGTGTTGGTTCCTTTTAAGCAATTCTATTGGATGTTTTAGTACGTGGTTCCACAGAACGATCCGGATGCTTCTTATAGCCACAACAAAACAATAAAACAAAAATTTGGAAAAGTTGCACATAGGAGGTTTCCATTCTTAAGCGACGATATATAGTGAGTGTTCCATAGTGAGCAAAGAAGTGGTATTATTACTTTATTATATTATTATAACTTTATTTTTTATATTCTTTTCCATTGTTGGATGAGCTAGTGAGTGGTTGGCTGTTCCAAGAACTCTGTCTTATCTTAGTGACAAAGTAGTTAATAGTTGTAGAAATTTAGCAAAATTTGGGTGTGTGATACATTTGGTTTCACAAATATTGGTGTTTAGTGTTTGTTTGTAGTAAATGAGATTGGTGGTATTTATTTACAATTTTTACACTGAGTAGTTCCATAGGCGTTCGCTATATAGATTACAAGGTGTAATTTAGGACTGCGTGAAAGAAGAAATTTTTTTTCAAATATTATTATAAAAATATCAGTAACTTTGTTGATAAAATACTTACAAAGACGGGATATTAAAAAAGAGTCGTAACTTTGGCAGCGGTTATTTTAGAGCAGTCAACTGACAGGGTATTTCAAATAGCAGTTTAACGGTTCCACCTATCACGAAGGTAATAACGTCTTTAAATAAAGCGATACTGTGGTAAATTTTGTTTAAAGAAAGGATTTCAACAGAATATACAGTATTTCACTGGGAAAATAGTTAACAGTCGTTGTATTGTTACGGATTATTGTCGCTCTTCATATTCAATTATTGCATTGTTGCCCACAGTCATGAACAAGGGGTGAAGTGTAGTCAAGAAAAAATAAATAAAAATCAGCTGATTCTTGTATTCCGATCATTTGCAGTTCTGAGTAGATAGTTAAAGTACCCTCGATCTTTCAGGATTTATGAGCAGTTAGCTAATAACAATCGAGTTCCTATGTCCCAATAATTGCAATTCAAGTCCCTGGCGTAGTTTTGACAGAAGTGTTTTTAAGAGACTTTGTAGACAACCTTGTATTTTTCAGCACTTTTATTCTCCGTCCCGTGGAGTACAGTAGGGCCCACGAGAGTTGAAGTCTGACGTTTGGCGCCACCTGCGAGAAAAAGTTGACTAACGCTGCTCGAAAATGGGTTGTTGCTATGGCAACAATAACAGAGATGCCACATTTAAGGACGCTATCGCCACGTGGGTTGGCTTGCTCTCAGTCGCTTTTGTGATAATATTCGTAGTAGAACTGTGTTAGCTGCGTTAGTTGTTGCTGGTTTATGTAATTATTGACATGTTTGTTTCCTGAATATTATTTTCGTTGTTATTTTTTGTTGTTAGTTAATCAGTGGCTAGTTGTACAGTTCTATTCTCTATCTGATACGCACATCTGTTGGGGTTATTGTCAGGTTAGTGAATATGAAATCTCGTATTTACCAGCAATAACATGTTCTGTCATAAATGCCGAAATTATTAACACAAGCTTAGGAACAGGTCAAAATTTATTGAATTCCATTAGGCCAACATAGTTGATTAAATATTCAGCCTGTATGACAGAGTGATATGCCGCAGTTTGAGGTAACTATGGCAACGCAGCGTACTTCGTAGTTCCCGCTTTCGCCGCTCAAATGTCAAGACTTCAACTCTCGTGGGCCCAACTGTAGTGAAAATAATATTAATCCACCAGCTGTAGACTAATAATCACATAACCAAAATTCAGTTGAGAATTGCAGTGTAGATATTGTATATTAGATAGTATCTTGCCCGTTATATTCGTGTGTATCTTTGTGTACGGTAACCCTTTCGATACTTTAGCAATTTAACCAAACGGCAGGTTTCATTTCCTTGATTAGGTCTTCCGAATTTCAAGCTTTACGCCAAATTGCAATTTTCATTTCTATTTGTACTTAGTAATAACCTATTGTAATTAGGATACTTCTGAATGTACCGGTAGTTTAAATATTATCGTAGTGTACGGTATTGTAGTAACCTATTAGAAATTAGAGTGCTTATTCTATTATTTTGAGTAGTCTTGCGAACTTCAAACTTTAATTGTAATTTCCATTTCTGTTTGTGCTTAGTAATAACCTGTTGTAATTAGGATACGTCTAAACATAGTTTAAAACAATTTTAGTGTATTGTAGTATCTGAACATAGTCTGAACGTAGTTTAAAATTATTGTTGTGTATTACAGTATCTTATTATACATTAGTGTGTTTATTCTACCACTGTGAAACATTTGTGTAGTATAGTATCCATGGTATGTGTAGTAACTCTGTTATAGTAATTAGGGTAGACTTAACTGCAGTTTAGAATTGTGTAATTCTTTGGTTTTCAGTAATTAACAACAATTTTCATTCTGTTAGGGTGTTGTAGGAAAAAATATTTTGTACAACTAAGTAGTATTGTAGTGTGGTAGTAGCAGCCTATATTAATTACCTTATTGTCGTGTGATCTTTGTAAACTATCCTAGACAATAATTCTTTCTTCTCATTTTTATTTTGCACAGAATAAGTTATCTTATTTTTCCTTTTATTTTCATTTTTCCGTAAAAATGGCTACGGAGTGCAAGTGTAGGAACTGTGGATGTGGCCAGCCATTGAGGAGTATGAAGGAGAAGTTGGAAAGTTTGAGGGAGATAATTAGGATTCTCTCAGAGGACAGGAAGGAAAGTAGGCCTCCCTCAAAAAATGTACAGGAAACTAGGTGTAAAAGAGGAAAGGGTGAAAAAGGGGGAATTGTAGAAGACAGGTGGTCTAATGCTCTAAGGGGAAGGAGATTGCAGGCTAAGGGCTCTATTCAGGATCAGAATTTAGGACAGGTGTCTGTGAGAAATCGGTACGAATCACTGCAGGTAGAACAACCGAGGGAAGGTGAGGAACAGGGAACTGTTGCTGAGATGTGTGGAGGTAGGAGGAAGGGAAAAGGTAGGAAAGGGAAATGTAGTGAAGTGGAAAGGAAAAGACAGGTGGAACAGGGTCATAGGAGGGAGAGAAGGGAGGAGAAAGTAGGTTCTGCAGCTGTCAGGAAAGATAGGGCTGACCAGGAGGGGAGGGGATCAAATAAGGTGGGAAGGGTTGAGAGTCTGGTCATGGTGGATTTCATTGTTAAGACATGCGGGGAAAGTGTGTGGAGGGAAGGGAACCAGGGTAGAATGTTATCCAGGAATTAGGTTGAGGCAGATGTTGAGGAAAGTAGAAGAGGAGGAGGGAAAGGAGAAGGTGGTAGTATTTCACGTTGGTACTAACAACGTAAGAAAAGCAGGAATAAGTACCAACATAGTTGGGGATGTGTGGGATCTGGTAAATGCAGCACGGGTGAAGTTTAAGGAAGCGGAAATTGTTATCAGTGGAATAATGTGTAGAAGGGATACTGACTGGAAGGTGATTGGTTATTTAAATGAGTCTATGGAGTGGGTATGTGGGAAATTAGGAGTGAGATTTTTAGATCCTAATGGGTGGGTAGTAGATAGGGATCTGCGGTCAGATGGCCTTCACTTAAACCGCGGTGGTTACGAAATTTGCTTAGAAGGGTTATAGGGAGGTACGTTCAAGGAAACGGGGTGGCCTAGGGAGCGGTGATAAGGGTACAGAGAACTGGAAGTCAAGTAGCGATGGCATAAAAATATTAGTGTTCAACTGTAGAATTACTGTGAAGAACGGAATTGATTTACGTAATTTAATAGATGTTATACTTACCAGATATTGTATTTGTTGAGGAATGTGCAAACAGATTTGTACCTTTAAAGGTGGTAACGAATTGTAAAGATCCACTATATTATAACAGAGAATAAAGATACTAAGAAGGGGGTGCAGGCTGGAAAGAAATATATTTAGAAATGGCTGTGGAAGTAGAAGAAATTGAAGGAACTTATTAGGAAATTGAATCTAGCAAAGAAGTCAGCTAAGGAAAACATGGTGGCAAGCATTAATGGGCGGTCATACAAATTTAGTGGCTTTACGTCCCACCGACACGGATAGGTCTTATGGCGACGATGGGATAGGAAAGGCCTAGGAGTTGGAAGGAAGCGGCCGTAGCCTTAATTAAGGTACAGCCCCAGCATTTGCCTGGTGTGAAAACGGTAAACCACGGAAAAACATCTTCAGGGCTGCCGACAGTGGGATTCGAACCCACTAGGCCTATCTCCCGGATGCAAGCTCACAGCCACGCGCCCTTAACCGCACGGCCAACTCGCCCGGTCATACAAATTTAGTGTATAATGAAAGAGTATGTATAGGTACTTTAAGGCAGAAACAGGTTCCAAGAAGGATATTCCAGGAATTATTAATTAACAAGGGGAGTATGTATGCGAGGATCTTCACAGCCAGGCTGTAGGCGAAGTATTTAGTCAGCAGTATGTAAAGATTGTTGGTTACAAAGATAATGTCTAGATGAAGGAGGTGTATATACTAAAGAAGTATTAAAATTTACCTATGATAACAAAGACATTTACAGTAAGATACAAAAGTTGAAAATTTAGAAAAGCGGCTGGATTTGATAAGATTTCTGGGGATATACTAAAGACTACACTAAAGATGGGGGCTTCATTCATTCCATTCCTGACCCGGTCGAATGACTGGAAACAGGTTGTGGATTTTATATACTAAAGGCAATGGGTCGGGATATAGTACCATATCAGAAGTACTTATTTGATTATTGTTTGCATGAAGGAGCTATACCAAATGAATGGAGAGTTTCCATAGTAGCCCATGTGTATAAAGGAAAGGGTGATAGACATAAAGGTGAAAATTACAGGCCGGTCAGTTTGACATGCAATGCATGTAAGCTTTGGGAAAGCATTCTTTCTGATTATATTAGACATGTTTGCGAAATTAATAACTGGTTTGATAGAAGGCAGTTTGGATTTAGGAAAGGTTATTCCACTGAAGCTCAACTTGTAGGATTATAGCACGATATAGCAGATATCCTGGATTCCGGAGGTCAATTGGATCGTATCGCGATTGACCTATCTACGGCATTTGATAGGGTAGATCATGGGAGAGTAATGGCAAAAATGTGTGCAACTGGACTAGAAAAAAGAGTGACTGAATGGGCTGCTATATTTCTAGAAAGTAGAACTTAAAGAATTAGAATAGGCGAAGCTTTATCTGTCCCTGTAATAATTAAGAGGGGAATTCCTCAAGGCAATATTACTGGACCTTCATGTTTTCTTATATATACACCAATGATATGTGTAAAGAAGTGAAATCAGAGATGAAACTTTTTGCAGATGATGTTATTCTGTATGGAGTAATAAATAAGTTACACGATTGTGAGCAACTGTAAAATGACCTCAATAATGTTGTGAGGTGGACAGTAGGCAATGATAAACGGGTTAAAAGTCAGGTTGTGAGTTTCACAAATAGGAAAAGTCCTCTCGGTTTTAATCACTGCGTTGATGGGGTGAAAGTTCCTTTTGGGGATCATTGTAAGTACATAGGTCTTAATATAAGGAAAGACCTTGATTGGGTAATCACATAAATATGATTGTAAATAAAGGGTACAGATCTCTGCACATGGTTATGAGGGTATTTAGGGGTTGTAGTAACGATGTGGAGGAGAGGGCATATATAAGTCTCTGGTAAGACCCCAACTAGAGTTTGGTTCCAGCATATGGGACCCTCACCAGGATTACTTGAATCAAGAACTGGAAAAATCGAAAGAAAAGCAGCTCAATTTGTTCTGGGCGATTTCCGACAAAAGAGTAGGGTTAAAAAAATGTTGCAAAGTTTGGGCTGGGAAGACTTGAGAGAAAGGAAACGAGTTGCTCAACTAAGTGGTATGTTCCGAGATGTCAGTGGAGATATGGCGTGAAATGACATCAGTAGACGAATAAGTTTGAGGGGCGTCTTTAAAAGTATGAAAGGTCACAATATGAAGATAAGGCTGGAATTCAAGAGGACAAATTGGGGCAAATATTCGCTTATGGGAAGGGGAGTTAGCGATTGGAATAACTTACCAAGGAAGAGCTTCAATTAATTTCCAATTTCTTTGCAATCAGTTAAGAAAAGGTTAGGAAAACAACAGACAGGGAATCTGCCACCTAGGCGAATGCCCTAAATGCGGATCATTAGCGATTGAAAGAATGTCTATGGGTAGTTGTTTATGTTGCTTCAGGTAAGTTGTGTGATACTGTGATCAACGTCGACTGAATTTAGTCTAAGTAATTAATGCAGGTTATTTATAATGTCTACACGGGGCATGTATTTGTTCAATTAAAAAAATATGTTAAAGAAATAAAAATCCTTAACATGGCAAAATAACCCAACAAAACACAAGTATACTCCTTTGTTTCTTCCCTCACTGACGTACCATTCCTCACAAAATAACGTCTGTTCGACTTCATAAATATGTGGGGAATTTGAAACTATCTTTCTTTGAAATCTTTATACAATAGATAAAGTAAACATCAGAAAAGTATCTTCAAAGACATTAAATAAAATAGCAAGAGGAAAGTTAAACACGTACTCAGGAACCTCTTTAGTTGTGACCATGATGCAATAAGTAAATATTTGTCAGCATGAAATATTTCTACAGGAGAGCTGGGAATTTTTACAACTGGATTATATCATCCAAGCAAATATTCGGCTATCTAAGAGGTTTCACTGAATGCCTTTTATACAGTACAATACACAAAGAAGAAAAACTGCAACCGTGGCCTGAAAAGAACCTAACAAGACAAAGGACAACGTAAACATGCCAAGCTCGAACAAAGCTTTAGGTACTTGTGAACAAAGGCTTGCATCCACAGCACTTCAGCAAGAATACCACAATTAAGAGGGTGACATTAATGAGCTGTTGGGATGGTAAAATAAATTGCCTTTGGAAGGTAAATCAATATACCTACATACGTACATCCTCAATACATGAATGCAGCGGCACTTCTAGGTCACAACCGGGATCACAAGATTCTTCCGAACCGCTATTCATACACACATCATATTACTACAGTGCTAAAAAATGTACATATTCTGATAAAGTGGAGAAGCCTCCGTGGCTCAGACGGCAGCGCGTCGGCCTCTCACCGCTGGATACCGTGGTTCAAATCCCGGTCACTCCATGTAAGATTTGTGCTGGACAAAGCGGAGGCGGGACAGGTTTTTCTCCGGGTACTCCGGTTTTCCCTGTCATCTTTCATTCCAGCAACACTCTCCACTCTCATTTCATAGCATCTATCATTCATTAATAAATCACTTTGGGAGTGGCGACCCCATCGTACTAACAGCCTATATCTGCTTCATTCATTACATCCCTGACCCGGTCAATGACTGGAAAACAGGTTGTAGGTTTTCATTTTTCTGATAAAGTGCACTTTTTATTTTTATGTGCATGCACGTACATTATAGAGAGGGGTCCAGAAAAATGTAAACACTTTTTGATGGTCAATGTTAATGTAACAAAATGGCATACCGTTACAATTCTTGACAGGGGAAGGTTATTTTATGTGTTCAAAGGGGCCCCCATTAGCAGCCAAACAACGTCAATGCCGCTGAACTCCTGACCAAAATACGACTGTCAGTGTTGCCGGCGTGATAGCCACACAGGACGCCCCGATAATTTCTCGTAGCTCATTCAGTGTTCTGTCGATAAACTTAATTTTTCACCCCGATTCATAGATTTCTGAGGTGATGAAGCTGGACTTGTTGATGTTTTTGGTCGGCCAGACCTTTCCTTATGCACATCACCTTTCCTTATGCACATCCTAAACAGTACCGTCGGCTTCAAATTTATCCCAAATACGACAAACTGTTGTACGTGTTGGCGGCTGAGTTCCGTACACACTACGCACTGCCGTTGTACCTCCATCATATTTTCGTACTTTCAGTACCACTTTAATACGGCCTTGCGTTATTCAAACGACACTGCACTGTCATCTAGTAGAAAACGCGCGCCTAGATTGCTGCGCCATTCACGTGACCATCATTTGTTGAGAAAACAATGAACTACGCTACCGCGCAAGAATTGCGGGGATATCTAATTTTGTTCTAAAGATATTAACTATCAAAGAGAGTCTAGATTTTTCTGGACTCCTCTGCGCATTACGAAGGGAATACAGGGCGTTTGGGAAATAAGCACAAATACTTTTTTTCTGCTGGTTATTGGTAAAGCCCTGACTGGGCACATGACGTCAAAACAATGTCCTACAGTATGTTAAAATTAGAAATGAAGTTTAAATGTTGATGTTTGTAGCTGCTCAGGTAGTATTTAATGACGAGCGACTTACGGCTTTGCTGGCATGCATTACAATATTTTCCAATGTAAAAACGTTAGCTTCTTGTACGTAGAATGTTTTCGTACAACGTACACATGTATACTACCTGAAGCTGCAGTACAGAGACGTACTTAGAATTGCTTCTTACACATTACGTATGCAAACTGTTTGAAACATGGTACGACGAGTGATATAAGCCGAGGGGCAAACGAAGCTACTACCTACCTCGCGAACATCGCACTCTATTAACAAAAAATAAAAAAGTACGAATTACGGACATTCAACCCCACCTTTCGTAAGGTTATTTGAAGTTATCTCCCAAACACCCTGTACACACACACACACACACACACACAGAGAGAGAGAGAGAGAGAGAGAGAGAGAGAGAGAGAGAGAGAGTCAGCAACAGGAGCACAACAAAGGCATAGAGTTGGTAATGAGGGAATTTGAACATAAAATTATCGTTCATTGTGTACCAGATCAATACCGTGTACAGCCAACTCAGCCCCTGAGGTATAGGTATATATTAACACACCGAGACATACTCAGTACCAAATAATCAACTTATTTAGGAGCAGATTATTCCACTTTGGATATCAGCTTCCTTCAATCACTTGCTGAATATTAGCAGAAGGATTAGGATGGTGGACAATAACTGGTCTCTGCACTATGCTGTATGCCATGAGTCTTAAGAAACTGGAACGCCAGATAGTGATCACATTGGGATCTCCACACTTGTATAGCAAAACTAGCAAGATACCCGTGCTTCGCTACGGTATTATACTGAAATTTATAATTGAATGCTTACCGTTTTATATATAACCCACCGATATTCGCGATCTGACTCGTTTTCTGAGACATTCCGCCAAAATTCGCGATCTGATTCGTTTTCTGAGAGATTACGGCAACGCTCCTCCCATTTTTCAATATTTTTTCCAGCAATCGATTTCGTACTTCTCGGCCTAGTTCCAGGTATTCCACCCGGTCAGTAGGGTCCCTAGATCTTTGCCATCTTTTCCTATAAGCATTTTTAATGTGGATCAAATCCTTGAGGAGATCTGGGGTGGTGTCGTCTTGGGTGCCTTGGCGATACTAAACCCGCGGCCGCACTGCATTCGTAGTCATTACCCGGCCAGGACCTGCTTCAAGCGCGGTCTGCACATTTTGACGACGGTCCAGAAAATTATTATTATTATTATTATTATTATTATTATTATTATTGTTGTTGTTGTTGTTGTTGTTGTTGTTGTTGTTGTACCGGGAGGTACACCCCAACGCCGCGCATTTAAACCTTGCGCCTAAAAGAACTCCTCTACTGGAGAAACCGTTAAATTGAAACTAGACCAACTTATAAATTTACTCAGAAGATGTCACCACAGAAATCTGATGTAATGTTGTTACTGTGAAGTTTCCTGAACTGACTGTATTTCTACTTGTTTTGTTTGCCATTCATCAAGAAGTTTGGACTTTCTTCCATAGATGTCACTACAAAAAAACTATGATCAAGCACCCTGGTGTGAAGTGGAAGAACTTTTGATTAGAAGTTTTTGTATTCATAAGTTTTTTTTACTAATTGATGTTCATTTATTTTTGGGTTGGCAATATTTATCCTTTCCGCCAGTTTTGAATCTAGCCAATCCCTAATTTCTGTAATTAATTTTCTACCAATCACCTTCTTCTTCTTCTTCTTCTTCTTCTTCGATCCTGAGAGTTACTTTTGAAAACTACCAATAAAATTCTGTGGGTGTGTCTTCATTATTCTTGAATGATCTCGAACTTTCTAAACTTTATAAAACTGCGGATTTTCTCGTCTCTTGGCCATTTGATCATCATCTTATTGAGTGTGTGTGTCAAAGCAGGAGGCCTCTTTCATCAGGCAGCAGTTCTTCGACAAGGT
Organism: Anabrus simplex; assembly: GCF_040414725.1. Lineage (NCBI taxonomy): Eukaryota > Metazoa > Arthropoda > Insecta > Orthoptera > Tettigoniidae > Anabrus > Anabrus simplex. The sequence continues at coordinate 141,576,955 of NC_090265.1, forward strand.
AATGGCCATATAACATCTTTATTTCTTGCTAGCTCCACAGTTTAACCTGAGGGAAAGGTCCGAATCATTAACTATGTAACCTAGTTTTCTTAAAAATGTAACTTTCTGCCGGCTAATGTAGAAACTTCATAACATCTTTAACTGTAAATCGGGGATAGAGAGTGATGTGCCCTCTCGAGCTCCCCTTCATTTTGGTTTGAGGTGACTACGTTTGTAACTGGCTTTCTTCCTTTCCGTAATGCATTAATTTATCATTATACGAGTCACCTCAGTAGTTTGGGAATAGCCCCTGTTTCACCGGCCTAGTGCCCTTTAGGTTTTAAGCGCTCATATCTAGGAGTACAAGCATTCGCCTCCATTCATTTTGTGTTCGGGCCATTTATTTAACCGTTTTTCCTTTTACATGAAGGCCCAGTAGGTTGGGTATTAAATGCCCCTGTATAATCATTTTCCTATTGTAAGTTGTGCCTTCAGAGGCCAGAATTTGTAAGTTGATGTTGCCTTGAATCGGCTTGGAAAACTGAGAGCCTGTTAGCACTTTTTCAAAGTAAGATTACTGTATGCCTCTTGAAGGTTAGATGTTGTATTTTGGGAGCAAGTGCTCCATGTACTGAGGGATTTCTGCACTTGAGTAAATTTGTGCTCATTTGTAAATTTGAGCTAGGAGCTCAAGAATTGTAAAGCGAGGGGCTTGAAGCCCAGATTTTTAAACTGTCACTAAATTTTGAATTTTCTTGTCTTCTCTAAAATTTGTCATTGTACCTGATGTTTCATTGTTATGAAAGTTTGCTACGGTTGAATTTAAGAAAATATAACCTTCAGTTTAAGTTTCTAATTCTTTTCTTGACAGTGTAGTTAGACCCATTCATCCCGGCACCTTCTTTCAACTCTGCGGTCCACAAATACCCCGGAACAATTATTATTATTATTATTATTATTATTATTATTATTATTATTATTATTATTATTATTATCATCATCATCACTGGTGTTCTGGACCCCACAGCAAGATCAAGACCGCTACTTGGCGGTAAATTACATCTGCTGCCATTGTCATTGATGAGAGTATGACCAGCATCATTGTCGCCCGTAGGCAAGTGCGCAAGATTTCTGGCGATACGAATGACATACTTCGGTGCATTATTGACCTTATTATAGAGGTGAACAATTGGACGGTCGATCTCATTCCTTTCGTTTATTTCAAATGTGTTTAAATTTTTATTTATATGCCAGGAGAATCTACTGTAATATAGGAAGGTTCTCCAAAGGAAAAGATGGCTCTTGAAAACGAACCCAGGAAAGATTAAAAAAAGATCGGTTTATGATCAGAATAAGCACAATGAAAATCCACAGCCTGTTTCCAGTCATTCAACCGGGTCAGGAATAGAATGAATAAGCCCCCAGCTAGCGGTGAGGATAGGAATTGTGCCGGCTGCCGAAGCCTGTCGCACTCCTCTGGGGCAATGATTAATGAATGACAAATGAAATGAAATGATATTGGAGAGTGTTGCTGGAATGAATGATGACGGGGAAAACCGGAGTGCCCGGAGGAAAACCTGTCCCGCCTCCGCTTTGTCCAGCACAAATCTCACATGGAGTGACCGGGATTTGAACCACGGAACCCAGCGGTGAGAGACCGGCGCGCTGCCGCCTGAGCCACGGAGGCTCCTTATAAGTACTTTATGAACAGTAAAATCAATTGGTCTCACCTCCTTTTTCACCCCACCGCGGTTAAGTTGATTCCCCCCCAAAACAAACGAAGGCGTGTTCCTTTATGTTTAAAGGAGATTCCAAATACCAATGTTCACGTGTGTTACCTTCAGTTTTGAGATATAAGTATTCCCATAAATATAATGAACTTTTTTCACTTACTTTTACTCCCCCTCCTTTAAGTGAATTTTTCGGCAAAAAAAATAAAAAATTGTTTCTTTAATAGTTTTTGAGATGTGTGTCCTCATGAAACGAATTCAACTCCTTTTCACACCCGCCCCCAAAAATGATTCCCCCCCCCCGAAACGCGTCGTTTTATTTTTAAAGAAGTTCTAAATACCAATTTTCACGTCTGTAAGAACTTTGGTTTTTATTAGATGTAATTATCATCATACAATTCTATTAATTTTTCAATTTTTCACCTCCCCCTCCCTTCATTGGATTTTCCGAGAATACCTGTTTCTTGACATTAACAGGAGATACCAAATGCCAGTTATTATGTCTGCAACATTTTACGTTTTAAAGATATACTGTAGATATATTATTTCTAAAAATTCACCCCAATTTGTCACTCCTGTTTAACCCCCATTAATTAGATTTTCAAAAAAAAAAAAAGTTTCTGTATTTTTAAAGGACATCACATATACTAATTGTTAAGTCTGTAACATCTCCAGTTTCTGAGATATAAGTATTCTCCTTAAAGACCTTCAACCCCTTATTCACACTTTTCACCCCTCCTATTGGGATTTACAGAAGAAAAAAAAACGTGTTCTTTTATTTTTAAAGGAGATTCTATATATTAATTTTTACAGCTGCAAACTTTTAAAGTTTTGAGATATAATTACACTCATTTTTAAAATACACCTCCCTTTCACCCCCCACCCCTATTTGGATATTCCAAAAAGAAACTTACATGTAAGTTTATTTTTAAAGGAGATCTTAAATACCGACTTTCAGGTCTGTAACATCTTCAGTTTCTGAGATATAAGGATCCTTATTAAAGGCATTCAACCCTTTTTCACCGCTTTTCACCCCTCCTATTGGGATTTTCCGAAAAAAATACGTGTTTCTTCATTTCTAAAGGCGATTCTAAGTACCAATTTTTACATCTGTAAACTTTTAAAGTTTTGAGATATAGATACGCTCATTTTAAAAATTCACCCCTCCTTTCAACCCTCCACTATTTGGATTTTCCAAAAACAAAAAGTACATGTTTCTTTATTTTTAAAGGAGATCCCAAATACCTTTTTTCAGGTCTGTAATATCTTCAGTTTCTGATGTATAAGTATCCTCATTAACGGCATTCAACCAATTTTTCACACCTGTTCGCCCCTTCTATTGGGATTTTCCGAAAACAAAAAATACGTGTGTTTCTTTATTTTTAAAGAGATTCCAAATACCAATTTCTACGTCTGTAAACTTTTACAGTTTCGAGATATAGATACAATCATTTTAAAAATTCACCCCCCCCCCTTTCACCCCCTATTATTTGGATTTTCCCAAAACAAAAAATACGTGTTTCTTTATTTTTAAAGGAGGTTCCAAATTTAAATTTTCATGACTGTAACATCTGCAGTTTTTGAGATAAGAGTTTCCTCATAAAAGGTGTTCATACCCTTCCCCCACCTTTTCACCCCCCCCCCCCTTCATGAAATTTTCCGAAAACAAAAAAAGACGTGTTTTTTAAAGGAGATTCCAAATAACAATTTTTATTACTCTAAACCTTTAAGTTTTAGAGATATAGATATACTCATTTTAAAAATTAACCCCCCTTTTCAACCCCTCAGCGACGGAATATCCAAAAATCCTCCCTTAGCGAGCACCTAAATGTTAATATTAATGTATCCCCAAAATTTAATTTCTCTATGTCCAGTAGTTTCGGCTCGGTGATGATGAATCAGTCAGTCAGTCAGTCAGTCAGTCAGTCAGTCAGTCAGTCAGTCAGTCAGTCAGTCAGTCAGTCAGTCAGTCAGTCAGTCAGTCAGTCAGTCAGTCAGGAAGGACAAGTTATTATATATATATATATATAGATGGTACCTGAGCATCTTAGGAACATAACGCCTGTGGGTGGGGGCGGTAGAATAACACCCACGGTACCTCCTGCCCGTAGTAAGAGGCGACTAAAAGGGGCTCCTTGGGAGCGAGGATTGGCGACCCCACGGGCCCTTAACTGAGTCCTGGCATTGCTTCCACTTACTTATGCCAGGCTCCTCACTCTCATCTATCCTATCCGACCTCCCCTGGCCAACTCTTGTTCTTTTCCGACTCCAGCGGTATTACGTATGGAGGCCGAGTGTGTCTCATTTTCACACCATTCGTGGTCCTTGTCTTTGTTTGGCCGATACCTTCACTTTTCGAACTGACGGATCCCTTCAATTTTTCCCCCTCTAGTTAGTGTTAATGGAGATGGTTGCCCAGTTGTATTGCCTCTTAAAACCATAATCACTACCACCACTCTTAGTAGTCCTACCTTATTAGGACCAGTAGCTGTATCTACAAAAATTCCCTTAAATGTTATTTCAATTTCTGTATCAGTAACACAGGAGCCAAAATCATTTTCACTTTCATGAAAATTGTGCGCAACCAGAGTAGCAGAATTTTCCACGCGTATCGTATTAGAGTGAAACTCAAAAAACATCTTAAGGTGGAATTTGATATTGATTGCCTATGTAATGGTCATAACATTCGGAACTGCTTTTTTTCTCCTACAATAAGTTAGTAGTAATACAGTACAAGATCATACTAAAGTTGATTTCCTTTCCATGAAACGTTTTATCACAATGTTGGGGATTGGCACATCGAGAATAAGGAAAACCGTTTTCGTGTTGACTCTCGCTTTCCTAGTTTTATGGTATTTTAAAGCAGGGTGTTCAAGGCCCTTGCATTTCCTCGGTGCGTTTCGCAATCATTCAGAGAATTGGTTAAAAATCCCTTCAGATTTATTCTCGTCTCTTTGTCTAGCATGTCTAAAAAAAATCCACCAGCATTGAATCATATACAATCGAACTAACGTTTGGTTTACGATCTGATGTGAATGTGGACTCATTCTTTCCATATCCCTTCGTACTGCTTTCCTGTAGACAGCAGGATGTACGCAGGCAATTATGACCGTTGAAACTACAGAAAGATTTGCCACAACGAGGACAGCACCCTTCTTGACTACGATCGTTCTCTTCGTGGTTAAGTCAATTCATCGTCATCTGGCGATCAAAACACGGGCGAAATCTTCCAAGGTTGGAACTGATACCAGCATTTAAAATTGATGTAGATGGTCCTGGCAGAGTATGAGCGCTAGAATATTTTGATGAGCTGTTGCGGAGTAATTTGGAGATATGGATGCGCAAGCTACTTGAATATTTGACATTCTTATCCACTGTGAACACTCTTCGAGAAATGTAGCATTTCTCTTTCCCGCTAAGGTTAAGAGTGATTACTGAACAGAGTCAAAAATATTGCACATAAATCATATCTAATTCTTTTAAGGATAATCTATGAAAATGACTCAGAATAAATGCATGAAAAGTACACTGTATCATAGAATTAATGTACTGTTGGTGTTCCTCGAAGAGCCTGGAGCACTGAAAGGCAACCAAGGCGTAAGAATCTCAAGATAACAGATAGAGCCAATTCTTATATCATGCAAACAAAATCAAATACAATGATGTCAGCAAATACTGTCCAGCGTTTTATGTTCAAAATCATATTATATATAAAATCTTCAGGTGCAATAAATAGCCCTCCCTTGGTCCAACATGTGACAACTTTTATGAGAGAAACAGTTCAAATCTCATTCGCAACAATACTGCATTTTCGAGTTCAAATCTTATTCGTACTTAATTGCTGTTGTTGCTACTGAAGCTCTGCACTCATTTTGTTATTAGTATTACAGTGCCTCTTGCTGTGGCGCGTTATAACAGTAAAATGAGTCTGTACTTACTGGAAAGTGACCTGGAATGGGAATTTGATGCTATTCTAGAGATAGGTGAGGAACAGCAATGATATACACTTTGTGATATAAAAAAACTAACATCGTGCAGGGCCACCTTTTGCTATTATTACAGCGTTTAATCTTTGAGAAAGCCTTTCCACTAAGTTATGATACAATGAAGGTAGAATCTGTTTTTATTCTTCCAGAAACATAGTAAATAGCATTTTCCAGGTTGCTGGGCGAATTGAACTGGCACACAACCGACGCTTTAGTTCATCCCAAAGATGCTCGATGGTGTTTAGTTGGGGGCTTTGTGAAGGCCATTAAAGCAAATCCACCTGATTTTCTTAGAACCACGATGCAATGGTCCTTTTTTTGTGTGTGTGGACAGGAGCATTATCATGCTGATGCGGAGAAGATCCGATTCCAAAATGTTGTCACAGTGTCGGAAACTTGTTTTGTCTAAAATGTTTCAGAAACACCAGAGTTCATTGTGCCAACGCCAGAAATAATGGCCAGAGGCCAAATTGCGAAATGCAGCCCCAGACCATCACATCTCCTCCCACCTAATTTCTCTGTCACCACAACACACTCAGGAAAATTCCGTTCGCCAGTCTTGTCTGAGAGTAACGGCATAACTATGACTCCCAAAGACCGTCTTACACTGCTCCAAAGACCAATGACGGCGTTGTTTACACCACTCTAAGCGACGTCGCGTATCGTTCGAGTGATCAGTGGCTTTCAGGCAGCAGCACGACCCTGAAAACCGAGTCATGCCCCCTTCCTACGGATCGTTGTGGCACCAACCTCTCCCTGACCTACATCGGAAGTCCTCGGCAATAGCTAATAATAATAATAATAATAATAATAATAATAATAATAATAATAATAATAATAATAATAATAATAATAATAATAATAATAATGGCGTATGGCTTCCTGAGAGGCCCGGTGCGGGTCTTTTTCCCGTAGACGGCCTAATAGGCGACCTGCATGTCTGTGAAGATGAGGGTCCTACCTAGGAAGATTTCTAATGCTGAATACGCCACACACACACACACACACACACACACACACACACACACACACACACACACACACACACACACACACACACACAGCCCCTGAGCCATTGGAATTAACCAATTAGGGTTAAAATCAACGACCCGGCCGATAATCGAACCCGGGACCCTCTGAACAGAAGGCCAGTACGCCGACCATTCAGGCAACGAGTCGGACAGGTAATAGCTGACAAGGATGTCTAACGAGAGGTTCATAGAGTATGCTTTAGATTTCGGCGACCCTTATCAGTTAAGGTCTTAGAACTATCAGAGCGATGACTGGGTTCAGTGCTTCCTTGATGTTTTCACTTCACAATAGCATCGCTAACAATGGACCCTACCGGGTGAGTTGGCCGTGCGGTTAGGGGCGCAAGGCTGTGAGCTTGCATCCGGGAGATAGTGGGTGCCATGATTCACTGTCTCGCTGCAGCGGAAACTCGGCTCCCCGTCAACGTCCAGTGAGTACGCGACTCAGCACTGTCCGCTGGGAGTAAACTGAATCGTGTGCCGTGAGCTCGCCGTTCCTGTGAATCGATTCACTCGGACACTTGAATGAATCGATACACTGCTTCGAATCATGCATTCAGTAGCTAATACTATTTCGCACATTGTGTCGCTATTTACAGGCAACGCAAACCTATGATGTTCCTCACATAAGTCGACCAACGGCTAAGACTCGCACTATCCCGTGGTATTCCTCACATAGTGGGTACTAATCATAGGCAAGGCAGAACCATGGTGTTGCTCACCCATGGTGTCGCTCATATAGTGGCACGAGTTGCAGGTACTGTAAAATGCATCCTGAGAACACATGGTCGCTATTAATCACCAACCTATTGTGTACCCAACATAGTGGTACTACGCGCAAGTAAAAGCGACCCATGGTGTTCCGTGCATGATGGTACCAATTACAAGTATTATTATGGTTCTAATTTGATATTCGCTAGGTCGCTCCTTTTAGTCGCCTGTTACGACATGCAGGGAATACAATGGGTGTATTCTTCGCCTGCGTCCCCCACCCACAGGGGGTTGAGTCTTTGGTCCGCGAGAGGTATTTTATTTCCCTCAAGTCCGCCGGTAAGCCGGTTAGGAACCCCCTAACAGCCACCTGGGACGCGCCACGTGGGAGTATCATCTCTCCTCCTGCTACGCCAGTGTAGTAGGTCCGTGGTGTGTTGGATAATCACGAGGTACCTAGCTGAGTGTGGTGGTGGTGGTGGTGGTGGTGGTGGTGGTGGTGGTGGTGTTTGTGGGTACTAGGTAACTAACTATCCTCTTCTTCTCCAGGCTGAGTCTCATGTTGTTTCCTCCCAAGTGAGTCTCTCACTGATTTCACTTAATTGTCCCAGCTCACTATTTCCTATCCGAATTCTGTTGGTAAATTCTTTTTTCTCCTACGAACCCAAAGGCATTTGGCTTGTGAAGTCCGGGAAGTTTCCCATGGCACTTTCCTTTCTTTCGCCAATAAAATTCATTCGTCGAAGGTTTTGGCCCCATCCTCCTTGTCTTATGATTCGAGTTAGGAAGCGATAATTATCTATTTCTCACATTAAAAGAAAATTACCACCACTGTCATCACAAATTCGATCCTAAATGCGTTTATTGGACTCGCCGTAAATCTTCATAGGCTAGCACTACCTCGAATTATTCTAGTTCAGAGATTCACTGATGGTAAGTTGCCCGACTCTTTTTACAACATCGTGTAAATCAGTATGTGAATAGTATGCAATACACCATTCCACTCCACAGTTTCAAGCTTAAAATTGCAGTATACGAAGTACGATTCTGAAGTTTAGAAGAATAACATGCAAATTTAAACGTCTAAAGAAGCGAACAAAATGTTACCATAAAGCTTGTGCAAGTTTCGATCTCTGAACTAAAAGTCTTTAAAATAATGTGTAACTTGCGAAAAGTTTGCGAAGCGAGTGGCTTGTATCTCCGATACTGTGCCGTAGCAAGCAGGCAGCCCCTTGTCTTTATGTTGCTGTATCTCGTGTTCGCACGCAGCTGCTCTTTATAGAGTTGCCCACAATATACCCCCTCCTTAGCTCGTCTTTTCCCTATCGCCAAGCCGCCACACCTTCAACGTCTTCATCCTTTTCTAGAGCAACTAAGAAAATCTATCTACTGGGTTACACACGTTCTTAAGCGTTCTCTGAATAGAATGAGTAGTGCAGCCAAGTGCCGGCACAGTATAACAAAAATCATGGCTTTAATCTCATATCAGGTCAATCATTTTAAAAGAGAGTGCCTCGGGTCAACAGAATTAGAGGCATTTTCAAGTTTAAAAAAAAAAAAAAATATTCCAAGCGAAAATATTCTAAAATGCGTGACCCAGAAAATTGTTGCAGTCTAAACCACCGCAACTGCTGAATCCATGTACCCGTAAACTTCTTTAGTATCTGTTTAATGTCGCACTAGCCCAGATACGTTTTCTGCGACACTGATATAGGAAAGGGCAAGGTCCGAGAAGCTAGCCGCGCGGATTTCGTTGAGATACAGTCACAGCTTGGGACTGATATGAAAATAGGAAACCAGACGGTGGAACATAAACCTACCACCTTCTGAAAGCAAACTTACAGCTATACGACCTGTACCACGTAGATAACTTAGTATGCCAGAAGATATACCGTGGCTCAAACTTTGTGATATTCTACGGATTTTTATCATGATAGCGTACTTAACCAAGTCGTACCTCAGTCGTACCTAACCACGTATTCTAAGAGTTTTCACATAACACGAGCGAAGTCTGTTCAGGACAGTGCGTTATCCTTTCTTTTCGAGTTACCTATGCATTTTCCTCCCTTTGGAGAACACCACAGTTACACTGAATCTTCATTATAGCATTCACTGAACTTTCATTGAAGTACGGCAGTTTTGATGTACAGATTGACTTTTACCCTATCACTACAACTATTTGAACATTTATATTTCGTTTACTAATATAGCTAAGAATGGAAAGGTGAAGAAAACGCTTCAAGTTTCTCTAAACAGAAAAGGTTATGAGCGCCTCTGGTAGCCCTACTAGAAATACAATTCTTCCTTCATTGTTAATTATCTTCGTCAAGGTTTTAAGACATTACTTTTGATATCCAACCTTTATAACGAAACACCACTAAAATAATAATAATAATAATAATAATAATAATAATAATAATAATAATAATTGTACCGGGAGGTACACCTCTACGCCGCACATTTAAATCTTGCGCCTTAAAGAACTCCTCTACAGGAGGAACAGTGAACTTGAAACTGGACCAACTTATAAATTTTCTCTGAAGGCACCACTAAAATTTTGTTATTGTGAAGTTTCCAGTACTGTGTGAATTTCAACTCGTTTTTGTTTTTCATTCATCAAGAAGTTGGGACATTCCCTCATAGATGTCACTACTAACAAACTTTGATCATGCACCCCGGTGCGAAGTGAAGGAACCTTTTTTGAAGAAGTTTTGTATTCATAAGTTTTTTTACTAATTGATGTTCATTTATTTTGGGTTGGCAATATTTATCTTTTCTTTCCGCCAGTTTTGAATTTAGCCAATCAAGAATTTCTGTAATTAATTTCCAACCAATCCCATATTTCTTCTTCGATTTTGAGTGTAACTTTTGATTTTAACCAATAAAATTCTGTGGGTGTCTCTTGATTATTCATGAAAGGTCTCGAACCTTCCCCGAGGGTTTATAAACTGCGGATTTTCACGTCTCTTGGCCATTTGATCAACATCTAAGTGTGTGTGTCAAGCAGGAGGCGGGAGGTGCCTCTTTCACCAGGCAGCAGTACTCCGACAATGCATGGCCACTTAACATCTTCACCTTTTGCTAGCTCCGCAGTTTAACCCGAGGGAAAGGTTCGAAACTTTAACTATGTAACTAACTTCTCTAAATGTAAAGCTCCTTTCGGCTCATCGAACTCCACTACATCTTGGTTCGAGGTACCGCATTTTGTTTCTCCAATGTATTGAAGTTATCTCCATTCGCGCTACTTCAGTAGTTTGGGATTAGCCCCTGTTTCGTTGGCCAAGTGCCCTATAGGTCTGTAAATTTATTTTGGGGAGCTCAATCTTTGACTCCATTCCAGTTGTACTCGGGCCGTTTATTGAATCTGTTCTTTTTCACTAAGGCCCCGTAGGTTGGGTACTAGATACCTCTGTGTAATAAGATTGCTATTTGTAAATAGTGCCTTGTAAGGCCAGTGATTATTAGATTTTCACATTGTGTTGCCTTGAGTAGGCTGGGAACTCTTGAGAGCACGTCAGCTCTTTTCAAGTATTGTAAGAATGCCTCTGGGAGGCTTGATATTGTAAATTGGGAGCAAGTGCTCCATGTATTAGGGGATTTCTGCTCTTTGAACAAATTTGTGGTTTTGTAAAGTTGAGCTAGGAGCTCAAAATTGTAAAACTAGGGGCTTGTAGCCCAAGAGTGTTAAAATTCTGAAGTCTTGGATCTTTCTAGGTCTTGTTTCTAAATTGCTATGTCATCGTTATTTCACTAAGTGAAAAGTTGTTAAAATTTGGTTGTTAATTGAAAATATAACCTTTATTAAAATTTTTAATTAACTTTGACTTTGTAGTCAGACCCATTCATCCCAGCGCCTTCTTTCAACTCTGCTGGTCCACGGGTAACCCCGTAACAATAATAATACGGCCTCAACTACAGTGTGACATTTTATTTGACGCCATTTCGCTGGCTGATCGTCAATTTCAATGTTTCGTTTTATTCTGCCTACTAGATGGCAGAGTAAATGGAATCTCTCTTGGGCGTCTATGGCTGAGTTTTAATTAATGTTGTCGGGTAAACACCAAATGTGTTACCAGAGATCGTTTACATGCCGACAACGCACGGCATGGAGTACCGAATGGACTTTTCTTTTCGCCCTTCAAACATCCGACTACCTCTGCCGGGTTTGAGCCCGCTAACTAAAATACACTGTTGTGATATACCAAGACTGTCCGCTCTATAACTGAATACATCTGAGAAGAAGTCCTCCAAGGCATTTTAACTCCGCAATAACTTGCCAGGTTCCCAAATCAAAGAGAACTGAGAACAATTGCTATTTTCAGGGACTAGGTATATGTGATCAACAAACCTGCGTAATCATGTGCAAAGTATTATCTGGTATTAATCTTTGTCTATGTGGAGTTATACTGGTGTATCACCAATGAATTTGGGGAGCGGGGTATTACCCGAGACTAGGTGCACCCCGTGTCAGTCTCTCAAACCAAACTTCAATTTAGCAGAGCTAAAAACCGAACCTGTGCCAATCGAACAGTAAGACCACGGCGGATGACGTAGAAGCGATGACCCTGCAAGCACAATGACGGCCAACTAATCACCGTCCAACTTCCAGAGGATACTAAGTTCCACGTGGAGATCCTCATCGCCCTTAGATATCAATTTTCAGTTGATATCTTGATCACAGACACAAGACATTCAGTTTTACATGGAATACGAACTACAGGAGCATGGCTTTTCATTTCAATAATCCCACATGCACTGGCCGGGATATGAACCGCGGCAACCTTGGTGAGAAGCCAGGAACAATAGGTACCATTCGGCGGGCAATGGCACAGCTATCACGCTCCCCACGCGATACTTTAAAATATCCTCAAATGTGAATCAAACGAAACTTAACCTGCCGTAACATACTGACGAATGTTACTGTTATTGCAGAAAGCCGTCAATTTCTGAGCGATAATCTACAACAAAGTAATTTAACGACTTTGCATATGGAACATAACATCTGTAGACTTGGTAGAAAATAACTGCAACATGTGTTTAAAGGGAGTACCAAAGAATTTCAAAAGATAATTTGTTCTCCATTTTAAAGGCATAATGCTATATGATTCCTACAATAGGATTCTTCGACTCAGTATGCTAATGGTAACTCCTTACGCTGCCATGGCAGTCATGCATCGCGTCTTCATCTCTCTTCAATATTACCGTTTCATATAGTATTCAGGATGTATCAGAACTATATCGAAAAAAAAAAAAGATTAAGGATGCTCTTAGTGTTACTGGATTGGCAAAGATTTGCCGTGAGCAAAGGAATACACAATCGTGGGGCGGCAACGTTGCATCTTTGAACATTATTATTTATTTATTTAGCATATGATGCTTACAAGACAATAAGAATTACATTAAATTATATTCTTACATATATAAAATTTACAGCATTAGGACCACTTTTCAAAAATGGATAAAAATGTCTTCAATCCATCTGATTCCTTCTGTAGATGCTGAGTGGAGTTCTTCCAAGGAGCCGGGAGAGGGCACTCCTGCACAATATGGTTGATGGTTTGCAATTCAAAACCGCAATCACATTGGGGAGAATTTATCCAACCTCATTGATACAGGGCTGCACCAGTTCAACCAGTACCACATCGAATCCTGTTTAACCTTGACTAGACTGTCCGAGGTAGATTAAAGCCAGCAAGCCTTGTAGTGGGATCACTGATTGAAAGTAGGCCATGAGGTGTCGAGTTTAACCATTCATCTCTCAAGGTACTTCGGAGGTTGAACCTGGTTGACATAGGATCTACAGCCATCTTGCAAGCTGGCGTTCTTGATTTCAATCTCTGTTTAGAAAGACGTTTGACATCAGGATGAATTGGAAGAACACCATTTACCATGATCCTACACCACAGGCGAACAAGAGCTTGCTGTCTCCTAAGATGGGGTGGAGCGATGTTACATAGAACAGGCAACCACTGGAGGGAGTACAACGCAGAATAGGCCTACCAGAGATGATACACATTATCTGGCGAAGTTGAATATCCACTAGTTGCAGTGAGAGCTATTTAACCTGCACAATATTCAGCTGGGGAATATACAACAGTCAAAGCAGTAGTCCTGAGTGTACTGCCGTCGGCACCCATGATGTTCCAGCTAACCTACTAAGTACCGGTATGTTGTTACGACTTTTCAGTTTTACAGCCGTTTTTCCAATATGATTTCGGTAGGTCAGTGTCCTGTCCAATGTCACACCTACGTACTTAGGACAGCTATTGTGCTTTAGGTATTGATTCCTAAACTTCACTCTAGGATAATAGTTTGCGTACATATCCCAGTCATCTTTTTGGAAGTTCCAGCGAGGTGGGGGTACAGACCTTATTACAGGGATATGCATACCGATGTTGTAAACGATTGGTCTATGCTGGCTGCGTGGAAAGTCTTTCAGAACTTGTCTTCGGATTTGTGGCGTTGGAGTCATTAGACTTCAGAATCCAAAACAATAAAGAATAATGATAAGTGAGTTGTAATAAAGAAAAAAACTAAGTACATTTCTCCGTTACACGGAAAAATATAGAATCATGGATATGTTTTGGGGTTTAGAAGACGAGAGAGCGAATACAGATTCTTCGGCTGTTCTCATCTTAGTAGGCTATTACGATATGCAGGGGTTACGGATAATTAATGCATCCTCTCACTCCATCCACACGGAAGACACAGAGTTTCGATAAATAAGAAAAAACCAACATCATTTTCTCTTCCTTCTGAGGTGTTCAGAATTTTAATTAATGTTTTCCCGTTAAAATTATTCGCCAATGCTTTATTTACAGCCACTCTTTGTAGGTCTAATATATCCAACATCAACATCTTACAAAAAATACTTTCCCGTCCATCAAAATGGCGTCGTTCTTCCATCCCCATGACGTAGACTGGTTGCCTTGTTACGGTGTCGGGTTTTTGCGACGCAAAAGTTCTTGTGCTAATTCTAGATAAACCTCAGCCCGAAAACATATCCATGTTAAGATATTTTCATGTCACAATGAACTGTTTTAAATAAACAAAAGAATAGATTCTGTATGAAAAAAGTAAATAAATAAAATGAACGCCTCCTATCCACGAAAGTATGTGACCTCATCAATGAAAAAAAAAGATATACCTAACCTATTGTATATTTCTGTTTTACATACTCTATTCCTTGAAATGGTCTCTCATATTTATTCCAGGATTATTCTTTGACTGTGCCTATGGTAACAATGAGATTGTAAAAAAGTTAAATGTAGGCCTACAGGGTGGCGGACGAATAGTTGACACATTTAATTTTAGAATAACAACTTTATTTTTCACAGAACACTAATGAAATTTTATACACAGGCAGCTTGGAACCTGGAAATACATTTCACAATATCACATGTTCAATGTGGCCTCCACTTCGGCGGATAACCTCTCCGAGACCAGTACGCATGTTTCTGACGACTTTGCGGCACATGTCTTCATGAATTTCACTGGAGAGCTGCACAAACCGAGCACGCATTTCCACAGACAAGTTTTTTTTTTTTTCAAATAGCCCCATAAAAAGAATTCACAGGGTTCATCAGAGAACCAAGTGTTAAACAGTATTTCATCTTTATCTTGATTTCATAAGGTGTACTGCTAACTCTTCTGCCTGTGAAGAGCTGTTAGCTTGTGTAGCACAGCCATTTCGTACGGGTACAATTGAAGGTACCCGGGTAACATTCTTTGAAGTGAATGGCGTGATATTTCACTCTCTCTTGAAGCTCCCCGTGTTGACTTGCTTGGGCTGCGCTTCATGGCGACCCTCAGGAGATTGAACTGCTGGTGCACGTTGTCGCTTTTCTTCTTTCACACTACCTTGTCCTTCAAAATTTTCTGTATAAGCGAAGGGTGGTGTTCCTTGCTGGTGCCCACCTAGTCTGAAATACAGCACGAATTTTTTTGTGTCGCCGTAACACATTTTTATTCGCAATAACAGATAACTGTTTTGGCGCGCTGCAGAACGGAGAGTTGGCCGTCGTCGGCCATGGCAGAAAGCTCACTGGAATGCAGGAATTTGGAGACAAAGCAGCAGTGTCACCTCTACAGATATTTCCATGAAACGGGGAAGGCGTGCGCGAAATTTTAACAACATAGTACATAAGTTGCATTTTATATTTGTTTTTCAAATGTGTCAACTATTCGTGCGCCACCCTGTATTATATGTTTTATCTGGTTTCTATCTAATTAATTACATTGAGTACATTTCTTCCGGATGAAATTACAGTTAAATAATTGTTTTCCTTGATAAGGAAAAACCAGTAATGCTAGAATATTTAATCATAGGGACATCTTACGCTGTTCTCGAGAAAATGTCAATCGAGCAAAAGTAAATTTGTGAGCGGATGGCGTCACAACCACACCTCCTGGAAGACGAACACATGTGACGTTGTCCCGCTTGTCCCTTCCCCATCCTCAGGGTTGGCCAAAATCTACGCCCAAATGTTACTTACCTGTTTCTTTTTCCACCCAGATTTATTCTGCTCGTTTGTGTCCATGACTTGCGCGACGCGTTTCTTGTAGATCAGAAACTGTGTTGACACCGAAATGTTACGGTATAAGAACAACTGAAATAGACTTCTCCGTGGCTGCGATAGTTGACAGCCAACGGTGTGTTGGGAGGTTCAAACCCGGTGCAGTCAGAATATTTTATGCATTTATTTCAATCACTGTGAACCGCAATAAAGAAGACCAATATGATCACATATCACATTCGACGTACTCTCCTGGCATGTTAGGTAGCCCTCAAAAGGGCTGTTTATCATGGAACCAGATACTACAGTCCGATGTGCAATGTGATTGTGTCCGTGGAGTTCCTGGTGCAGTTGTGCATGGCAGGGATGGGATTTATTGCGATGTAATTTGCACAGTACAAAAGCCTGACTGATATTCAGACCATATACAATGGCCCATGAGTTTGTATGCGGATTGTTATTAATTGCATTATGTACAGCTTCTTCGTTATCGCCACACTTCACTGGAACATGTCGAACAGGCGGTTCCCTTCCAGCAGTCGTCTTTCAACCCTTCAAAATGTAACCGCAAGAAATCGCTCTTGACATAAGCCTCGTGCTTCCCATGCATTACGTATGGCTTCTCCGTCCAATATCATATCCCGGCATTCATCACCTGAATACATAGTAGCTGCCTGTACAATAACTTCAATTCTTTGTTTAGAAAAATGTACCTGCGAGGAACATATACAATGCAATGCGCTAATTGCTCTTTGTTTTGAGCGACTGTACACTCGAGTGCACAAAAATTGGCTGTCGCAGAAGGTGGCTGTTCAAGTTGAGTAAGGCAGTACGGCACTAAAAACAGTGCAACCATCGTTATATATTTTTCAGCTTTACCTAATCACATGTGGAATAGATATATGTTTGCTCATATGACGTAAACACGGCATTTTGAACACGTCTGGCCGATATCACAGCTGTTACGACTGTCACGATTTACAGTAAGTTTGACACTGAATACATGTCTTAGTAAACGGAACATCGTTCACGCGGCAAGAAACAAAGTAATAGCGTACGCGGTTAGCACGCTGTGTAAGGATAAGTACACATGAAATCTAAGTATTGGTTTTCGCGTGTTCGTTTCTGAAAACAGAGAAGTTTGACACGTCCCAAAAAATGGCTTTCCATTACAGGGTAAAGTCGTCGCCACCATTGTCTAGCGGTTAGAATGTACGCTACGGTATCCCGCACTAGTTTTTTCAAAACACTGTGGGGACCATATATTTTTTTGTTTGTATTCGTTTTACATCCCCAAATTCGTCGTGTAAGTTCATGATTTTTTAAATCCTACGCGTCCACGAATGAATTTTCCAGTACTGGTAACTTGACCAATCGGAGAACGTGCGAGGTGGAGAATCTGCTAGTTGGTTTATGTCGCACCGACACAGATGGGATAGGAAAGGCCTAGGAGTTGGAAGGAAGCGGCCGTGGCCTTAGTTAAGGTACAGCCCCAGCATTTGCCTGGTGTGAAAATGGAAAACCACGGAAAACCATCTTCAGGGCTGCCGACAGTGGGATTCGAACCCACTATCTCCCGAATGCAGGCTCACAGCCGCAGGCCTCTAACCGCACGGCCAACTCACCCGGTGTGGAGAATTTGAAAATTATTATAAATTAACATGTGCGTTTTCCTTTGCTGACGTATTACATATAAAAATTACGAATTTTCACGACGAACTGCGAATGTAAGAAAAATAAGACGAAGTACATGATCATCAGCTGAACTAAGTTGACCTATTTCGCGGTTACCTTAAGTGAAGACTGGGATACCTTCTTTAAAATGAAAAAAAAAAAAAAAAAAAAAAAAAATTACGCAGTCGTGACCTCAGCCTAAACTTCAAGAGGCGAATAGGGAGCTGTTACGTCTACTCCACACATCGTTACGATGTTGAAGCTTGGACACTAACCGATGCTACGGAGAAGAAAGTCTAAACCTTCGAAATGTAGATCGAAACGAGCCTGCTCAAGATTACGTGGGTTCAACACGTGTCCAACGAAGAAGTCGTATGGGTTGTCAGCCTGAACTCATGTATACCGGTAAGAGGAAGAAACTGCAGTATGTAGGGCATATAATGCGAAACGAGTCCAAGTACTACCTCTTACAGCTCTTCTTGCAAGGAAAGATCGACGGGAGAAGACGCTCTAGGAGGAGAAGAACTTACTGGTTGGATAACCTCACAGATGGTGCGACATGAAGTCCACTTGTCGGGGCTGTCGAATCAAAAGACAACGTCACCACGATGATCGCCGACATCCGCAACGGAAAAGACACCAAGAAGAAAACGAAGAAAAGAAGAAGAGGAAGAAGAATAAGAAAAACGAATGAAAAAATGCTTGCAGTATTTCGAACCAACTAGCGCAGTATACCATAGCGGACACGCTAACCCCTGCACTACGGTGGCGCCGGCGATTTTATGCTGTAATGGAAAGCCATATATGGGATCTGTCAAAGTTCTCTGTCGGTTTTTCTCGCAAAATGATTTTGTACTGTACCATCTCGCTTGCACATTTTCCTTTCTTTATGGCATTCTAGAAAAGTGCGAACTTAGAAGAAAATCGGCGAACCGAACGTCTGACCCTCGTGTATAGTTTACCATTTCGTTTAGGGCTTTCCAAGCGGCTGTGCGGTATGGGTCATGCAGAAATCAGCTTGCATTCGGGAGATAGTGGGCTCGAACCCCACTATTGGCAGCCAGGAAAAGTTTTCCTTGGTTTATAATTTTCACCGGGCGAGTTGGCCGTGCGCGTAGAGGCGCGCGGCTGTGAGTTTGCATCCGGGAGATAGTAGGTTCGAATCCCACTATCGGCAGCCCTGAAGATGGTTTTCCGTGGTTTCCCATTTTCACACCAGGCAAATGCTGGGGCTGTACCTTAATTAAGGCCACGGCCGCTTCCTTCCAACTCCTAGGCCTTTCCTATCCCATCGTCGCCATAAGACCTATCTGTGTCGGTGCGACGTAAAGCCGCTAGCAAAAAAAAAAAAAAAAAAAAAATTATCATTTTCACACCAGGCAAATGTTAGGGCTGTACCTTAATTAAGGGCACGGTCGCTTCCTCCCCACTCCTAGCCCTTCCCTATCCCATCGTAGCCATACGACCTAACTGTGTCGGAGCGACGTAACGCAAACTGTAAAAAGAAAAATGTTAGGCTTAGGGCTTTACACGAAACGTCGGTGGCAGTATAACTGAACCGTCTAAGTCGTCCACCATGAACATATTATGCCTTAGCACGCGACATGTTCCTATTCCGAAACTGAATGAAAACAAAGGAGTTGCATGTGGCAAAGCTCGTGACCTAGGTAAAGAGTATTATTAAAATTAAATAACAGGGAAGAGCAATCGGGAATCTTATCCACGAGGCCACACCTGGCCCTAAGTGACGTTAGGTCGCTGTTGTCACGAGTATTCATGAAATGGTACTGATGCGGTATCGACCCGGTCACAAGAATCATTCTGTAACAACATGCCTCAACACGAACAGTGCGTCCGCGAGCGAGTTATATCATTCGTAGATGAGCGTCAAATGACGGCGAACGTCATGGGGTTCCTGTCAGGACAGCTACAAGTATCGCGAAACAGGAAATGCCAGAAGACGCATAGGTGGTCGATCGCGCCGTGTTTCAACACTAGCCCAGGATAATGAGCTGATGAATGCATCACGTCAGAACCCATTTCAGAATTGCGGTGCAAATAAAGCACAATAATGGGTTTCCTGGGTCCATACATAGGTTACTGTTCGGCTACGGTTCCACTGCTGGTTTGCGGAGTAAAATTGCTAAGGTGACTAATATCGATTGCATTTTTCTCGGCGTATCTACGTTTTCCTCAGCGAATAATAATGCAGTATGAGTGTATAGAACAAACAGCGCTTGTTATGAGCCCCAGTACGTCAAGGAGTCTTCCCGAAGTGGTCCCGTGTCCTTGCCAGTTTAGGGGTGGATGTCCTCCCGTGCTTCACAAAATGCAGTGTCGACGTTCGAAATTACTATCTATAAAGCAATCGGAAATTCTAAATGGACTAATAATACAATATACTGTATATTATGAATAAAAGTTACACCTTCAAGGTTTTATACGGCATTTCATTGGAATCAAAACAGGTATTATAGTATTTAATAACAAACCATATTGAGTGCAGTTGTAGGCTGGAGTTGTTCTTTGACGTCTACACATCTGCGTACTGTTGAGAAAGCTATATACAACTGTCCAAAACACTGCAGTGGGAAGATTTATCCCACCTTTAAAGTTTGTCCTGGTAGCTTATTCATCGCTAAAGAGAAGGCTAAATTTACAGGAAATTGCCTCCATTTAAGAACGAATGGTATAACCGGATTTGCAGGTGATTTTAACTTTTCGTTCTTTGAGGGAGGGGGGAATGCTACTTTGGAAAACATTGTACTCTCACTTGGATGAAAAAACCAAAATATCTTTTGAAATCCGGTACTGTTGAATCTTGATAGTGCCATTTGACTTACTTCGTCTCGGAATTTTAAAAGACCTCCAGTGAAAATAAAATCTTTTGAGACATAAAGTAGAATATTTAAAACTTGACTGGATAACAGCTGTTCTGTTACTGCCAGGCACTGTCGGAAGGCTGCATCGAGCAAGATTACTTTTCTAGCGAAAGGTGACTGTTGTGCATTATAAATACTGTAGCTAATCTACAACTGAAAGAGCGTAATGGGCAGCCATGGTTGCCTCGTCCTATATGATTAACTTAGCCTGTCTTATTTACTCCACGGATGTTAGGCGTGGAGTTCTGCGAATTTAGAGTCATGATTCTTTCTTTCCTGTGACTTACCTTTACCCAATTCATCTTTCTCCAAACGTATCGTTTTAGCTGAAGTTGTTTAAAACGATTACTGCATATTTTAGCTTAGTCACTTTTGCCATTGTTTACTCTTTTTGTCTTCCTCGTGGAGTTTTAGTACGTTGGATGGTCGGCTCATTTGAAATTTGTTGATTTAATACACGAATTCCATACAGCCTTTGACGATCGAAAATTATTTTCAGGTGAGACCTCATGCCTTCATGGACGTCATGTTCTCCTAACGGATTTCTGTGGACGTATAGCCGATGTGTTGTTGTGCTGAACTAAGTCCAAAGATACAAGCTGCAATGAAAAGAAAAAGTATTTTGCACCCTAAAGTACCGCTACAAATAAAACACCGTCCGTTTTATTACTCTAATTTATTTCAGGATGAACACACACACACACACACACACACACACACACACACACACAATTTAACCATGAACGGCCATACTTACTAATTGCTGTCTATGTACAAGTCCCCGTTCTTTACATGCAGCAGGGAGTCCCAGCTCGTTGGAATTTACTCGAGAGAGCTTTAATCGTATTCACAGGCTCGCCTTACTTTCACTTCTCCAAGTCAGTCACCCCATACAACAGCTGCATGCAGACCGCTGGGTTTGAACACATTGGTACTAACTACACAACACGCGATTACTGTTCTTCGGTTCGACTCCAGAGACAGTCCAGTAATTCACACAGTCAAACATTGTGAACAAATAAACAGCAACAACTCAACAGTGTTAAACAGTAAGATTATTAACACAGTTTCAATTACACTCTAGATAGCTGCTCTAATCGCTGACTCACGACAATACTGTCCACAGAAGCACACACACAGTACTCTAAGGCAATACACAATTTTCTGTCCCGTACGCCGTCTTCAGTCCAGCTACTCACTCTACACTCCGATGCAACAACAAACCGCAACTCCTCGTTCAGACCTCGGTGGGACACTAGCGACAGCCAACACCTCTGTCGCCCTCAGCCCAGCGACCGAACCCCAACACACTGTGTCCCACAGTGACTCTAATACTGACTCCACCACGGAGTTCAACACTGACCGATTGTACGCGGCTAACCTCCCTTTTTATAGCTCGGGTGATTTGTACCAGAATATCCGCGACGTGGTTAGAGACGGGACATTCTCGTTGCATCTCCCCGAAACTCACAGGTACACCAGCCAACGAGAATACACGGAAAGGCCGGCCCCGTCCTCCAGGCCGGCTGGGAGATTCCCCGTCGTCTGACTCACTAGCCCCTTCCAGGAAGTACCGAAAGGGGCTACTACAGGGCTGGCACGTAACAATATGTTTTTCTGGAGATAATACAATGAAACAAATAATTAACACAATCTCCCGATAAATAATCACTAGATTCTAATTCACTCATTAAATCTGGCATAACAATGCGAGAAAATGGAGACAATGCCTACTACCCAGACACTTAAGTGAACAGAACACAAACATATTGAAATTGAATTAGGCCTATCGTCATTTGCTAATATGGCTCTCTGCAATGCGAACACACCAAAGCAGGCAGCAGGACTAAGTCCAGTCTAATTCCATTAGATGAAGTCGCTACTTGCTCCAAAATGAAAACCTCACTGGTCTGAATGAGAAGTATTAAAGACTGTCTTCTGTCTGTAATCGCATTCAATACGCGAAAACTTCAAACCTGCGAATAGAACTTGTTTTAGTCTTACGCCAATATTATGTGCAACAAAATGACAATCTCATTTCGCTAAATGAGAGGCATTTTGTCGAGAAAGAACCAAGCATACGAATAATAATAATAATAATAATAATAATAATAATAATAATAATAATAATAATAATAATAATAATAATAATAATAATGTTATTGGCTTGACGTTCCACTAACAACTTTTACCGTTTTCGTAGACGTCGAGGTACCGGAATTGAGTCCCGCAGGAGTTTTTTCACGTGCCAGTAAATCTACCGATACGAGGCTGACGTATTTTAGTACCTTGAATTACCGCCGGACTGAGCCAGGATCGAAATTTCCAAGTGGGGGTCAGAAGGCCAGCGCCTCAGCCCGACCCAAGCATATGAAATTTCATCTTAGCCGAATCATATATCTATCACAGAAACACCTACAACGAAGCATCCAAGATCAACATTTGTTAAGATGCCTTTCCTCAAACTTGTATGTCCAACTTGTCCCGGTTCTCTACGATGTCCGGTATGAAGTGAGATGAATCTTCGTAGCGAGTTTTTACGACCGGATACTCTTCCTTACGTAAACCTCATCGGAGAGATGAAATGAATGACGTAATATACGATAGTAGGAGGGGAGAGAGTGAAACCTTATGCTGGCACAAAACCTACTCCTGTCTAATAGCACCAAACGGTCTGCTCGAGGCTTTACGTCTCTATCCGAAGGACGAATCACCACCAACAGCGTCATATGCCCTTACTCCATACGAACACTACTAAAAGGTTTGGAATTTAATCCAGGCTCTTGGCGCGCAATTAATGATTAAAAATTGTATACCAGCACCTCCCCTATCCTGCCGGCCAACATTCTGTTACCCTCTGGAATTCCCTTTCAATTAATATTGAGGTGACTACGATTTTGTAACTGTTTTTCTGCTGTAAATCATAAATTAACTTGTCCTAGTCACCTCAGTAGTGTGGGATTCGGCTCTGCATCGTCGGGCTGCAAGCCCAAGTAGGGTTTTAACCTTTATTTCTAGGAGCGCAAGTGTACGCCTCCACACCTTTTTGAGTTTGGGCCGCGAAGGCCCGGTAGTATGGGTACTCGATACCCCTGTATTGCTTCTTAACTACCACTGCTACTATCTTGTCAAATGCTGGATGTGCCTAGAGAGGCCAGAAATTGTAAAGTATTGTGCAAATGTAATAGTTAATGGTTGCCTTGAGTAGGCCGTAAGAGTTCGGGAGCGCTGTCTCCTTGGTAGAATTTGTAGAGCATGTAAGCTCTTTTGTGATTATGTAATAGATATTTGTGTACTGTTGTGTGGTGCCTTTGGAAGGCTGTAACTTGTAACTGCTGGGGCAAAGTGCTCTTGAAAATTGTGTTTTGGAAGATTTCTTTCCTTGTCTACCTAACTAAACGCAACATTTGCGATGTTGGGACCTTTGTAAATTATGAGCTTGAAGCTCAAGATTTTAAATTACCAATTCTTGGTTTTTCTGTTTTGTACAAAAACTGCTTTGTACCTGAAATCTTGTTCTTTCACCAAGTGAAGAGTTTTGTTAAAATTTATGATCTGAAAAGAAATATAACCATTATTTTAAAGTTTAAAATTCTTTGACTATCGTAGATAGACCCATTCCCACCAGCACCTTCTTTCACCTCTGCGTTCCACAGATAACCCCGGAACAGTTTCCATTGCGTGTTTTTTTTCATTTCAATATGCATGCATATCATGGAAGTATGGATACAAAAAAACTTAAAAATTCCTTTTTTGAGAAGTGTGTAAGAGCCTCAAGGATCTGTTCTCTCTCCATTACTGTTTAACCTGTATATTGCAGACATACCTGTCACGAGCTCTCGTCAGTTTGCTTATGTCGACGATCTGGCAATAATTAGTCAGCATATGGATGCTAATGTTATAGAGAGAACTTCAAATGCAGACCTGGATGTTCTGTGCACATACTTCAAAACGTGGTGCTTGAAACCAAGCCCTAATAAAACAGAAACCTGCTTCTTCCATCTAA
Organism: Anabrus simplex; assembly: GCF_040414725.1. Lineage (NCBI taxonomy): Eukaryota > Metazoa > Arthropoda > Insecta > Orthoptera > Tettigoniidae > Anabrus > Anabrus simplex. The sequence goes on from NC_090265.1 coordinate 141,601,470, forward strand.
ATAACCGGCAAGCGAATATCACCCTGAAAGTGTCACTTAATGGAAGTCTTCTCCCTCACAATGCCAACCTCAAACATCTTGGAGTTGCTCTCGACCGAACGGTATCATACAGGAAACATCTAACCAACCTAGCAGCCAAATTAAGGTCAAGCAATAACATCATCCACAAACTGACTGGCTCCACATGGGGAGCTTCTGCATCTACTTTACGTACTTCAGTTATGGCGTTGGTGCTTTCCACAGCTGAGTACTGTTCTTCAGTTTGGATCAACAGCTCTTATGCTAAAAAGGTGGACACGGTCCTGAATGAAACAATGCGTGTCATAAGTGGCACAGTAAAATCTACTCCTCTTTTCTGGTTGCCAGTGCTCAGCCACATAGAACCTCCTAGAATTAGAAGATTGAATAACTTGGTCAGAGAATACAACAAGATATTAACCAATCCTGATCTCCCCATCCATGGAGATGTTAACGTCAGATTCAGCCGCCTCAAATCAAGACCTCCTCCTATTCAAACAGCACAGGAACTTGTTAGTAGGGATTTCAATCCAAAAACTGATGGGCAACAAGAGTGGAACAGCGTAGCTCCGACTCAATGGCAGGCACTGTTCAATTATAAGAACCTTCCAGCTGGCTTTGATTTGCCCTGTAAGACATAGGTAGACATCAACAGAGTCCGTACTAACCACGGGAGATGTGGATCAATGATGTTTAAATGGGGTATGAGATCTTCACCAGCCTGTGACTGTGGTGTAGTTAAGCAGACTATCGACCATATTGTCACCGAATGCAATGGAAGGGCATTTGCTGGATCCAGCCAGGAATTTGTGGTGGCTTCTGCTGAGGCCATACATTGGCTTGAGAATTTAGATCTAGCTCTTTGAACCCTTTTGCTTTCATGATTGTTTTCAATGTTATAAAGTGTATATCTTGTAATTTTGTATTTAATAGTTTGTGCTTAGTGTTCATGTATATTTAATCTTTGTATTGTTTTGTGTACGTTACTATACGCTAATAATAATAATAATAATAACAATTTATTATTATTATTATTATTATTATTACAACTTCCCCCATGCGGAGGCTGCCACAAGGACAAAGTATGTCGACTGCACAGTATTTTGTCTTCTAAGTTACTGTTGACTTTGCTAGTGTGCCAGGTAGAAGATTCCCCAAAGGCTCAGGAATAGATTTGCAATACGGTTCGTCAGATGTTATATAGATGATTGCGGAGTATGGTCACTGAACCTCGTATTGCGGCGATAGCGATGTCGTGGAGTCGTGTCCGGCTGAGACCGAGAGAATCCCATAGCTGTACAAGAAATTTAGGGATTGTGCCTCGAGCTCCGATCATGAGTCCATGGACGGAAATATTGTCTAGGTGATATTTATCTTTATAGTAGTTTACAGTTGGCTGGTAAATTGACTTCTTTTCGGCGTCCACCTCTTCGGCCTGGCCAACGTGCGACTCGAAGCGTATTGTGGGATCTAAGATTAGTCCTTGCTTGCTAGCTGGTTGAAAGGCTATCATGTCAATACGTCTGTTACTCCCGTCGGTAGCTAGGCCAGAGACCTCTTCGTGCACCGTGAAACCGTGATCCCTCAGCGAGGTCGCAATCATGTGTCGTATTGTATGATGGCGGGAATTTCTCAATACCTCCCCGTGAGGGCAGGCTCCCAGGACATGGGCAAGGGTTTCGTGCTCTCTGTGGCAACGCCGACAGAGAGTGTTGTCCTGGGACCTTCCTGGCACGGAGCGAACGGCGCACACGTTCGCTGTCATCTTGATGGCCTCTCTCCATTCCGCACAGGATAAGCCTCGGTGATCTCTTATCCATTTGTTCGCTGGCGTGTATTCCTGGAAGAGTCCGACGCCCTTTCCTTATAATAATAATAATAATAATAATAATAATAATAATAATAATAATAATAATAATAATAATAATAATAATAATAATAATAATAACGATACTCGTGTATTATTATTTCCACAAATATCTAAAAAAGGAGGAGTGAGTTATGAACGTAAACATTTCACTGAACTTCAACAGCGAAGTACTGACCTTACTTGCCAGCATGTACAGAGTTTAGACTTCTCACCTAATCTTAACTTGCAATTAATCAATCAATCAATCAATCAATCAATCAATCAATCAATCAATACTGATCTGCATTTATGGCAGTCGCCCAGGTGGAAGATTCCCTATCTGTTGCTTTCCTAGCCTTTTCCTAAATGATTTCAAAGAAATTGGAAATTTATTGAACGTCTCCCTTCGTAAGTTATTCCAATCCCTAACTCCCCTTCCTATAAATGAATATTTGCCCCAGTTTGTCCTCTTGAATTCCAACTTTATCTTCATATTGTGATCTTTCCTACTTTTATAAACGCCATTCAAACTTATTCGTCTACTAATGTCATTCCACGCCAACTCTCCGCTGACTGCTCGGAACATACCACTTAGCCGAGCAGCTCTTCTTCTTTCTCTCAATTCTTCCCAACCCAAACATTGCAACATTTTCGTAACGCTACTCTTTTGTCGGAAATCACCCAGAACAAATCGAGCAGCTTTTGTTTGGATTTTTTCCAGTTCTTGAATCAGGTAATCCTGGTGAGGGTCCCTTACACTGGAACCATACTCTAGTTGGGGTCTTACCAGAGACTTATATGCCCTCTCCTTTACATCCTTACTACAACCCCTAAACACCCTCATAACCATGTGCAGAGATCTGTACCCTTTATTTACAATCCCATTTATGTGATTACCCCAATGAAGATCTTTCCTTATATTAACACCTAGATACTTACAATGATCCCCAAAAGGAACTTTCACCCCATCAACGCAGTAATTAAAACTGAGAGGACTTTTCCTATTTGTGAAACTCACAACCTGACTTTTAACCCCGTTTATCATCATACCATTGCCTGCTGTCCATCTCACAACATTTTCGAGGTCACGCTGCAGTTGCTCACAATCTTGCAACTTATTTATCACTCTATAGAGTATAACATCATCCGCAAAAAGCCTTACCTCCGATTCCACTATTTTACTCATATCATTTATATATATAAGAAAACATAAAGGTCCGATAATACTGCCTTGAAGAATTCCCCTCTTAATTATTACAGGGTCAGATAAAGCTTCACCTACCCTAATTCTCTGAGATCTATTTTCTAGAAATATAGCAACCCATTCAGTCACTCTTTTGTCTAGTCCAATTGCACTCATTTTTGCCAGTAGTCTCCCATGATCCACCCTATCAAATGCTTTAGACAGGTCAATCGTGATACAGTCCATTTGACCTCCAGAATCCAAGATATCTGCTATATCTTGCTGGAATCCTACAAGTTGAGCTGCAGTGGAATAACCTTTCCTAAAACCGAATTGCCTTCTATCGAACCAGTTATTTATTTCACAAACATGTCTAATATAATCAGAAAGAATGCCTTCCCAAAGCTTACATACAATGCATGTCAAACTTACTGGCCTGTAATTTTCAGCTTGATGTCTATCACCCTTTCCTTTATACACAGGGGCTACTATAGCAACTCTCCATTCATCTGGTATAGCTCCTCCGACCAAACAATAAACAAATAAATACTTCAGATATGGTACTATATCCCAACCCATTGTCTTTAGTATATCCCCAGAAATCTGATCAATTCCAGCCGCTTTTCTAGTTTTCAACTTTTGTATCTTATTGTAAACTAGCTGATGTACCCGTGCTTCGCTACGGGATTTTCAGAAAGACTGACTTGGTGGTTTTCCTAACTGAATTCAACATAGGTCATTACAAAAACGTCGGTAGGAATGTAGCGATTGAAAGCAATGTTATCATATAAAATACTCGATCAAATGAAAAACCGCACACTTTCTCACTTTCAACGAACAGTACTACGGTGCCGATCTAAGATTCCAAAGTTCCAGAGCTGGAATAACCAGGTCGCAGACTGCCGTGAACACTCCTCTGTCATTATTCCGTTAAATATGCACACTACACATTGCAATCAGTGGCTCAGAGTAGGGACTGTGTAGCTCGAATACTATGATGAACCAGTGTGTTACGTACCAGATATATCAGAAAATGTATGAACCAGAGGAGTGGCATGCTAAAGAAGAAAGTTATCTTACACCCCAGCTACTTCCCACCAATATACAGACAGGCTGTTACAGTCGGTACGACCAAGCGAGTTGGCCGTATGGTTAGCGGCGCGCAGCTGTGAGATTGCATCCGGGAGATAGTGGATTCGAACCCCACTGTCGGCAACCCTGAAGATGGTATTCGGGAGATGGTGGGTTCGAGCCGCACTGTCGGCAGCCCTGACGATGGTTCTCCGTGGTTTCCCATTTTCACACCTGGCAAATGCCGGCACTGTACCTTAATTAAAGCCACGGCCGCTTCCTTCCACTTCCTAGACTTTTCCTATCCCATCGTCGTATAAGACATATCTGTGTCGGTGCGACGTTAATAAAAAAACGACGGTATTCCGTGGTTTCCTATTTTCACACCAGTCACACCAGGCTGTACCTTAAAGCCAAGGCCACTTCCTTCACACCACTATTCATTTCCTATCCCATCGACGCCATAAGACCTACCTGTGTTGGTGCGACGTCAAGCAAATTTAAAAAACCTCGGTACGCTGCAGTAATCCTATCTATCGGGGATGAGAGGAAAGAGAAGAAAAGACGCACATCACAACAAACAGTGGTCCATGTAGTGTTATTGTTAATAACGTTTATGAGCTTCCTATATTGCAGACCTTCACATTAGTTTTCTTTCGACTCTGTGATATTCCGGTGTCTTACAAAATTATTTATATCGTAAACTGTAATTCCTTATTCTCAGACTTTACATACCGATTTTCACTAAATTCTGTTTACCCATTTTCTCGCGACTCGGCGCTGATATGGACTTAGCAACAAAAATCAAACTTCATGAATTTCTACGATTATATGCGGTACGGTAACAATGTATAAGACATAAGTGATCGGAAATTTAATAACTTCTTACATAACTACTACTAACTTACGACATGACTAAAGTTATGTTAGTTATGTAGTATTTATCGATACGACCACTAATAACATAAATAGCTTCTTTGAAAATTACATTTCAGACCTTCTCCTAAACTACCATTTCACTCAGCGTGAATAAAATAATTTGTAGCCTAGATTGCAGTGGTTCATCACCCGACATTACATACCGATTTTCATTAAATTATCTTCAGCCGTTTTCTATTGATGCGTGTACAATCATACAGACAGACAGACAGACAGAAATTGCGGAAAGGTAAAAAATGCTTTCCTTTGTTATTGTGGACATGACAGATACAGAAATACCATTCATTTCAAATTCTGAGCAATGTACAGGCAAAACACTTATTTTATATATAGATTACATTTCAGGCCTTCCCCTAAACTACCATTCCACTCAGTGCGAATAACATTATTGAGCCTAGATTATAGCGACCTATTCCCCGACTTTGCGTATCAATTTTGGTGAAGATACGACCACTAATAAAATTAATATTTGACAATTAAATTTTAGGCCTTCCCTTAAACTACCATTTTTCTCAGCGTGTATAGCCTATATTGTAGCGACTTATTTTCCATCTTTGTCTAGCGATTTTCATTAAGACACGACCACTAATAACATAAATATTTGAGAATTAAATTTCAGTCCTTCCCCTAAACTACCATTTCACTCAGCGTGATTAAAATTATGTATAGCCTAGATTGTAGCGGTTCATCACCCGACTTTACATTCCGATTTTCATAAAATTCTCTTCAGCCGTTTTCTCGTGATGCGTGTACATACAGACAGACAGACAGACCGAAATTACGGAAAAGTAAAAAATGCATTTTCTTGTTACTGTGAATGTGACCGATACAGAAATACGGTTCTTTTCTAATTCTGAGCAATGTACAGACAAAACTCTTATTTTATATATATAGATGTCACTATTATCATATGTAAATTTTATTACTTCTTTGGCCTTAGTCGTCTCCTCCTCTATCTCGACATTTTCCTTGTAACCAACAATCTTTACATACTGCTGACTGAATACTTCTGCCTTTTGAAGATCCTCACATACACACTCCCCTTGTTCATTAATTATTCCTGGAATGTCCTTCTTGGAACCTGTTTCTGCCTTAAAATACCTATACATACCCTTCCATTTTTCACTAAAATTCGTATGACTGCCAATTATTCTTGCCATCATGTTATCCTTAGCTGCCTTTTTTGCTAGATTCAATTTTCTAGTAAGTTCCTTCAATTTCTCCTTACTTCCACAGCCATTTCTATTTCTTTCCAGTCTGCACCTCCTTCTTAGTCTCTTTATTTCTCTATTATAATAAGGTGGGTCTTTACCATTCCTTACCACCCTTAATGGTACAAACCTGTTTTCGCATTCCTCAACAATTTCTTTAAACCCATCCCAGAGTCTGTTTACATTTTTATTTACCGTTTTCCACCGATCATAATTACTTTTTAGAAACTGCCTCCTGCGTCCTCGCCTGCTTGAACCGTTGATATTTCATGGTATTTATGAAGTTACTTCCTATTTTTTCCTCCAGGGACTTCTCTTTAATGAGCGCGATACCTTCATTTGGTTCCTTAATGACGCCCTCTCTCCTTTGACACATCAGCCTGACTCGTTAAAACTATCAAAACATTGGATAATACATCGCCATATCCAATGTGAGGGAATGCCGCCGTTCGCTTCTCTACTTGTAAGTGTAATAACAAATATTCGCGAATACTGAGCCGTTCTTCCCAATATAAAACAGGTACTTCTGAAAGGTCATGAGCATGACTCTTAGTCATAGGGCAGGCTAGAGTCGAGTTTAATTGTCAAATGTCAACTAAGTTATAATACTAAGATTCATTAAACTAATAAATAGTATAACCTAATAGCCTACCTACTTACTAGCTACTTCAGAATTATGTTGTGACTACCTTTTTAACACTGCAAATAAATCCATCTATTATTTAAACCTCCCGATAAGAAGAGGACAGTGAATGCAAATGGGTATTATTTTCAAATGAGCTGAGCTCGAGAGTCCATTATAGCATACGATTCTTTCAGTGTAGCATGGCTCACTGTATGTCTCGCTGCAGTGAGCCGATAAGGAGCCGTGCGTATCTCGTGTATCACTGAGCCGTGCTCGTTCACGATTCTTTCGGTGTGCCATGGCTCACTGTATGTCTCGCTGCAGCGGAAGCTCGGCTCTCCGCGTGTCCAGTGAGCCGATAAGGAGCCGTGTGTATCAAGTGTCTCACTGAGCCGCGCTCGTTCACGATTCTTTCAATGTGCCATGATTCACTGTCTCGCTGCAGCGGAAGCTCGGCTCTCCGCGTGTCCAGTGAGCCGATAAGGAGCCGTGTGTACCTTGTGTCTCACTGAGCCGCGCTCGTTCACGATTCTTTTGATGTGCCATGATTCACTGTCTCGCTGCAGCGGAAGCTCGGCTCCCCGTCAACGTCCAGTGAGTGCGCCACTCAGCACTGTCCGCTGGGAGTAAGCTGAATCGTGTGCCGTGAGCTCGCCGTTCCTGTGAATCGATTCACTCGGACACTTCAATGAATCGATACACTGCTTCGAATCATGCATTCAGTAGCCAACACTACCACACACGGCACGTTTCTCTATGAACTGTCTGCACGATGTTGAGGTACTCCCGTGGCCAGCAGGATCCCCATATCTGTCCCCGGTAGAACATGTGTGGGACCAGCTCGGACGTCAATTCCGTCCCAGTGCCAGTATCCAGGATATTAAGGACCAGTTACAATGGCTGTGAGCCAGTTTGCGTCAGGAGAGGATAATGAAATGTCGTATGGCTTTTGGTGCCGGGATATCCCAGGACGGGTTCGGCTCGCCAGGTGCAGGTTTTTCTATTTGACTCCCGTAGGCAACCTGCGCATCGTGATGAGGGTGAAATGATGATGAAGACAACACATACACCCAGCCCCCGTGCCATTGGAATTAACCAATTAAGGTTAAAATTCACGACCCGGCCAGGAATCGAACCCGGGACCCTCGGAACCGAAGGCCAGTACGCTGACCGTTCAGCCAACGAGTCGGACGTCAGGAGAGGATAAAACGACTTTATGACACCCGTCATAACCGAATCAGTGTATGAATCAGGGACAGAGAGGGTGCAACGTCATACTGAAAAGTGGGCTCGTACTGCCAAGTTCTTTGTAAATTTGACTCAATTTTGTAATTACTGAAGTAACATCACATTGCTTCTCAACATGTGAAGTTTCATTTCGTTTCCCTCTCCACTTCTAGGTGCTTCAATTTTTTTGTCGGGCAATGTAATAATAAATTAATCATGTGAAGTTCTTATTACAATAATTGAAATTAATAGGGGTCCTCCTATTCAATACACAGACATTTATTAATGTGAATCAATCACATGTCGTTCACATGAGGTATTAGTTTCGGCACTAAACTTGTGCCATCATCAGCCAACGAGTCAAATCAGGCAAACACAATAACTAAAAACAACTTTAAAACACACTGTAACACCTGTATAGATGCATATTAAATAAAATACGGTGCATGATGATATTGCACTTCAGTGTACAATCTTTTTGAAATGACGATGACTCCGTTGTTTTGTACATATGGTAGTTTGTCCAGCTTGTATACGGTATGTATTTAGTTCCTTGATCTTGTTGAAATTATGCTGCAGAGTTTAGTCATATGAAGTTAACACTTTGTTTGATCTGTGGTTTGGTTCCAAAAATAAATGTGCATATGATGGACTTGGTTACACCCAAAGAATTAATTCTCACTTCAATATGGGGTTTTTGGAACCTTGAGCAGCCTGTTGGATCGGCAGATATTTTAGATTCGGATGTTAAATAGACGGGATCACTACTGACCTACCCAGGGCTTTTGATAGGATAAATCCTGGGAGACTAATGACGAAAATGAGGGCTATTGAACTGGACAAAAGAGTGGTTGAATGGATGGTTACATTTCTAGAAAACATAACTCCGAGAATTAGAGTAAGAGAAGCATATCTGGTCCTGAAATTATTAAGAAGGCGGCACAACAAGGCGGTATTACTGGACCTTCATATTTTCTTACATATGTACATGGTCTGAGCAAAGAACTGGAATCACAAATAAGGTTTGTTGCAGATGATGTTATACTGTATAAAGTAGTAAAAACGTTAGAGGATTGTGAGCAACATAAAGACCTCAACAATGTTGCAAGATAGACAGCAGACAATGGAATTATAGTAAACAGGATGAAAGGTCAGGCAGTAACTTTCGCCAAAAGGAAAAGTCCTCTCAGTTTTAATTACTGTGTTGATGGGGTAAAATCGGCGTATGGCTTTTAGTCCCGGGAGTGTCCGAGGACAAGTTCGGCTCGCCAGATGCAGGTCTTTTTGATTTGACTCCCGTAGGCGACTTGCGCGTCGTGATGAGGATGAAATGATGATGAAGACGACACATACACCCAGCCCCGTGTCAGCAAAATTAACCAATCATGGTTAAGATTCCAGACCCTGCCGGGAATCGGACCCGGGACCCCTGTGACCAAAGGCCAGCACGCTAACAATTTAGCCATGGAGCCGGACTGTTGATAGGGTGATACTACCTCATGGGGATCACTGGAAGGAAATATCTTCAATGGGGTAATCACATTAACGAGGTTGTAAATAAAGACTACAGATCTCTTCATATAAGTTTAGTTATGAGGTTATTTAGGGGTTGTAGTAAGGATGTAAATGAGAGGGCATATAAGTATCTGGTAAGACCCCAATTAAAGTATAGTTCCAGTATATGGGACCCACACACACATTACTTTATACAAGAACTGGAAAAATTACAAAAGAAATAAGCATGATTTGTTCAGGATGATTTCCGATAAAAGAGTAGTGTTATAAAAATGTTGCAAACTTTTGGGCTGGGAAGACTTGGGAGTAAGGAGTGGTATGTTCCGAGCTGTCAGTGGAGAGATGTGTGGAATGACATTAATACACAAATAAGCTTCAGTGGAGTTTTTATAGGTAAGAAAGATTATAAAACGAAAATAAAGTTGGAATTAAGAAGACAATTGGGTCAAACAGGTATTCATTTATAAGAAGAGGAAGTAGGGATTGGAATAATTTATCAAGGTAAATGTTCAATAAATTTCCAAGTTCTTTGAAATCATTCAAGAAAAGACTAGGTAAACAACTGATAGGAAATCAATCTGTCACCTGGGCAACAGACGTTAATGCAGATCAACGATAAGACATTGATTGATTGACTGATTCCTTGATTACCAGGAAGACGACCACTGGCATTCTGCGAATCGGAGCGTGGAATGTAAGGAGTGTGAATCATTGTAGTAGGTTACAGAATCTGAGTAATGAAATGGAGAAACTACCGTGTATAATAAAACACAACAAAAATATATGTATGTCTACCCCTTAGTCTTGTTTCCTGAAACGGTGGTCGGGGACGAGGTGAGCTGAAACTTATGGCAGCTTTTTGCGACTGAAAGCCCTTCCTGAAGCCAACTTCAGTTGTATAGTTAATGAAGATGAAATGAATGAGGGTGAATGAAATTCGATCAGGCGTAAAGAATCGGCTGTGGCCTATAAATGCGAAATGTCCCGGCATTTGCTTGGAAGTGAAAATGGGAAACCACAGAAAAACATTCTCAGGACAGCCGTCGGTCGGGTTCGAACCGACTCGTCCCCCCGAATATACAGCTTGGCTCATCACGCGCCGCCAATGCACTTCGTATAAACACTACATATGTGAAGAAAAGAAGAAATAATAGCTGTAACATATCAATCATTCCAATAAAAATGCCCGGAAAATATTGTGTTGTGATAAAAGTCATGGAATCACAGAATAAAAAGGTAATAGTAATAGTAACGTGACGTCTTGGGAGTCCCCAGTCATGTATCAGATAAGAGTGTACACACCGTCTGTGTTAACAACCCACTGACCGACCACGGATTCTTAGTGATCATGATCAGCGGCGTCCGGCTAGCATGTCCGAGGTAACAGACAAGCCATGCACATCCACCTTAAATGCAGGAGGTATCAGATGAATATCCAGCAGGTCGGTGCAGCGTTCTTTAGCACCTATCGTATATGGAAGCAGAAGACGTCACTAGAGTGCACTTGTTAACACCACACCAGACACAGCGTCTCACCTGGGCGCGCGACGTTACTTAATTGGATCCTGGACTGGAGGACAGGCGACATGTGGCGTGGTCCGATAAGACTCAGTTGCAGTTGTTTCGAGCTGATGGTAGGGTTCTGGTGTGGTGCAAACTCCATGAAGCAATGTACCCCATCTGTCAACAAAGCCGTACAAGCTGGTGTGGCTCCGTAATGGTGTGGTGTATGTTCATGTGGCATGGGTTGGGTCTGCTGATTCACATTAACAGATCGTTGACAGCAATGCTGAACAGCTTGGGGAACATTTGCAGTCCTTCATGGACTTCACGAACGATGGACTATTCCAACAGGATAATGTATAGTACGCGAACCTTTTCTTCATACCTGAGCTCCCTAGTGCTAAATCGGAACTTGGTATCAAGAAAAGGTTCGAGTACTATACCGTGTCATCAGGCTCAAGTTGTCTAGAATTGGTTGGGGAGTTTTAACAACCGATACGAGCATTTACAGAACGAGGTGGAGAGGTTCATTCGCACCCAAGATCTTGCACTATACATAGCAAGGAGCTGTTCGTAACTATCCAGACATTATGGGTCAAAATTTTTCCACAGGTGTTTCGTCCAATTGTGGAGCAGATGCCACGACGAGTTGTTGCCTACAATCAAATACAGTAGAGACAATACCCGACACTTACGGATTTCGCCTTGCTAAAATGGGAGACAATTCGACGGTGGCGCTCCTAGTGACTTGACCTGAAAAAATCGCGCTAAATTCAAATATCAATGGAAATGTATATACGGAAATGGATAAATAAATTACGTCTAGAAAGACAGTGGTATTGAGATATTAACTTCGAAGTTGCTAAAGCAATTCTGGATAAATGAATGAAGAATTATTTAAAAGGTTATTATTCAAAGACTGAAATTAGACATATAAACAAGGTGTGAAATGGACTGCTGTGAAATGGCTTGATCTTTCATTTATGCATTACTTTTTTAGCTTTAGCATACCTGCCTGAAATCTTACGGTTGGATTTGTCTTTTTTCCTCATTTAAAAACAATGTATCATCACATTAAGACATCTGTCAATAAAAATATCGGCACATTCCTTACACATATGATGCAATGAATTAACATTTAATAGCTGGACAATTTTCGTCTTAACATGAAGCCTACTAACAGAAAGAAAATCTATAAAATCCCGGCTTTAATCTGAGAAGAGGGATAAAAGAAAGAAAAGTTTGAAAATGTTGTCGATAGTGATGCTTTGAGGAATATTTACGTACAATTAGAGTAAAAATGTAACATACTCTTGGCTGTATAGTCGAGGATTTTTAAAGTCGCTGGGTGGAAATGATCTGAACAGATCTTATAATTCTTATACAAGCGTAACGTCCCTTCTTTCTTGTACACTTTATCCAAATCGCTTCTGTGACATTTCAAAACCCACAGATCACACCTACAACAACACATCGGTATTGAAGGTTAACTGCTGCACTATACAATAAAATATGCGTATTATATTTTAAGCCCGTTAAAACATGGGTCGAGCAGGTCAGAAGATTATGAAGTACTATAAAAATATCTGTCACTGGAAGAATATATATGCAAACACAATATTACTTACATGTTCTTGTCACGAGAGAACCTGAAGAACGAGCGCGCATTTTTCTCTACTTCGTAATTACTGCTTGCTTGTTGTTTAAAGGGGCCTAACAGCGAAGGTCATCGGCCCACTTCGTAATTACTGCAGCCAAACACAGCACATACCTTTCCCCTCATGTTGAGAGGAGATATCAAGGAATGACACACGCTACTATTTAATTATGTCAACTCACTGAAAACGCATAAATAACACCAAAAACTTCACACAAAAATACACGTGCTCTTATGACAGAATCAGTACCGTTCAGGTCTATCCGCTAGAGTGAGCTCCAATAGCTGTCCCTCGATATCTCGCTCAGTGTCGTGTATTGTCTCTACTGTATTTGCTACAATATACTAGAATCCTATCGCAGGATTTCTAGACAGGTGACGACAGAATATTAACACAAAATCAAGTACGGAAAATGCAGGAGTGGGTTTAACAATCTTCTTCTACTGCTTTTCCCACACCTGTGGAGTCACGGGTGCGAACTGTGTCGCACACGTGGATTGGCCCTGTTTTGCAGCCGGATGCCCTTCCTGACGCCAACCCTATGCGGAGGGATGTAATCACTATTGCGTCTTTCTGTGGTGGTTGGTAGGGTGGTGAGCTGTCTGGATATGAAGAGGAGAGTGTTGAGGCAAACACAAACATTCAGTCCCCGAGCCAGAAGAATTAATCAGACGCGATTAAAATCCCCGACCCGATCGGGAATAGAACTCAGGACCCCTCAGAACCGAAAGCCTCAACGCTGACCATTCAGCCGAGGAGCTAGACAAGTGGTTTAATAATGAATACGAAAATAGAAAACGTATGTCACATGAACCCATACAGGGAGCAATTTGTTAGTAAGATAGATACCAAGCCACCACAACAGTGCCCACTAGTTCACGAGACGATGAAATCGGAAGAATTACAATTTGCGCGAGGAGATGAAAATTTAACTGTGACTGGAAACTGGAAGGCTTTTTTTGCTAGTAGTTTAACGTTGCACTAATACCTACGTGGTTTTTCGGAGACGTAAGGAATGGGAAGAAAACGGCCGTGGCCTTCATTAAGAAACATCCTCAGCATTTACATGGTGTGAAAATTCGAAAACATGGAAAATCATTTTTAAGGCTACCGACGGTGGGGTTCGAATCCACCATCTCCCGCAAAACTGGAATGCAGCAGAAGACCAAGGGAATGTACTGTACTAGAGAATACAGACTAGGACAAAGAGGAAGCCGGCTGATTCTACATTGAACATTATTTAATCTTGCTAACACTTGGTGCTAAAAGAACATAAGATAGCTGTATACGTGGATTTTAAAAACCCCACATGTGCTGACTAGGATTCGAATCGCCGCCGCCTTGGTGAGAAGCCAGCGACGTCACTCATGTTTATCGATCCTATCAAGCCTTCAATGCCATATCAATGATTTATGATACACATCTAATTGGTAATAATTATACGGCTGTTGTTGCTGTCGTTGTTTGGGTCAAACTGGGCGAGTTGGCCGTGCGGTTAGAGTCGCGCAGCTATGAGCTTGCATCCGGGAGATAGTGAGTTCGAATCCCACTGCCGGCAGCCCTGAAAATGGTTTTCCGTGGTTTCCCATTTTCACATCAGGCAAATGCTGGGGGCTGTACCTTAATTAAGGCCACGGCCGCTTCCTTCCCACGCCTAGGCCTTCCATATCCCATCGTCGCCAAATGATCTATCTGTGTCGGTACGACGTAAAGCAATTAGCAAAAAAAATTTTTAAAAATGTCTGGGTCATCAGTACATACACTGGTTTGATGTAGCTCTCCACGCCACACTATCCTGTGCTAACCTATTCATTTCTACGTAACTACTACATCCTACATCTACTCTAATCTGTTTGTCATTGGTCTACCCCTGCCATTTTTACCGCCTGCGCTTCCCTCAAAATCTAAGTAAACAAGTCCTCGGTGTCTTGAGATGTGTCCTATCATTCTATCTCGTCTTCTGGTCAAATTTCGTCAAATTGTTTTCCTCTCACCATTTCGATTCAGTATCTCTTCATTCGTGATTCGATCTACGCATCTCACCTTCAGCATTCTTCTGTAACACATTTCAAAAGCTTCGATTCTCTTTCTTTCTGAGCTAGTAATCGTCCATATTTCACTTCCAAACAATGCCACGCTCCACACGAAAGTCTTAAAAAACGCCTTTCTTTCCCTACATCAACGTTCGAAGTGAGCAAATTTCTTTTGTTAAGAAATGCCTTCATTGCTTGTTCTAGTCCTCATTTTAAGTCCTCCATTCTTCGGCCATCATTAGTTATTCTACTACCCATTAACAATATTCATCTACTTCCTTTAAGACTCAATTTCCTAACCTATTATTTCCTAACCTGCATCACCTGACTTCATTCGATTAATACTTTTGTTTTGGATTTATTTATTTTAACAACTTGCTTTACGTCGCACCAACTCAGATAGGTCTTATGACGACGAGGGGACAGGAAAGGGCTTGAAGTGGGAAGGAAGCGCCCGTGGCCTTAATTATGGTATAGCCCCAGCATTTTTGCCTGGTGTCAAAATGGGAAACAAAGATTTTCTGCAGACTCAGATAAAATATCATCATCAACAAATCTCAAGAGTTTTTATTTCCTCTCCCTGGATTGTGATTTATTTTTCAAATTGATCTTCGATTTATTTTACCGCCTGTTCTATGTAAACAATGAAAAGGAGAATTATACCGTATTAACGGCAAAGGCATGGGCTATCTAATGATGAAACATCTAATATTCACCGCCCGAAAGGTCAAAAGAATAAGAATCCAAATGGAAATAAGGAATCACGATATCTCTTATAACAAAAGAAAATGTTCCACTTTCGCTCTCTTTATCTTATTTATATGATGAAAATGAAATGGCGTATGGCTTTTAGTGCCAAGATGTGTCCAAGAACTTCGGCTCGCCAGGTGCAGGTCTTTTGATTTGACGCCCGTAGGCGACCAGCGCGTCGTGGTGAGGATGAAATGACGATGAAGTAAACTCGTGTCCTCATCCCGAGGTGGCGCAGCTCTTTTAAGGCACAGGTGAGCTGCATGTATCATTTCAATCACATGCCAGCCCTCGTGCCATTCTTAAATTTCTGGCAGTACCGGGAATCGAACCCGGGCCCCCGAGGACGGCAGCTAATAACACTAACCGTTTGGGGTACGAAAATGCCGAGTGGATTACTCCTCACTCAGTGCCCATCACTCCTTTCTCTTCACACAGGAAGCTGAGAGATGCAAAACAAACCCATATATTTCAATAGTGGCCTTCATGCCGGCACTTCACTCATCCCTCTTCTCTCCGCTCCTCCCTCAAGAATGAAATCGGTTTGATTTTGGAGCGATGTGCTTCTTGAGCGCTGTTCTGTGATTGGTTGGCTCAAGGCCAGCGTGCTGGCATTTGGTCACAGAGGTTCCGGGTTCGATTTCCGGCAGGGTCGAGAATTTTAACCATCACTGGTTAATTAAGCTGGCACGGGAGCTGGGTGTATGTGTCGTCTTCATCATCATTTCATCTTCAACACGACGCG
Source organism: Anabrus simplex (assembly GCF_040414725.1). Taxonomy (NCBI): domain Eukaryota; kingdom Metazoa; phylum Arthropoda; class Insecta; order Orthoptera; family Tettigoniidae; genus Anabrus; species Anabrus simplex. Next base: position 141,617,797 of record NC_090265.1, read on the forward strand.
CAGGTCGCCTACAGGTGTCAAATCAAAAGACCTGCACCTGGCAAGCCGAACATGTCCTCGAACACTCCCGGCACTAAAAGCCATTACGCCATTTCATTTATACTCTGGAAATGTAATCTTGCGATGTAGTGCGGATTACTTTATTGAAATGGAGAATAATGTTATATTACCAGTAATGACCAGTTTTGATTCAATAGAAATATGGTTGGTATGATAGCTGCTGTAATTCCGTGGTTTCCTATCGCCTTCAGCTTCTTTTAGTAAATATTGAAATGTCTGCATTCTTCTTCTACCGCTTTTTCCCACACCTTGTTGGGTCGCGGGTGTGAACCGTGTCACACATGTGGATTGACCCTGTTTTACGACTGGATGCCCTTCGTGACGTCAATCGCATGTGGAGGGATGGAATTGCTATTGCGTCTTTCGGAGGTGGTTGGTAGTGTGTTGTGCTGCCTGAATATGAAGAGGAGAGTGTTGGGACAAAGACAACCAACCAGTCCCCGAGCCAGAACAATTAATGTCGCGATTAAAATTCCTGACCTGGCCGGGAATCGAGCCCGAGATCCTCTGAACCGAAGGCCTCAACCCTGACCATTCAGCCAAGGAGTCGGGCATTGAAATGTCTGCATTGACATTCTTCAATAGTCGTGGAATTTCTGTCTGGCTTTCTTCACTTAAATGATGGAATTCTTCGAATTTCTGCCTTCTCTTATTAATTGGAAGTGCGCTGTACCTTCTGTCAGAACTTGAAATCAAGTAGGCCTACAGTTTGCTTGCTATCGTAATTTCATCATCAATTCTGCTGCTGTACTTAACCATGATGTATATACAGACGACTACGGAAATTTGCATAAAACAAAATTAAATTTAAACAACAACGCGATCTTCTCGTGAATGCTGCACAATCATAACTGGATGGAAAAAGTTTCCTCGCTGATGAAGAAATAGCGAGGTTCCCCCATCCGGCATGTGCGCCTTTAAATGATGAGTGACGAGTAGAGCGTGGATTATATGTAATATAAAAATGAGAAATATGTAATAAGTAAAAAATATGTAACTTAATATCTCAGCTTTATTTAATGTATTCTTGTACACACAAAAGGAAACAAAACCGAAAAAGTTAAAAGTGCAGATGTTATTCAAATTCTAAATTTCATTTGGAGGAACAATTAATACCTAAATAGTTTTCCAAATTTTCTTTCGGTCATCGAATGCTTTCTGGCTGTTAGGATGTTCTTGTATATAGAAATAGACTTTTTAACTTCATATGAAGTCACTGGCGCGTGTTTCAAATTGCCCAGCAAAGAAATATTTAATTGTAGACTTGTTCAAGCAAGGAAGGTCCTTATTAAGAGAGAAGGAATTTGATCTCATCAAACGCAAATATGCATATTAGAAAATTGTTTCTGAAGACTTTTGTGTGGAGTGTAGCCCTTTATGGAAGTGAGGATTGAGCAATAACCAAAGAAGAAAGAAAGAAAGAAAGAAACAAACAAACAAACCAACAAACAAAGGGAAACGGCGCTTTTGACATATGACATTAAACCAAGGACTGTTAAAGGGATCAAAGAAGAAGAGTCACTAAATCTGAGAGGAGAACAATGTGACAAAGTTTGTGCAAGGAAAGATAGACAGACACAACTCGAGACACCCAAGATTTGCACCGTCAGCATAACTAAGGGATGAGATTCTTTGACAGAATACCTTACTTTAAATTATTAAATTACTTTTAGACGTTAGAGACCTACAGGGTTTTAAAACTATTTTCAAGTGTTTAATTAAAAACTTAAATCGATGTAAAATTAATGAAAAAAATATTGTTTTGTTTCAAATGCGCTATATCCTTCAAAATATTTAAAATATGTAATATTTACCAAAATATTTACTATGCTTCGAAATATGTAAAAATATGCAACTTTAAACTCTTGGAATAATTGTCCTTTTAGTGTAATTCGCCGACATTTTTGTTTTTCTTGTAGCTACATACTTGGGAATAGAATATGTAATTACATAGAATCCGGGCTCTAGTGATGAGTGAGGAGCACTGCTGTGAGCGCTGAGTAAGGAGTAATCCACCCGGCATGTTCGTAGCTACGGAGGCGGACGAAATGATGATGAAGACGACACACACACCCAGTCCCCGTGCCAGGGGAATTAACCAATTATGGTCAAAAGAAATAATAATCCAAATGGAAATAAGGAATCACGATATCTGTAATAACATTTCGAAAGAAATTATGGTTAAAATTCCCGACCCTGCCGGGAATCGAACCCAGTATCCCTGTGACCTAAGGCCAGCACGCTAACCGTTTAGCCATGGAACCGGGCTTTATAAAGGGATGCTATGCAATTAACATCCCTTCAACTACTGTCGGTCTTGGTGTCAGAATGTTAATCTGGAAATATATGTTTTTAGATGTGCCAGTAAATCTACGTACACGGACCACTCGAATTAAGTGCTCTTAAATGCATCGACTGCACCGAGATTCGATCCCGCGATCTTACTATTAATGGCAAGCGTCTAAGCACACAATGCAGTCGATCTATTTGCGCATGCGTTTGTTCAACATATAGCGACATATTTCGTCTCCCTTCCAAGGACATAGAGATCTCTGATAATGAAACAGTTACCTGCCGGTATGAATAACAATTTCAGTGCGCATGAAAGAAATAAAAAAAAAAAAAAAAAAAAACGGGCTATCCATTGAACATTACTCATGTTGAAGTCCCAAAACACGCACTGGCTACACCAGCACCATCTATCGGGCAACACCATAACTCATAAAGAGCTACAAAGTGATGTACAATCTCATTGAAGCACCGTCGGCAAGGCAGTTCACTGTAATGCGTGCAAATCCTAGCAGCGTAGCGCAGTCAAAATTGTGATAAATCTGTCACCACCAGAAGTAATCTGTCCCTTCGAAGATTTCTTCCGTACGTAACCTTATTTTTCCTACAAACAAAACTTTTACCTTATCAATCTAGAAGGTGTTTTCAGCCAGAGATAAAATGTGTAAAATGTGCAATTCTCTAGCATTTTTCCAAGAAAACAACAGATATTCAACAGTAAATTTTAATAAATTCCCCCGAGCAACTTTATTTTTATTCCACCAAGAACACAACGACGTTGTTTATACTAAAAAAAGGCAGTTGCTGAAACATAAATAACCTTCCTGAAGATAAGTGAGAGCCACAAGAGAAGAAAGAAAATAAGCTGTCAAAAATGGAAACTTACCCTATCGAGCCAGCACGGCGTTTCTGAATGACCTTGCTTGGGTCAGTCCCTGATAAAAAAAGAGAATGAATTGTACTAAAAATATTATACATACAAGTTACAGTACTACAGCAAATAAGTAACCTAATCTAATTTTCAAATTACATGTTTACGACGAACATACGTACATCGTAGGAAATGTATTGAGAATCTATTGCAAAGCAAAAGCAATAAAAACAAACAGGTACATACAGACCACACCGAAATGACACCTAATGGTCACACATACACATCATTTCTTAGAACTCAAATGTTAGTAAACATGTATATCAGCGCACCATTAAAATCAATATTTTACTTCAAAAGCATCTTCTACAGTTTTATCTGTATTAATAATACAAACAAAAGTACTGTACCATTAAGGTTAACTAACCACAAGCTGTCATCAAATAGATGCCACAACCTATAAATATGTCGAACTTGTTATGAGAGTAACCTGAAGGTTTTCGTATCTTATAAATATTAAAAATACTTACTATAATAAACAGAATTTACTCTCATAGATCATGTATCAAGAGAACGGTCTATATGTTTCTCTTGTAAGTTATAAACTGACATAAATTACGAATATTCACTTCCTATTCATTTACCAACCTCTTGGTATTTTGAGATTTATCTTGAAATTTTCTATCCAGATTGCTATTAGAATTGTCTATATGCTTTGAAAATTAATTATTATGATGAAAACCAGCATAAATAAATATAAACAAAGCCTTAACCATTCTAATATGAATACAAAATCAAGGACGACTTTCAAAAGACAAAATTACCTGGCACAGATTGAGTAGTTACAGCAGACATCTGAATTAAAATTCATGCGTTACACTTTACTTTTCCTTCGAAGTCACCAACACAGAACTGTTACTAAGACAAAAACAGATTTATGTCAACTTTCAAAAACAGCTTCTAAAAAGTCAAAAACTTTCTGTTTACAGCAACATGGAAGCCATATTAATTTTATCGTACATGGCGTGAAAATACGAGAAAAACGAACGAGAACGAAAATGAAGTATTGACACTTCTGCCATCTCTACTTCAAGAAATTTTTATCTTCCTGCGAAGGGGAATATAATGTTTGAAAAAAATAAATGATCTTATATTTAATACCGCTATTAAGGTTATTTCCATGCATTAAGTGAGTACGAAAGCAGTATAAATGTGTAGAAAATTTGTGTTACACTCGAGTGAGGTTAAGTGTAACAGCTGTAATAAACATCAGCTGCGATAAGGACCGACAAAGATAACGCAAGAGATGAGATTACAACAAAGACAACATTCAGCATAGTTTAAGGAATAGTTTACAATATTTGCACAAGCGTAGTTTTTGCAATATCATGATATATTCCACGCATGAGAAAATCTGCTATATACTAGTATATTCCCAAACTTGAGTTGATTTTCTTTATTTAAATCCATTCGTTATTTATTAATAACAGCATCAAGTTTTGACAGCCTAATCGAGCCTTAGTAACATACAAGAGTGTGATTACCGGTATGTGTAAGCTACTTTATGGAATTTTACCTTTCCTCGTCCTATCGGCACGGCGCCGGCACCTAATGTTCGCCGAATTCCTTCCGCTGTTGCAGATTTTTTTTATTATTGTATATTTTAGCCTGTGTCCTCTTGGAAGGCAACACTTAATTATGGCTTCATCCGTTTTATTGTGTGCTTATCGTGTCTTTTATTGCTGTGTGTTTTAAAAGACGCCCGAGTTCCGGAATTTTGCTCTTGGATGAAATTCATTAGTGTTGGTAAACCTTCTGGCACAGAGTCCTTGGAATGAACCACTCTTGAATGCCAACGAGGATTCGATCATGCAACCTTCAGCATAGAAGGCTGACGCCTCAAACAATTACACCACGTAGAATATGGCTTCTAAACAAGACTTCTTTTTTTGAGGTTATGTGAATGAACTATGCCACCAGTATAGCAAGATGATGCCTTTGGTGATAAGGTGTAGTGTTTACAGTGTACTATGTCTTCGGGTATGGGCTAGAATAAATTTGTTACTTTCATTGACCTGTCTCAGTCGCATCCTTGGCTTTGGCAATATGAAAGTGACCGAGGTATGAACGATGCAAGTAATGCCATTCCTTATTCAGTCATTCCCTGCTAATGAATGGTGTGAAAATATTGCTCATAGGGTCGCTTGGTGTATGCATTTCAGTGGGCTTCGCAGACTGATTTGTAATACCAACTTCTGGCTCGGCGAGGAAAGCAATGGGAAACTACCTCACTAATTTCCCTAGTATGTCTCTTCAGTGACACCTAGGCTGTTTATGTCAGCTGTTGGTGGAGCTGTGGAGGATCAAACCAGCTTTCGGGCTGAATACCCAACACATAAGAAGATGACTTCAAAAACCAGGGCGATTAAAGAGTAATTTTGCTTTACCAACTCGTATTCTTCTTGCAAAACACAACTGATCACAGCTGCAACTTTCCTATATTTTGATTTCAATTATTTTTGTACAACACTGCCCCAAGGCCATGTACGTAACCTGAGAATAGTCCACATGTAAGATTTCAACCTAGGCCTAACTGAATCTACCCGTTCCAATATAGGCTAATCTATGCTACTTCCATTAAAATCTATGTGAACTATTAACAATAAGCGTGGACGATTTTCTGACTTGCTCGATCTCACTGCAGCCTGCTTAATGACATAGATACATTTGTTTGGTTGTAGTAATCATCTTGATATCACAGTTCTTGTTGTAACTAGTACCTCTTCCACAGGCAAATTTACTTTCTAAAGCACCTTCTCTAGATCTACATCACACAAAAATAGGCTAGGCTAATTATTCATTACAGAAAATCCCTTGTTTCAAATACAGATACTGAAAATATGGTTCTGTAAACTTTGTTATCTATAACTACATTGATTTATGTACAAAAATTGCACTTCATCATCTTCCTTCCAAGTATTGGGCCATGTGACCCGTTACGGTCTTGCATTTTACTTTTGCAAGACTTGAAAGCAATCAAATGTCCTTCCGACGGGTTGCTAGCCTGAAGGAAGTAAGACCATTGGTGGGGCTGCCACCTCTCAGCTAATGGACTAGCTGAAATCACAGCATTTCCTCCATAATGGATGTAACGGTTATACCGCCGTGACTCTGTCGACAGGGCCTCATCTGTGGGAACAGGTTTCTTCATCTCGGGAAGGTGAGGTTGGCCTTTGGGCAGGAGAGGTTATGTCATAATCATCATCATCATCCTTCCAAGTACTGGGCCATGTGGCCCGTTACGGTCTTGCATTTTCTTTCCATCGCTTCATTGGACGTCCTATAGATCTCTGTCTTCTTGGTTGATAGCGTAGGATCTCCTTTGGTAGTCTTCCAGATTCCATCCTTTGAACATGACGTTTCCAGTTTTCTTGGTAATCATAGATGTAATTGATTACTGATTTCACATTCAGTCCTTTAAGCACATCTTCATTTCTTATACGATCCCATTTCGTATAGCCTGCTGTTCTGCGCATGAACGTCATTTCACGTGCTGTAATTCTGGAAATGTCTTGAGTTCTTATTGTCCATGCCTCACTGCCGTAGCAAAGGGTTGGTCTGGCTAAAGTGTTATAAATGCTTGTAAATGCTCCTGCCTGGAAGAAACAAGCTCATCAGGGAGTAAGTAGAGATGAATATGTTGATATGAAGATGTTGGAGGTGAAGCCACCAGGGAGAAAGAGCACAGGACGACCTAGGAGATGATGGATAGGCAACATAAGGGAGTGTGTGGAACAAAGAGGAGATGACAGGGAACCATAAAGCGGCAGAGGAATCACACACCAGCGACCCCACATTTCCTGTACCTTAATTGTATGTTTCTTCCCTCTTCCTGTATTTATACATCTTTCTTCTTATCCTACACTCCCTGGATCAAGATATGTCAAGATGGCCCCCAATGGGCATTGATGCCCACTCTCCTGATGAAACTGGGAAGTGGAAACAAGCTCGTTGCAGGCTAAGAAGAAATGGATGTAATAGAATAGGGTTGATAAGGAGAGAGCCTATTTGAAGACAGTGATGTATGAAGATCTAGAGATTGTCCTTTTGTGTTTTCATGTTTGTCCTTTTCTCCTTTTTCTATTGCTCCCTCTTCCTACACTGTCCTATCATTGTGTTTGTTGTATTATGTATTCTTTTCTATGTTCCTGTCTCTTGTTATACAGTATGTATTTTTAAATGAAATTCTAAGAAGTCTTCACAGAAAGCTTTTTGGGTAGTAGATAGGGTGAAAGTATCTCACAGGGATCACTGTAAGGTGCTGTATACCAGTAAGTAAAGATCTTCATTGGGATGATCTCATTAATGAGGTTGTAAATAAAGGTTTATAAATACCTCTTTATATGATTATGAGCGTATTTAGGGGTGTTTGTAAGGAGGTAAATGAGAGGGCATTTAAGTCTCTGGTAAGACCCCAATTAGATTATGGTTCCAGCGTATGTGACCCAAACCAGGATTACTTGATGCAAGAACTGGAAAAGATCCAAAGGAAAGCAGCATGATTTGTCTGGGTGATTCCTGGCAAAGGAGTAGGCCTATTATTACAAAATTGTTGCAAACTTTGGGCTGGAATTCCTGCTTTTAAAAACTCCACTCAGGCTTATTTGTCTGCTAATTTCATTTCCCCCCATCTCTCTGCTGACCGTTGAGAACATACTGCTTAGTTGAGCAGCTTGTCTCCTTACTTCCAAGTCTTCCCAGCTTAAAGTTTGCACCATTTTGAGAACACTACTCTTTTGTCAGAAATCATCTAAACCATGCTGCTTTCCTTGGGATCTATTCCAGTTCTCGAATTAAGTAATCCTGGTGAGGTTCCCATATACTGGAACCATACTCTAATTGGAGTCTTACCAGTGACATATATTCCTTTTCCTTTACATCCTTACAACAACCCCTAAATACCCTCGTAACTAAGGCTCAGATTTATACGACCTAAAACTCTTAAAATATGCATGCATTTATGACCTAAAAATAAAACAACAAAAGAAAAATGTATTTACTTTTAACAGTTAGTTAAAGATGAAATAATTTTCATATCTCTCTTAGCCTTCATTTTCAGTAGATTTACTCTGGACGACGACAAGCAATTTCATATGGTCAGTCTTGAAGAATCTTCGGTTGTCAGCAAGTAGAGCCTTGTACGTGGAGAAACTTCTTTCTACATTGCACAACATAATTGGGGCATACTTGAACAAGTAAATTTTTAGCAGAAAGTTCCGTTTCATTTTCGTTGAATTTCCCTTCTTTTCCACAAAGAATGTTGGCAAGTTTACACAATGTTGTATATCCAGGATTTCATTCAAGCACAGGTTGTAATTATTTTCCTTTGTAATTTCACCCCGACCTTTCAATAACTCGCTCTCAGTTTCTTTCACAGTGCACAATTCCATACCCACAGTTTCAAGGTGAGTGATGGATTTTGATATCACAGAGGAATTTGAAACTATACAGACTAAGTTTCTTGACATGTTAGATAAAAACAACTCTTGTACATTTTTGATTGCAAAGGAATCACTTCCATCAAAGTCATTGAAGATCTTCTCAACTCATTGTAGTTTGCGCAGTAGTAGTTTACAGCATCAAGCCAAGTCGCCCAATGTGTTATAAGGGGCTGAGGGGTTAAGGGTAGTGATGGTGCCTCTTCTTTAAACTTATGAACATGAAATGGAGCCTTAACAAAAATCTTCATGGCATTAGTAATGAATTTATCCACCTCAGGGTAGTTCCTTCGGATACCTTCATTCAGTCTGTGTGTGGCAGGCACAAGACACGTTATGTGCACCATTTTTGGGTACAACATTTGAAGACCTTTCACTACTTTTATCATGTACGGAACAGCATCCGTTACGAAGATGACCACATTCTCTCGTATTTTACCTGGCCACAACAAATTCATTGCAGTGTTGAAAACAACAGTGATGGAGGAGTTGTTCACCTTATCCAACACCTCACACATCAACAGAAATGTTTGCCTAGGTTGGTCATGTTTAAGAGTGCCTGCAATGACATTTGCCACATATCGACCATCTATGTCAGTGGTTTCATGTTATGGACACCCATATTTTGTTACTGCCCACACTATTTCTTGTTTTGTTCATTGTATCATCGAAACAGGCAGTCCGATAGTTCTTTCTTAACGTGGACTCAGAAGGAATGGGATAAATTATGTACTTCTCGAAGACCTTTTAGTAGGTACTTCTACTTTATATAGCGAAATGTTTGATGAAACTATCATTTCATAAAGTTCCTTAGAAAACTGGGAAAATGCACTGCCCAATGTAGATGGGCTGCTGAATGGTTTCTCAAAGAGCAGTTGCTGCCTGTTTTCTGCTGCTAATTCTCAGTTTATACAGCTTTTGTGTCTAGTAGTATTGCGATGTTGTTCCACTGTAAAACATTTCTCAGCCATTATTTTCACCTCACAAGTGTACAAAATAAAATATATCCATCAGTACTAAAATACTTTTCACCAAAATCTTTAACAAAACCTTGTAACCTCACACTATCAGAGCACTTTATTTTGGGCATCTTGAAACTACACTGAACTACTCACTAGCAGATACAAAAGGATACTGCGGAGGGGCATAGATAGTTTGTGGTTGAAATTGCTTTCTAGCACTTTGCAGAACAAGGAAACCGAACATTATTTATTCGGAAAGTGTGGGAGAGAGAGAAGTAGCTATGTGTTTCTTCCTCACCCACAATGAATCATACTTTCGGCACCTCAAACAGGCTCATGCTTTTCCAGGTATATCTAGAGCAGGGCCTCTCAAACGCTCAAAATCTCACGTGTGCAAACTGAGGCGCAGAGGTCCTGTGCACAGTGCGTCAGTCCCACTCGACAACAGCAATCCTTAACCTACAAGATATATAGAAAACCCACCCAATCGGCCGTCACAATCCGACAAGATTCATTTCATCCCTTCCCCCACAAAAAAGCAACTTATAACAGTCTCATACATAGAGCATTTAACGTACCCATGAACAAAAAAGATCTTCACACGGAACTGAATACTATCCGTCACATCGCTAGATTCAACGTCTGCAATAATCAGTTCATAGAAAATATCATTAGTAAACACAAGTTCCGACCTAAGACCACACTTAAAAAAGAACCATCTAAACACGACTCTATCTCCACTTTTACCTATGTCAATGGAATTCACATAATTACTAATGTTTTAAAGAAAAAAGGCATGAAAATAGCCTTCAAAACCAGCAACTACAATATGCAAATATTACATAACACTTCACATATTAATAAAATAAACAGATACTCAAAATCAGGGGTCTACAGAATTAGATGTAGCACATGTTCAAATATTTCTTACATAGGGCAGACCGGTAGGAGTTTCAATATCAGATACTCTGAGCATTTTAACGCAGCTAAATACAACAAATTTTCAGCCATCGGCCAACATATGGTCGATTATAACCATAGTTTCACGAACATTGAAACAGACATACTCGAAATAGTTAAAAAGGGACCTCTACTCAACATAATTGAGAGCTTTTACATACATTTGGATCAATATTTCAATGCCAACTACAATCTTAATGAAATTACCAAGAAATCCAACATTTTATTCGAGACATGGATGAAGTTGATGTCTGAAGTCGATATGGGTAGGAGCAGTCAAGAAGCTTGGAGACTTTTAAAACGCTTGAGCAATGATCCTACGCAAGGTAACACACATGCCAATGTGAGTGCAAATCAAATAGCACACCAACTTTTGCTTAATGGAAAACCAAAGCTTTCCATGAAAGTAGGGAAGAATCCTATAGTCAGACAACCAGATGAGAGCAATAAGTTATCTAAGCATTTCACACTAACTGAACTGGAATTAACTCTCAGTAAGTGTAAGATTGGGAAGTCAGCAGGACTCGATGACCTTCGAATGGAACAAATTAAGAACTTTGGTCCTACTGCGAAGTGCTGGTTGCTAGAACTCATGAATAACTGCATTCAGTCTTCCATGATACCTAAAATATGGAGGAAGGCTAGGGTCATAGCTGTTCTAAAACCAGGCAAAGATAAAAATGACCCTAGGAGCTACAGGCCAATCTCCTTATTATGCCATTTTTTAAGATTCTGGAAAGACTAATCCTCAATAGGTTGACTGATAAAATCGAGCCACTTCTGATTCCACAGCAAGCTGGATTCAGGAGAGGGAAAAGCTGCACATCACAGGTGTTGAAATTAAGTCAACACATAGAAGATGGCTTTGAAAGCTGGAAAATCACAGGAGCTCCATTTATAGATCTCTCGGCAGCATATGATACTGTTAATCACCGAATTCTCCTTGGAAAGGTATACAGCATGACAAAGGACTTCCATCTGACTTGTGCCATTAGAAACCCACTTCAAAATCGAAGTTTCTTCGTTGAGTTCCAGGGAAAAAGAAGCAGGTGGAGGATACAGAAGAACGGACTACCTCAGGGAAGCGTGTTGGCACCAATGCTTTTCAATATTTACACAAATGATCAGCCTCTTCCTGCCGGGACGAATAGTTTCATCTATGCTGATGATTGTGTCATCACTTCTCAGCGGGATAACTTCGAGGCGATTGAACAAACATTGTCCACAGCTCTAGACACTCTTGCTGGCTATTACAAGAAGAATCAACTAACACCAAACCCAACTAAGATGCAAACCTGTGTTTTCCATCTAAACAAAAGAGAAGCTTCCCGAACTCTGAAGGTCACTTGGCAAGGCATAGCATTACAACACAATCCTACCCCGAAGTACCTCGGAGTCACTCTGGATTGTGCCTTAACCTACAGAAAACATTGTTTGAACATCAAGCAGAAAGTGGCTGCTAGAAACAATATTGTGCGGAAGCTAACTGGAACATCTTGGGGAGCACAACCAGACACAGTGAGGACATCTGCCCTTTCGCTCTGCTATTCCGCAGCTGAATACACATGCCCGGTGTGGTACAAATCTTGCCATACCAAAGCAGTTGATGTAGCACTCAACGAAACCTGCCGCATTATTACTGGATGTTTGAGACCTACACCTTTGGAAAAAGTGTATTGCCTTGCAGGGATAGCACCTCCCGATATTCGCCGTGAAGTGGCAGCCAAGAAAGAAAAGAGAAAGGTGTTGACATCGGAAGCCCACCCTTTGTTTGGATATGAGCCACCACGCCAGCGGCTTAAGTCTAGGAAAAGCTTCTTGAGAGTAACCGAAACACTTGCAGGAACAGCGCAGCAAGCAAGAATTCAAGAATGGCGCGTCAGGAGTCAACATACGAGGATCAGTCAATGGATGACCCCAAAAGAGGAACTCCCTCCTGGCCATGTCACAGATTGGGTGAATTGGAGAGCACTGAACAGACTGCGCTCTGGTGTTACGCGGTGCAGGGTAAACCAGAAGAAATGGGGTTTCGAAGTGGACAGTACCTTGTGTGTATGTGGAGAAGAGCAGACCACAGCCCATTTGCTGCAATGCAGTTCATGCCCATTCAGCTGCACAACAGAAGACCTGGTTAAAGCAAAGCCAAATGCACTTGGTGTTGCAAGGTTTTGGGCTCACATAGTTTAATGTGGCTCTTCGCCTTTGGAGTATTTATATTACCGGTATGTTTTATGTTTTTCCTTATCTTTAATTTTAAACTTATGTATGCTTCTGACACGATATAAATAAATAAATTTCCTATTATAGGAAAAACAAATCAGCTGTTAATAAACCTTTCTTTAAATCAATTAAAGGTCCCCTTCCATCTCAAATTCCATTAACTTCCCTCTCTTCTAACCCGTCCTGAACCATTTCCCCTTCCCCCCCTCCCTGTCTCCTTCCACACTTACGTCGTCCTTCCCCTCCGCATCCCTTCTCCTCTCTTGCTGATCTACGCTGCGTGACGCTCACTCTGTCTGTTGCACTCCTTCCAACAGCTCGTTCCAAACAAGCGCAAGGTGAGTACTCGTTAATTCACACACTCACACACACACCCTCCCTTAGTACTTTCTCTATCAGATTTTTCAAGTTAATTCTAATTTTGTTCTTCAGGTTCTTTGGGTTCCGATTGAATTGAGACTTCCTTTAAACACAGCATTTGCTTAAGCTACATAGAACAAGTCCAGCTTTCTCAATTTGTCAAGTCTATATTGGTCATATTGGACAATTCCCTCTGTGCCATCGTGGAACTTGCCCCCAGAACTTTCCAGAAAACTAAGACTTCACTTGAATTTAAATGTGCAACATGAGTCCAACCGTCAACCTAGACTTTGGCATCAAGAAATTTTAAACGACATCACAATTATTTTATTCATTTGTTAATTTTAACATATTCTGGTCATATTTATTGTAACTTATGTATAAGGTTTTTACTTGTATGTCATTCCACTACCATCCATCCTCTTGTTCATCCCTATTAATTTAATTTATGTCGTTTGCTTGCAATTTCGGCTAGGCTGATGATGGTTCAAAAAATGGACCGAAACTAGTACCTGACACTATCATATTGTAATGTTTTGTTAAACGTTAAATGATTTTAAGTATTGAGAAGGTGGAGCAATAAATCTTGTATTCATTTTAAGTTAAGTCTTAACTCGATACGGAACCCATCCATGAAGTTTATTATTTTAAACCAATCTTTTGTCTAGTCCTCTCTCTTGTTCTCCTCAACCTAATGGTTGGTGGGTAGTACGATTGTCCTTGTCCAACGACCTTGTATCCTGAGCCAGCTGTTTGATTAGTTGATATAGACGTCGCCCAATTAATGCCATCGAAGAACCCTGATCTTGGTCGTCCTTTTCTAGTCTTTCCTTCCAGTTTCTCTTCAAGCAGTGTGGTGCACCATGATGAATGCTGAAGTAAATGACCTATCCATCTACATCTTCTTTTCGTTATCATTTCCTCTAGTCTGATGGTTTATTCAGCTCTCTTGAGAACTTCTTTATTTGTTAGCCTGTGAGTCCAGGGTATTCGTAACATTTGACGCCAGCACAACATTTCAAATGCATCTATTCTTTTCTTATCAGCCTTTAATAGAGTCAAGGTTTCAGAGCCATAGGTCGCAATACTCCAAATGAAGTTCTTAATGAAATGCTTTCTTACTGGTAGGGATATTGCCTTGGAGGTCAACAAGCTGCTTTTTTTTTTTTTTTTTTTTAGTGAATGCTTCTTTAGCTTGGGCTATTCGAGAACGGACGTCCTTTTCATACTTCTCATCAGATGCAATGATGCTTCCCAAATAACTGAATTGATTTACTTGAGGCAATTTTTCTCCTTCCAACCAAACATTAACATCCTGTTTACCATCCGGAATACATTTCATTATCTTGGTTTTTGTTTTGTTAACATTCATGTTACATTTTAGTATCAGTAGATCATTCAATATCTTTAGTGAGGTCCCTATCTCTTTCTCAGTTTCAGCTCGGAGGGCAATATCATCCGCCAAACATATTGTTTGGTATAGTTGGCCATTTATTCTTATTCCATGGGTGGAGGTGGCTGAAAACTCTTTTCATTGCTTCTTCTAAATACACATTGAATAATAGAGATGACAGACCACATTCTTGCCTTACTCCTTTTCTTATTTTCGGGTTGATTTGCTCCTTTTCTATAAGCACTGTCTGGTTCTTGTACAGCTGATAGATGCTTTTCCGATCTCTGTAGTCCACTTTCAGACTTCTAAGGGCTTTAAACATAATATTCCAGTTAACATTATCAGACGCTTTCTCTATATCATTGAAAGCAATTAGGATGTTCTTATTGATTCTTAGGGTTTGTTCAATAATTGTTGTAAGGCTCAGAATTGCTTCTCTTGTTTCTCTGTTTCTTTTAAACATGAATTGATGCTCTGAGAGATTTTCTTCTATTCTTTTCTCCATGCAATGGTAAACAATTCTTGTAATAATTTTGGTGGCATGTGTTACCAGGCTTCACGTTCTATAATCTTGACATCTCTTTGCATGGTTACTTTTTGGGATACATATCAATAAAGTTTTCTCAAAATCTTCTGGTATTTCTCCGCTAGTATAAATATCATTTGCTAGTTGATGTGAAGAAGTTTTTGCCTTATCCCTTAGAGCTTGCAGTATTTTACCTGGAATTGAGTCTACTCCAGGAGCTTTCCTTTGTTTTAGCTCATTCAAAGCTTTACCAAATACCTCTCTAAATATACATGGTCCCAGATCATCTTGTTCTATCTCACTTTGATGTTCTATTACATTGTAATCTATTTGTCCTTCATACAGGTGTTCTACATATTCTTTCCACATTATAGCTGTCTTATCCTGCTCTATTATGACATCTTCGTTGCTTCCTTTTATTGTACTCAAGGGCTTTATCTTTCTTTGGAACTGCCTCCGGACTTCTGAAAAAGCTTTTCGGTATTACCTTTGGTTATATTTTCATCTATCTGTTTACATTGTGCTTCGGTCCACTCTTCCTTTGCTTTTATAGTTTCTCGATGGATTTCATTTCTTATTTTCTTGTATTCTTCATGATTTCCTTTCCTTTTAGCCATCTGGCGTGCATTCATTAGTTCCAAAACGTGGGGTGTAACCCACGGCTTATAGATTTTCCTCTCTTCTTTTCCAAAACAATCTTCTGCTGCATCAATTATTTGTTTCTTGATTTCTTCCCATTTTTCTTGAGCACTACTTCCAGCCAGTACTTCAGTATTAATTTTGTTATTAGTTTCTTCTTTGAACATTTTGATAGCCTCGCTGTCTTTCTTTAATTTACTCAAATTCCATTTTGGGGTGCGTCTTTCTATTCTTCTTTTCTTAAGTTTCAGTTGGCCTGTCATTACCACGGGGTTATGATTGGAGTCAGTATCAGCCCCAGGATAGCTTTTACTTGATTTTGATAACGTTCTCTAACTATTATATAGTCTATTTGATATCTACTACCATTTCCAGGCATTGTCCACGTGTATCTTCTCCTTTTTGGCTGTTCAAAGAGTGTATTTGTAATTATAAGGGAGTGATTTTGACAAAATTCGATGAGCTTTTCTCCCCTTTTGTTTCTGGAACCAAGACCATAATCGCCCACCGTATCATCTTCTCTGCCTTTTCCAATAACTGTGTTCATATCTCAGAGGATGATGAGATTTTCTTCATCCTGGACCTTAGCAACACTTCTTCCAGTTGTTCGTACACTTCCTTCACTTCGTCATCTGTGTATGTAGAGGTAGGCATGTACACCTGGATTAGAGCTGTATCTCTAGGTCCTGCCTTTAATTTTATGAGCAGTATTCTTTCATTATATCCCCAAATACCTGACACTCGCTGTCCTAACTGCTTTGTCAGTATAAATCCAACACCACCTTTTCCGTCTAGTCCAATAGCCATCATTTTTGTCAGCATTCTCCCGTGATCTACCCTATCAAAATCCTCGGATAGATCAATAGTGATACAGTCCATTTGACTTCCTGAATGTGAAATATCTACAATAACTTCCTGGAATCCTATTTGTTGAGCCTCACCAGAATAACGTTTCCTAAATCCAAACTGCCTTCTATCAAACAAATTGGTAATTTTGCAGACATGTTTAATGTATTTGGAAAGAATGCTTTCTCAGAGTTTACATGCAACAGACACAGGGTTGGGAAGTAACTGAGTAAAAGTAATCAATTTACTAGTATCAGATACTTTTTCAGTAATTTTTTACTTGTAATCATTACTTTTTACAAATGTAATTTTTGCTTGTAATTTACTTATCGAAATAGAACTGTAATTGTTACATTCTAGTAGTAATTGATATACATTGCATGTAAACAGAAATAGGAAGAATTAAGTGATGACAAATATTACTTTTTCAGTTCTATTTTGTTTTTAAAACTAAGCACAGGCGTTCCTTCCATTGCCACTATAGAGTGTCTTTTCAGCAAATCTGAAGATGTAATTTAGTTTAGTAATGAGAATTTTAAGAGCCAATTATTTTGTAAAGTATATGGCAAATTATTTGAAATGCTAGAAGTTATAAACTAAAATAAAAGTTATGGGGAAAATCATTTTTGGTCTTCCAAGATATGCTTGGTATCACTTACAAGGGGAGGTCGCCATCTGGTTTTCTAGAAAAGTGTTCAATTTTTGAGGATTTGTTCTTCTCTAAAAAACATTTTAGCCCTGTTCAAGGTTTTTTTTTTTTTTTTTTTTTTTTTTTTTTTTTTTTTTTTTTTTTTTTTTTGCCAATGGGCCTTATTTTGTTCAAAATTTAATGTTTAGAATCTATCCTAAAACTTTTGCAGTTTTATTCCCACAGATAATTCCAACTTGTCTCCGTGGCAGAGTTGCAAGGGCATTGACGTTGGGAACTGAAGGTTTTGAGTTCAAGTCCAACCTTGCTCAGCACTTTTTTCTTTTACTGTTACATCCCTTATTTTCTTTTATTTTTTCAATAGCCGGGCTGAGTGGCTCAGACGGTTAAGGTGCTGGCCTTCTGACCCCAACTTGGCAGGTTCGATCCTGGCTCAGTCTGGTGGTATTTGAAGGTACTCAAATATGTCAGCCTCGTGTCGGTAGATTTACTGGCACGTAAAAGAACTCCTGCGGGACTAAATTCCGGCACCTCGGCGTCTCCGAAAACCGTAAAAGAGTAGTTAGTGGGACGTAAAACAAATAACATTATTATTATTATTATTATTATTATTATTATTATTATTATTATTATTATTATTATTATTATTATTATTATTATTATTATTATTCAATAATCTATTATCTGGGGTCTCTTTTTGTTTTAGAGCTATTTGTAATATTTTAAATCATTATTCATCCTTGTCATTTGAATGTGTTGTAAGTTTTATTCATCAGAATAAAAAATAAAAAAAATACCACCCAAGTAAGTATAATAATGAGTCAGGTTCAAGCAATTCATTATCAGACGGACAGTGAAAATGTGACAAATATTGTAAATAATGTAAATATTTATTAATATTGTAAATTGGAAAGCAACAACAAATAATACAGTACTTGCTGTAATCTAAAAAAATTAATATTGTACAAAAACCTACATACAATTAAAAGAAAAATGAAAAAGAAAGAAGTGTAACGGTTCAAATCTCGTTACAAAGTGATATCTGTATTTTTATTATTATTATTATGTTATCTGTGATATCATTATTATTATTGTTGTATGATGATTCTTATGTCCGTATTATTATTATTTTATCTGTGATATTATTACTGTTATTGTAATTATCATTCTTATTCAATTCAATTCTGCAACACTTGTCGCTTGCATAATTGCAGTTAAATGTATGCATATATACGTATGTGTAGAATAACACTCAAGACATGTACAGTGAGAATTGTTATATATCAGATGTTGGATATGACATTGCTATATTGTGCAATACTGCTGACATTTCTGTCAAGTTATCGCCACATCATGGCTATGTCATCGTGAGCATTTAGCAATGCGCTCAGATACTCAGGCCGCCCCAGGGGATTTCACCATTACATGCAACAGTTTGAGGCGGGTGGGAGTAGATAATAGCTATTTCTGGAGATTACGTAGGTGTGCCATCCTAATGTCTATAAAAGGTGGCTGTATCTTGTAGAGTCAGTTCATTATTCAATTGGAAGGAGAGGCGACAGTTGGTCGGAGTGTGAACGAGATGAAGAGGCCTAAGTCGGTCAGTCAACGAGAGTCAACGAGTGTGAACGAGATGGAGAAGACTCAGTGAGCCATTAGTCTTTGGTCATTGAGAGAGTGAGGCCAAAGTTGGTAGGTCACTTAGTTGAATACCATACAGATTTACCAAGAAATCATATGATACGGAGAAGAAGCAGTCACATGGATACATCACCAAATTAGGCGAGACACATCTACAGTAAACACCAGATTTAAGGAATACGTCATAATTACACTCAAAGTGTTGAAGGTACAGTCAAGTGAAACAGCGAGGGATATTTTGTATAAATTGTTAAATGTCCGGTCAAGAAGAATTCAAATTCATGCCTAGTTTCTTTCAGTTGCAATGTCATAATTTCATATTCTCATTTGTTTTATCGCAACAAGACTCACTATTTTTTATATATTATTTGAAGAATATATTTTGTTCTATCAAATGAATTCATAGTATTATTTCAATGACAGAATTAGATAAGCTCAAATTTAATGGGGAAACCGAACACCAATCTCCTTTTCCCAGAACTTATATGGTATGTTGTCAAAAGTAAGCTTATTACCCCACACCCTAGAGATAGTCAAGATTCTCATTCTATTATTGCTGCACTGAGTGGTAGCTGGCGCCCTTCAAATAACGTATGTGTAAGTAAGCAGGTAAGAAGTAAGTGTGAGTCCAGGGTTCGACGATTGTGTATTTTATTTAATGAATGTTAATTTTCATAGAAGATATGAGATACATCCTACAGCTACCATCTACACCACAAGCAGAAGAAGTCCTTAGGAAAAGAAAAGAAAAACAAGAAGAAATATGGCTGGAATTTTTCACAACAGAAGCCATGCTAGACCGAAGATGGAGTGGACCAAACCTGGTTTTGCGAAGTGCCATTACTAGACTATCTGTACATGGATTTCATCATAAATTGTGCATGAAAACATACTTCCATGACCCAGATGAAGACTGCTTATGCAAACTATGCAACAAAGTGTGTGAGAGTTATCATTTTACAATTTGTACACAGAGACACAAGACTCTAAAGGAATACAGCAAAGAATAATGTATTTTGTATATATTCAATCAGTGTATACCAATTTTATGCACGTTTGTGCGCTCTTTCCTTAATAATAATAATAATAATATGTTTGTAAATTCAGTCATAGAGTTAGGAACCTCTTACAGAAGAAATAAAATAAATTGAGGTTGGACTCAAACTTGAAATTATCAGTTCCCGATGCCAATGCGCTAGCGACAATGCCATGGAGACAAGTTGGAATTAACTGCGGGAATAAGACTACAAAAGTTTGAGGATAGATTATTAAACATTAAATTTTGATTAAAATAATGCCCACTGGCAAAAATGCTCAAACAGGCCTAAAATATTTTTTAATGAAGGGCAAATCCTCAAAGTTTCAAACACTTTTCTGGAAAACCACATGGCGACCTCCCATTGTTAGTGATGATAGCCACTTAATTTCTCTATCCAAGAAAAAACACAGAATGGGGTAAAATCTTTTTCTGCAAGCTTTGGTATTATTCCAGCCCCATCTGATCAAAAAGTGAGTGATTTCTTGAGGCTGGTGATCTACTGATTACTTGTTGAAAAAGTAATTTGTAATTTTAGTTGAGTAAAATATTTGTCAGGTTACTGTAATTCAGCCCAATTACTCATTTCTTGTACTTTTCCCATCATTGAACGTATATCAAGCTGACTGGTCTGTAATTAGCTCCTTTATGAGACTACTATAGCAAGTCTCCATTCATATGGCTCCTTCATGCAAACGGTAATTGAAGTACTTCAGATATGATACTTTGTTCCAGTGCATTGCCTGTAATATGTCCTCAGAAATCTTATCAATTCCTACTGCATTTTTAGCTTTCAACTTCTGTAACTCTTTTTAAATATTTTTGTTATTACAGGTTAATTTCAGTACTTTGCCAGTATCAGTTACCTTCCCTACCTGGATATTATCCTTATGAAATCATAGAAAGTAACAAGCAAGCACCAAACCAACTCATATAAAGAGAGAGAGGAACAAGAAAAGGAATGCATAATAGATCAAACATAATGCCAGGTCAATGTGGGACAAGCGAGCAACAAGAAAGAGGAGACAAGAACAAAGATGAAAGTACAAAAGGACATCTCCACATTGTTACACATTGTTGTCTTCTAATAGATTGGTAACTCACTTTTCATCAGTCTCAGTTCTTCTTCATCTCTTCTTAGCCCCCAATAAGCTTGTTTCTGCTTTCCAGCTTCACCAGGAGGGTGGTCATAAAAACTCATTGAGGAGCCACCTTGACAGATCTTCAGTCTAGATGTGGGAAGTGTAGGATAAGAAGGAAACCTCCTGATGAATGTAGGAAGCAGAATAGAGCTCGTTGGGGGGCTGAGAAGAGATGGATGTAGTCGAATTGGGATTGGAAGACGACAGTGTGTGAAGATGTCCTTGTCGTTTTGTGTTTTCATACTTGTCTTGTCTTCTCTTTGTCACATCCTCTTCCCGCACTGACCTGCCATTATGTTTATCCCAATCTTTATATATGACGTCATTTGGCAGTTGTTTGTTCCTTTCGAATACTTAGCCGGGCTAAGTGGCTCAGATGGTTGAGGCACTGGCCTTCTGACCCCAACTTGACAGGTTCGATCGTGGCTCAATCCAGTGGTATTTGAAGGTGCTCATATACGTCAACCTCGTGTAAGTATATTTACTGACACGTAAAAGAATTCCTGCGGGACTAAATTTTGGCACCTCGGCATCTTCGAAAATTCTAAAATTAGTTAGTGGGACGTAAAAACAATAACATTAATATTCCTTTCCAATACTTATATTAGCCTGTTGGGACTCTCTTATCCATTGGTGCTTATCTTGTTTTCTTAATATTTTACCACCTATATCTTTATATTTCTTCCCTTTTCCTGCATCTGCCTGGTTTTCTTCTTATCCTACTCTCCCCACATTAAAACTGAAGATCTGTCAATGAGCATTTATGCCCGCCCACCTGATGAAGCTGGTTTGTCAGAGACTGAGAAGAGATGGTTGAAGAACTGGGACTGATGAGAAGAGAGCTACTTATATATTAGAGGACAGCAGTATGTTAAGATATGGAGATGTGCTTGTGCTTTCATGTCTCCTTGTCTCCTCTTTCCGTTGCTTCCTCTTCCCGCACTGATCTGCCATTATATAAGTATAGGAAAGGAACAAACAAGTGTCAAATCTAGTCAGAGAGAGGAAGAGGGGGGGGGGGGGGTGTAATAAGAAAGGAACCCATATAATAGGTCGAACACAATGACACGTCAGTGTGGGAAGAGGGAGCAATAGAAATAGGAGACAAGGACAAACGTGGAAACACAAAAGGACAAGGACAGTCTCCACATTTTCATACACTGCTGTCTTCAAATAGATAGGCTCCCTCCTCATCAATCCCAGTCCTACATCCATCTCTTCTCAGCCCCCAATGAGCTCATTTCTGCTTCCCAGCTTCATCAGGAGGGCAGGCATCAACACTCATTGAGGTGCCATCTTGACAGATCTTCAGTCTTGATGTGGAATAAGTGTAGGATAAGAAGAAAACTGGATAAGTATAGTAAATGGGAAGAAACATAGAAGAGACATAGAATGGGAGCATAGGACAAACACAAAAGGAGAAAAAGATCCCATTGGGATAGTAATGTAAGTATAGGAAAGGAACAAACAAGGGAAAAGGCTGGGATTGGGAAGGTAGCGGCCATGGCCTTAATTAAGATACAGCCCCAGCATTTTCCTGGTGTGAAAATGAGAAACCACAGAAAACCAACTTCAGGGCTACCGACAGTGGAATCAGAATGCATTATCTTCCAAATGCAAGCTCACAGCTATGTGACCCTAGCCACATGGCCAACTCACATGGTGGAAAAAATTATTAGCCGGGCTCAATAGATATTGTGGACAAAAGCAAACCTCCAAAAAGAACTAGTAATAAGTGATCCCTACTGAGCTTAAATCAATAATAAAGTAAATTAATATTCCCTATCCCATCAAATCTATCCTGTCTCTACACCAAACACTCCAGTTCTTAGCCTTGATTCAACTCCTATTATAGTATCTGATGAATACATATTACTTAATTCTATCCCTTTCCTTACAATACTTCTACACTTTATGTGATCCTGGTCCTTGACTTCCAGTTGCTCCCTCTACTGTCATCACCACTCCCAAGTCCATTCTTTTTCCTTTCTTTTTTTTTCTTCTCAATGTACTACCTATAACCCTTCTAAACAAACCTGCTTAACTTATAAGAACCCCTACGGTTCAAGTGAAGGCCATCTGAGCGCAGGATCTACAAATCTCACTCCCAGTTTTCCACATGCCCACTCTATAGTCTCTTTTAAATCCCTGATTACCCTCACAGTCTGTATCCAGTTGATAACAATCTCTGCTGGACCAAGCTATCTGAGCTTCTGAAGGCGATCAGGGTCATACACCAAGGAAGAAGAATTATCTACAATGTATACAAAAATTAGTCTGCAGTAATAAGAGTCAAGGGCTCTGAAATAGAAGCAGCAATCCAGAAAGGAGTGAGGCAAGGCTGCAGTTTGTCCCTCTTCTCTTTTAGAGTTTACATAGAACAGGTGGTAAAAGAAATCAAAAGTTTGGAAAGGGAATCACAATATAATTATTAAATTAAATTACTAGTCCCTAATTAATTAATGTAATTTAGAATATTACATATTGTAGTATTGAAAGGTGGACCATTACTACATTAATTTAATAATTATATTGTACTTACAATTCAATACGGATCAAAACCATGTTTATAACCTATGAAGGGAATCACAATCCAAGGAGAGGAAATCTGAGATTTGCTGATAATATTATTTTATCTGAGTCTACAGAAGATCTGTATAAATTGCTGGATAGTATGGAGAGTCTTGAAGAAGGAGAACAAGATGAAAATATTTAAGTCCAAAACAAAGGTAATGGAGAATCAAGTGAAGTCAGATGGTGCAGGAAATATTAAAATAGGTAATGAAGTCTTAAAGGAAATAGATGAATATTGTTACTTGGGTAATAAAATAACTAACAATGGCAGAAGTAAGGAGGACATAAAATGCAGACTAGTACAAGCAAGAAATGCCCTCTTAAAAGAAATTTGCTCATTTCGAACATTTGTATTGGAATTAGAAAGATGCTTTTGAAGACTATTGTCTGGAGCATGGTATTTTATGGAAGTGAAACATGGCCGATAACTAGCCCAGAAAGAAAGAGAATAGGAGCTTTTAAAATATGGTGTTACAGAAGATTACTGAAGGTGAAATGGGTAGATCGAATTGTAAATGAAATGCTGAATTGATTTGGTGAGAGGAGATTGATTGATCTGGCTAAATTTGACCAGAAGAAGTGATATAATAATAGGACAAATCTGAAGACACCCAGGACTTATTCAGTTGGTTTTTGAGGGAAGTGTATGCAGTAAGACTGATAGGGGTAGGCCAAGGGATGAATATGACAAGCAGATGTAGAATATAGTACAGTGAAACCTCAGAATGGGAGTAACTTGGTCTACGAGTGTTTCGCAAGATGAGTAAACATTTTAAATAAATTGTAACTTGATAAGCGAGTGAGGTTCCACAATACGAGCGTCAGGGGTGCCTACATTTTCCCCTCCCCTGTTCGTTTGTTGAATGGATGAACGAGATCTTTGGTCCTGAGGTGAAGAAATATCCTTCGGAAAATAATCTGCCGTTCAAAGTCTTGCTGGTTATGGACAATGTTCCTGGCTCATCCTCCTCGAGGCCTTGAGGACGACTTACTAGAGGAATTCAAGTTCGTTAAGGTTAAGTTCCTTCCTCCCAACACTACTCCGGCCTATGGATCAGCAAGTCATTTCGAACTTCAAGAAGCTATACACTAAAGCATTATTTCAGAGATGCATCAAGGTGACCGAAGGCACAAACGTTACCCTCTGAGAGTTTGGAAGAAATCATTTCCCCATCGTGAACTGCCTGAAGATCATCAATAAAGCCTGGGATAGAGTCACCAAGAGAGCTCTCACTTCCGCTTGGGGAAAGCTGAGGCCTGACTGTGTTCTTGGACATGACCTTGAGGGATTGTTGGTGACAATGACCCACCGATTGTCGATAAAATTATGTCCTTAGAGAAGACTATGGGGCTGGGGATGAATGACGTGGACATTCAAAAGCTGGTGGAAGAACATAGCCAGGAACTGACCACCAAAGAAATGGACCTTCATCGCGAACAACAGGAGGAGGTTATGGAGATCTCACCCGGGGAAGAGGAGGAGGAAAAGTCAATGCAATCTCTCTCATCATTTGAGATTCTGGAGAAGTGCAAACGTGGGAAACGGTGAAAAATTTTGTAGAAAATCACCACGCCAACAAGGCTGTAGCAGTGGGAGCGATGAATAAGTTCAAGGACAATCAATGTTACATTTTCGTGAAATACTCAAAAAGAGGTAAAAGCAACAGTCATTGGACAGGTTCCTCAATCAATTTGCACGAAAATAAACCAATTCCAGTGAGCTATCAGATAGCAGTGATTCCTTTAGTGAAATTCGTACTATACAGTAACTCTTCTCATGTCATCTCTCGTCTCCCTAACACCAACGATGATTCTGTTGTATGGAAAAGTGTACTTTAATTTGTTTCACATTATATTTTGTTTCAGAAATGGCACGCGAATAAATATATTTGTGTTGTGGACGAATCATCCGTGTTTCAATTGTTTCTTATGGGAAAAATTCCTTTGATATACGAGCGCTTTGGATTACAAGCATGTTGCCGGAATGAATTATGCTTGCAATCCAAGATTCCACTGTAGTTACTAAGAAATGAAAAGGTTAGCACAGGATACGGTAGGATCAGTCTATGGACTAATTAGCCCAACAACAACAGCATATATTACCTGTCACCTTCTTGCACCGGCAGTTCCTGCTTGTACAGTGTTCCATGTGCATCTATTCCCTGGGCCGGCTCTCCGTGGAGACATCCAACCAATCCAACAAAAGGTGAGGTTGAATAAGAATGAGGAATTTGTTTTCATTCTAATCTTCCATTCACTGTAATTGAACTAATGTAAATACGACTAACAATCTTCCCCAACGGGAAAGGCCTACCACCTCAGTTGAAAGATAGGAGACTAAATCTGAGGAAGCATGAAATCCGTGCTCTGTGGAAGGAAGAAACGTTCATGGTATTAAAGTAGAACAATAAAAGTTTGATTTCCACCTATTCAATACTTTACAAGCATTACAAAATTAGGATCTCATCCTTATTTTATTGCTAAATTATTAAAAACATAGGACAAGTTTCGTTCAATTGTTGAACATCGTCAGCTACATACATTTTTAACAAGGTCAAAATCGGTAATACTATTCTAATAACCTGCAACTATTGTTTATTGCTAAGAGATTTAATCATAATAACTATTAAAATACTTTTGAATATAAAACATTATATATTACGTCGTCATTGTTAAAACAATATTACTATTTGTAGTGTTTGATATTTTAAAAATCTTGTTCTAAATTTGAATACAATGTCATAAGTTAGTCAGATATAAATAACTTTACAATCTGTTTGATTTTGTTGATTTTCTTAAAACTATCAGTTGGATACACATTAAAATCTTTTTGCTAACTGGCGCGAGCGTTACTACATCTTGTACTTTATGAATACAAAATCTTGGTGCTCTCTCAAAACAGTTGAGTTTGGTTGTGACTAATAATCTTTTCATCCATAAATTAACAAAGTGAAGCACACTGTTGATTATTATTTATTAATTTGTCTTAATTCGAATCTTTAATGTCCAATTGTTCAAATTCAGGACTTGCTTTTAAACTTTACCAATGTGGAGCAATTCTTCAAAACTTTATCATGAACTCTGTCAAATGGTGACAGTCCAGTTATGATGATAAGTAATTAGTAACTTACTCGAATTTTACGAAAGTAAGTTTGTTGACATCTCTGTAACAGGAAAATAATTTTGTTAAATAATGTTAGATGGTATTAAAAGTTGAAGAAGCTAATGTTGAAGGATCAGCACTTACCCTTTCCTACTTCTGCCTGTATTTACATTTGTGCACTCAACTGTTTGACGACTACTTGTGCTCCTCGTGTTGTATGTGTGTCTCCGTATCTGCGGGGTATTGGGAGGGGAGGTAACAGAGGGCGGCGTTCTAGCGAATGACGTGATTCTTGGAGGGGAATGTTCAGAATTTGTGTGGAGGGGTGTTTGTATATTCGTAGATTGACTGTTATTGTTATTCAGGATAAAATTGTTTGTCAGTTTTGTATTATTGAGTTTGAATGTTTGTATTATTTTCGGAATTTGTTCTATTAATGGGTTTTTGATTTCTATTTCGTCGTTCAGGTTTTTAGCTTTATTGAAGTATTTGTCTAGGTAAATATGTATGTTCTCCAGCTCATTCATTAATTTTCCTTTATCGACCTTTCTGATTATTTTTAAATTTTTTTCTATTGTGGTAAAATGGTGTCCTTTTTCTTGCATGTGATTACTCATCGCGGAAAATTTGTTATGTTTAGCTGCGTTTACATGTTCCAAATATCTAGTTATAAAACTTCTGCCAGTTTGGCCAACATAAGAGAAACCACATTCTGAGCAAATTAGTTTATAGATTCCTGAACTTTGGTATTTGCTGTTGCGTGAATTTACTCTATTGTGGTTGAAAAATATATTTCTATTTGTATTTTGTGTTCTAAATGCAATATTGATTTGCCGTTTTTTGATCGGATTCGTGATTTGGTATACTGCTGGGTTGGTGAATGTAAATGTTGCGAATTTTGATTTTTCATTTTTGATCGGAATAAGGTTAGTAGCTAGTTTCGATTTCACTCTGTTAATGATTTTAATGACGACATCTATTTTATAACCGTTGACTGAAGCTAAGTCTTTTATAAATTGGATTTCTTTCTTTAGACTATTATCAGAAAGTGGCACTTTGAAGGCTCTGTATACCAGACTAAAAAAGCGGCTTGTTTCTGTGATTTTGGGTGTAGGGAATCTTTTTTAATAGTTATTGGGACATAAGATGGCTTTCTATAAATCTGAAAGTTAAATTTGTTTTCTGTTCGTGTTACTGTAATATCTAAAAAGTTTAACGAATGATTATTTTCTTCCTCCTTAGTGAATTTTACTCTTTGGTCAAGATTATTTAAAAAGTTTAATATATTATCACTGTCATTAAGTTTTCTATCTATTATAACAAAAGTATCGTCTACGTATCTCAACCACAAACATAGTCCTTTTATGTTTGATTTTATTTTGCTGTGCTCTAGATG
Source organism: Anabrus simplex (assembly GCF_040414725.1). Lineage (NCBI taxonomy): Eukaryota > Metazoa > Arthropoda > Insecta > Orthoptera > Tettigoniidae > Anabrus > Anabrus simplex. The sequence continues at coordinate 141,645,962 of NC_090265.1, forward strand.
ATCCATGTAATAGACGATTTTGACGTTGTTAAAAATGTATGTAGCTGAAGATGTTCAACAATTGAACGAAACATGTCCTATGTTTTTAATAATTTAGCAATAAAATAAGGATGAGATCCTAATTTTGTAATTGCTTGTAAAGTATTGAATAGGTGGAAATCAAATTTTTATTGTTCTACTTTAACAGAATTTCAATACGGAAAATGAGGATAATATCATGCAATGTAATGGCCAACCAGGCTAAGGTAAACATTAAAAACAGATTTATAAATCTCAAGGTTAAAATAGGTAAGATCTCGAAAGATATATGGTTTTTGAAGAAATGTTTAAAAGACAAACATATACCAAAATTTTTAAAGCCTACACAAAGACGTAATTTGTCAACACAAAACTTAGTGTACTCACAAAACAAGGTGAATGAAATATGGCTGAAGAACGAAAACAAAATGCATTATAGAAAAAAGTCATTTTTGAACCTACAACTTTACCGCACACATTTAGAAATTTCTCAACAGTTATCCCCTTTAGAATTGGGTTCAATCCAACTGTATGCTAACGTAAAGATTGTTGATGTACTAGAAAAACAAAAGACTTTAGAAAACAAACTTTTCCAATTGAAAGAGAGTAAATTAAATTTGAGGGATCAGCCAACAAGAATAAATAAACCCACTCCAGCTTTAAAAGATGTACCACTACGATAAATTTGTCTAGTACTACTTTCACTGAGAATGAAAATGATTTACTCAATAAAGGATCAAAATTCAACTGGCGTAACCCAAACATAATAGACGACTTAATAACTACAATAGCAGAAGCAGAAGCGAATGTAAGACAAGTACCAGTAGATTCACAAAATGATACTAGATATGATATTAAAAAGAAATTTCCTACCTTAGTTGAAAAATTAATTAACAACTCAGATTCTACTCAATCTAAACAAATAAATAGCTTAAGAACCAAAATTAATAATAATAATGTTCTAGTAACTAAAGCAGACAAAGGTGAAACTACAGTTCTTTTAAACAAACATGATTACATTAGCAAAACAGAGAGTTTTTCGGGAAATAATTATGTAATAACTAACAAAGACCCTATCAATAAAATACAGAAGAATTTAAAGAACGTACTTAAAAATTCTACTTTTTTAAATAAACGAACAAGAGTATCAAAAATGATTAATATGAATCCCAAATTACCAACAGCTAAAGCTCTACCCAAAATCCACAAAGCAAATATGCCTGTTAGACCTATAATCAATAGTAGAGGGAGTCCTACTTATAAAATCTCAAAAAAAATTTACACCAATTTTTGAAGAAACATTACAAATTTGACAGCGATTCAATGATAAACAATTCAATTGAATTTTATGAAAAATTAAATAGTTTTAGCTTGCAACCGCATCACAGAATATGTTCCTATGATATAACCAATGTTTATCCAAGCATACCTATAAAGAAACCGTTGAAATAATCAAATCTAATCTAATTAAACAGGGCAAATTAAGCATGTACGAAATAGAAGAGTTTATAAATCTATTAAATTTTGTTTTGAACAACAATTAGTTCACATTCAATGATAAAATTTACAAACAAATGTGTTTGGGGATGGATGACCCCACCTCAGGAATTTTAGCAAATATTTATGTGGATCATCTAGAGCACAGCAAAATAAAATCAAACATAAAAGGACTATGTTTGTGGTTGAGATACGTAGAAGATACTTTTGTTATAATAGATAGAAAACTTAATGACAGTGATAATATATTAAACTTCTTAAATAATCTTGACCAAAGAGTAAAATTCACTAAGGAGGAAGAAAATAATCATTCGTTAAACTTTTTAGATATTACAGTAACACGAACAGAAAACAAATTTAACTTTCAGATTTATAGAAAACCATCTTATGTCCCAATAACTATTAAAAAAGATTCCCTACACCCAAAATCACAGAAACAAGCCGCTTTTTTAGTCTGGTATACAGAGCCTTCAAAATGCCACTTTCTGATAATAGTCTAAAGAAAGAAATCCAATTTATAAAAGACTTAGCTTCAGTCAACGGTTATAAAATAGATGTCGTCAACAAAATCATTAACAGAGTGAAATCGAAACTAGCTACTAACCTTATTCCGATCAAAAATGAAAAATCAAAATTCGCAACATTTACATTCACCAACCCAGCAGTATATCAAATCACGAATCGATCAAAAAACGGCAAATCAATATTGCATTTAGAACACAAAATACAAATAGAAATATATTTTTCAACCACAATAGAGTAAATTCACGCAACAGCAAATACCAAAGTTCAGGAATCTATAAACTAATTTGCTCAGAAAGTGGTTTCTCTTATGTTTGCCAAACTAGCAGAAGTTTTATAACTAGATATTTGAAACATGTAAACGCAGCTAAACATAACAAATTTTCCGCGATGAGTAATTACATGCAAGAAAAAGGACACCATTTTACCACAATAGAACAGGATTTAAAAATAATCAGAAAGGTCGATAAAGGAAAATTAATGAATGAGCTGGAGAACATACATATTTACCTAGACAAATACTTCAATAAAGCTAAAAACCTGAACGACGAAATAGAAATCAAAAACCCATTAATAGAACAAATTCCGAAGTTAATACAAACATTCAAACACAATAATACAAAACTGACAAACAATTTTATCCTGAATAACAATAACAGTCAATCTACGAATATACAAACACCCCTCCACACATATTCTGAACATTCCCCTCCAAGAATCACGCCATTCGCTTGAACGCCGCCCTCTGTTACCTCCCCTCCCAATACCCCGCAGATACGGAGACACACATACAACACGAGGAGCACAAGTAGTCGTCAAACAGTTGAGTGCACAAATGTACATACAGGCAGAAGTAGAAAGGGTAAGTGCTGGTCCTTCAACATTAGCTTCTTCAACTTTTAATACCATCTAACATTATTTAACAAAATTATTTTCCTGTTACAGAGATGTCAACAAACTTACTTTCGTAAAATTCGAGTAAGTTACTAATTACTTATCATCATAACTGGACTGTCACCATTTGACAGAGTTCATGATAAAGTTTTGAAGAATTGCTCCACATTGGTAAAGTTTAAAAGCAAGTCCTGAATTTGAACAATTGGACATTAAAGATTTGAATTAAGACAAATAAACAAATAATAATCAACAGTGTGCTTCACTTTGTTGATTTATGGATGAAAAGATTATTAGTCACAACCAAACTCAACTGTTTTGAGAGAGCACCAAGATTTTGTATTCATAAACTACAAGATGTAGTAATGCTCGCGCCAGTTAGCAAAAAGATTTTAATGTGTATCCAACTGATAGTTTTAAGAAAATCAACAAAATCAAACAGATTGTAAAGTTATTTATATCTGACTAACTTATGACATTGTATTCAAATTTAGAACAAGATTTTTAAAATATCAAACACTACAAATAGTAATATTGTTTTAACAATGACGACGTAATATATAATGTTTTATATTCAAAAGTATTTTAATAGTTATTATGATTAAATCTGTTAGCAATAAACAATAGTTGCAGGTTATTAGAATAGTATTACCGATTTTGACCTTGTTAAAAATGTATGTAGCTGAAGATGTTCAACAATTGAACGAAACATGTCCTATGTTTTTAATAATTTAGCAATAAAATAAGGATGAGATCCTAATTTTGTAATTGCTTGTAAAGTATTGAATAGGTGGAAATCAAACTTGTATTGTTCTACTTTAACTGAATTTCAGTACGGAAAAATGAGGATAATATCATGCAATATTCATGGTATTTTCGAGGAAAGACAAGCGCACTGAGTCAGTTCTTAGTACATGGTACAACCCAGCAATGGTGGAGGTAGTCAGACACAACCAGAATGGGCAAGGAGAAGAAAGAATTTTGAAGCCTGTTGCCATTGTAGTTTACACAGCCAAAATGGGAGGGGTCAATCATGCTGATTACTGCTCATCTTACAGTTTTGTAGTGAAAAGCCTGAAGTGGCAGAGGAAACTGTATTTCTGGGTGTTGAAGGTAGCTTTAGTGAACAGTTTATATAATTTGCAACACCGTGCAGAAAATAAGCCCAAGGTGAATCACAAGACTTTCAGGGACAAAGTTATCATGGGGCTTATTGGAGATGTTAGGAACAAAAATGCACATAAGCGCAGCCAATGGAGCAGCTGTAACAAAGAATTTCAACTGAATGGGAAGCTACATATCACAGATGCTCGTGAAGACAAAAAACCAAAGACTGTGCCGTGTGTTCCAACAGAAAAGCGAAAGGAGACATCTTTTTTTGTGAGACTTGTCCAGGGAACCCAATACTACACCTGAACAAATGCTTCAAGAAGTACCATGCTTTGAAAAAATATTGCTGATAATGTGGTTAACTTGAAGGATAATAAATAAATTTGCAGTTCATTTTTAATGTAAAAATTCAGCATTTTTACTGATGTATTTCCTTCCCATACTTGCCTAATATTAAGTTGGACCTGTGCAGGATGCAGACGGGAAATTAATTGGACCCCAAAGGGTTAAGTCAGTTCATATACACACACATCATACACTATCGCTTGTACCCTAGAGTAGTTTACAAATAAATTCAATGAACAACTGAAATGTCGTGTGGGTCCCGGAGAGGCCTGGTGCAGGTCTTTTTGATTTGAAGCCCGTACTCGACCTGCGTGTCGTGATAAGGATGAAATGATGAAGACGGCACATACACCCAGTCCCCATGCCAGAGGATTTAACCAACTATGGTTAAAATTCCCGACCCTGCTTGGAATCGAACCCAGGACCCCTGTGACCAAAGGCCAGCACGCCAACCATTAGCCATGGAGCCGGACAATGAACAACTTAAGCGGCCGCACACTTAACAGTTTACAGGCGTGCAGCACAGTCATACAAGTCTGTTCATGGCAGAGTTCGTACTCACGCATGGCCGTCCTCTTTTCATGGCCTCGCGTCGATCAGTTGCACTGTTCCATCAGTTCACACGCAGCACTCCAGTGCTCCGAAGCACTCAGTCCTACTCAATCACTTAATACAGAACCAAATTATTGCAAAATCTAGTGGGATCTCATATTAACACATTGCGGACAGGAGGCGAATTAACTCGTGTTTGGCTGGCCGAGCGTTGCAGATGGGAGACGAGTTAACTCGTCTTCACGAGACTTGTACGTTCGGTGACATCTGTCGAAACTTCTGAAACTAGCTGGCGTTTTCCGACCTCATGTTTACATCGTTCAAGGAGCCATGGGGTCGGTAAGTTGGCACTTCCTAGACTGAACACAAGCTTAGACGCAGACAAGATTTTTAATTAATTATATGCGGACAAGTATTTGGATTGCCCCAGTGATGTTCTAGTCGACATTCCAGCTACAGGAATGAAACAAAACAAAATCCAACCAGAAAGTGCAGCAGAAAATGCAGTGTGTGCCAGCAACGGCAAACGAAGTGAAACAAGGTACACTTGCAAATGTTGCTGTGTGCCCCCTCACAGAGGTCAAAGGTCTCCACAATGTTTTAACCTCAAATAATAATAATAATAATAATAATAATAATAATAATAATAATAATAATAATAATAATAATAATACTAATAACAGTAATAATAATTGTTAGGGAGTTATCCGTGGTAGTTAGAGGTGAAAGAAGGTGCTGGGATGAATAGGTCTCAATCTACGAAATTACAGTTAATTTAAAATTTAACAAGGTTATATTTTCTTTTCAAGATCAAGAAATAACAAATATAACAGGTACTCAGTAGCCTAGCAACAAATCGAGAATGTACAATTAAAGTGTTACAGGATTTGGGCTCCGGGAGCCAGACACACAATTCTTGAGCAATAAGCCCAACTTTACCCGTATACATGATTCAACCAAGGGGCAGAAGACCCCAATCATGCTCAAGAGCACTTGCTCCCAATTACATAGTAAAAGCCTCCTCGAGGCACACAGAAACAATTTGTTTTGGAAGAGCAACCCGCTCTCAAAGTTCCAGCCTATCAAAGGCCACACCAAATTCGACCTTCAAGCTGTCCTCTAAGGACATAAACGCAGGGGTAAAAAAATACCCAACCTACTGAGGCCGATTTAGTAAATAAACAGGAAAATTAAAAGGGACTCCGAATATACTTTATTAAAACCTAATTTGGCCTTAGGCCGCTTATGCAAGGGCTAATCCCATACTAAAGAGGTGAGACGATAGGAAAACTATTACATTACGAAACGAAGAAAAATGGCTGAGAAAACGTAGTCACCTCAAAAACAATATGAAAGGGAGCTCGAGAGGGTTAGGCACTCTCTATCCCAATTTGTAGTAACAGAGGCAGAATTTAAATCAAGAGTCTTTTACTTTTTAGAGGAAAGTTACATGGTAGAAGGTTTCGAACCCGCCCCGAGGGTCAAACTGCTGAGCTGGCAAGAAAATAAGTTATAAGACGGCCATTACCTGGTGGTTGAACTGCTGCCCGAAGAAAGAGGCGCTTCCCGCCCCCTGCAACATAATTTACACAACGATAGGTGTTACTGAAGTGGCACAGAGACACGAAAATCAGCAGTTTATATACCCTCGTGGAACATTCGAGACCTTTCAGGAATGATAACACCCGCCCACAATCATTTTATTGGCTAACAACGAAAACCCCTACACCAGATGAAGAAGAAACACATTATTGGTGGAAAATTAATTAGAGAAATTCGGGATTGGTAAATTCAAAACAAGGGGAAAGAGCAGGGTTATACAGCCAACCTAAACAATGACTGAAAGAAATTTAACAAGAACAAACTTTTGAACACAAAATTTCTCCAAAAAAAACCAGTTCTTTCACTTCGCACTAGGGTGCACCATTTAGTCCTTCAGTAGTGCCATCTAGAAGAGAATGTTCAGACTTCTTACTACAGGCAAAGCAAAAATACATCGAAAACGACACAGTTCAGAACACTTCAAAATTTACAAGTAGGGACATCTTCTGAGAAACTGGAGAATTAGCACTGTAGTTAAAGTTCAGGCTTCCTCCAGTAGAGGAGTTTCAACTGGCGCAAAGTTTGAATTAGCGGCGCGGAGGTGTACCGCCCGGTACAATAATAATAATAATAATAATAATAATAATAATAATAATAATAATAATAATCATAATCATAATAATAGTACCGGGAGGTACACCCCTACGCCGCTAATTTAAATCTTGCGCCTTAAAGAACTCCTCTACAGGAGAAACCGTGATCTTAAAACTGGACTAACTTATAAATTTTCTCTGAAGGTGGCACCAATAAAATTTGTTATTGTGAACTGTGTGAATTTGTACTTGTTTTTGTTTTCCATTCATTAAGAAGTTTGAACATTCTCTCATAGATGTCACTACTAACAAACTTTGATCATGCACCCTGGTGCGAAGTGAAGGAACCTTTTTGAAGAAACTTTGTACTCATAAGTTTTATCTTTACTAAATTTTGTTCATTCATTTTTGGGTTGGCAATATTTATCTTTTCTTTCTGCCAGTTTTGAATTTAGCCAATCAAGAATTTCTGTAATTAATTTCCAACAAATCCCATATTTCTTCTTCGATTTTGAGTGTAACCTTTGAGTTAAACCAATAAAATTCTGTGGGTGTGCCTTGATTATTCATGAAAGGTCTCGAACGTTCCCCGAGGGTTTATAAACTGCGGATTTTTTCGCCTCTTGGCCATTTGATCAACATCTAACTAAGTGTGTGTGTGTCAAGCAGGAGGCGGGAGGCGCCTCTTTCCCAGGCAGCAGTTCTTCAGCAAGGTAATGGCCGTTTAACATCTTTATTTCTTGCTAGCTCCGCAGTTTAACCCGGGGGATAGGTCCGAAACTTTAATATGTAACCAACTTCTCTAGAATGTAAGTTCTGCCAGCTAATGTGAAAATTTCATAAAATCTGTAACTGTAATTCGGGGATAGAGAGTGATTTACCCTCTCGAGCTCCCCTTCATATTGGTTTGAGGTGACTACGTTTTATAACTGGTTTTCTTCCTTTCCGTAATGTCTTAAATTATTCTTATACGAGTCACCTCGATAGTTTGGGAATAGCCCCTGTTTCATCGGCCTAGTGCCCTTTAGGTTTTAAGTGATAATATCTAGGAGCGCAAGAATTTGCCCCCTTTCATTTGTGTTTCGGGCCATTTACTTAAGCTATTCATTTCCGCTATGGCCCAATAGGTTGGGCAATAGATACCACTGTTTCAAATTTTGTAAGTTGGGCCATGGAAGGCCAAAAGGGTGTAAGATATTTTTGGTGTCGCCTTGTATAGCCGTGGAAAACGCAGAGCACGTTAGCTCTTTTTCAAGTGTTGTAAAAGTGCCTCTAGGAAGCTTGATATTGTGAGTACGGAGCTAGTGCTCCATTGCATTGAGGGATTTCTGCCCTTGTCTAAATTTGTACCTTTGTAAATTTTGAGCTGTGTGGTCACGAATTGTGAAGCGAGGGACCGGAAGCCCGGATTACTAAACAGTCACTAAATTTTGGATGTTCGTGCCTTGTATAAACTTTGTCATGGTACCTGAAATGTCATTGTTATTTCATTAAGTGAAAAGTTGTTAAAATTTTGTTGTTGATTTTTTTGAAATTCCAAAGAAATATAAGTTTTAAATCCATTCATGAATTTGTGGTTAGACCCATTCACCCCAGCTCCTTCTTTCACCTCTGCTGATCCCGTAACAAGTGGTAGCAGAGCGTGGTTGAATGGGTCTCAATTAAGCCCCTTTTGACGGCTAAACATAGGATTCGATTCGTACTCTAACCATTTTCTCAGTTGCTGGAATTTTCCTTTCCTATTTTCTAAATTTGTAAATTTTTGTCGTCTTGTCCGACCCTCGCGAAGTCCTCCATCCCGGCTACTTGCGCAAGGAGGAATTGATTTATGAATTAGCTAGTAGAAATGTTCAATCTGGTGGCACGGTTGCGGCCGATACCACCAAGCTTAAGAAATCCCTTGAATTGCCAATTAGTATCCCAACTTTGGGAGAGAAAGATATTGATGAGGCTCTCTCTACGATCACGGACAACACTACTGAACTAGCGTCTGTAGTTAGTTTTTTTGAAGTAAGTGATCCATCTCCAAATCAACTTAAAAGAGTACAAGCTAGACTGTTTCATTTTTACAATAGAGTTAGCGATATATTGTCTCTTAAGTTAAACGAAGTTCAGGGTAAGGAGGCATGTAATCTTGTTGAACACCTTTCCAATATGTCCAGTAAAGTTAGTCAATTGTTAACTGGGACTGCTACTCCCAAATCCGACCAAGCCACTGTTGTAAACATCGTAAGGGAAGAAGACCCGTTCAAGAATGCAGAAAGTTCAAAATCGGTAGCTACCGGTACTCAACAAACTTCTACCCCATTAGGCAATGAATCTGACCGTCGTACCTCAATTCCACCTTTCTTTTTAAATAACGCTGTCTCTGAAGCATCTTCACCCCTTAGGCCGTTATCTACTATGTCACCTAGCTTTAGTAGTTTATCTCATCCTTTGGCTATGTTGCTTAGGGTAATTTCTACATTTTCTATTAATTCCACTAACGAGGTTATTTCATTTTTAAGGTTTATAGTTGAGTTTCAAGATCACGCTGTAGTGTTTTCTCTTTCCCCTTCTCAAATTCTTCAAATTATTTATCCTTACTCAATTGGTGTCCTCTCGGACAAGATAGTCAGAGCTATTGCTGAACAATCTTCTATAGAAGACTTCCATGCACAAATCTTGGCGAATTTCACTCCGGTTCGAGCAAGGTCATAATTAATTCAAAGGTACTATTACAGTGTACAGCGACTCGATGAAAATCTTAACCGACTTCATCCAGGACATTAAGTTCTATACTAGGGTATTTGCTCTTCATTTCCCGGAAGGGCAAATTGTGCAGGCCATTGAGGAAGGGATTTCACCACCCTACAGGTCAAATTTGTGTTTTGCGTCGCGTCCTCAAACCTTTGCTGAGTTGGAAGCGATGGCTGTCTCAGCCGAAGGAGTTAGGTATGCTGACACCTTAAAAGTCGCTAAGGAGCCCCCTCCGTCTTCGAATAATTTTCGGCCTCCATATCGCCGAACCTGTACAACCCGTAAATGTTATGCTTGTGGGCCGGCAGATCATCTGCGGAATAAGTGCCCCTTGATTAAATCCAGTGGGACAAAGAACGGAGTAGGGTCATCCCAAGGCTGTTTTATATGTGACTCGTTTTCTCATATCGCCAAGAATTGCCCTAATACTGATAGCACACCCTCCAGTTCAACTTCTGGTGCAACTTCCACCAACTCAAATAATAGGAAATGACTAGTATCTCCGGCTGAGTCAGTGTGTTCATCTTTTCAAGGCTCAGCCCCTATTAAACCGTCCGAAAGCTCAGGCTCGGAACAAGGTAGAAGTTCTTCTAACTCCGCACTTGAATGCCCCAAGGAATGCCTTAGGATTGCAGCGGAGTCCCCTGCACTTTTACCGTTTCTGAAAGTGGAATTAAATAGTGAGCCCGTTACCGCTCTATTAGACTCAGGGAGTGTTTGTTCCATTATTTTGGCTGACTGGTACTCAAAATTAAATTCTGCCTGTAAATTTCCTGATTATTATTCGTCTTCGGTTCAATGTGTTTCGGCTAACTCCTCTCCCTTACAAATTTTAGGGTTTATCTTTGCCAAAATTCGTATTTCTGAATTCACTTGGAAAGTAAAACTGTTTGTGGCTAAGCACTTGTCTTGCCCCATTATATTAGGAGCGGATTTCATGTCTCATACGGGTCTAGTGCTCGACATCCAGAGCCAGTCGTGTACCTTCAAATTTGCTAGTAATTGTAAAATTCCTTTGCTTAAATGTAATTCTGTGTTATGTTCATCTGTTTCGCCTACCCAGGATGATATGATGTTAGACCTTAGACATCTACCTGAGGAGCAGGCTGAGAGTATTCGTAAGTTGTGTCAGTCATTTCCCGATGCTTTCTCTGATACTCTTGGTGTTACTGACCTTATCGAATACAAGATTGAGGTTATGGATTCGATCCCCGTTAGGTTTCCACCTTATAGGTTATCTCCGCCTAAAATTATAAGGCCCTCACAGAGATCATCGATCAAATGCTAAAAGATGGTATAATTCGACCCTCTAAGCCGGCGTATTCATCACCTATTTTCCTGGTTCCGAAACCCCAAGGTGTCTTCAGGCCTGTGATTGACTATAGGGCATTAAATCAGAAGGTGGTGTTACAATCTGTGCCTCTTCCTGACCTTCACTCTTGTTTTTCATGGTTTCGGAAATCTAAGTTCTTCACCATATTAGACCTTCATCAGGTGGATAATCAAATCTCTCTAGCCAAAGAATCCAAACATCTAACAGCGTTTGCCACGGATTGGAACTTGTACGAGTGCAACCGCGTGCCTTTCGGGCTCCCTACGCGAGCAGCTGCGCTCACAAGATTGCTAGATAGGGTCATCTCTGACATCAAGTTTGAATATTTATACCATTATCTTGATGATGTCGTCGTATTTTCTGAGACCTTTGAAGAACACATAGATCATCTGAAAGAGGTCCTTAATCGCTTTCGTAAGGCAGGGCTCACTGTGAAGTTATCTAAAGTAGCTTTTGCTAAACCATCCATGTCATTCCTAGGGCATATTGTGTCACCAGATGGTGTTTCCATCGACCATTCTAGAACACAGGCCATCCGTTGATTTCAAACCTACTAAGGACCTCAAAGGTATTGCCAGATTCATAGGCATGGTGAATTTCTTCAGGAAATTTATTCCTAACTTCGCTAACAGAGCGGCGCCCTTGTACTTACTTCGAAGGAAAGTGGGGGCCTTCTCAACAAGCCGCTTTCGAAGACCTGAAATTAGCTCTTTGTAATGCCCCTGTTCTCGCTATGCCTGATTTCTCGAAGAAATTCATCGTCCAAACCGACGCGTCGTCGTCGGCGGTACCTGCTGTGCTTCTTCAAGAAACTGAACACCGAAGGCGACCCATCGCCTATGCTTCTAGGACACTATTGGCTCAAGAAGACAAGTACTCCATCTATGAACTTGAGGGTTTGGCAGTCTTATTTGCATTAGAGAAGTTCCGCCTCTATCTTGAACATGGCATGTTCGACTTGGAAACAGATAATCAAGCCTTAAATTGGGTCTTAGCTAGGCCGTGTCGTACGGGTCGTATAGCCCGATGGGCCATCAAGATTTTGGCCTTCCAGTTTGAAGTTAGGCATATTATAAGAGGATCTGAAAATGTTGTTGCGGATGACTAAGCCGCATGTTCGCTCATGATGTGGAGACCTCCGAATTGGAAGATAGTTCTTCTCTTCCCACCCCCATACCTTCGGGCATTAATGCCATCATAACTGATGCCCCCATGTTGTTTAGATATATCGAAAAATATCAACGTGAATATCCAATGCTGGCTCTTATTATGGAAACCCTTCCTTCTGGGGAACATGTCGTCCCTTATGTGTTGAGGAATGGGGTTTTATGTTGCCCTTCGAGGCATGATCAAAAGATGAAAGTTGTGGTTCCAGCTGTTCTTGTACCCATGATCTTCAAGTACTACCATGAGACCCCATTAGGGGGGCATTTAGGAATCTTCAAAACTCGAGAAAAGATCCGAGAGATGTTAATCTGGAAAGGTATGGACGGTGAAATTCGAGAATTAGTAAAAGCTTGTAAATCTTGTTGGCTTAGTAAGCCCACCTTGTCCACTAAGCTAGGGCTATTATCTTCTCATCAAGCGTTGCGCCCCATGGAACGCCTTTATATCGACTACGTAGGACCCTTCCCCCAATCAAAGGGGAATGCCAACAATTTCATTCTTGTGTGTGTAGATGGTTTCACTGGGTTTTCCTGGTTATTTCCGACCAAGCTGGCTACCGCTCAGTCCACCATTTCTTGTTTAAATACCATCTCTGCTTCTTTTGGTCCGTGTCAATACTTAGTTTCTGATAATGCTAAGGTATTCACCTCCAATCTCTTCCGTAAATTCTGTTTTGATCTGTCCATCTCTCATGTAACTACTTCGGCGTACTATCCACAACCATCTCTGGCTGAGCGGGTCAATCATAATCTGAGATCAGCGCTCATTGCATTTCATCATGATGATCATTCCAGGTGGGATACATCCCTGCATTGGTTGGCCTTTGCTTTGAATTCGGCAGTTCATGAATCTCATAAGTTCACTCCTGCTTCCTTGATGTTTAAATTTGTGCCTAACACGCCGCTTTCTAACCTTTGGTCACTCAATGATATTCTACCAGAGACAATAGATCCCGATAACATTAGAGATCTATGGAAGAAAGCTAAGGCCAATCTTAAAGCTTCCCATGAAAAGATTAGAGAAAGATATGATTGTGGACGGAGGCCCACCAATTTAAAATTCGGAGATCAAGTCATGGTAAAAAACTTTGTTTCCGCGGGCAAGCTTGCCCCCAGATTTCATGGGCCATGCATCATTTTAGATTTCCTGACTCCTGTTACATCGTTGGTGAGCAATCCAGCCACAGAGAGGATCTTTAAGAGTCCACATCTCGCAAATAAAACCCGTGTAAAGTCATTGTTAGCTTAGCTATCAACATTTTAGCAGGACCTTGGAAGGTTATATTTTTTTAAAATCTAAGGCCTTCTGCACTTTGGTTGTATTTTGTAATCTATATTTATACTAAATGTACGATCTTTCCCTCCGGTTTTCCTAGTGTCCATTGCTGAGTGGCCATTACCAAGCCCCCGCCTCCTGCATATCCTCACCGTGGCACGAAAAACCTTACACGCTGCCGGCCGTCAGCACTACCAAATAAAGATCGCACCTTATTTTCTCAAGTCACCAAGAACACTTTTCTGTCGCCGAGATCTTACTGTTTCAGTGCCCCGCAGCCGTTCGTCGCCGTACCACCACCGGTTGGGGTATGGGCCCACTCCACTCCCGTGATGTCTACCTGTGTACGGCGCGCTGGAGTCCATCTCCCCACAAAGGCTGAAGTGCGGCGCCCCTACCACCAACCCATCAGCGGACTGTAAATACACTTCTGACCTGCGGTGTCTTTCACCAAGACTGCCCCTCTCATAGTAGTGGGAGAGGTGTATCTGAGGGTACCGGAGGGGTCCCGGTGGATATCGGCAGCGGCGGCAGGACTTGCCGTCAAAAATACTCATATGTTTTTCACATGTATTTATGGCAACAGAGACACTCTCAAGCTGAAGTTTGACTAGTTTCTACCTATCAACAAAAAACTTTGAAATTTTTTGTTTTCTCCAAATCGAAATAATAACTTTTTAAAAAAATTTCTTCTGTGTCACCCCTTGGAAGGACATTTGGGGGGGGGGGTCTCTACCGGGAGGTACACCTCTACGCCGCACATTTAAATCTTGCGCCTTAAACAACTCCTCTACAGGAGAAACCGTGAACTTGAAACTGGACTAACTTATAAATTTTCTCTGAAGATGGCACCACTAAAATTTGTTATTGTGAAATTTGTGAATTTCTACTTGTTTTTGTTTTCCATTCATCAAGAAGTTTGAACATTCTCTCATAGATGTCACTACTAACAAACTTTGATCATGCACCCTGGTGCGAAGTGAAGGAACCTTTTTGAAGAAACTTTGTACTCAAAAGTTTTATCTTTACTAAATTTTGTTCATTCATTTTTGGGTTGGCAATATTTATATTTTCTTTCTGCCAGTTTTGAATTTAGCCAATCAAGAATTTCTGCAATTAATTTCCAACCAATCCCATATTTCTTCTTTGATTTTGAGTGTAACTTTTGAGTTAAACCAATAAAATTCTGTGGGTGTGTCTTGATTATTCATGAAAGGTCTCGAACTTTCCCCGAGGGTTTATAAACTGCGGATTTTTTCGCCTCTTGGCCATTTGATCAACATCTAACTAAGTGTGTGTGTGTCAAGCAGGAGGCGGGAGGCGCCTCTTTCCCAGGCAGCAGTTCTTCAGCAAGGTAATGGCCGCTTAACATCTTTATTTCTTGCTAGCTCCACAGTTTAACCTGAGGGATAGGTCCGAAACTTTAATATGTAACCAACTTCTCTAGAATGTAAGTTCTGCCGGCTAATGTGAAAATTTCATAAAATCTGTAACTGTAATTCGGGGATAGAGAGTGATTTACCCTCTCGAGCTCCCCTTCATATTGGTTTGAGGTGACTACGTTTTATAACTGGTTTTCTTCCTTTCCGTAATGTCTTAAATTATTCTTATACGAGTCACCTCGATAGTTTGGGAATAGCCCCTGTTTCATCGGCCTAGTGCCCTTTAGGTTTTAAGTGTTAATATCTAGGAGCGCAAGAATTTGCCCCCTTTCATTTGTGTTTCGGGCCATTTACTTAACCTCTTCATTTCTGCTATGGCCCAATAGGTTGGGCACTAGATACCCCTGTTTCAAATTTTGTAAGTTGGGTCATGGAAGGCCAAAAGGGTGTAAGATATTTTTGGTGTCGCCTTGTATAGGCGTGGAAAACGCAGAGCACGTTAGCTCTTTTTCAAGTGTTGTAAAAGTGCCTCTAGGAAGCTTGATATTGTGAGTACGGAGCTAGTGCTCCATTGCATTGAGGGATTTCTGCCCTTGTCTAATTTTGTACCTTTGTAAATTTTGAGCTGTGTGGTCACGAATTGTGAAGCGAGGGACCGGAAGCCCGGATTACTAAACAGTCACTAAATTTTGGATGTTCGTGCCTTGTATAAACTTTGTCATGGTACCTGAAATGTCATTGTTATTTCATTAAGTGAAAAGTTGTTAAAATTTTGTTGTTGATTTTTGAAATTCCAAAGAAATATAACCTTTGTTAAAGTTTTAAATCCATTCATGAATTTGTAGTTAGACCCATTCACCCCATCACCTTCTTTCACCTCTGCTGATCCATGGGTAGCCCAGTCATAATAATAATAATAATAATAATAATAATAATAATAATAATAATAATAATAATAATAATAATAATAATAATCATCTAAATTCACCTAATATCACCCACCCTAATAATAATAATAATAATAATAATAATAATAATAATAATAATAATAATAATAATCTGAATTCACCTAATATCACCCTCCCTAATAATAATAATAATTTTTTAATTTTTTTACGAGGGATTGTGGAAAATCTTCAAAAGATACTTGTGAAGGGTCCGCACTCCACAAGTGTGTGGGATTCTTACCCACTATAACCACACTCCCTTTTCCCACGATGTGTATCATCACCCCGGAACCGCTCTCGCATTACTTCAGGGTGATATCATGCTTTGTCTTTCAGACTTCTTCTTTCTTCATTTCTCCTTTACGAACGTTAGTATGCTTTCAAATCCTTATTCTTCTGACGAAGGACATCCTCCACATACAGTGCCATGCGATCTCAGGATTCCTGGTTTCGCAGCATCGCAGAAATAATATTATCTAATGTCAGTTCTCCTAGTTCAGTTTCCACACATCTTCTCTGTATCATCCAATGGCCGCACACAAAGAAGGTGTGAAATACATTGTCGATGTCATCACAGTATATACATGCTGCGTCACTCGCTCTGCCCACTTTATGTAGGAATTTCCGGAAATATCCATGTCCTGTTAGAAGCTGAGTGAGGTAGTAATTTACTTCACCATGGGCCCTTTCAACCCAGATATCCAAGCGTGGTATCAGTCGCTTGGTCCATTTGCCTCGAGGGTCACTTTCCCATCTGAGCTGCCATCGCCTCATCCGTTGACTGAAAGCACGCTTCTTTGCACGTTTCTTTCCCAGCTCTCCTTGGGTACGCCAGATTTCATGTCGCTCCAATGCAAGTAGGTCTATTGGGGCTATTGCTGCCACCATGAGGATTGCAGGTTCGGAAACCGTGCGGTATGCACATGCAATATATAAAGCCGCTTTCCGTTGTACAGCAGTTATCCTCCTCCGATACCAAGCAAATCTCAAGGATTCAGCCCAGATTTCAGAGCCATATAGGAGGACTGACTGAACCGTCGACATGAGAAGACGTTTTTTACTGGATTTCGGACCTTTAATATTTCCCATCAGTCTGCTAAGTGCAGTCATGTATTTTACTGCCTTGCCTGTTGCTCTCTGAATATGATTCCAGAATGTGAGCTTGGAGTCAAGTGTCACTCCTAGATATTTTGTGCTCGCAGATGTTTCAATCACAATCTCTCCAACAGTCATTGGTACAAGAGTTTCGATCCTTTTCCTCGTCAGAAGAACTATCTCCGTTTTGTATTCGGCTAATGTTAGACTGTGGCTCATCATCCATTCTTTTATGCGCCGCATCACCTGGTTCAGTTTGATTTGAGCCATTTCAACATTACGAGCTACTATCAGGGTGGCCACATTATCAGCGTAGCCCACAAGCTTCGTGTCCTCTGGCATCTCCAAACGTAAGAAGCCATCATACATTATGTTCCAAAGATCTGGACCAAGGATTGATCCCTGCGCTGCACCAGCCGTCAGACGTTTTGTCTTTTGTCCATCTTCCGTATCATACAGCAGAGTGCGATCTTTGAAGTAATCTCTCATTATGCACATATGATATTGTGGTAGCTTGAAAGTTTCTTCAAGAGCTACCAACATGTCGCTCCACCTTGCCGAATTGAAGGCATTCTTCACATCCAGGGTCACAAGAAGTGTCAATTTACGGGAATGATGGTTGCCCGTTTGTGCTCTTTCTGCTGTATTCACAACCTCCTACACTGCATCTAGCGTCGAGTGTCCTCTCCGAAATCCATGTTGGCGAACAGATAGATCCCCTGCTAGTTGAACTGCTGAGAGGATTCTGGGCTGCAGAAGTTTCTCCAGGCCTTTTCCAGCTGTGTCTAACATAAAGGTCTATAACCACCAAGTTTTCCTTTGCTGATCAAAACCAAACAAGCCATTTTCCATCGGGTACTAAAAACACCCGCTTGCAGGCAGTGATTGTACATATTTAGCAACAGTTCTGGACATAGTTCTGATATAATCTTTAGCACTTCTGTAGGTATACCATCTGGTCTTGGAGTTTTCTTGTTTCTATGAGAGCTAATAGCTCTATTCAGCTCTTCTAATGCGAAGAGGGGTATATCATCCAGTTCTTTTTCATTGTCACAGTCAATCCTCTCTGGATGGTCTGGGAATAGTGTATCCATAATTTGTTTAATAGTTTGCAGATCCGCACTCAGGGTTGAAAATGTCCCGAGTTTCTTCATTTCAATCTTATAACCTAGTCCCCATGGATCATCTTCTACTTCTTTAGCCAGTGCCCACCATTTATCGGCTTTACTTTTTCTAATTGCATTACGGAGTTCCTTCTTTGCTGACTTGTACTCCGCTGTGACTGAGGTGTTCTCTGGACTGCCTCTCATCCTCTGAGCCGTGCGTCGAAGTCGCATACAAATCCTTCTCAGTTCAGCTATCTCTTCGGTCCACCAGTACGCTGGGCGCTTGCTATTTCGCGGTCTCCTTCGGGACATTGAGGCGTTGCATGCTTGATGGATTAGCTGCATAGTGAGTTCAACACATACACCAGCTGCTTCTTTCCCTCTACGAGCAAAACATTTTTCAGTTATGTTCTCCATTACATTCTGTATTACATCAATGAACTTTTCCTCGTCGATACCGACTACGTTCCACCGTGCTGGTCAGCGCAAGATGTTTCTTTCTTGAGGAGATTCTCGGAGCAGTCGAAACATGATATATTGATGATCACTCCCCATGTAGTTCTCGATCACTTGCCATTCAGTTATCTTAGGCGCGATATCCTCTGATGAGAAGGTTACATCCGGTATTGTTCCCTGGCATCCTGGCCGTTGAAATGTTGGCACATTTCCAATGTTGTTGATCACCAAACCCGTTCTGGCTGCCATCTCCATTATATGCCGTCCTCTGGAGTCTGTTTGTGGCGTGCCCCATTCCGACGATTAAGCATTTAGGTCACCAGCGATCACTAGTTTTTTTTTTTCCATTCTGCGTATTACATCCTAAAGGCCATCAAGTTTCATCTGAAAGTTGGAAACAGATTCATTTGGCGTAAAATAACAACTTACAATAGTGATTCCCCCAGTCTGTACCCAAACAAAACCGTCATCGCATCCATGCTGTGTTACTGAAACTTTTCCTAGATCTGGTATTCAAATTGCAGCTGTTCCAAGGTTATCCACAAACCACCCTGGATGGTCCCTCTCTTGATACGGTTTGCTAATAATAACGATGTCTACTTCCATCTCATAAATCAGCTGTGTCGTAAGATCATTAGCTGTTTGACTCCTGTGCATGTTTGCTTGAAGTATTTGCATCATTTACTGTGATTTTTGGCCTTTTCCAGAGCTTCATGAAATATTGCACATGCTCCTGATCCAGGAATATGATTTCGCTTAGCTTCATTGACACCCTTGTCTGTACAAAGCATGCATCGTGGATTATTCTTTTTACAGTCTACTGCCTTGTGACCAGATTCTCCACACTTTCTTCTGAGAGCTTATTTAGCTTACAGAGCTTACTTCTGTCGGGGCCCGTGCAGTTTCTTGCCAGGTGTCCATATGATAGGCATCGAAAGCAGCGAGATAACATGGTTCTAGCTCGTACTCTAGCAATAATAATAATAATAATAATAATAATAATAATAATAATAATAATAATAATAATAATAATAATAATAATAATGTCATGTGGCCTCTGGAGAGGTCTATTGTAGGTCTTTCGAGTTGACACTGTATAGGCTATCTGAATTTTAGCAGACATAACAACTTTCCTAAATGATCTATGTCTGAAACTCCAAAATCATCTTTTTAAAGGCATAATCAGTAAAACAAAGGCTTTCCAACAGAATCTTCAACTCTTCAAAAACAGCCTTTTGGAGAAAAATATGGAACACTTTCCTGAGCTAGATAAGTGATATATAAATTAGAACCTTTAATAAGATCTCTAGGTTTTAAAAAGTGCTTTATTAAAAATGTTACTATGGTTTTGTTTGCCAGCATCTGTGTGGGAAGGAGTGCACTTTGAAAAGTATGTTGATATGCTACAATCCCTTGAAAATGAGTTTAGTGACCGATTTCAGGTAAAGTACCGGTATATTGTTAACTGTGGGGGGGGGGGGGGGGAAGTTCTTTTAAAGTGTACAAGCATAACATTAAATTAGGAAATATTAGTCTACAATACCTGTTTATAAAAACATGTTGCTTTTAGATACTTCAAAGCAATGTTATATATTAAAACATAACTTTTATTTATAAAAAAACTGTTTTTTGTTAGAGGATATTACTGATCTGCAGCCACCACCTGATGATTTCAAATATATTTGCAAAACAATGATCACCAAAAACCAAAAACATTCTACTAGAACTTGTCGAAGGAAGATTTTCCCAAGCAGCAATAGATAGCTAAGATTATTTTTATTTTTGGCTCCACATGTAAATGTGAAAGGTTTTTGCTGTCTGCCTAACCCTTGTTCCAGACGTTACTGGTACAATTGCAAAGAAAAATGGAAAGAGGAGATAGAGGATAAACTATCTGTTCAAACCAAATTTAAAGATTTGTTTTCTTTATTTAAACCTCTCTTGTACCAGTAACCTTGCCCCTCAAAGTGAGTGTCTCCACCCACTGCACGTAAACTAGCAGTAGGGAAGAAACAGTGGCGAAAGTGAGGGAAGGGGAGATAGGTAGAGCGAGGAAGACAAGCGTAGAGAAAGAAAGAGACAGTGTTATTGTGGGTTTGCACGGGTCAACCTAACGAATTTACTTTTGTCCCTTGCGCCATGCAATGCACCGGCGCATGCACCCTGAGAGCCCCTGATCATAACCTTTGACTTGCTGTTGTTGATCTCTAAGCCATAATATGTGCTCACTTCAGCCAGACGATCCATTACAATCTCCATTTCCCTGGCACATCTGGTTACGATTAGCATATCTCAGGTTAATACCAATATAAATGGTCCGTTATTTGACATTATCATTTTTCCAGCTAACTCACTCCTGGTTGCCAGTGTTTTGCCCCAGTGTGCTAAGTCGGGCTCATCAGTTGATAAATAGCATACTCACCAAGACGCATGGCTAGTGCATACAGCGGAGCCACTGCGTAGACTATTTGGAGCCACCGGCAGTGCCAATGCACTATGAGAGACTTTGTCTCATTACCAAAAATTGATGCCTACCCGGCCATCAGATGATATAGATGTTGATTCCCATAGGGAACCTGAAATATTTGTCCCGAATGAGTAAATTTATAATGTCCGTTATTGGACATTATAAATTTTCCAGCTAATTCATTCCTGGTTGCCAGCGTTTCGCCCCAGTGTGATAAGTCGGGCTCATCAGTTGGTAAATAGCACACTCACCAAGACGCATGGCTAGTGCATACCGCGGAGGCCACTGCGTAGGCTATTTGGAGCCACTGGCAGTGCCAAACATCGATGCCCGTCCGGCCATCGTTTTGGTAATGAGACAAAGTCTCTCATAGTGCAATGGCACTGCCGGTGGCTCCAAATAGCTTACTCAGTGGTCTCCACGGTATGCACTAGCCCTGCGTCTTGGCGAGTGTGCTATTTACCAACTGATGAGCCCGACTTAGCACACTAGGGTGAAACGCTGGCAACCAGGAATGAGTTAGCTGGAAAATTTATAATGTCCAATAACGGATCATTTATATTGGCATTATAAATTTACTCATTCGGGACAAATATTTCAGGTTCCCTATGGGAGTGGAAGAGAGGGCCTCGAGCCCTAACTTCACCACTGAAAACAAGGCATTAATAAATAAATAAAATCAACATCTATATCATATCTAAGGTTGCCAATAACTGCCTCCCACTCCGATGCTGCCATCCCAGCTGTTGAGGACTTTTCTCACGATATACTCAGAGTAGATGTTGCCTTGGTTCTGGAATTTCCTGAGGGGGTTTTGTTAACCCAGACCTTGGCTATGTTGTTGATCAGCTGTATCAGGTGGTCTGTAACACCCATGCACTGGAGTACATCCCGTAGCTGCTTGCACTTCACAGAATTGAAGCTTTTCTATAGTCGATGAACCACATGACCACACATGACCAAGGATTTGAATCCCAGCCAATGCACATGGGATTTAAAAAATGAAAAGTCATGTTTGTATTCCACATAAAACTGGACATCCCATAGCCAAGAGTATGATATCAACAGTCGCATAAAATTTGCTTTTGAACGGCAAAGTCACCTAAAGAGAGGAAAATAAACTAGCCTAGGTAGGTGTGGGAAGGAAGCAATCATGGTCTTACTTAAGGTACAACCCTGGCATTTGCCTGATGTGAAAATGGGAAACTGTGGAAAGCCAGGGGTGCTGACAGTGGGAGTTGATCTCCCAAATGTAAGCTCATAAATATGCAATCCAAATCGTGCAGTCAACTTGCTTGGTAAGTAGGAAATGCCATAAAATGTATGTTTAACTAATACCATTGAGGCTTCCATATCACTAGTTGCCATTAATTTTGACAGAATTCCTAAAACCAATGAAAAGAAAACAACTCAGAGAAATAGAAAATATAATTCCATGATTTGTCACTTTCATTTGTATTTTAATAACAGAATTATTTACATTCCACCTATATCAAAAGCCTATAACTTGATTTTCTTGGCAGAAATACTGTTCTTTAATTTTTTCCTCTTGTCAGGTTCAGTACGTGCCTTAATATGACTGGTGACCTCTTCTTGTAGGCGAGCAAAAAATGCTGTAGAAGACCGGACGCCCTTGTCTTTACCCATATCTACCATCTGAAAAAGATAGAGAAGAAATTCAGTGAAAAAAGAGAATTCAGTTTTCCACATACAACAAAACTTCTCAGTTCACAAACTGCAAGTAGAAAGGGCAGTTTTATGCAAATAAAATCACCATATATGGAAAGAAAACCTCACAAAGAATCATAATTTTCATGGTTTGAGTAACTAAGAACAGAGAAAAAGGAAAGGAAGAAAATGTTTGCATATTGAAATTCATGTTGAATGGATAAATATAATTTTAGGGGACCTGTTTAGAAATACAAGCACAATAATATGAGTTATTTGGAAGGGAAGAGTGTGCAATTGTTCAGGAACACCATAGCACACAACATAGTTTCTGTTAGACATGGAAATAAGTATGTGAGTGATATGGATAGATTTATTGGTTGGAGGAATCAGGACAAGAATTGTCTCAGTGTATTCACAACGTGAGGGAGCAGACAAGGATAAAATCCATACTTCCCTGTTTCGACTCAGTTAATGAACCTTTAAAGCTTTTCAGTCTGTAGAAAACACTAATTACAACACATTTAACAATATATACTTGGAAAAAAAAAAGACAGGTTTCAATCTAGAAGAATATCCTCAGATTCTATCAAATGCATATATAAATGTACAATACAGTTTATGCTGCTTAAACATAACGTAACTTTAAAGCTTTTCAGTATGATGAACCATAATAACAACACTATTAAACAAAGAATAACATGTTTCGTTCCTGAAAGAACATCATCAGATTCTATCAGATCACACTTCTTTTTTTGAGGAATATTCTTTAGAAATTATCTTAATGAAGTGTTCCAGTAGTGCTCCCTCTTTCCTTGCTAGTCGAACAAAGAGTGCAAGGTGGTGTAATGCTCTGCCAATGGCGGGAGGCCAGCTGGCTAGTTTGTTGGTAACTTTCCATTGCATAATGCTCCAGTGATGTCAACGGCTACTTTGAATTGCTATTTTTTCTTTATTATTAATGTTATTATTAGTATTAAAATTATTACTGTATTTCATTTGTTTTGGAAATTATATAAGAGTTGTTTAATGAGCATTTAATGAGCTGGCTAGTTTGCCGGTAAATTTCCATTACATCATTTTCTGGCGACGTCAACGTCATTTATGAAAGTGTATTGTAGTTTTATCATTATTTTTATTATTATCATCATTGTAATTGCAGTTGTTATTGTTGTTGTATTATTATTGTGTATTACGGAGTAAATGATGAAATAAAAGTGTGGAATTGAGTTAAAGCGTATCCTGCAAGACATTATTATTAGTCATAAACAATAATCTACTAAAATATCTCGAGTGGCTAAGACACTGCATAAATTCAGATAATTTACTACAGGTAAGAATATCCTAACCCACTAATAATAATGTCTTACAAGATTTTTATATTTTTTTTGCTAGTGGCTTTACGTCGCACCGACAGAGATAGATCTCATGGCGACGATTGGATAGGAAAGGCCTGGGAGATGGAAGGAAGCAACTGTGGCTTTATTTAAGGTATAGCCCCAGCATTTGCCTCATATGAAAATGGGAAACCACGGAAAACCATCTTCGGGGCTGCCGACAGTGGAATTCGAACCCACTATCTCCCGGATGCAAGCTCACAGCAGCGCGCCTCCAACCGCACGGCCAAATTGCCCGGGAAGATTTTCTTTAACCCTTTGGGGTTCAATTTTGGACTCAGTCCGACATCGTTAATTTTCAGTTCCGGTTCTAGTCCAACACAACTTTAAGGTTATATATTTCGTATGCTGGAGCAGAAATCAATCAATCAATCAATACTGATCTGCATTTAGGGCAGTCGCCCAGGTGGCAGATTCCCTATCTGTTGCTTTCCTAGCCCTTTCCGAAATGATTTCAAAGAAATTGGAAATTTATTGAACATCTCCCTTGGTAAGTTATTCCAATCCCTAACTCCCCTTCCTATAAATGAATATTTGCCCCAGTTTGTCCTCTTGAATTCCAACTTTATCTTCATATTGTGATCTTTCCTACTTTTATAAACGCCATTCAAACCTATTCGTCTACTAATGTCATTCCACGCCATCTCTCCGCTGACAGCTCGGAACATACCACTTAGTCGAGCAGCTCTTCTTCTTTCTCTCAATTCTTCCCAACCCAAACATTGCAACATTTTTGTAACGCTACTCTTTTGTCGGAAATCACCCAGAACAAATCGAGCTGCTTTTCTTTGGATTTTTTCCAGTTCTTGAATCAGGTAATCCTGGTGAGGGTCCCATACACTGGAACCAAACTCTAGTTGGGGTCTTACCAGAGACTTATATGCACTCTCCTTTACATCCTTACTACAACCCCTGAACACCCTCATAACCATGTGCAGAGATCGGTACCCTGTTTACCGTGTTTTTTCCAAGTATTCTCACAACAGTGCTATGGAATACAATGCCGGTGATTCCTTTGGATTTCTTTTTGTTTTTGTTCTCGGTTTCACTGTTCTCCGAAATACAGAAGGAGACTAACAAGTATGAAGCTGAGCTTTATGCAGTATACAGCCTTTCTCTGTTACCTACTGCCATCTGCTGTTAATTTCTTTAAGCTGAATTGTGTTTTCTTTGGAGATAGTTCCTCACTGTCACTGCTGTGTTTACTTTCATTATCAACATGGTGTCCACCAGCCGCAGCATGGAGCTTGATGATATTTACGAACAGTTACGTGACAGTGGCGATATTGACAATGATTTGCCAATGGATTCTGATAGTGACATTAGTATTCCAGAATCTGAGAATAACATTTTGAATGAGGAGGAGGAGGAAACTGAGGTGGAAGATAGTGGCGAAAGCGGTTGATGTAGGGGGTGACGAATGGAAAGTTTATGAAGAAGGTGACCGTGTTTTTTCCAAGTATTCTCACAACAGTGCTATGGAATACAATGCCGGTGATTCCTTTGGATTTCTTTTTGTTTTTGTTTTCGGTTTCACTGTTCTCCGAAATACAGAAGGAGACTAACAAGTATGTAAAAGAATGTATTACCAAGCATATGCCGTTGCAGCAACATTCCATATGGTGGGACTGGGTCGATTTTACCGTCACTGAAATGATGGCATTTCACGGTGTTCTTCTGAATACAGCACTTAAAAAAAAGAAAACTCTAAAAGAACAATTTTCAGACTTGTGGTTCTATTCATCAACCTTCTGTAAGAACATTTTTTCTCAGTAACGATTTCTTCAGGTATTCTGGGGCTTTCATGTTTCTTCCCCTCCACAATCAAGTGCATCAACAATGGTTACAAGAACAAGTAAAGTTAGAAATGTCTTAGAATGTGTAGGAAAGTCATTCTTGGAATTTTATAGGCCAAGTCAGTATCTGTCAGTTGATGAACTAACTGTGAGCTTCATGGGGCATGTCCTTTTCAAAATGTATAACCCAAAACAACCAACAAAGTGGAGGATTAGGATATATGTTATTGCTGAGGTTTTGTCCACGATTCCTTACTTTGACTTGTTTACTATGCTAAATTTACTTTTCCCTGGTTTGACATTTCGCAGTAGAATAGTTTTAGAGCTGGTGACAGACGTACTTCAAGTTACTCAAGCTGTAGGTTATCATTTGTTTAATGACCGATTTTATACTAGTATGGAACTGGCAAGAGAACTTCTGAACAGAAAAATTCACCTCACTGGGACTGTGCTATTCAATTGGAAAGGCCTACCACCCCAGCTGAAAGATAGGAGACTAAATATGACGAAGCATGAAATCCGTGCCCTGTCGAAGGAACAAACGTTCATGGTATTTTCGAGGAAAGACATGCGCACTGATTCAGATCTTAGAAAATGGTACAACCCAGCAATGGTGGAGGTAGTCAGACACAACCAGAATGGGCAAGGAGAAGAAAAAATTTTGAAGCCTGTTGCCATTGTAGATTACACAGCCAAAATGGGAGGGGTCGATCGTGCTGATCACTACTGCTCATCTTGCAGTTTTGTAGTGAAAAGCCTGAACTGGTGGAGGAAATTGTACTTCTGGGTATTGGAGGTAGCTTTTGTGAACAGTTTATATAATTTGCAACACAAGGCAATAAATAAACCCGAGGTGAATCAGAAGGCTTTCAGGGACAAAGTTATCATGGGGCTTGTTGGGGACGTTAGGAACAAAAATGCCCATAATCACGGCTGACTAAGCAGCTGTAACAAAGAATTTTGACTGAATGGGAAGCTACATATCACAGACGCTCGTAAAAAAAAAAAAAAAAAAAACGCGGACTGTGCCGTGTTCCGACAGAAAAGCGAAAGAAGGCAGAAAGGAGACTTTTTTTTTTTTTTTTTTTGTGAGACCTGTCCAGGGAACCCAAAACTACACCTGAACAAATGCTTGTGGAAGTACCATACTTTGAAAAAATATTGCTGATAATCTGTTAACTCGACTGATAATAAATAAATTTGCAGTTCATATTTTTAATGTAAAAATTCAGCTTTTTTTTTACTTATATGAGTATTTCCTTCCCATACTTGCCTAATGTTAAATTGGACCTGTGCAGGATACAGGCGGGAAATCAATTGGACCTCAAAGGGTTCAGTTTATATACACACGCATCATACACTATCGCTTGCACCCTAGTGTAGTTCACAAATAAATTCAATGAACAACTTAAGTGGCCGCACACTTAATAGTTTACAAGAGTGCAACACGGTCACACAAGTCTGTTCATGGCAGAGTTCGCACTCATGCACGGCAGTCCTTTTCATGGCCTCACATCGATCAGTTGCACTATTCCATCAGTTCACACACAGCACTCCAGTGCTCCGAAGCACTCACTCCTACTCAAACCTAGTGGGATCTCATGTTAACCTCAATAAGAACAACAATAATAATGAAAATGAAAATCCACAGCCTGTTTCCAGTCATTTGACTGGGTCAGGAATGGAAAGAATGAAGCCCCCATCTAGCAGTGAGGATAGGAATTGTGCCGGCTGCCGAAACCTGTCGCACTCCTCCGGGGCAATGGTTAATGAATCATAGATTAAATGAAATGTTATTGGAGAGTGTTGCTGGAATGAAAGATTACAGGGAAAACTGGAGTACCAGGAGAAAAACCTGTCCCGCCTCTGCTTTGTCCAGCATAAATCTCACATGGAGTGACCGCGATTTGAACAATGGAACCCAGCGGTAAGAGACCAGCACGCTACCGCCTGAGCCACGGAGGCTAACAACAACAATAATAATAATAATAATAATAATAATAATAATAATAATAATAAAAATAATAAAAATAATAAAAATACTCGTGTGGGGATTTACCAGTTACCTCAATCGGGCGCGTCCAATTGGAATTGGGGAAGCTCGCTGGCTTTGCCGCTAGCAGAGTCAGAGGGTAGTAGGGAAATAAAATACCACCGTGAGAAAAAAATACTGGTCCCTTGCCAGGGTTACGGCGAAGACTGGTAAATGACCAGAAGCCAGAAAACATCTTGAGGCAACCTCTAGGGCTAACAACCCTAGTTGTAAAAGGATGGGTACCCGTCCAAAGCAAAGTCAAGTCAAAAAGCATGATGGCACAACATTTCAAGAAACATACCCCAGGGGATAAATCTTCGGATAAATCCCTCGTCGTGAACGCCACGGCGCACAAGTCTCGTTCGGATTCTGGGGGAGACTCGACATCATGCAAGAGACGAGTCGGAGCGTCTCGGTGTACCCCAAAGAGTCAAAAACTCAGGCCAAAATCTAAAACCTTTCTAGCAACTTTCAACATTAATTCACTTACACAAACTGGCAAGCTGAAAACCCTCACCAAAGCTCTTCACGAAAATCAGATATCCATAATGGCCCTACAGGAAACAAGGTACCCAGATGAAGAGATTTTTGAATCCGAAGGCTACTGATTTTTCAAGAGCAAAGCAAAAAGAGGAATCCTCAATGGAGCTGTGATGCTTGGAACTGCGTTTGCTGTTAGAACCAAGATTCTTAAATCGGTTGCAAATTTCGAACCTGTGAATGACAGATTGTCTATACTCACAATTAAATGCGTGAAAGAAACCTACGCCCTAGTTAACGCACATCCTCCTACAAACGATAAGAACAAGTCTGATCCAGATGAAGTTGATAATTTCTGGGACCTACTGGATGAAAAATTAAACAAAATCCCCAAACACCATGTCAAGCTTCTTTTGGGTGACTTCAATGCCCAACTAGGTCGTGAACAGAAGTACAAGAAAGTTATAGGAAATTACCCTGCTCACAAAAGAACCAATCCCAACGGCAAAAGACTGGTGTCCATTTGCGAAAATCACAACCTGCAGGTCATGTCGACCCACTTTCGCCATCCACCCAGAAAGCAAATGACTTGGCATTCTCCCGTCCAAGCTCTCGGAGAGTTCCAAATTGATCATGTTGCAATCTCCAGGAGATTATGAATGTCAAGGTAAAGAAAGGCATCAATGTGGCCTCAGATCATTATATGTCTCTTATCAAATTCAAACCAATTCCTGCAAACACAAGGAAGACAACCAAACAGATCACATGCTTCAACAATGATAAACTTCGGCAAAGGGTCGAGGAGTTCCAGGAGAAGGCTAGACCAAATGACTTGTGACTTTAACAACGCCAAAAGTCTCCTTGTTGAGGCCGCCAAAGACGTTGCAGAAATCAAGAGAAGCAAAAAGCAAGCCTGGTGGAATGGTACCTGTGAGTCAGTCCTCCAAGAAAGACTCAATGTGTGGAAACAGTACTACTCTACGAAATCAGAAAATGATTGGGAAACCTACAAAACCCAACGTGCCCAAGCAGCTAGGGTGTTCAGAACTGAGAAACGTAAATACGAAAAATCTCTCATTGAAAAGATAGAACAAAACTTTAGGAAGAATGAAAGCAGAGAGTACTACAGAGCCTTCAAACGCAAACTCACTGGCTATAAACCACCATCTCTATGCTTTGAGCGAAAGGACGGCACACTGGCGACGTCAAATGAAGAAAATTGCAGCATTCTGGCAGATTACTTCAAGAATTTACTTAATTGCTCTAAACCGCAAAGCGCCATTGAGACCAAGGAACCCTTACTCAGGTACCCAGATTCCAGACCACCCGACAGAGATGAAATCAAGCGCCACATTGCCCGCCTCAAAAATAACAAAGCGCCGAGGGCAGACTCAGTAGTAGCAGTAGTAGGAGAAGTATGGAAATATGCCCCAGAGGAATCACTTGATATCTTGCAAAAGCAAATAGAAGAAATTTGGAACAAGGAGACCCTACCCGAAGATTGGAAAATAGCTTTGATCCATCCATTACACAAAAAAGGCAGCATGAAGAACATCAACAACTAGAGAGGAATATCTTTGCTACCCGTGACTTATAAAATTCTATCACTTGCCATCCTGGAGCATTTGGAAGCACAAGTCGAACATCAAATAGGTGAATACCAAGGAGGGTTCACAAAAGGTCGCTCAACAGCTGAACAGATCCAAAATCTCAAAACGATCATCAGATATTGTACACTAAGGTTCAAGCAGTATGTGTCTGTCTTCGTGGACTTTAAGAAAGCGTACGACTCCATTGACCGGGAAGTCCTGCTAAACATCTTAAATGAATTTGGAGTTGATTTGAAACTGCTGGCATTAATTAGAGCCACCCTGACCGATACAAAATCCAAGGTGAAGTTCCACGGATGTCTCTCGCATTCCTTTGACATCAAAACAGGAGTCCGACAAGGTGATGGGCTATCCCCGATACTCTTCAACTGTGTTCTTGAAAAGATCATCAGAACCTGGCGGGTGAGATTACAGGAAACCAACTACAGTCCATTGAGAATTGGAACCAAATCCAAGGGGATAGCAACAGACTGCTTAGCATTTGCCGATGATATTGCTGTTCTCTCAAACGACACAGAAACCGCTAGAGCTCAAGTTGAAATTTTAAAGGAAACTGCCGAACAAACTGGCTTGCAGATATCGTTTGAGAAAACAAAAGTAATGACTAATATCAAAGAGGCTCCACCAAAACTCCATACAAAATACGGGGACATCACCCAAGTAGACAAATTCAAATACCTGGGTGAGATCATTATGAAAAATGGACTGGACAAAGGAGCATTTCAGGAGCAAGTACGCAAACTGGAAATAGCCTACCAAACATCCCGCACAATCTACAACAAATAATTCCTTTCCCAAAACACAAAGATACGTCACTATGAAACAGTTCTGAAGCCAGTAGTTCTATATGCAGCCGAAACCCTGTCTCTAAATGCCAACAAAGGACTCCTTGAAGAACTGGAGAAAAGAGAACGCAAAATTGTGAGAGGGATCTTGGGATCAAAGTACAGAAATGGAATCCATCAAAAGAGATCCAACGAGGAAGTCTACAGCAAAATAGAGAAAATTACCGACACAATCAGAAAAAGACGGGCACGATTTTACGGTCATCTGAAAAGAATGGACGGAAGAAAATTAACTAAAGAAATCTTTCACTTTTTTGATTCAAACCCCAAAACCACAATTCCCTGGTTTAGAAATACCAAAGAAGACCTGCAAATGCTACATATCTCAGCTGAAGACGCCCTTAACAGAGATCTCTTCCGCAAGAAAATATTGACGAACGGGCTAAACCGAGACGAGCAACCGAAGAGAAGACACGGTGCGTCTTGGACAGAGGAGCGTAAGCAGGCCCACTCACAAAGAATGAGGGAAATTTGGGCTCTAAAGAAGGCCAAGTTCAGTGTCAAATGCAACAAGACTTAACGTGGTCCTTGATGGCCCCAGCAAATTATATATATATATATATATATATATGTATAAAATAATAATAATAATAATTGTACCGGGCGGTACACCTCCACGCCGCTAATTTAAAATGTGCGCCAGTTGAAACTACTCTGCTGGAGGAAGTCTGAACTTTATTGACGGTATTAATTTTCTACTTTCACAGAAGATGTCACTACCTGTAAATTTCGGAGTTTTAGAACTGTGTCATTTTTGATGTGTTTTTGTTTTGCTTGAAGTAAGAAGTGTGAACTTTCTCTTCTAGAGGACACTACTGAAGAACTACAATAGTGCACCCTAGTGCGAAGAAAAATAACTGTTCTTTGGAGAAAATTTTATTTCAAAAGTTTGTTCTTTGTTAAATTTCTTTCTGTTATTGTTTAAGTTGGCTGTATACCCCTCTCTTTCCCCTTGTTTTGCATTTAACCAATCCCGAATTTCTGTTATTAATTTCTGACCAATCATAGGTATCTTCCCCCAACTTGAATATGTTGCTGTATCCTACCCAATAAAAAGTTTGTGGGAGGGTGTTTTCATTCCCCTAACACCTAGAACCTTCCGCGAGAGGATATAAACTGCTGATTTTAGGGTCTCCGGGCCACTTCTGTTCCATCTTTCAGTGTGTAAAGTACATAGCAGGGGGCGGGAAGCGCCTCTTTCTTCTCCAGCTGTTCAACACCAGGTAATGGCCTCTTAATAACTTCTTTTCTTGCTAGGTCGGCAGTTTAACTCTCGGGGCGGGTTCGAAGCGTTTCCACTATGTAACCTTTTCCTAAAATGTAACTACTCTTTTCATCTATTCTCTTTTAAAGCTGCATATTGGGATAGAGAGTGCTAACCCTCTCAAGCTCCCACTCATATTGTTTTGAGGTGAACTTATTTTCTCAACCTATTCTTCGTTAACGTAATACAAATTGTTCTTTTCTAAAGTCACCTCGGTAGTATGGGATTAGCCCTTGCATTAGTGGCCTAGAGCCAGATTAGGTTTAAAAAAAAAAAAAAAACAAGTGTATCAGGAGTGCAAGTTCGCCTCCTCTCAAATTGTTATTTTAGAGGTCATGTAATCAACCTTCTTTTCATTTAATAGACCTCAGTAGGTTGGGTATTTTACCCCTGTGTCTATGTCCAGCGAGGACAACTTGAAGGTGGAGTTCGGTGTGGCCTTTGAGAGGCTTAAAGTTGAGAGCGAGTGGCTCTTTTTGTAAATTGAGTGTTGTATGCCTCGTGGAGGCTTTTCAGTGTAATTTGGAGCTAGGGCTCCTAGGCATGAATGGGGTTTTTCTGCCCCTCTGTTGAAACTTGTGTTTGGAGGTAAAACTGAGCTGATTGCCCAAGCATTGTGTTTTCAGGGCTCGAAGCCCAAATCCTGTAAATATTGTTACTACCCTTTGACTAGCTACTTTGTACCTGCCATGCTTGTTATTTCTTTGTTTTTGAAAAGAAAATATAACATGGTTAAATTTTAAATTAATTTTACTTTCGTAGTTTGAGACCCGTTCACACCCGCACCTTCTTTCACGCATAACTACCACAAAAACACGGTAACAAGTGGTAGCAGAGCGTGGTTGAATGGGTCTCAATTTAGCCCCTTTTGACGGCTAAACATTGTTTTGTTCCGAACTCTAACAATTTTCTCAGTTGCTGGAATTTTTTTTTTGAGTTTTTCAAAATTGTTCTGTCATCATGCCTGGACCTCGCGATGTTCTCCATCTTAACTATTTGCGCAAAGAGGAGTTGATATATGAGTTAACGATTAGAAATGTGCAATCTGGAGGCACGGTTGCAGTAGACACAAATAAGCTTAGAGAGTCCCTAGATTTGCCCATTTCCTCCCCAATTTGGGAGAGAAAGAAATTGACGACTCTCTTTCCACGATCACGGAGAATATTACTGGGCTAGCTTCTGTAGTTAGTTTTTTTGATGAAAATGATCCTTCTCCCAATCAAATTAAGCGTGTGCAAGCTAGGCTGTTTCATTTTTCAAATAGAGTTAACGATCTGTTGTCTCTAAAGTTGAATGACGTTCAGAAGAAGGAAGCTAGTACGCTGCTTGAAAATATGTCTGAATTATCTAGCAAGGTCACTCAATTGTTAACAGGGGAGGTTCCTCCCAAAAGCGATCTAACCACCACAGTGAATGTAGGTAGCGAGGAAGAGTCTCATAAGGGAGAAGTCAATAGGATAACCGTTGCTGCTCAAACTATCTCTGCCCCATTGGACAACGAATCTGAACGCCGTGCATCGTTGAGTAACATCCGTTCGGAATTAACTTCCTTGCCATTGAAACCTTTACCTACTATGTCACCCGGGTTCAGCAGCTTGCCTCATCCATTGGCAATGTTGCTCAGAGGTATAGCGAAGTTTTCGGTTAATACCACCAGTGAAGTAATTTCCTTTTTAAGATTTTTAGTTGAATTTCAGGATCATGCCCTTGTGTTTTCTCTTTCTCCATGTCAAATTTTGCAAATTATCTATCCGTATGCTATTGGTATTCTCTCTGATAGAATCGTAAGAGCCATTGCCGAGCAATCATCTATTGAGGATTTCCATGCCCACTTGCTAGCTAACTTCATCCCGGCTAGGGCCAGGTCCTCCCTTATTCAGAAGTACTATTATCGTGTACAGCGCTTGGATGAGAACTTGGCTGATTTCATACAAGATATTAAATTCTATACTAGGGTGTTTGCTCTTCACTTCCCTGAGGATCAAATTGTACAAGCTATTGTGGAAGGTATTTCACCATCCTATAGGTCATATTTGTGTTTCGCGGCGTGCCCGCAAACTTTCTCGGAACTTGAAGCATTGGCCGTCTCAGCGGAAGGAGTTAGATACGCAGATTCATTGCGTGTAGCGAAAGAACCCCCGCCTTCTTTTAGTAATACTCGGCCTCCACCTCGCCGACCAGTCACACCCCGTAAATGCTATGCTTGTGGGTCGCCTGACCACCTGCGCAATAAGTGTCCACTGATCAAGTCGAGTGGGACAAGTAATGGGGCTGGTTCATCACAAGGCTGTTTTAAATGTGGGGCTTTCTTACATATCGCCAAGAATTGCCCAAATTCGAATAGCACCCCCTCCTGCTCAACTTCTGGTGCAAATTCCACCTATGCCAATAATAAAAAGTGACTAGTGGCTTCGGCTGAGTCGACTAATCCATCTTCCCGAGACTCAGCCCCTAGTAAACAGGTTGTAAATTCAGAGAACGATCAGTCTTCAAATTCATCTTTTGAATGCCCCAAAGAGTGTCTTAGAATTGCGGCGGATTCCCCCGCACCTGTTCCTTTTCTTAAGATTGAGTTAAATAACGAGCCCATAACAGCTCTCTTAGATTCAGGCAGTGTTTGTTCGATTATTTCGGCTGAATGGTATTCTAAATTGAAATTTGTTTGTAAACTACCTGACTATGTCTCCTCTCCTGTTCAATATGTTTCGGCTAATTCATCCCCATTAGAAATTCTAGGTTCCTTACTGGTCAAAATTCGTATTTTTAAATTTACATGGAAAACCAAACTGTTTGTGGCTAAGCACTTGTCTTGCCCCATCATACTGGGAGCGGACTTCATTTCTCACACTGGTCTTGTGCTCGATCTTCAGAGTAAGTCGTGCACATTCAAATTTGCGTCCAATTGTAAAATTCCCTTGTTAAAGTGTAATTCTGTGTCATGTTCATCTATTTCGCCTACCCAGGATGAGATGTTGTTAGACCTTAGACATCTACCTGAGGAGCAGGCTGATAGTATTCGTAAATTATGTCAGTCATTTCCAGAGGTGTTCTCTGATACTCTTGGTGTTACTGACCTTATTGAATACAAAATTGAGGTCACGGATTCGATTCCTGTCCGTTTTCCACCTTATAGGCTATCTCCACCTAAAATGAAGGCTCTGAAAGAAATTATCGATCAGATGTTGAAGGACGGTATTATTAGGCCCTCTAAGTCGGCGTATTCGTCACCTATTTTTCTAGTCCCGAAACCCCAAGGAGGCTTCAGGCCTGTCATTGATTATAGGGCTCTCAATCGGAAGGTGGTGTTACAATCTGTGCCCCTTCCCGACCTTCATTCTTGTTTTTCATGGTTCCGTAAGGCCAAGCTCTTTACTATCTTGGACCTGAATCAGGCCTATAATCAAATTCCCCTTGCCGAAGAATCTAAACACCTTACAGCGTTTGCTACGGACTGGAACTTATACGAATACAACCGCGTGCCTTTCGGGCTCCCCACGGGAGCGGCTGTACTCACTAGGCTACTAGATAGGGTCTTCTCCGACATCAAATTTGAGTACTTATATCACTACTTGGATGATGTCGTCGTATTTTCAGAGACTTTTGAAGAACATCTAGATCATCTGCGAGAAGTCCTCGATCGCCTTCGTAAGGCTGGGTTAACTGTCAAGTTGTCCAAGGTTGCCTTTGCTAAGCCCTCTATGTCATTCCTAGGGCATATTGTGTCACCTGATGGTGTAGCAGTCGATCATTCTAGAACACAGGCCATCCGTGATTTTAAACCTCCCAAGGACATTAAAGGTATCGCCAGGTTCATTGGTATGGTGAATTTCTTCAGGAAGTTTATTCCTAACTTCGCTAATAGAGCGGCGCCCTTAAACCTTCTTCGTAGGAAAGGCATCAAATTCGAGTGGGGACCTTCTCAACAAGCCGCTTTTGAAGATCTTAAATTAGCTCTCTGTAATGCCCCTGTACTTGCTATGCCTGATTTCTCGAAGAAATTCATCGTCCAAACCGACGCGTCGTCGTCAGCAGTTGCGGCAGTCCTTCTTCAAGAGACTGAACTAGGGAGACGACCTATCGCCTATGCATCTAGGACTCTATCGGCTCAAGAAGCCAAGTATTCCATCTATGAGCTCGAAGGTTTGGCAGTCTTATTCGCCTTAGAAAAGTTCCGTCTCTATCTGGAACACGTCAAATTCGACCTGGAGACAGATAATCAAGCTTTAAGCTGGGTCTTAGGTAGGCCGCGTCGTACTGGTCGTATAGCCCGTTGGGCCATCCGTATTTCTGCCTTCCAATTCGATGTCAGGCATATCAGAGGTACCGAAAATGTTGTTGCTGATGGACTCAGCTGTATGTTTTCTAACGACGTCGAGACCCAGGAACCGGTCGACAGTTCATCACCTCCCGAGTCCATACTATCTGGTGTTAATGCCATCTTAACAGATGCTCCCATGCTTTTTAGGGATATTGAGAAATACCAACGTGAAGATCCGACGCTGGCTCCGATAATGGAAACCCTTTCTTCTGGGGAACATGTCGTCCCTTATGTTCTGAGGAATGGTGTTTTATGTTGCCCTTCGAGGCATGACAAGATGATGAAGGTTGTCGTTCCAGCTGTCCTTGTGCCTATGATCTTCAAATACTATCATGAGACCCCATTGGGGGGGCATCTGGGAATATTTAAAACTCGTGAAAAGATTCGTGAAATGTTCATCTGGAAAGGTATGGACGGTGAAATCCGTGAACTTGTAAAAGCTTGTAAATCTTGTTTGCTCAGTAAACCAACCATGTCCACCAAGGTAGGCCTTTTGTCTTCCCATCAAGCGTCGCGCCCCATGGAACGCCTGTATATTGATTAT
Organism: Anabrus simplex; assembly: GCF_040414725.1. Classification (NCBI taxonomy): domain Eukaryota; kingdom Metazoa; phylum Arthropoda; class Insecta; order Orthoptera; family Tettigoniidae; genus Anabrus; species Anabrus simplex. The sequence continues at coordinate 141,682,959 of NC_090265.1, forward strand.
GTAGGACCCTTCCCCCAGTCAAAGGGTAACACTAACAAGTTCATCTTCGTATGCGTAGATGGTTTTACAAGATTTTCCTGGTTATTTCCGACTAAGCTGGCTACCGCTCAGTCTACCATTACTTGCTTAAATTCTATTTTTGCTTCTTTTGGTCCGTGCCAATATATTGTATCTGATAATGCTAAGGCGTTTACATCTAATTTATTTCGTAAATTCTGCTTTGACCTGTCCATCTCTCATGTAACTACTTCTGCTTATTACCCTCAACCATCTCTGGCTGAACGGGTTAACCGTAATCTCAGGTCCGCACTTATTGCCTATCATCATGAAGATCATTCCAGGTGGGACACGTCCCTGCATTGGTTAGCTTTTGCTTTGAATTCGGCGGTTCATGAATCACATAAATTTACTCCAGCCTCGTTGATGTTCAAGTTTGTTCCCAACACGCCGCTCTCTAACCTCTGGTCTCTGAGTGACATTCTACCCGAGACAATAGATCCGGACATCATTAAAGATCTTTGGAAGAAGGCTAAAGCCAATCTTAAAGTGTCTCATGAAAAGGTTAGGGAAAGGTATGATCGTGGACGGAGACCCACCCCTTTGAAGGTAGGTGACCAAGTTATGGTCAAGAACTTTGTTCCCGCGGGCAAGCTTGCCCCCAGATTTCATGGGCCTTGTATCATTCTCGATTTTCTTACGCCGGTTACGTTGCTATTAAGTAATCCAGCCACCGAGAGGATATTTAGGGTTCACCTGTCCCAGGTGAAACCGGTGTAATTTCTGTGTTAACTTGCTTCATATTATTTTGAAAGGAATATCAAGGTTATATTTTTTTTTGAGTTTCACTTTTAAGGCTTTCTGCCCCTTCTATAATATTTTGTTTCATATGTAAGTATTTTTGTAAACCCTCCCCGCACCGTTAAACTGCCATTCTGTCCTTACCACGGCCATTACCATGCTCCCGTCTCCTGCTATACACACTGTGGCTTCATTATATTAAATGCCATGGATATCTGCACGCCGCTGGCCCCTCAACCTCTCCACCAAGCCTGTGCCCTCAAAAAAAAGATGATGGTCCAACAATATTCTGCCGCCTAGTTTTAATGTTTCAGTGTCCCCGCAGCCGCGCGGCGCTGTGCCGCGTCTGGGTTTGAGGATGGGCCCCCTCGACCCCAGCGAGGACGACATGTGCACGGCGAGCCGGAGCTCTCCTCCCGGCCAAGGCTGACGTGCGGCGCACGACCTGCTACTTGCCCGCAGCCTGTATATCTTCACCGCGGGCGCGGCGTGTTTCAACACCACTGCTCCCCTCATAGTGCGGGCGTGCGGTATCTCAGGGTACTTGAGGGGTCCGAGCGGCCTCCTCTGGACGCAAGCTGCAACGGCCGGTCTGGCCATCCTACTTAATCAACATCAACTACATGGACAGTTACTATAAGCAATGACTACACTTGGGAATTCAACAACAAAATTTGGTGGACTTAGAAAATTTTCCACAACTTTAAAAACTAAAGTTTTCCTTCTGAATTCAACTTCTACAAACATAAAAACTGTACTTCTCCAGTTACAACAAAAATTTTGAAACTGAATCAAACCTCATTACGAAAATCTTATAAATTCTTCAGCAATTAATCTTCATATCCACATCATAACTTGGACCTTGTCTCAAACAGATTTCATGTGTAACCCCTGGAGGAACTTTTGGGCGGGGAGGTCTGTACCGGGCGGTACACCTCCACGCCGCTAATTTAAAATGTGCGCCAGTTGAAACTCCTCTGCTGGAGGAAGTCTGAACTTTATTGACGGTATTAATTTTCTACTTTCACAGAAGATGTCACTACCTGTAAATTTCGGAGTTTTAGAACTGTGTCATTGTTGATGTGTTTTTGTTTTGCTTGAAGTAAGAAGTGTGAACTTTCTCTTCTAGAGGACACTACTGAAGAACTACAATAGTGCACCCTAGTGCGAAGAAAAATAACTGTTCTTTGGAGAAAATTTTATTTCAAAAGTTTGTTCTTTGTTAAATTTCTTTCTGTTATTGTTTAAGTTGGCTGTATACCCCTCTCTTTCCCCTTGTTTTGCATTTAACCAATCCCGAATTTCTGTTATTAATTTCTGACCAATCATAGGTATCTTCCCCCAACTTGAATATGTTGCTGTATCCTACCCAATAAAAAGTTTGTGGGAGGGTGTTTTCATTCCCCTAACACCTAGAACCTTCCGCGAGAGGATATAAACTGCTGATTTTAGGGTCTCCGGGCCACTTCTGTTCCATCTTTCAGTGTGTAAAGTACATAGCAGGGGGCGGGAAGCGCCTCTTTCTTCTCCAGCTGTTCAACACCAGGTAATGGCCTCTTAATAACTTCTTTTCTTGCTAGGTCGGCAGTTTAACTCTCGGGGCGGGTTCGAAGCGTTTCCACTATGTAACCTTTTCCTAAAATGTAACTACTCTTTTCATCTATTCTCTTTTAAAGCTGCATATTGGGATAGAGAGTGCTAACCCTCTCAAGCTCCCACTCATATTGTTTTGAGGTGAACTTATTTTCTCAACCTATTCTTCGTTAACGTAATACAAATTGTTCTTTTCTAAAGTCACCTCGGTAGTATGGGATTAGCCCTTGCATTAGTGGCCTAGAGCCAGATTAGGTTTAAAAAAAAAAAAAAAACAAGTGTATCAGGAGTGCAAGTTCGCCTCCTCTCAAATTGTTATTTTAGAGGTCATGTAATCAACCTTCTTTTCATTTAACAGACCTCAGTAGGTTGGGTATTTTACCCCTGTGTCTATGTCCAGCGAGGACAACTTGAAGGTGGAGTTCGGTGTGGCCTTTGAGAGGCTTAAAGTTGAGAGCGAGTGGCTCTTTTTGTAAATTGAGTGTTGTATGCCTCGTGGAGGCTTTTCAGTGTAATTTGGAGCTAGGGCTCCTAGGCATGAATGGGGTTTTTCTGCCCCTCTGTTGAAATTTGTGTTTGGAGATAAAACTGAGCTGATTGCCCAAGCATTGTGTTTTCAGGGCTCGAAGCCCAAATCCTGTAAATATTGTAACTACCCTTTGACTTGCTACTTTGTACCTGCCATGCTTGTTATTTCTTTGTTTTTGAAAAGAAAATATAACCTGGTTAAATTTTAAATTAATTTTACTTTCGTAGTTTGAGACCCGTTCACACCCGCACCTTCTTTCACGCATAACTAACACAAAAACACGGTAACAATAATAATAATAATAATAATAATAATAATAATAATAATAATAATAATAATAATAATAATAATAATAATAATAATAATAATAATAATAATAATTCTGCCTGCAGTTGCCACTGGGTGGATTGAGTAGCTCAGTGGTTGCTGTTACTGGTCCCAAGCCTGGATAAAGGAGGAGAGTTGGCTTAAAGCCGTAAAATAACAGCCAGGAAACATCTTGAGGGAACCTCGAAGGCTCAATAACTTTGTTGTATCCCTGAGGCCGACTTCGATCGATCTCCCCACTGTCCTCAACTTGTTAGCATGATGGAAATGTCACTTGACAAAACAATTACCCCAGGCCCTAGTACAAGTACTAGTCTATCTTGGTCATCGGATTCTGGGGGGCCGAGAACATCATACGGGAATGAATTGGAGCTTCCCAAATCTCTTCCACCAAAGTGAAAACACTTCATAGCTACTTTAAACATCAACACATTACTTGAAACTGGCAAATTAAAACAACTAACAGACATATTAGATAAATTTGACATTCAAATTATAGCAATACAAGAAACTCGATATGCAGACAAAAATCACATGGAATCGGGGAACTACATAATTTATAAAAGGAAGCCAGCAATATCCTTCCCCAAAACTCAACTGCAGTTCGGCACAGCCTTTGCAGTCAAGAAAAGCCTTACCAATTGTATATTCAATTTCATGTCTCCTTCTGAAAGAATCTCATTCCTTTTGATCAAATCGGGAAACAAAGCATACACATTAATCAATGCCCATGCTCCCACAAATAATCACAATTGGAAAGATCCACGTAAAGTAGATGAATTCTGGGAACTGCTGGAGGAAGTTTCAAATAAGATACCAAAACACCTTGTCAAAATACTGCTAGGAGACTTCAACGCACAAATTGGTAAAGGAAAAAAATTTAGGAGCATAGTAGGATTAAATCCAGCACATAACAGAACAAACAGAAATGGGAAAGATTAATCGACTTCTGCAAAATCTTCAATTTAAAACTACTGTAAACAGACTTTTTGGCCCTACCCAGAAAGAAAATGACCTGGAGATCCCCCAATAAATATCCAGGCGAATTTCAATTATCATCTAACCATCACCGGGCAAAATCAAAAAGAAGTCATCAATGTTAAGGTCAAAAAAGGAATTATAGATTCAGATCATTACTTGTCCATAGTAAAAGTGAAGTTTCAGCCTAACAGGTCCAAAATGAGAACACTGAAAATGCCAAAAATTGACCGAGAATTTTTCAAATTATATTCCGATATTTTCCTTGCAAATTTACCATCAAATGTCCCCTCATACTGGAATAATCTAAAATATATAGTATGCAAGGCATCCCAGAAAATTGACACATCGCCTAGAAAACGGAAACAGAGATGGTGGAATGACACATGTGACAAAGCAATTGAACTAAGAATTAGAACATGGCAAATATGGAACTCTCATAAATCTGAAATCAAATGGCAAGAATTCCTTAACACGTTAGTGCCGACATGTACATTTGCTTTTTTTTTGTAGTAAACTGCGGAAATGCGATATGGGCTACGGATGTGCGTAATTTCATTCGTAGATGATAATCAAAGACATAATTTATGTTCAAAACAACTATTTTTGTGTCTCCCTATTGGGGTGACATATGGTTATTAGGTTAACTACGCAACAGAGAAAACATTCGTCACCCCTGTATGGCCTTTTTACCTTTGTTGTTGTGGAACACTGTGCTCTGTGTTGTGAGCTGTTGGTTTATGCGCCTTTCAACGAGTTCCTTGTAATTTACAGTTTTGTGACAAGAATTTAATTCATGTTATATGTGTTTCTGTGTCGAGAAAGCCATGATTACCGATACAGATATAGAAGAAGAACTTAATAAGGGTTCAAGTGCTGAATCAAGTGGTATTGAAATTTAGGATTTGCAATGTGATGCCACCTTTTCCGAGTCAGAAATGGACAGTAGTTTGCGTGGTGAGGACACTAGCAAAGATTCCGGTTCTGCATCGGGCGATGATTCAACCAAATCACCAGCCTGTGACAATTACTGGGGAACATTCTCAGGTTTACAGAAACATTTTTTATTCACATGTAGCCCCGGTTTACAATTTCATCTGAGTGCTAAATTTCAACCCGTATGTAAGAATAAAGCAACAACAGACTCCAATCCACATTATTTTCCTTGCCATTAATAACTGAACTCTGATGGTTGCATATGTCACCCCGTGTCACACCGTACGTCAGAGAAATTCCACTGTCTGTTGTGCAATGCACAGCGTTCCAAGAAAGGAATGGCACTGCGCTGCACTCTATGAACACCTTACGTGAACGAGCAATGCAATACAACAGCGAATGGCAGCGCTAGTTTCGCGTGACAGGCGAGAGGCCTGGACACAATACCATGTCACCCGATGAGGGGTGTCATACTATATTTGGTATGAGCGTCCGTCACTCCACAAGGGGTGACATTGTCTTCCACGTGTTAAAGTACAGAAGGAAACATCCAAAATTATAAGAACAGAAAAACGAAAACAAGACCAAACCCGTCTGAAGGAAATAGACCAAGACTTCCAGAAAAACAACTCTAGAAACTACTACAAGAATTTTAAAGAAGAACTCCAAAATTACCAAAGGTCCAGTCTTTGCTTCAAATGTCCAGACAGATCATTAGAAACAAATAACAAGAAAACTGCAAAACTTCTTGCAGACTACTTTAAAAGTCTATTAAATTGCGAAAGTCCACAAAGCCAATTACCCTTTGAGAAACCTACACCAAATCCAGACTCAGAACCTCGCACTCTAGAAGAAATCAAGCAAATAATTCAAGAACTGAAAGATAATACAGCACCAGGAGAAGATGGGGTAATTGCTGAAATGTTGAAAACAGGTGGTGAAAAAATGGCTTACGCAATTCAAGAAATTATACAAAACATTCGGAATACTGAGAAAATTCCAGAAGACTGGAAATGTGCACTAATTCACTCACTCCACAGGAAAGGGGATAAATCAGATATAAACAATTACAGAGGGATTTCCTTACTATCAGTCGTCTACAAAAATTTTTCTAAAGCCCCATTGATTAGATTAGAAAAACAAACTGACCACTTCATTGGAGAATATCAGGCAGAGTTTCGAAAAGGAAGATCATGCCCAGAACAAATCTCAAACCTAAAAACTATTTTACAAATTCGTAAAACAAACCAAACAATAATTACCTTTGTTGACTTCAAAAAAAGCTTATGATTCAATAGACAGACAGACTCAATTCAACATACGTCTTGAGGAATTTCAAGTCGACAGAAAAACAAGAGAATTGATCAAGCAAACTCTAACAGACACAATAGGAAAAGTTTAATTTTAGGAGAAATTTCAGAGCCATTTGAAATTACAACAGGGGTCAGACAAGGCGATGGATTATCACCACTACTATTCAATCTAGTTCTGGAAAAAGTGGTTCAAGTATGGAAAAATGAACTAAAGGGATCAATATTGGTAGACTTCTCAAAAATCACCTTGATTGCCTTGCCTTTGCAGATGACTTGGCAATCCTCTCCAACAACAAACAAGAAGCACTCCAGTCCATAGAACAACTTCGTGAAATAGCAGCAAGAACAGGTCTGCAAATTTCATATGAAAAGACAAAGTACAGTATATGGAAGGTACAAAATCAGGATTCAACAATCATCCTCTAATCACTAGATATGGGAAAATCTCCTAAGTAGATAAATTCAAATACCTACGCGAAATTATACAACCAAAACGGCATAAATCAGCAAGCAAACAAAAAAAAGTTACAAAATTGCCTAGAGTAGATACAACAAAAAATATATATTCCAAAATGCTAAATTACGACACTACAACACAGTTGTCAAACCAGCAACCCTTTATGCATCAGAAACTCTGATAATTGGTGGCAAATCACAAATTAAAAACATAAAAAAACAAGAGAGGAAAATCCTCCAACCTAAATGCGAAAATGGCATTTGGATGAAAAGGAAATCACAGGAAATCTATCAAGTAACAGAAAAAATCACAGACACCATTAGAAAAAGATTAAAATTTGATGGTCACCTGATCAAGGTGGATAACAATAGGCTAACAAAGATAATATTAAATCTCGCAGTATCTCTAAAAAATCACAACAACTGGCTTACAGAATTAAACAAAGATTGGTATGAATTGGTATAAATGAAGAAATCATGCAAGACAGAAAAAATTCAGAAATCTTATAAATAAAGACAAATTTGCTGATCAACCTAAAAGACAAGCTACAGGATGGACGGAAGAACGTAAAAAGAAGCACAGTGAAAGGATGGAGAGATTCTGGGAAGACAATAAGAAACGTTGTGCTAAATAAGTTCACACGCGCTCCTTAGTTAGGCATAACGAATCATAAAAAAAAAAATAACAATGGCATGTGGCCTTTGGAGAGGTCTATTGCAAGTCTTTTAAGTTGACGCTGTATAGGCGAAATGAACGCATCTGTGACGATGGGGCCCTATCTGAGACAAAATCTAATGCTGAAGATTGCACAAACACCCAGCCCCCGAGCCAAAGGAATTAACTAATGAAAGTTAAAATCCCTGACCCGACCGGGAATCGAATCCTGGACCCCTTGGACCAAAGGCCAGTATGCTAACCATTTAGCCATGGAGCTGGAACACTTCAACACATGAAAACTAAAGATTAAGACAACACATTACTTCTTCGAAATCACACCTTTACGTTCATGAATCTACAATTAAATACAAAGTGAAGTCTTGAGTCGCATTACATATTCAAATCCCAAGATTAAGAAGGAAATCATGAAACACAAGGTTCACAAGAAATTACGTAATCAAAAGCAAAAATGAGAAGAGGATTACAATAGTGTCACCTTCAAACTAATAAGAAATCTTGGGTAGAAAATTTAACAAAAAAGCCTGTTAAATTAATTAAATAGGAGAGAAAAATCATAACAGTTAACATCAATGTAGGTGAAATGAAATAATAAACAAGAATAACAAAACCTTCCAAAAATTTCTCAAAATTAATATAATAATGAACCATCAAAGACAGATATGCCTATATCAATCACAATCACCAACAACAATCCCCTTAAGAGTCATGGTTTGCAAGAGTTTGCTTTGGGAGGCAAAATACAAAGGCTATCAGTGGAAAGTTTATGTGACTGGATTTTGCATGAATGGAACACGACTTCTTCACAATTGTTTTCAACAGTTTAGCAAATCAAAGGAATATCAAATCCACAGGGTGCAAGTGAAAATAACTTCTTCTTGTGAAGCACCATGGGTACAGGCAACATCACCAGTGGTTTTCCAGCTTCTGCTAGGAGTGACAATAAATAAATGTAGTAAGACTATAAGACATACACATGAGGTGCCTAATATCAAACATTGACATGCGCCACCTATATCAAAATTGAGTTAAGGATTGATCCTTATAGTATTTTTAATGCTCTCTCTGAATTAGTGCTCCGTGTCTTTCATAAACAAACATTTGTACTTAATTTTTAACATAGAAATACGCACTTTCTTTTATAATTGGACACCTCCAAACGTAGTTTATATCAAAAACAGACATGACCGTTTCAGCCAATCAGATTGTTACAAGTGACATCAAACTGTCATGGCGACCATATATATATATATATTTTTTACATTTTCTTGTCAGTGCATGCTTGGAAGTTTGGTGTTCATGTTTGTTTTCAGTGTTTTACTTATAATATAAGTATTTGAGAAAATATTTTTGTTTAATATGGAAGACAATGTTTCAGATTGTTCACCTGAACGTGCTAGGAAACGAAAATCAAATCCTGAACAGTGGAAATTAGCTAAAAAGAAATGATTGCCATACGAACATTATGTTTTGCCATAGCGTGTTACCCTTTCTTAGAATCAATATTTAATTAATTTGGAACTAAATTATAATTATTTCAAAAACTTAATCCCATTAAGCATGAATATATTGTTTTGAAATCAGTTAATGCCGATGCTGGAATTGTTACCCCTAACTCCTACAACATGTTAGATTAGGTCTACTGTTACAGATATGAAGTTGATCTTAAGATCACATTATTTTCCTATTTTATTACAGGTATTCTGCAAAAGGTCTTCCTACTTATCCGAAACGCAACCACCATTCTGAACTAAATTGCAGACTGTTAACCATGACTGACATAAAGAAGGAATTTCATGCCGCATATTATGTAATTCCAGAGAAGGCCAAACAAGATGCTTTCATCCTGAAATATTGCAAGACAAGTCAGCCAAAACAGCACAGTTGCCAAGGGGGATGAATTAAGCCTAATGTTACAATATTTCGGTATACTGTTATGAATCAAGAATGTGTTAATTTGCCAGTGTGTCGAGAAACATTTTAATCATTTTAAAATATTACTAAGCATAAAGTCAACGGAGTATTCAAGAACTTTAAGCTGGATGATGCTTTAGTACCAGTAGAAACAAGGGGAGGACCAAGAAAAGAAAAGATCATGGAAAAGAAATTAGAGGCTGTACTAAACTTCATTAAAAGCCTTCAGGCTGAAGAATCCCATTACGGTCGCAACAAAAATGCATTTGTAAATATCAGCTAAGTATCAGCAAACTATGGCGTATGTACAGTATAATGAAGGTAGAGAAGTGGAATTGCAAGTGAAGGAAGCTTACTTTTGGCACATTTTTAATATCAGGTTCAATTTAGGGTTTTCCTCTCCAGACACCAGTACATGCAGTACATGCTTGGAACCAGAGCAGCGTATTAAGTTTGAAAAAAATGAAGAGGAAAGATCAACCTTAATTTTGAAGAGAACCATCCACAAAAAATAAGCAGAGAATTTTTATCAACATCTGAAGGAAAAAAGAGGAGGACTGTTTTTTAATGTCCTGTGATTGCTAAAAGAACCTCGTTTTGCCAAAATAAAGTGATCAGTCGGATTATTATTCCAGACAACTCTACTGTTACAATCTCCCTGTTGTAAAAGGCACATCCAAAGCAAACTGCGCCCTGACAATGTGTCTGTTTATAGGTGGCTGGAGACTGAGGTAAAGAAATCATCAAACGAAATAGCATCAGCGGTTTTCAATGAGTTACGATCCAAAGATTTACAAGGATTCACTTCAGTCAAGTTGACTGCTGATGGCTGCGTTGGCTAAAATAAAAATATTAAAATTTTGGCGATGTGTGCAAAGTGGCTTACAACGTATGCACCATTCTCTGTTGATAATTCAGAACTGGAATTTCCAGTTACTGGACACTCATATTTGCTCTCAGATATGATTTTTGGACTTATTGAGAAAGTCCTCAAGATGACGACCATAATTAAAATGTACGGCACAGTGAAAGTGATGGGACAAACCTGGGAACCACTGAATTGGAAAGAACAAGCAAAGATTTATCTGAAATCTGCTGGTTAACTTCTTCTTCTTCTTTTCTTCATGGGGCCTCTAAATATTAGTTCCTAATTAGCATCGACCTCTAAGATCTTTTGCTACCATGTTTTTCCTTCATTCCCTTCACAAAGCTGCAGGTTGTTCAGATTGCGTCTTCTTGGATTTTTTCTGACCTGGTAGTCCTAGAGTGGCGAGTCTGATTCTACCCAGAGCCTCACATTCGAAAAGTATGTGTTCAGCTGATTACTCTGCTTCATTGCATTTCCTACATATGTTGTCTTTTATTACTCCAATTCTATGTAGGTGTTTTTTCAGATGGCAGTGTCATGTCAACAGTCCTACTACCCATCTTATATTTTCTCTGCTGAGTTTCAACAGTTCTTTAGTATGCTTCTTGTTCCTTTGCAAGCCTGCATCCTGGAGTATTTTTCTAGTTTTCCATTTGTTAATCTGCTAGTCAACTTCATTTCAAGATTTCACAGTGTAAAAGAATTGTACTCAGGATCACAAAATGAGGCAATGTTGTAGCTAAAGGTGAGGTAGGCTACTATTTGGACACAGTTATTGAGCGCAAGATCACAAAGGCAGGACAGGTAAGTCTAATGATAATGAATCCTTTACCTACTGATATTGGCATGAATGTAAACCCAAAGAAACTTAAAGATATTGATGAATTACTAGGAAAGCACTTCAGAAAAGATTGGAAATGAAATGCCTCTCTGAAGTGGTATGTCGAAGTCATTAATAAGAACAGTTGTAGTGAAAATGAACAAACTCTTAATGATTATGAATGTGATTGTTTTGAAGACCCGCAAGATGAACCAGAGGTTATTTGCTGAGAAATACAGTGCAGCAAGAACTAAAATGAATGTTAAAAATGTTAACAAAGTATAAGAATAACCTTATTTTTTTCAATTTCTCTTAAAACTGAAGTTTATTTTCGTGTCATCCTGCAATTTTTTTCTCTCCAAATATTGGGATAGTTTCAAAAGCGGACAATTACATGGATGTTTGTATCAAAAATGGACAAAAGACAATCTCAGTTTCAAAAATGGACATCGTAATATATGAACGTGTTTTACATTGACTCAGGATGAAATTCTTAAGTGTCGACCATGGTTTTCTTGTTCATAGGGCTGGCAATATACCAAATTTCACACTCGTAATGGGAGGGTTAACATAGAGAAACAAAAATGTGGCTCTACTGAAAAGTTAACAAAATGGCTTTTGTCCCTGTCTGATACTAGGCACTTCACATTATTACAGCAGAAGTCCACTATAGTAAGAACTTTGCTATAACAACAGCTTTTTTCTGTCCTTTGAAAGTCCCTATATTAAACTGTGTATTATCCTTCAGTAACAGCGAGAATCCTATCACTGATGCATCCATTATTATAAGCGATTAAGCGTGCGTAATTTTTTCCATTATCAATATTTATGCACTCAGCGATTATATTGAATGTGTACAGACAAGAAATATGTTCCACCTATCAATACTTATTTATTGCAAATGGATTTACACTAGTACCAGTTTCGGCCTTCCATGGCCATCATCAGCTAATACATAATTATATTACAGCCATTAGACAATATCACAAAGATGTTATTATGTTAGATTATCCGGATGTCTAATGGGTATGAAAATAAAATATATTATAGTAGTGTTTGTCTATGTGAGGTTAAAATATCTGTGATCAAAGTGGTAATGAAGGCTACAGTGAACTAAAACCTATTGAGTATACATTGGACATGAGTATATTAAACATATTAAAATACATAAGGCACAGTAGAAAACACTTAATAAGTTAAACACACTAAAATATGGTACATATATATGTTAAAACACTTGTTAAAATTTTAGTTTGTGTTGCGTGGAGTTCCTTCTTCAATCTTCTATATGGTTCTTGTGCTTCTGTATCTATGTTAATTTAGTTGCATGAAGTGATCTTCGAGATTATTCTATGGCTGATATATGTCATATTGATTCGTGGTGAAAACCCTTGTGATACAAATTCTTATAATTTTGTTAATTACCACCTATTCAATACAATAAAAACTTACATATTTATTAAGTTGTTGATATGGTACATGTTTCGCTCCTTTTTCGTGAGCATCATCAGCCAATTATGATTTACTTAAGGTTATATAAGATCATGATTCTATTCTATTGGATTAAGATTATGCTTGTAAACCTGATTAACAAATCTTATAATTTACAAGTCATATAACAATAAAATTATGTCTTTAAGTTAAAACATATTTGTCTAAAATTTATGTAAGTCTAACATTTTATTGACGAATCTCATCTGGTGAGCATCCTTTAAAATTATTTTAAATAGAATAGATTCATGATCTTATATAACCTTAAGTAAATAATAATTGGCTGATGATGCTCACGAAAAAGGAGCGAAACATGTACCATATCAACAACTTAATAAATATGTAAGGTTTTATTACGTTTTTATTGTAATGAATAGGTGGTAATTAACAAAATTATAAGAATTTGTATCACAAGTAGATCTTCAATACGGACAAAAAATGAAATTTATAACTTGCAGTGAAAACCCTCGTCGTGAAAAATATTTGAGCACTAGGCTACGTAATCCAACCATTGATGTTTTATGACAGACTGCAAGATTTGAGTTTAAATTTGATTAGGAGCTGTTGGTGGCGACACCTCTCTCGTCTGTATTCGTGTTGTATTTAATATCTGTAAAGATAAGCTAATATAAGTGTAGTGTGCGTATGAAGGAATGCCCGGTGTGTGTATGGAAATGAAAAGAGTACTTACTATTGTTGTTGTGGAGGTCGTGTAGTGATATGTGTGGAAGATTGCTGTGTTCTACTACGAGTGCGTCTGGGGCTTATGTTAGCTGTGGAGAGGAATGTAGGTGGAGGGGTAGGAGGAGTGGCTATTGTGGAGGTAGGGGTGGAGTTAGGCTTGTGATTCGTCGGTTTATTAGGGCGTGTGTTTACTATTTTGAGATAGTCATTTTTTTAATGCAGGAATGGCTTTATCAAAGATGATGCTGGTTTTCTCTGTAATGTCGTTAATGTTATGATTGGGATTAGCGTATTGGTCCAGAGAAATATAGAAATCTTTGGTTATGTTGAGCAGGGGGCCTGTAGAATTTATGTTTAATATCGTCATATCATTATTGATGTCTGTGAAACTATGCTTAGATTCTTCTATATGTTGGCCTATTGATGAGAAATGGTTGTGTTTTACTGCATTTATATGTTCATTGTAGCGGATGGTGAAGTTTCTGCCTGTGCGTCCAATATAACTTGTGTCACAGTTGTTGCATTTGATACGGTAAACACCTGACTGGTTATATTTATTGTTATTGTTGACTGTTTTGGTGTTGTGTATGGTGTTGGTGCTGTTGTGTGTGGTTTTGAATGCTATTTTCAGGTTGTGCTTCTTGAAAATATTAGTTACAGTATATATATGGGTGTTGTTGAAGGCGAATAAGGCATAATCTTTCTTGGGTTTGGCTGTTTTAGTTAATTTGGTTTTAGGTTGGGATTTTATTTTGTGAATGATTTTGTTGACCATTTCTTTGCTATATCCGTTATGTTTGGCTATGTCGCGGATTAATTTTAATTCATTATTTAGATCTTCTATTATCATTGGAATATTAAAAGCTCTATACATCATGCTATAATAGGCTGCTCTTTTGTGTGTGTTAAGATGGATGGAATCATTTTTTATGGTATTTAAGGTGTGTGTATGTGTGTTTCCTGCATATCTTGTAAGATAAGATGTTGTCGTGTCTGGTTATTGTCAAGTCTAAGTAATTTAAGATACGGTTATTTTCGGTTTCTTTAGTGAATTTAATTTGAGGGTCTAAAGTGTTAAGTTTGTCTAGTATAGTATCTGCGTCAGTAGATCTAATATCTATGATTACGAAGATGTCTTCAACAAATCTGCACCAAAAATATATATTATCTATTTTATTGATTGATATGTGTCCTAGGTAGTCTATATAAATTTCTGTATCAAATGCAACAACTGTGACACAAGTTATATTGGACGCACAGGCAGAAACTTCGCCATCTGCTACAATGGACATATAAATGCAGTAAAACACAACCATTTCTCATCAATAGGCCAACATATAGAAGAATCTAAGCATAGTTTCACAGACATCAATAATGATATGATGATATTAAACATAAACTCTAAGGGCCCCCTGCTCAACATAACCGAAGATTTCTATATTTCTCTGGACTAATACGCTAATCCCAATCATAACATTAACGACATTACAGAAAAAACCAGCATCATCTTTGAAAAAAGCCATTCCTGCATTAAAAAATGACTATCTCAAAATAGTAAACACACGCCCTAATAAACCGACGAATCACAAGCCTAACTCCACCCCTACCTCCACAGTAGCCACTCCTCCTACCCCTCCATCGACATTCCTCTCCACAGCTAACATAAGCCCCAGACGCACTCGTAGTAGAACACAGCAAGCTTCCAAACATATCGCTACACGACCTCCACAACAACAATAGTAAGTACTCTTTTCATTTCCATACACACACCGGGCATTCCTTCATACGCACACTATACTTATATTAGCTTATCTTTACAGATATTAAATACAACACGAATACAGACGAGAGAGGTGTCGCCACCAACAGCTCCTAATCAAATTTAAACTCAACTCTTGCAGTCTGTCATAGAACATCAATGGTTGGATTACATAGCCTAGTGCTCAAAAATTTTTCACGACAAGGGTTTTCACCACAAATCAATATGACATATATCAGCCATAGAATAATCTCCAAGATCACTTCATGCAACTAAATTAACATAGATACAGAAACACAAGAACCATATAGAAGATTGAAGAAGGAACTCCACGCAACACAAACTAAAATTTTAACAAGTGTTTTAACATATATATGTACCATATTTTAGTGTGTTTAACTTATTAAGTGTTTTCTACTGTGCCTTATGTATTTTAATATGTTTAATATACTCATGTCCAATGTATACTCAATAGGTTTTAGTTCACTGTAGCCTTCATTACCACTTTGATCACAGATATTTTAACCCCACATAGAAAAACACTACTATAATATATTTTATTTTCATACCCATCAGACATCCGGATGATCTAACATAATGACATCTTTGTGATATTGTCTAATGGCTGTAATATAATTATGTATTAGCTGATGATGGCCATGGAAGGCCGAAACCGGGTACTAATGTAAATCCATTTACAATAAATAAGTATTGATAGGTGGAACACATTTCTTGTCTGTACAGTGAATCCAATCAATACGGAAAATAAAACTTATAAATAATAATATATCGAATGTGATCGATTATCTTCATATAGAGTTTTGGCTATGTGCATTAGTGAGCTCTCTCGTTGACATTTGAACTCGAAGGTAATATAAGAGTCTATCAGTAATACTTGTCGACTGGTGTTCTATACGCACAATTCTAAATGAAAGAGAACATGTTTCCGTAATAAATGCGTAAATAATGTGGCCGATAGCAAGAGTTAACTCGTTAGAAATAAAGGCTGAAGTAAACGATCGCTTTATTTGAAAATTATGTACTGAAATTAAGCAAGAATGTGATGCCCCTCAAGATACAGCGCAGAGTGGATGACTGATTTCGGAGGTTAGTTTATTCAGTAAAACCTCATTAGACGTTTCTGCAGGGGACAAGGAAAGAAAATGTGTTAAGCGAGAAAACGTACTATTGAATACATGAATAAAAACTATCCAACACAAATATATAAACACTTAATATTTGTTTTTTTTTTTTCCAAGTACGTGCATTTTATGTCATGTATGTATGGGTACAGTGAAAGACATCGTCTATCTACCATTTCTAAAGATGCGATGAGAGTATTAAAAGGCGTGAAAAAGATTAGAGAGCATATATCAAAACCTTTTCCACTGGGGCTTATTAAATAAAAACAATGTATTAAGAGGTGTGTAAAATACCTGACAACAAATATAAAAACATTTGCAGTGGGGCCCCATAAAAGTATCAAAGCATTATTGCAGACCCCACTCTTCGACCATAAATTATTTGGAGGTTAAACTCGCCATGTGCAAGAGAAATTACTTTGACCGACTTCTGAATGCAACAACAGTTCGATCAACTCGAGTCGAAACTCGATGGTGCGAGTTTCAACATACAAGCCACCGCTGAAAGATGCAGATGTCTGTCCACTCCCTGGATTTGTCTTCATTAACAAACAATTTCATGACTTTTTCAGTATCTCTAACGGGGCTACCGCAAGACAAATATGCACTACGCTAGTCAACTTCACACGATTATGTTCCTAATCCTTACGTAGTCTATTACGCAACAAATATTTGCTACCCTTTACTGCACCACTCAATACAAAATACATTTCTAACTTCTGAACAGAATGCAAAAACAAGCACAAACAGGCTTACTGGGTTATTCAGCAATGTCAATGAAAACTGGCGAGCAAAACTGAACTTTCCTTAAGCTAATGGCTTGCTTCCCAAAGCTATAATTTACTCTCTAAAGTTCCGGAATTTAAAGCCATTTCCAGTTTTCGCATAACTTTCCCCGACCTGCCTCCTGTGGCGAGGGCTCTAATCTGTGTTGGAAATCATATTCCTTTCACAAGAGATGATAAAGAACAATTTCGGGGATGGAAAAATTGTAATTGTACTGATCAGTAATAATGAAATTTTGTGACGTGATAAATGAGGTTTTTTTAAATAGATTTAATCCAACGTGAAACGGGACTTCGAATTTACGATATAGTAAGCGACAAATCGTCTTAATGAGGAATGCACACTACGACGTTACACTACGACGTTACACTGTATTTTCTCGCGTCTGGTTAAATTACGGAAAGGCTATTCCCGAGAAATTTATAGCAAAAAGGTTATCATTATTCTACTGGTGCTTGAAATATGTTTTCGTGATACATATGAGGTCAAGTTAGGTTAGGTGACTTTGTTTGAACAAGAAAACTGAAAAATTTGCCACCGAAGCCACTGGAGTGATACTACTCAAATTCTTGAGAATGAAATTGAACATCCGCGTTCACGTTGTCTCAGAATTAGAAAATTAACTTATGAGTAAGCCATAGTATGGAAATCTGCAAAAACACAAGTTACTTACTGATTGTAATGTGTGCAGGAGTTTTCCCCAACTTTTACGAAAAAATCTGATATAACAACAATCCGCTATAGCGAATAAATTTTTCGCCATTATGAATTCTCGCTATAACGGACTTCTACTTTATTTCTGTTATTCATTACATTGTCTGATAAAATGACAGCATGTGGAGTGATTTCATTGATGGATTCGGGTAATGTAGACCAGAACGATAGGCTAGCAACAGAGGTGACCATCTGGTTTGCTGTATATTTGATGAGCTTTACGAGTATTTAACTCAATTTTGTACAGAAAAAATGCATGTATTTGTTACAGATCTGATATAAAACCATATTACCATATGGTATATAATTTTATGCAACTGCTCAAGCTGTGTGCGTTCCTCAAAGAGTGGCAATGGTTAGTACAATATATAAATATGAATGGACAAAGTTAATGCCAGTTCCTTAGTTGATCAGAACTTCTGGCATAATTGTTGCACCTAGATTTTGGTCATTATATTCTGAGGAAAAAGTCAGAGAATTACGCCAGTAATATGGTATATCAGGATGTCGGAAAGATGATGGACTGATGTTCAACCTAGCTATAAGTAACTCTGTATTTTGCAAGTAATATTATAAATCTAGTGCATGTACACAGAGATATTACCACTAATACAGAGAAAATCTCAGCAAGTTAGAAAGCAAACAAAAAAAATTTATAAACACCAACCTGTTCCACATTCTTGTCCTTAGTAACCGTCTCCAGCATTTGCAAAGCTCGTTCCTTGCTATACTTGTTCCCAAGGCCAGGTTTCAACTTCTCTACAGTTTTCACCCTGTTTTCTCTCTCCTTATGACGCTGTCTCTGCATTGCTTTTTTGTGTCTTCTTTCTCTTTTCTTATCAGTTTTTGTACGTTCAGCTTTTCCAATCAGATCACCTTTGAGTTTTGCTGTAACAATATGGCAATAAAAGTAAGTTGTTGCAAACATTAAAACAAATAAAAATACAATCTGACACTTAGAACCTATCCCTTAAGAAATTAAGTAGCAGTTATGTGACTAATCACAGAATATCCACTATTTGCAGAATTATTCTCTCACTGTTTGGATAATTAGGTATAGTAGAAATAAGACAATTTGTTGTAATTTTCAAGCTAAAACTTATATTTTAATACGATACTGAACACAGAATAAAAATAAAATAACAGCAACAAAAAACTTAAGCAAATAAATAAATTATAGATAGGGAAAGGATATAGAGCAAAAGCTTACCTGAAAAAAGGAAAGGGGTAAACAATTTGGAGGCTACCAAATTTTATGCTTATGTCTGTCCTACAATTTATACAAGGAAATAAAGTCCTATTTGGTGATGATGATGATGATGATGCCAGCCTATCTAGTTCAACATTTCAACAGTGTTGCTGCCTGGCAGTGAAAGAGGAACTCTTATGGGTGGTACCTAGAGCTGAGTTTAACTTGTTGAGTAATACAAAGTGTACACATAGTAGATTAAAATGACACAAGAAAAGCAATATTTTGAAGGAATAAAAACAACAACAATAATTAGAGTATGGTTCCAGTATATGGGATCCTCACCAGGATTATTGCTGGTTCTGGATGCGTGGGTTGTGCGTATGTTTGGTGAAAAGTATGACATGACTGCTTGGAAGGAAGATTATTTGTTTAATCTTATTTCTTTTATTTTACTCATTTTAATGTTTCCATATTGCATGCGGTTATCTTTGTTGTTTCTGCTTTTCATCATGCAACTCCCTTTAATTTATATGAAACAACATGGTAACCTTGTGTGAGTTTTTTCTTGGGGGGGGGGGGGGGGAGGGGGGCAGGGTCACCCAGGGTCCATTTTGTATTTTGTGTGCAGACTGTTGCCTTTCCTTCCTGACATATGGATCTCAGTTTATGTCACTTATGTCCTATTCTCCTTGGCATTCTTTCCCATGTTAATTATTTTGGCTATGGATGGAATTTTAGGTGGCCTACAAAAAGATTTAAGTGAATTGTTTTATTTATTTACCTTAATTTTACTGAACTCCACAAACTGGGGGTTTAAGATAATACAAGACTGAGCTTTGATGTTGCCTATATACTCAAAGATGAATCCAATATGTGTTTTAATGAGCTCTGATATATATTACAGCAAGCTTGTTTAAGCCTGCTCTTTGTTACTGCACAACAGTACTTTGTGAGTATTTATCTCTTGTCCATTACTTGATTTCTGTTGATCTACTTTTTATCTTATCCCCTGTTTTGATGAATAAACTGTGTTTCCCTTTAACTTCCCTTTTCTTTCAGCATTCTAGTACTGTAGATAGTTCCTGCGGGTTGTCACGTTTATTCTGGGGAAAATCACAGGCCATCAGCATTTTCTTCAACTGCTACCACCGTGCATCTATATAACTCTGCAGTATTTCGTTTATTTCTGGTTGATTACTTGGTGGGTATTATCGTTGGGTGAGTGTTTAGGTTACACTTCATGGCCCTTTCCTCTTTTTTACCAATTCTTTCATTCTTCAAAGGGTCAGAACTCTTTCTTTTCTAATCAGTATTAAAACATTTTACATCACCATCACCACCACCACCATTACCACAGCCAATCTGAGACTCTTCAAAGCAGAAAAAGACATAACAACTGTACATTAACCCTAGAACTGATAAACATTGCATCTGCAACGTTATTCACCCTTTCTGTAGTGAGAGCGTTGCACTGTGCGACGCAATGAAGTCATCGTCGTGAATCGATAGAAATCCTTTAAAATCAATGGAATAAGAATCAAAGTACATTCTCCAAAGCAGACGTTACAAACTTCGTACCTATTGCAATTCTGGTTTCCGTTGTGGACTTTTCTGAATACTGATTGTAAAACAAATGAGGCAATGTTTCCATATTTTCAATGCGAGTGACCCTGATGTAATTGTGGGAACAGAAAATTGGTTATCGAAAAATACATATAATTCAGAAATATTTAGGTCAAAATGTTTAATGTTTACATGGAGGGGTCTAAAGGAGGGGGAATTATCATTTGTGTTACATCAGAGCTAAGCAGTACGTCAAAATGCGTTCTCGATGACTGCGAAATAATTGGGGTGGAGGTAAATAATGCATCCAATAAACAAAATATATTCATTATTGGAGCTTTTCACCCGCCAAAATCAGGTTTAAACACAATCACTCGTCTTCCAGAATTGACGTGCAAATATAAGCTACGGGAAAGGAACTATAACTGCAGGGGATCTAAATCCACTGTCAGTAAACTGGGCTGGGTCAATTACTGGGGGCCTATCACACTAAGCAGCTAACTTATTAGTGTGGAATAATGGCTTTTCCCAAGTCATTACAAAGAACACATGTAAACGAGCACTCTTATATGTTTTTATAGTTAGACTGGATGACATAGTTATGTGATGTAATTCAGGGGATTAGTGACCACAGTGCAGTGGTACTCGATCTCTCTTGGGAAACTTGTAAGACGAGGCATGTGGGAATTTCTAAGACTATTCGGTGCAATGCAAGGGGAGACTCCATAGGTTTTCAGAACTATCTGAGGTTGTACTTTACTAACTGGTTAAAGGAGGGCAAGGAGATGGACGACATTTGGGAGAACTTCAAAACCATTTTAAATACTAAACTGAATAAATCCCAAAAAGGATAATTAGGGAAAATTCAGATCCGCCGTACTACACCACGACTATCAGGAAGCTTAAACGTAAGACTAGGAGAGTGTTCAACAGAAGAAATAATAATGATATGTGCAAAGCGGAGTATAGACATTTGGTGAAGCTTTTGCTAACAGAAAAGAAAATGGCTGAAGAGAAATATCTTGACAATATCCTAAATGAAAATCAGAATTCCTGGAACACTTTAAAATATATACGAAGATTGAAGGGATAGAACAAATAAGTTCCTTCTCTTTGTATAGGAGATGATTTATTGGCGACAACAAATCTAGATAAAGCGGAAGCATTAAATAAGCAATACGGAAAGGTTTTTAATCCGGCAGCACAGTTATTCAGGGACAATTTTCCGAAAACTAATAATGAATTCCAAATTAAAGCTTTATTATTGTGCAAAGGTCTTTCTAAATTCAGAAGAAGTAAATCTTGTGGGCCAGATTCTATTTCTGGAGAGGCACTTAAACTCGGGGGTGAAGCAATCCTACCATATTTAATAAGAATCTTTAAATATATCACTGAACAATACAAAGGTTCCAGAAGATTGGAAATCAGCCATTGTAGTTTCTATTCACAAAGGGGGTGACAAGAGCGACTTGAATAACCACAGACCGGTAAGTTTGACGTCAATCGTATGCAAACAAATGGAGCAATTAATAGTAGATTATTTGAGGTTAAAATGGGACTCTTCTGGAATGATATTTAAGGGGCAGCATGGGTTTAGGGAAGGCTTCTCCTGCAAAAGTCAGCTCTGTTCCATATGCCAAGATATATCGGATAAGATCGACAGTGGGTCAAGGATTGACGCAATAGTAATTGATTTTGCTAAGTCATTCGATCTTGTGCCACATAATCTACTCCATAACAAGTTAGCACGTACGGGCATTGATATCAGAGTTGAGAAATGGATACGAGAACTCCTCAATGGAAGATCTCAGAGGCTGCATGTGGGAGAAACACTATCTTCTCCAATAAGTGTTACATCTGGTGTGGCTCAGGGTAACGTTATTGGGCCAATTCTTTTCATACTTTACATGAATGATATGCCTGATTCGATAAAAACGGAGGTGCGCCTCTTTGCCAATGACTGCGTCATATATCGGGAGATAAAGACAGAGGAGGGCGTACTATTGCTTCAGCAGGATTTAGATACGATTGAAAAACGGGTGCGTGAAAATCGAATGAAAATCCACAGCGGGAAAAGCAAGAAACTGTGTTTCAGTAAAAAGAAAATGACAGGAAAGAGGGATTACGAAATTGAGGGAGAAAGTGTTGTTGAAGTTGATAGTTGTAAGTACTTAGGTGTTACTATTAGAAAAGACTTAAACTGGTCAGAGCAAGTGGAAAAAGTAGTTAAGAAATCCTGGAGATCATTACATTTTATTATGCAGAATCTCAAGAAAGCTAATTCTGGTGCCAAAAGTAAAGCTTATAAATACTTGGCAAGACCAATTCTCGAATATGGATCTGCGTGCTGGGATCCATACAGGTTGGGTTTAATAAATTCCCTAGAAAAAGTTCATAGAAGAGCGATGCGTTTCGTAACTGGGAATAGGAGGAATACCATTAATTGGGAAAAGTCTTGAATCTAGAAGAACTAGAGCTCGCCTGTGTGGTCTTTATAAGAGCTATATGGGAAGTGCTGCCTGGAGTAGCATTAGGAATAGGTTGGAACTCCCTCATACTTTTCGAGAAATGATCATAAGCATAAAATTAGGGCCAGAAACCAGCATACGGATGTGGGCAAGTTTTCCTTCTTTAACAGGACCATAAGGGATTGGAATAAATTACCTGAAGCAATCTTTGATAGATTCCCTTCCAATATCAAGTCATTTATGAAGACCATTAGTGCTAGTGTAAAGTTAAAAGTAAAAGTTGTAAATTACGGACACTGAATAGGTGATTTTTCTGCTTGGTTTAGAATGTGAAACTAGGAGTATTTTCTTGTGGTATTCTCTTTCCAGGGAATTGCTTGTTGTACTCATATTGTTGTTGTTGGGTATTTACCAATTTTTTAAACTTTATTATCACTTGTAGTGTTAAGCTAGTAGTAAGTTCAATCTATAGTATTGTAATTCGTAGTGTTAAGTACTGGAAATAGTTAAGTTGTGTGCAAATTTGTATATAATGACGCTGGATTTAGAAAGTTAAACTAGTAGTACTTCTTGCTTGTTGTACTCTTCTTGTTGTTGTTGTTGTTGTTGTTGTAGTGGGGTAATTACGGTTTAACTTCACTTTATTATCACTTATAATGTTAAGCTAGTAGTAAGGTCAACCTATAGTATTGTAAGTTGTAGTGTTAAGCACGGAAATACTTAAGTTGTGTGTGAGTTTGTATATGATGATGATGATGATGATGATGATGATGATGATGATGATGATGATGATGGATTTAGAATGCTAAACTAGTAGTAATTCTTGCAATAGTTTCTTTCCATATATTTGCTTGTTGCACTCTTGTTGTTTGCTTGTTTGTTTTGTGTTGTTGTGTAATTATGTTAAATTTACTTTATTATTACATTACTGTAAGTGACCATTGCCACCAGGATATTTCCCATTTGCAATGTATTTGTTAATAATAATAATAATAATAATAATAATAATAATAATAATAATAATAATAATAATAATAATAATAATAATAATAATTTCGTAGTTCTGAATTGCTGAGCTTTACGGGCGAGGTCTGGTCGAGGTTTCTGGTTATCTGTATTAGATATATTGTCTTATGGCATTTTCCAGTAAATAATGGATCCTTGTAGATCTAGCGACATTCGTGAATAGTTGGAAGATGAAGAAGAAGTTTTTTCCGACAGTAATAGCAAAAAACAATATGTATATGAGTTTCCACCTTATCAATACAAATTTATTTTACATTAAGCAAGTAAATGTAGTCAAGACTAGTTTCGACCCCTAGGGGGTCATCCTCAGTTGACAAGCGTTAAAAATGTATTGTTTACAAAAACATCACATGTAGTGGTAAAAGCTTAAAGCTTATAAACAACAGTAATAGCAATATCGTAATTTATAAGTTTCATATCCGTATTGATAAATCACACAAATGCAAAGAGGAGAAGAACTCCACCTTATCAATACTTGTTTATTATTATTATTATTATTATTATTATTATTATTATTATTATTATTATTATTATTAATACAGGACTGGTTTCGACCTTAACGGGTCATATTCAGCTGGACATACTGAAACCGTACAGTGTCCTGTACAGCTCATGGGAATGATGTGGGCCTTTCTACTCCATTAAATTTACTCCAAAAGGTCGCGTCATTGGTAGCAGTATAGGCGAAGGGGATCGAGCGGCGTCCGGCCAGAACGGAACCCGCGAAAAGAGCGCCTGCGAACAAAGGAAAGACAGAGCAAGAGCCAAGCCCCCGCGGAAATACGCTCTCAACTTGCAGAGAGAGATAGAAGGGGACGCGATGCTGGAGTAGTCAGATACGCCCCGAGGTGTGGCTTAGCTTACCAGAGTTCCAAACTAACATAAGGAACTTCCGGTTTTTTATGCACGTGTCACGGGTGCCAACGTCGGATTTTGGCGCGTAAAAATGGGATGATATTTTGATCCAGACATAGGAAAATTATGTGAGACACACCAGTGAATAGAGCGGAATTTTCTGCGTTTCCCAGACTAAAATTATGTAATAACTTATTCAGGGGAAGAAATGAGGTCACCAGCTGTCAAGTTGTAACATATTGTTAACACATGTGAATACAGTGGCGTCACCCAAGCCAAGAGTCGTGCTCAAAGATGACTCCACCTCCCGAGGGACGCTAATGAATTAATCAAAGGCGGGAAGCAAATTACATAAAAACTGCTGATCGTAGGTCCAGCACGCCTGGCTAAAATGAAAGAGGAGACAGAGGGCTACAAGATGCACTATTTAAATATCTTCAATTCTTGGTGTGAAAGGAGCTCTTGTTCTTAATGAACCGTGAACGTTGACACCCCCAAGCTTCCGGCGGGCAAGATAATATAGGCCGGGCTGGCCATCACAGAGAACAGTTGTTCTTTTACGGGTCGTTGAGAAGGACAGTGTGTCCCGCGGTGCTCCAGTCTACAGTCCGAACCCATTGACTGCGTACAAAGAAGTGTTATAGTGTCCATAGCCTTTGTGAAGTAAAAGGGGAGGCCAAACGAGCCTAGGTGAATTGTCTCTGTGCTGTGTGTCAAACTAATTAATCCGCGAACCTAATTTACAAACAAGTATCAGAATTCGGCTGAGACAGTGCCGGCTTTAATGAGTCAGTGAAATTCATAATTGGGCATCACCCAAAGTGTTACTCTGAATCAGGGGCTCGAGTCTCGTGAGCCACCCGATACCTGCTGTGGACGCGCTCGCCGTAATTTGAAAGACCGTCTTATTCGTGGTGTAAACTCTGAAAATAGAGGACGTGTGACGAGTGTAAAGTGTTACCCATTTGGATTACTGTAAGATTTCAGCTGTGAACGAGTTCCCCAGGATGTCGGACTTGTATGGACCAGGGATGAAGGACTGCACGCCCGCCACCAACCACGTGGTCATGCAGTGCTAAGAACTTCACCATGGGTCTCCCGTGGAAGGAGAAACAACGGCCACCAAACAGATGAGTGATGTCCAAATCTAATTTCTAAGCATGTCACATAACCCAGGGATAGGATTAGCTTTCTTTTGTAAATATCAAAATGTTGTAAGTTAATGCATGTCCTATATGGAAATTTTATTGATTTTTATAATGTTGAAGTAAATTCAAGGGAGCTAAATTCCCGGACGACTCATATTTCTTTCTTAATGATTAGCTTATCGTGAGGGTTATATTTTTAGTAATATGTAGATTGTTCTAGCAAATATGGGAACAAGGTTAGGAGAATATTTGAGTTTCCCATAGGGGTGGTTGGAACAATAGTGCTGGCGAGCAGGGAAAGCCATGTCAAAATGTTGGTAGTTACTGTCCCACGTGGTTGTCGTGTATGCCGGGAAAACTCATGGGTCAGTCAGACAACGCATGCCTAGCTTACACATATGATCAGTGCATGTACAGCAAGAAAGAAGAAATCCCGACCGGGAGAGGTACATATTGTGTGATTTAGATAGGTGTGTGGAACCATGTGCAAGTCTCCCGTGATTTTTTTTTTTTATTATTTTTATTAACTGGCCACAATGGTTTGAAGTGTTCTTTTTAATCTAGAGCCGGGTGAGACCCAGGGGCCGGAGTCCCTAATCTTTGGTCAGAAGGTTTAAATATAAGTGTATTTTATGTGGTATGAACGAGGAGCCATGAGAGCCATAGGCCCAAGGGAAGAAGATACGCGATATGAGACGTAGTGAGAGGGCCGAATGCCCGAGGAATTTATGATGAGATGATTGAGAAGTGATCGTGCCCACAGTTGGCGCTCAGTGATAATAATGAGAAGGGAGAGAATAAAAGAGTATTTCATGGGAATTCCACGATAATATGAATAAGCAAATGAAGCGGGCCATGGATGTGTGTCCCCGAGATGAGAGGGTAGACGTGTGAGGGAGAGAAGAATCTGGTGTGGCAAATGAATGAGAAATGGCCGTGCGAAGTGAATGGCCGGCCTTCCTTTTTTGTGAATGTCTGGCTCTCGCCCTCGTGACAAAAGGATCCCGTGTCCCATTGTATTAGGACATTCTAGCCCGGGTCTACCCGCGTTCTTTTGTTTGGTTTAAATGGCCTAGCTAAGAATACTTGTATAATTATAATATCACGGTGATTTCTTTTAAAGGTATTTAATAAATGAGTAGGGATCTCCCCCAGATATCCGGTGATATGAGACTATAGCGATTCTAGGGATCTACAGAAACCCACGGTACCTCTCGGTCGGGAGTTGGCCAGTTCGACTCCGGATTATGATGGCGCCCTTGAGCGGGCTGCTCCAGGCGTGCGCCTTGGGCCGGAGACATTGATAACCATGCTGTTTTTTTTCTAGGAATGGCTCTCCTTTGTGCATGAAGTGTATATATCCATATATCAGTGTATGTTTCGTAATTATGTGCATATACTTTTGAGTTCAAACAGAACCTATATGCACGTTGTGTGGTCTTGGTGATAGATGAGGAGTCCGGGGTTTAGCTAAATGGTATGTGTGTTTGTTTGTGTATCATGTAAATGTTTCTTTTAATTTGATAATGATGTAGCGTAGGCCCCGGTTATGTTCGTGCTAAGAACAACAAGTAATTTGTGAATAGGGACATCAGATCATCTCACGGTGTGATTGACAGAATAATATAAAATTTTCATGAACGGTCTGAACTATGAGGAAAAATGAACGATAGCAAGTCGCAAAACCTCAATCATACCGTTATGCAGACGACGCCCATGGGCGATTCGTATTTTAAAGTGATTATTATTTTCCTTTTCCTCCCATATGTGGAGAGTCATTGTATAGAGCTGTGTAAACTTCTTTAAATTGTCATATTTGAATAAATTCGTATTCGTAACCCCTATTTTATGATTCTTGTCATTTGTAGCAGTGCTAAGCAGTATCCAATAGGCATCTGAACCCAGAGATCCTACTTTCATATTATAGACATAAGGCTCCATCTTAAGTATTAGTTTTCTTTTCTTTCTTCCGAACGTACCACTCCCCCAAGTGCTCAGGCTGCCGGGCCAGCACGGAAAGTAGGAAGGGGAGTGGTTCGAAGCTCGTTAAGCAATTCGACCCGCTCTTCAATCCAATTTCATCCGTGGGTGTTTACCCCGTTACGTGGAGGCATTCTTATGCGTGGGTCATCCATTCGAAGCCCGGAAGGGTGTAATACTTATACGTATAATACATCGTACAATTGTAAACATTACCATATTCAGAAAGGAATGTCATGTGACGGTAACATGTCAGGTACTCATGAGTAGGGCATTTGTCAAATTGCGCATCTGAGAAAAGTGAATATTCTTAAACTTAAAACTAACTTATAAGTATACATGAAATAAAGCAACATATGCATAGAACACTTCCATGCTTGTGAATGTTCAAGTTTATGACTTGCACTGTTTCTTAGTTCTTCAGTTTGACTAAAATTTAAAACTAACTTATAAGTATTCATAAAATAATAACATGAGCGTAAAACACTTTCATGCTTGTGAATGTTCGAGTTTCTTGCATTATTTCTTAATTCTTCAGTTTGAGTGCTTTAATAAGTCTAGTTGTCCACAACTGTGCATTATATTAAAAAACTCAATGGCTTGAATCGTAATATGAGTTACATTTAAAATAACAATATCTCATTTTAAAAAATATTTTGTCACATATGTACACAAAGGATAAGAACATTTTGCATCTCTAAAAGACAAAATATAGACGTAGTGTAGATTCAGTTGAGGCTTGGAAGGAAGTGTAAAAATTACTGCTTGTCGTATATAAAATCCAGTTGTTTACATTAAAGGATGAGTCATGGTGTCTTTTGCCATATTAAGATGATGATGTGTTACATTAAACCAGAGTGGAGGTTCCTTCTCTCTTTGTAGTTGTGTGATATTGTAAGAATTATCTGTGAAAGATAAGAGTAAGATGTGAGTGATACTAATATGTTGAAGGAATGTCTTAGGTCATGTGAGAGAATCTATACGTGTACTTACTGCTATTGTGGTCTTGAGGTTGTATATGGTTTGGGACGTGCACTCACATCTTCACTAGGTATGTCTACTTTTTCCCCATCCATTACCTGATGTTGTCTTTGAGCACTGAATAACCTGGATTATTCTGCAGTATACTAGCCCACTTGTCATATTTTATCCCCTACCTATTGAACACTGAAGTTTATAAACATTTAGTCATTTTAAACTTACGTTTTTCATTAGCTGAATTGAAAATTTTTGCTTCCACTATAGGCATTTTAAGCACTAAATAGTAAAATAGGCTCTAAAGGTCAAAATAGGTATTTTAGGGCACTACTGTATAAAACTCTGAAAATCTAAGGGATTTATCATGAAACGTCAACATAATTAAAAAAAAGAAAACGTTATTTCTTAAGGAACAAAATAGGTATTTGCCTTAAAATCCCAAGTCTAGTTATTAGTCATGTCCTTAGATAGGTATTTGCTCTTCATCTCAATTTTTTCATTATCTACATTCTGTTTTTGCTATATGATTAAGTAAATAAACTATTAAATATGAAAATACACTCCAATACACTTATCATTTTTTTTCGTCACTCCCGTAAGTAGTCAGTGTGTTGCTATTTTGAGTGTTCACTGCAGAATGGAAAGTAACTTGTAGAACTCACATCTGTCTGTGACCCTATCTGCAGACAGAATAATAATAATAATAATAATAATCATCATTTTCCCTTATCCAGTTCATTCTGGCTGGGGCAAATAATATTTCTCTCCATTTTTTTCCAGTTGTTCCATCACTTCTCATTCAATACTGTGGTCCAGTCTATGTTGCATTTTCTAAGGCTGTTCTTCACTAAATCCATCCATCTCTTCCTTGACCTCTCGTTCCTTCTAGCTGCAGTTTCAATATTTGTTTTAAATAAAAAAAGAACGTGAAGTTGGTTTTACAACCCACTACCTAAATTTATGGTTTTCAGAGATGTCACGGCGCATGAATTTTGTCCTGGAGGAGTTCTTTTGTGTGCCAGTAAATCTACCGATATGAGGCTGACATGTCTGAGCCCCTTCAAATACCACCAGACTGAGCCAGGATCAAACCTGGCAAGTTGAGCTCAGCAGGCCAGTGCTCTACTATCCCACCTACTCAGCCCGGCAAAAGAATCAACAACCTGTTTTCTCACCCTTTCACTGCATATACGTTTCGTGCGTCCAAACCAACTCAACCTGTTCCTCTCTATCTTATCATTTAGCTTCTCCACATTAATTGCTTTCCTTATGTCATCATTTTTTAACTCTGTCCTTTCTTGTCTTTTGAAACATGTTTCCCAGAAACTTTGTTTCAGCTGCCTGGATATGGCTTTTATCTCTTTTTTTTTTATAGACCAAGCCTTTGCCATATGTTGTTATAGGGATAAAATATGTCTTTGTACATTCTTTCCTTAGCCTTAATTGGTGTACCTTTGTAGAAAGTACTTTCCACTTGTATTCGTATTTGCTGTTGATTTTCACACCCAGTCTAGTGTTTGCCATTAGATCACATCCTAAATAATTAATGTACTCTAATACTTCTAGATCCTTGTCCCTATTTTTAATCCTCCTTTTCCTTCCCTCTTTACCCTGGTCATTACCATTGTTTTACTTTTCTCTGCTCTGATCTTCGATCTCCACTGATCAATCTTTCAACTTACAACATTTCTTGTACCTTACATTATCCGTTCCCCAGATTGGAATATCAACAGCAAAGAACATTATTTTTATTTCTTCATTTACTATTTTTGCTTCCTTCATATTCTTGTTTATTACCAATAAAATAGCATAGATGAGAGAACACTTATTTGTCTCAATCCTGTTTCTACACTGAGTGGCACAAAAAATGCCTCATCGAAAAGAGAGAGCTGGTCAAAATTAATGGAAGAATTGGATATGACGCAGAGCAGCCAGAAGGCTTGGAGACTCCTAAAGAAGCTGAGCAGAGATCCAACCATGAGTAACACACATTCTTCTGTAACAGCCAATCAGACTGCCCACCAACTTCTCATGAATGGTAAAATAAAACAAGAAGCCAAAACCCGGAGAGCTATGTTGAAAGTACCTGCAGGTAGGGATGAAGAAACATCTGAGCTCATGCATCATTTCAATTTCACTGAGTTGGAAAACGCAATAATCAAGTGCAAATCAGGTAAAGCTGCGGGTCTGGATGATATGCGAGTTGAGCAAATAAAGAATTTTGGAAGAAACACGAAAGAATGGTTGCTACAGTTTTATAATAACTGCCTAGAGATGTTCAAGATTCCAAAATTGTGGAGCAAAGCACGTGTAATTGCTGTTCTGAAGCCTGGAAAGGACAGCAGAGACCCCAGGAACTACAGACCAATATCTCTCCTGTGCCACCTATATAAGATTTTTGAAAGGATGATACTCAACAGACTCATCCAGACTATCAACAAAAACGTCATTCCACAACAGGCAGGCTTTAGACCAGGCAAGAATGCTGTTGCACAAGTTCTGAACCTCACGCAGTACATTGAGGATGGTTTTGAAAATCGACAAATTACAGGGGTAGCTTTTATTGACCTCAGTGCTGCATATGATACAGTGAACCACCGTATACTGCTTCATAAGATCTTTACACTCGCGAAAGATTCAAAACTTACCAGATTGATGTCAACCTTGTTGCAGAACTGCAGGTTTTGTGTTGACTTTCAAGGACAAAGAAGCAGATGGAGATCACAGAAAAATGGATTGCCCCAAGGAAGTGTACTGGCTCCATTGCTATTTAATATTTATACCAATGACCAACCACTCCCAAACAAAACAAGAAGTTTCTTATATGCAGACGACCTTGCACTAGCCTGCCAGAGTGCAACATTTCAAGACGTAGAACTCACTCTTGATAGTGCTCTGAAGGAATTAGGCACATATTACAAGGCTAACCACCTAAAGCCAAATCCATCAAAATCTCTGCTTTGTGCTTTCCACCTCAAGAACAGAGAGGCATCAAGGAAACTACATGTCTCCTGGAATGGAACCCCCTTGGAACATTCTTTCACCCCAAAGAACCTAGGGGTAACGCTGGACCGCTCCCTCACTTTCAGAAAACACTGTTCCAACATCAAACACAAAGTCAGTGCCAGAAACAACATCCTGAGGAAGCTGAGAGGTACAAACTGGGGTGCACAGCCACAAGTTTAGAACCACTGCATTGGCTCTGTGTTACTCTGCTGCCGAATATGCATCCCCTGTGTGGTATAGATCATCCCACGCCAAGACTGTGGACCCTGCCCTAAATGAAGCTTGTAGATTAATCACAGGATGCCTGAAACTTATTCCTGTTGAGAAGCTATACTGTCTTGCTGGCATTGCACCTCCAAGTATTCGTCGAGAAGTCGCTGCTGATCAAGAACAACTGAAGGTTGAGAACATTGAAGCTCACCCGCTGTTTGGTCACCAACAATCTCAATCTAGGCTGAAATCCAGGAAAAGTTTCCTCCAGACATCAAAGCCCTTGAAAGGACCACCAGACAAGGCAAGACTTTCCTTGTGGAAATCTAAGCAATAAGAATGGATGGAGCCGCGTGAACAACTTCCGGCTGGCTACAATGTAGACTGGAGTGTTTGGAGGTCCCTTAACCGATTAAGAACTGGTGTCGGCAGGGCTAAGTACTCACTTAAGTTATGGGGCTTCATATCAGAGGACAGCAAGTGCAACTGTGGTGAAGAACAAACAATGAGCCATATGTATCAATGTCCTCTCTGCCCATTTTCATGCTCACAGCAAGATTTAATGCTTGCTGAAGACAACGCCCTAGGTGTGGCTCAGTTTTGGCAAAACACCATCTAGATGTATAGTAAATTTGGTCTATTTTCTTTTGTCTGTTAATTTTTGTAAATAGTTTAGTTACTACTTTATTTTCAACTGTATGATTAAGTATGCTTCTGACACAAGTAAATAAATAAAATCTACTTAATCGAAGTGAAGCACTTCAACCATTGTTTTTAGATGGGGTATGCTATTGGCGTTGCTTTGCGAGTAAACAATGAAGTGTTGTTGATTGTTTATTGCACTAGCCTCAATTGGTTTTTCCCGCGCAACCTGGAGAACACATCGCTGGATGTGAGCCAATAATGTTTTCCCGCTCTTGTAGCGCTTATTGTTGTACCTTTAATTGTTCCCTTTTCAATCACACGTGTTTGTAGGATCTTTCTGTGATTCTCTTAGGGTCATATTCATGAACGAGACTTTGACTTCGACTTACGTAAGTTCGCTTAGTTGAGTTTCGTGGAAGTCTGTTTCATAGACGCAACTTTTACAAAGTAGACTCTAGTATAAGTAGACTTTGGTAAGTTATGATGTGAAGAATTAGATATGAAGTTGGCAATGAAAACAATGGAAGAGCAGTGTAGCATCTCCCATCACTCAATGTTTTTTCTTAATAAATAATTAGAAGAAGAAGAAATTCAGCTGTCTCCTGCGTTGTAGATCGCACTTAACTCTGAACTCAATCCAATATAGTTAATACAGTTAATTTTTATTTCTCGACGATGGATGGAAAGAAAAAATTGCCAGCCTTCAATAACTATGAAAGGGAGGTGTTACTAGAACTAGTGAAAGAGAAGAAAGATACAGCTGAAAACGAAATCAATACACTTCATCTCGTGGTTGACTATGCCCTGAAAATTGAAACTAAAAAATTCCTTTCCTATTACGGAAAACCTCAGCATGGTTGCCATATGGACTTATTATTGGTACATGGGTGCAATCAATAGCTGCAACCACTCCAGGGAATCGGGATCTTTCATACACACGTCGCACATTATTTTGACATTCAGATTCATTTGGGAACGAAACAAACTGTGGTCTCTTTCCGGCAGTCAGATTCAATATTCTTCTGATTATTCTACATACTGAGGGCTGGCTTACTCCTCGTAAATCAGCGGAATCAATGTGGAAGTTACCTGAAAACCATGGAAGTGTGAAAGGCTATTGTATTTACCATAAGAATGCATTAATCTATACTGATCTTCCCTTAAGCTAACTAGATAACACAATGAGTAAATAGTGTAAAACCTTTGCGCTATAGTAACAGTAATTTTAGCATAATATCTTAACGACTGGGCGAGTTGTCCGTGCGGTTAGGGGCGCGCGGCTGTGAGCTTGCATCCGAGGGAGAGTGCGTTAGAACCACACTGCCGGCAGCCCTGAAGGTTGTTTTCCGTGGTTTCCCATTTTCACACCAGGCAAATGCTGGGGCTGTACCTTAATTAAGGCCACGGCCGCTTCCTTCCCATTCCTTGGTTGTTCCTATCCCATCGTCGCCATAAGACCTATCTGTGTTGGTGCGACACCAAAAAAAAAAAAAGTGCTTGCTTGGAAGAGCCAAGCATATTTACCTTTCACTTCTTCAGGTGCTAAAAGGTTTGCATCACTTGCAGCTACTGGAGCAACTTCTTCCATGCTAATTGCTGGCAGATTGCTGATTACTTTGATCTCTGGAGCAACCTGAAAGAAAACCAAAGTTTTTTCAGAGTATGTCAATACTCATAGCATCACACTTGAAAAACATAATTATATTATGTATAAAAGTGATGCTACAAGAATATTAAACAAATTAAAAATTGCACTCCTTACAAAATTAGTCCCAATGAGATAATCTAAATTACCAAAGTACATATTCAGTTTTCTATAATGCTTTGTCAAATACTGTAGAACCAGCATAATTTGAATCATTGTTTATAGAATTTTAGGGTATTCTCTTTACAAACTACAATACATAAGTAAAAATCTGCACAAATGTTTATAACAATAATTCTCCTGTGCTATTTATCCAGAAATTTTGGTTCACCATAATCTTGACTTCTTATCAATCATGGATGGAGTGTGTCCCAGCTTTCATATGCTTGGATAAGATTGTCTATTACTGTTCTCCCTATAATACAATAAGGGAATAAATTGAGTACAATATAGTACAATAGTTCTCCTGTTCATGGACAAAGTGTGATCTATACAAGTGAATGAATGTTCTTTTCACTTTTAACAGAGCATGAAATTCATTCAGAACTGAAAGATGCAAAATATGTGCCTGTGTTGGTTGACACTTCAAATCACAAGAGTCTGAAATTAGTGCCAGTGCTTTCAAGATATTTCATCTGTAATAAATGTGTTCAATGCAGTGTTATAGATTTTGGCCAGTCATATTTTAAATACTTTGGAGAAACATAATTTAACTGACAAGGTAATAGCATTTTGTACAGAGAAATGTAATACTAACTTGGTGGATGTAAAAGGGCTGGAAAAAAAAAAAAAAAAGTTTTTTCAAAATGGGACAATTTCTTGAAAACGAATATTCAGGGCTTTCAAACCAAGTGAGGTGAAAACCATACAGTTCAAGGAACTGTACAAAGTGACAGAGCACATCAACAGATGGATAAAGGGAGCAGTGACAAAATGTATCTTTTCCCTCTCTTGGTATTGATAAAGGGAAAAGATAGTTGATAAAGAGTGCCATGAGAAAAGGAAGAGAACTCTAACCAGTCTTCACTGTGTGAAGGAATCAAGGAACAACATAGACTTGGAAAATATCATAGGGATAGAACCAGTTATAAGAACGTGATAAAGCAAAGGAGGAAGGCATACAGTACCTTGAAAAACTGATGGAGGAAGAGATGTTTGGTTTCAGATTGAAGAAATCCACCAAGACAGTGATGGAAAATCCAATAACATACATCTACACAACATGGAAAACTGTACATAGCATTTGTGGACTTCTCTAAAATAAATAGTAAACAGGCAAAAGTCGATTCATAAGCTAGAGTCCATGGTAAGGAAATCCATGCCCACTAGACTGGTTGTCAATATCATGGCAGAAAATTCTGTATTTACTCGTTTATTACACCCCCTCGCTTTTCGAGACGAAAATGAAACGAATAAATCTTGCATACAAGATCCCCCAACGTAATTCGTCAGAGAATAACAACAATTCCACTTTGAAGCGGGTACATGGCTTACTACAGCTCTGACGACATCACATAAATTTGTGAATAGTGTTGTCTGTGTTGAAGTTTTGTGGTTCATCTCTGTTTCGTAGTTAAGAAATGTCCGCCTCTGCGGTGTAGACTTACTGCAGCTCTGATGACGTCGCACAAATAGGTGAATAGTTTTGTGTCCGACCCGCGCATTGCAAGCACACATCAGTCATGCTATATGTCTGTGTTTTGTAGTTAAGAATGTCCGTCAGCGTAATGGTCAGCACAATTAGCTGCCATTCTCGGGACCCCGAGTTTGATTCCCGGTACCACAGGTACCGTACTGCCAGAGATTTACAAATGGCAGGAAGGTTGATATGCAGTAAAAATCGTACATGCAACTCCATTGGGGGCGTGACTAAAAAGAGCTGCACACCTCGGGATGAGGAAACAAGTTTACTTTAGTTAAGAAATATTCAAGCTTGTTGCTATTAATACAGCAGGCGAGATCATTAACAAAACGATTGTTTAATATTTCTTAACTCATGCCAATATATTTATTTTTTGGAGAGAAGTAGGCTTAAAACGTGATAAAAATAATCCAATCATCATAATTATTTTACTTACCAACGTACCTAACAAATAATAATAATATGGACTTTACGTCCCCACTTACTTTTAACGATTTTTGGAGACGGCAAACAAAACATAATATACGTTAGTAAAAAAAATGGAGACAACGATCGTACGAAATTAAACATTATTATATAAAACGCATTACCGCTACACCTGTAGATATCCGTAAATGTGGCAAACTTTCACGTTATTTATTTTTATTCTTTCTGTCGTGGAACTTCCGGCATTATCCGGGCACTTGATAGCATACCTAACCTAAACAATGCGATCTCTCTTCTCTCATTTACAGCTGTTGTAGGTAAATCCTTATGTGATAAATGTAGAGAACAAGCATGAAATATACTTAAAAATAAGGACCTGGCTTTGAACAGCCACAGTTATCCACAGAATGCTTCCAATCACTATTATACCTGCCAAATTTCAAAAAGAGAAATCCAGAAGATTGTAAAGCGGAGAAATTTTAACAGCACGCACATGCATCGCAAAGTCTTGAGACATAGTGAAAAAGGACGGCAAGGGGGAGATTACAAACAATACTAATACAAGTCAAATACACGTTATGATCACCCCTACCGGGCGAGTTAGAGGCGGCTGTGAGCTTGCATCCGGGAGATAGTGGGTTCGAATCCCACTGTCGGCAGCCCTGAAGATGGTTTTCCGTGGTTTCCCACTTTCACACCAGGCAAATGCTGGGGCTGTACCTTAATTAAGGCCACGGCCACTTCCTTCCAACCCCTAGGCCTATCCTATCATCGTCATAAGACCTATCTGTGTCGGTGTGACGTAAAGCCACTAGCAAAAAAACATCCCTGAAATTAAATACTTACACAAAGTTACATCTTGATGAGTGCTCATATGTTTTCACTTACACTGGGCAGTTCACACAGTACACGAACAGTGCTGGAACTACCAGGCTTGGCTTTTGGGATCGTAAATGATGTTAAGCGAGTAGCTGATGCACAATGAAGGAAACCAAGTAGTGGATCTCATTACTCTAACAGCCTCTGCAGACATCTCCTTAATGATAGCCATCTTGTACAAATATGTTTCAGTATCTCCTTCGCTTCCTTGTTGTGAAGCCCTTGGAATTTCTTGAGGCATTCCTTCATCTTACAACTCTTTTCTAAATAACAGAAAATGTCGACTAATAGTTCATCAACTTTAACAGGAAAACTGCTTGCACCTTTCTCAGCAGCTAAGTTAATCAAATGGCATGAGCAATCCAGTACGAAGACAGATGTACTTCCCTTAAAACAGCAATAACTCCATTCTTCTTCCCAATCGTGACTGGAGCATTGATTGTCGGTACAGAACGCTACACAATTTTGAATTGGTATTTTGTAACACACTAACTGTGAAATTACCAAATTACCAATATTACATCCCGCTGAATCACCCACCAAGGCTGGGACAGACAACACTGAACTAACTCTTTTCCTGCTTTGCCATATAACAGGTGATGACAATAGGGTAAAGCTTAGCATTAATATTTTATTGCTTCCATCTACAGCTTAAAAAAAATGGTTCACGTTGCCTGTAACCAACAAGTTCACTTTTTGAATCTGGAGCCATTTCTTTCAAAATGTGTGTGGTTTTCGTATGACCACAGCCATATTTTTTTGCAATTTCTGAACCTGGAAACATTTTCCTAAACAGAGCACCTGCATGATCGGCAGCAGCTAACGGGATATTATGTTTAATTAAAAATTAAATGAACAAGCATTCCGCTCTTACTATATCCAGGTCGGCTCCAGAAGAGGCAAAAACGAATTAATTTTCTGACTGTCATCCTTAAATTTTGTATTGGAGACGTGTTTAACAGATTTAATGTGATTTACTAATTCTGTTCCTTCTCTGTGAGAAACGTTTGTATCACACGAGCACATGGAACAGAATGCGAATGTTTTGCCTTTCCGTGATCGTATAAGACAAGGAAATTCAGCAGAATATGCCTTCCTAAAAGACTGATATAATTGTTTCTTAGTTGAACTCATTGTCATTACGAACACACCACTAAAAATAGTAAATCACTTACAAATTCACCACACAATTCCACGAGTTTCAGAACTACCACCAATATTACTCACACCCACACACAAACAAAGCCTTACAGCTGCTACAAAGCATGACACAGTTACTAAAGTTGTTGTATATAAATTCACAGACTGCTAATATTCACTGATTTCTTTTCTTCAAAATCACAGCCTGCTACTTGTTTGGGAACATCTCAGTGAATAAAGTAGCAGTTGAAGTCGAACAGGTGACAAAGGCAAAGTGATAATCGATAACTGATATATTTACCGGTTGAATTTCAAACACTGCATCTCGTATTACCAGCTACTATCGAAAGTCAAACAAATCCGATTTGACCGCAGAAAGCGAAAACAAGTGCAGCCGTGCATTTTACGGAAAAACCGGAATACTTGGCAGGTATGCACTATGTATTACATTCAGAAGTACAACTCTTAACATACACTAGTTTTCAGCTGGTGGTTTGGCACGCTTTCTACACCACGGCTTTATTCAGGAGTGGCTTCTGCTACACATACACCAACTGGAAATACCAGAGACCATCTCCAGAAACCATTTGGGAATAGATTCTTACTGTTTAAGACTCTACAGTTGAGAAGGAAACTAGTTTTGAAAGTTTCAAAAAGACGGGATCTTGAATGCTCTCGATGGCAGTGCATGGCTGATGAGATGGCAGTGAAGATGACGTCATTTGGAATGACGACATGCCGGTAGCAGGGACGTTGGCGGCACAAGATGATAATTCAAATGAAAACAGTGATCAGGTTTACAAAGGTTTACTATGTGATAGGCCTACTGCTCAACTGACAGAGACAAATGACTGGCCATTAAGTTCTTTTGTATCAATATTGCATGATACCCTTATCCCTT
The DNA here is from genome assembly GCF_040414725.1 of Anabrus simplex. NCBI lineage: Eukaryota > Metazoa > Arthropoda > Insecta > Orthoptera > Tettigoniidae > Anabrus > Anabrus simplex. Next base: position 141,722,447 of record NC_090265.1, read on the forward strand.
TTCTCTATGGGTTGAGTATGAAATAAAATGAATCTTCGTAGCGAGTTTTTACGACCGTATGCCCTTCCTGACATCAACCTCATCAGAGGTATTGATGATGATGATGCTTGTTGTTTAAAGAGGCCTAACATCGAAGGTCATCGGCCCATCAGAGGTATTAATGAGATGAAACGAATGACATAATATGAGTAACTAAAACTGACTATATTTACTTGGAATGTGGGCCTAAAAGTTGTGTTCACCATTTATTGTCTTTTTACATTCTGAAATACTTCCTTCCAACAAAAATAGCCAGTATGACTCAAATACATTCATAAGTTTGTTAAAGAATAGTGTAGAATGTTTACATGTATAATTTATAGCTCTTTATAGACAAGGAGTCATGAGTTTACTGCATAAAATTTGAGGTTATCACATATTGGACCCACCCCTTACTTTCTTTAAAGCAGTAAAAGTGGAAGAAAAAAGGGGGGTCTAATACACGAGTAAAGATGGTTATCTCCAAATTGAGGACAATGTGGGCAGATCAAGATGGATTAGTCAAATGAATGGACTGCACCAGAGATATCCTATGGACCCTCTCCTCTTCAACAAACTCATGTATGATGTAGTGGAGGCAATAAGAAAAGTGCCTAAATTAGAATGTATGTCCATGCAGACAATTAGTTCTAGCCTCAAAAGACCTTTCAAACATGCACAAGGCAGTGGATGCACTAAGAGAGAGAGTGAGGGGGAGGGGTTAGAAATGAAATGCAGATAAACAAGGGGGAAAAAAATACTGATGGTGTGTTGGGGAGGGGGTGAACTGACAGAAGGTGATCTGCAATGGGCAGACCTTAAAAATGACAAATTCATTCAGATACTGAGGGGTAACTACACAGTTAACAGGAAGAGCATTTGCAAATATATATAAAGGAAAGGGGAGGTAATGTATGTCATACATGAGATCAAATGCCTAACAGATATATCACTGGCTAGAGCCCTGAAACTATCTTAGGTCAAAATTTGGTGAATAGGTACATGTAATTCCAATATAAATGGTCCTTTATTATAAAATTTCCAGCTAACTCATTCTTGGTTGCCAGTGTTTTGCCCCAGTGTGCTAATTTGGGCTCATCAGCTGGTTACTAGCACACTTACCAAGACGTATGGCTAGTGGATATAGTGGAGACCATTGCGCAGGCTACTTGGAGCCTGCCATGGACCCAGCTACAAAATTTAGAATCCATCAAAGCAAGATTTTTAAAAAGGGCCCTAAGGCTATCAAAATTTTTTTTTCCACACGATGGAGTAGGAAAGGCCTAGGAATGGGAAGGAAGCGGCCGTGGCCTTAATTAAGGTACAGCCCCAGCATTTGTCTGGTGTGAAAATGGGAAACCACGGAAAACCATCTTCAAGGTTGCCAACAGTAGGGTTCAAACCCACTATTTCCCGGATGCTATCAAAATATACACCATTAAGACTGGTTTGAGTACTTGGGAGATGACTTTCTTTCTAACAGATCTCAAAACAGAATGGTTATTGTCAGCCACAGAGAACTATAGTGTTAGAGAAAAGGATTTGGAAGAAAGAGGAAATATGGGAAGAATTCTATGCAACGGGCACTATGATTGAACAGGAGTGGACTGAAGAAGGCTTCATACTGAGGCGGGTAGTAATGGGCCTGGCTACCACTTCAAGATCTGCAAAACAAAGCCCAGTGAATATCATGTGTGTGAATTACGTGAAAAAATGTGCAACCAGTACCATCTACTTATGTGCAGGCAAAGATGTAAATCTATTAATGATGAAATAATCAATATTTCAGGACCTTGCTCATTGTGCGCAATACTGTATATTATTATATTCAGGGCATTTGTTGTACAGCTCATATTGCTCACCATGAGGCACAGATGAGTGAAAATATTCTGCCAATTCACATTGAAATGATAGTAAATAAAATTTCTCAATATTTAGGCTACATATTTATACTTTAAGAGTTGATGAACTGAACGTGTTTTGTGATTTTGTTGCTACTAAATACAGGACATTCTTTTATCTATGCAGGAGACTGTCACTCACCTGGTCGCCAGCGCTGTGAGCTTGTTTCCCGCCAAGCACTATGTCGTAAAGCGCTTCTCAGGGCTACAAGTTCCCCTCCTTTGCAACCTTCTGAGAGCTTTATCACCATAAGGTTTAGTTTAATCATGTGTTCACTTGTTTAGTGCTCACTGTGTTGTTCCAATGCCATTTTCATTACGTGAGTGCGTGCATGTACATAATACCTTCATAAAGTACATGAAATCTTGTGCGAAAGTACTCTATAACTCTGTGCCGGACGAGCGCTAGCCACATTACGGCAAAATGCTAGGCAGAAGACAGGCCCACAGCGCAGGCGACTGGTTGACTGACAATCCCCTACACAGATAAAAGAATGCCCTGTATAAGCAGGTGGTGGGACCTGTTAAAACAAGAGGTCTGTCTCTGTTACCAGCTGTTACGACAGTAACTGAAATGTATCATGGACTGAAGTCTTGTTTTTTGTCTCTGGGCAGATGTCCAACATTTTACAATTCAAAGAATCCAAAATCATATCTTTGGCTTCAATTTATTTTGCTAGTGGCTTTACGTCGTACGGACACAGATAGGTCTTATGGTGACGATGTGATAGGAAAGACCTAGGAGTTGGAAGGAAGTGGCTGTGGCCTTAATTAAGGTACAGCCCCAGCATTTGCCTGGTATGAAAATGGGAAACCACGGAAAACCATCTTCAGGTCTGCTGACAGTGGGATTCGAACCCACTATCTCTCGGATGCAAGCTCACAGCCACGCGCCCCTAACCGCACAGCCAACTCACCTGGTGCTTCAATTTAATGAGAGTTAAGTATTTACATCTGAAACAAAGGTGTAGGAAAGAATCAGTATCTCAGCAACTGAAGTAGCTCAAGAATTGGATTCCCTCACACAGAAAGTAATAAATATACATAATATGTCAACAATTGCTTTTGCATTTTGAGCATGAGGGTGATGGGTTCCTTAACCCCTTCAATGGGTATGACGTCTTTAGACGTTTTCGCGCTGGGCTTCCACAGTGGGTATGATGGCATTAGTCGATCATAAAATTTATCATGTATTTATCTTGAGGGTAAAGGCATTTGGCATTGCCATGGTATCTCTTGCATTAGTTGATATGTTTTCCATGAAATCATGCTGTGTATTGTTTTTTAGAGCTGTCACAGCTTCGTGAATTGTATTTGTTTTGGCGCCTTGCACGAAGTTCCCCCGCAGTCATTTATGTCGCGAAGCATGGCTTCCAAATGTAAAGTAGATCGGCTTGAATGTGCAGGCATTTCGACAGTTTTAGAAGCGGATAGTGATGATGAGGTATCTTCTTAATCTGATGATGATGAGTGGATTCATACTGATGAAGAGGACAGTGAAAGTGATCCTGAAAGTGAAGCTGTTCCAGACGAACCAAGTGACGCGGGCGACGTTCAAAATGTAACTCAGCCGGCTCACTTCATTGCGAATGGTGCCCCAAGACCAAGGTTTGATTTTACAGGTGTAAATAAGATAAATATAGACTTTAGTGATGTGCACAATGTCACAGAATACTTCAGCGCGTTCATAGGTGATGATATATTCCAGTTATCAGCTGAACAGACTAACTTATATGCTAACCAATTTCTAGCTGCTAACCCTAACCTAAAACCACGACCCCGAGTGAGAAGCTGGAAAGACACAAATGCTGCTGAAATAAAAACTCTCCTTGGACTTCTCCTTCTACAGGGTGTCATTAATAAACCAGAAAAAGGTCTCTACTTCACAAAATGTGACAGTATAGCTACCCCCTTTCTCCAAAATTATGTCCAAAAAAAGATTCCACCTGCTTTTGAAATTCCTTCACTTTGGAGATAATACCAAGTTTGATCCTCAGATCCACAACAGGAAACTGTACAAAATACAGCCAATCCTCGACCATCTCCTACACAAATTTTCCTCTCTATATACTCCTGAACAAAATGTTTGTGCTGATGAATCCGTTCTCCTCTGGAGAGGATGACTAAGCTGGGTACAGTTCATACCCTCAAAATGCAGCAGATTTGGCATGAAACTCTACAAATTGTGTGAGTGTAGTTCTGGATATGTTTGGAAATTTCCTGTGTATATTGGTAAGGATACTCTATATGATCAGAACCATCCAGGAGAGAGTACAACTGAAAGAATAGTTCTTGAACTTCTTGACTTACTAGACAAGGGATATTGTTTGTCCCTTGATAACTGGTATACTAGCCCGACATTGGTGTATAAGCTTTGTGAAAGGAAAACTGATGTTGTAGGGACCATGAGGGCTAATAGAAAGGAGTTTCCAGACTTTGTGAAGAAGGCAACATTACAGAAGGGCGAAAGAGTTTCAGGTTATCGAAAGAAACAGATGATAATGAAGTGGAAAGATAAGCGTGATATCACTCTTGTAAGCACTTTCCATGATGATTCCATGGAGACGATGAACTCGAGAAAAGGAGTTATTGAGAAACCAGTGGTAGGCCTGCACTATAATAAAAATATGGGAGAGGTGGATAAGAATGACAGTCAACTTCACAGCTATAAAAGTGCTCGGGAACATCTCAAGAAGTATTACCAAAAGATGTTCCGATATTTGATTGATATGGTTTGCCTAAATGCCTACGTCCTCTACAAGAAACAAGGCACGAAACTTCAGAGACTCGATTTCCAATTGACATTTGGTGAGATATTGTCATCGTCTGAAGGGGTGGTGCAGCCACAATGGGTCGAACTTCTAAATCACCAAAGCCATCTCGTCTCCTCAGTCGCTGCTTCCCGAAAGATATTCCCAGCACAGCATCAAGGAAAAAACCTCTTCGAAGGTGTGTTGTGTGTTGGTGCCAAGCAAAGAAGAAGGAAACACCATACTGGTGTCCTGACTGTGAAAAAGCTTTGTGTGTAACACCTTGTTTCCGCCTATATCACACAGATGACAATCTACAAAACCTATAAACATCTGGATTCAGAACAATGTCAATAATGTTAGTAACCCATTTGGATTCATAACAATGTAAATAATGTACACGATGTTATTATCCCATTATTGAGGAATAATAATTACTATCGTATTAGATTAAACTAATTGTGTACACATTTATGAAGGAAATATTTAAATATCACAAAGTGGGGAAAAACTACTCGGGGCAGGTTATGCATGTGGAGAATTTAGTATCCAACGTTGTGACAGGTGATGAAAGCTGGGCTCAGCATTATGTCCCCGAATCCAAGAGGGCATCAATGGAGTTCTGCCGCAAAGGATCACCGATGCCCATATGTCAGATATCCAGATGTTTCATATCAAGAATGAGCATTCGAGGCACCCACCGTGCACACAGTTTTCTGTACCCCAGTTCTGCAAGGATGGCCTGTACATGCTCTCGTGATATGCCACACTTACCCGAGAGCTGTCTCTGTGTTATCCGAAAACTTTCTCTGAAGAGGGCAACAACCCAATTAAGACGAGTCTTGTCGCTTACTGTACGCGGTCGTCCACTCTGAGCTATGTCACACAAGTTGAGGTTTGCACCATTGTTTCCTTCATTATGAGCACGAACATCCCAACATCGTACATTACTGATGTCAACACAATCATCATTGTACACAGCTTTCATTCTTTTATGGATTTCAATTAGAGGCACGGAAATGAGACCATTCACGATGTCAATCTGATCTTGAGAAATGGACGGCCGACCTGTGGGTTGCAAATCTGCAGTCTCATTCCGACCCACACGAAATGCTTTGACTCATCGTGCAACCGTCTTATACAGTAATGCACTTTTGCCACAGGCTTCATGTAATCCTCGATAATATTCTGACGCACTTTTGCCATGGCCAACCTCGATTTTAATCCAAGAACATCGATCACCTTTTGAAAACAAGCTTTAGAGCAGTGAAATCGACACTCTTTACTTCAACGCCATACAGCAACAACACTCCCACATGGATGCCCGTCAAATGCACACTACACATTGACAACAGCACCACCTGACCACTTCCGTATCCTATTTGCACATGCTGGTTACTCTAATATAACATCAGGTTTAACCTTTTGTTCACTGATTGTTATTATCGATACTTTGGATAAACAAGTGCATTTTACGATGGAATCTGAAAGTGATAGGACTTTAAATTATTTAGATTTAACAATTACTAGAAATTCTGGTCATTTCAATTTTCAAATTTTCAGTCAAGCTACTCAAACAGATACTATTATCAGAAACGACTTCAATCATCCAGGTCAACATAAAAAGGCAACATTTTACAGTTTAATTAAGAGAGCAATGAACATACCTATGTTTAAGAAGAATTATAATAGAGAGATAAATATAATCCATCAAATTGCTCGTAGCACTGAATATTCCAAAAGATTTATTAATAGAATGATAAATAAAGTGAAAAATGAAACAAAAACAACTTTAATTAAAGAGCGAAAAGAGAAAAAGAAATATGCAGTTCTAACTTTTCGAAATAAGCACTTTTATCAACTGATTAATATTTTCAGGAAAAAAGGACATCAATGTTGTATACAAAATGGATAATAATACTAATAAGATAATTTTCAATTCAGATAAGATAGAGACTAAATGAATATTTAATAAATTAGGAATTTACAAATTAACATGCCAAACATTTAAACAACGATACATAGGACAGTCTGGAAGAAGTTTGGCTATAAGGTACAAAGAACATGTTAATGCAGTCAAACATAAAAGATATTTGGCAATGGGAGAACATATGGTTGAAAAGAATCATAAATTTACAGACATTTCTAATGACATGAAATTATTACATTCGGCCAAAAAGGGAAAATTAATGACAGTTTTGGAAAGTTTAGAAATTTATCTAGTGCTGCGGTGTCCGAGAAATTTATCTTACACAAAAAATTAATTTTGAATCAAGTTTAAATGAGAGAAGTGCAGAAGATAACCCACTGTATAGACTAGCATATGATCATTTAAGGAACAAAAAGAAGGAAAAAAGAAGAAAAGCCTGAAGACCTTAAATTTATATATTCTCTTTCAGTTCAAAAAAATTTTATGTATTGAACATTTTAATAATATTTCATAAGTTTTTTTAATTTACTGATATGGTGTATTAGGACACAATACTTCTTTGAATTGTAAAAACAAAAAGTTGTGTTATATTGTTTTATTCTTTGAACTAACCACTGATGAAGGGAATGGGTGACTTCCCGAAACATGTATGGTTTGGTTAAATAAATAGTTTTCTTTCATTAATAAGTGTATTGACAAGGCAGATTCAAATAAAACTATTTTAAATAGTTCTGTAATACATTCAGACTAGTCAATACAGATCAAACAACCATACTGACATATCATGGTTAAGTTTATATCCACGTAAATATGGTATATACCATTTGAAATATCACTAATTTGCTACCTAATAAATAATAAGAACTGGAGTTTTCTTATGGCGAGTTTATGTGTTTTGATGCTAATATAGATTCTTGGCGATGTTAAGAAGGAAAAAGTAGCTGTGGCCCTAATTAAGGTACAGTTTCACTTTTTCCCTGGTGTGCAAATGGGAAATGGCATAAAGACAATGCCAGGGCTAACCACAGTGGAGATCCAACCTACCATTACTCAAATGCAGGGAGTGCCAGAATCGCTTTCCTATGTTAACTGGTCTCGTAGTTTGTGACGTCACTGTGAGGACATTTCTATAGTGTTCCAAGTGGTAACATTAGTAAGCAGTCTCCGGTCAGCTGTTTAATTGTTTATTGGGTGTTTATTAAGTGAATTAGTACAATGTGTGAGTGACGTTTAGAATACCGTATTTCACGGCATAATCGTCGCACTTTTTATACCAAAATTTTCGAAAAAAATTGTAGGGTGCGACCATTATACGATGAATATTTAATACCAGTATTTGTATTACTCAAAAAATGTATTTATAACTAAATTGTATTTGATACAAATTTAAGATGCACGTAATACTCGCGTTTATACATGAAAATAATTAAAATAGTCTAAAACAAAATTCATAATTTTTCGCAACAATTCGGCGAACGTTTTCCCAACCTGAAAATAAAAATGATCGTATTAAGTTAATTTGTCATTAACTTGAGTATTAAAGTTAAAATATTACACTTGCAAAAAATTATCGCTTTGTTGTGAAATGCGGACTTACCGGTACGCAATTTATTCCAAATCTTCGGTGTCACTATCGCACGTTTCGCTATCTGATGCGCCGTCCTCGCCTCTGTTAATACCAGTATCAGATTCTTCGTCTCCCTGCCACACTGCGTCATCTTCGGAACCATCTAGTGCATTCGAAATCCCAGTCCTTTTGAAGCTCTTGGAGACTAGTTCAGGTGGTATAAGATCCCAACTCTTCTTCACCCACGAGCATAACAAGTCCAAGGGTGGACGCCTGATATTCCCGGCGGGCGTCAATTGCTGATCGCCGCTCATCATCCACTCGTTATAAAATCGACGTAAGTGGTCTTTAAAGGGTTTATTAACACATACGTCTAGTGGCTGCAAAGCAGATGTTAGGCCACCAGGAATGACTATCTGTCGTGTCTTATTTGTAGTGAGAATTTGCTTCACTTCGTTCACGAGGTGATCTCGGAAACTATCTAAAACAAGCAGAGCTGGTTGTTTTAGTAGTGCACCAGGTCTTCTATTCCACACAGTTTTAACCCAGTCCAGCATGAGTTCTACGTCCATCCAACCCTTTGGTTGCACTCGTACATGAATTCCACGGGGAAACTGTATATTCTTAGGCATCGTTTTCCTCTTGAAAATGATGTAAGGCGGCAACTTTCTCCCGTCAGCTGTAATGGCTAGCATTACCGTGCATCGCAACTTCTCACTACCGCTGGTTTTCATTAATACACTCCGTGATCCTTTTAGCGCAATAGTGCTGTTGCGAGGCATATCAAAAAAGATTGGAGTCTGATCGGCATTACCGATTTGAGAAAGCAAGTACGAAGTTTCCTTGCGCAAACGTATGACAAATCGGTGAAAATTTACAATCTTGTCCGTGTAATCAGCAGGCGACTTTTGGCTTAGTGTTGTTCTCCTTCGCACTGACAGATTGTGTCGTCGCATGAACCCCTTAATCCACCCACGAGTCGCCTTAAACTGAGTTACTGGTATGTTGTGTTTGCGCGCTACCTCCTGTCCCTTAATTTGTAACATTTCATATGATACACTGCAGCCATTGTTACGTATTTCACTGACGTACCTAAACACTTCTTCGTCAATTATAGGAAACTTCCCTGTTTTAGGACCTCTAAACGCACGTCTAGAAGGTTTTGTGCTTTTTAGCTTGTTTTTTACTTTCCGCCAGTCACGCACCAACTTTTCACTCACAGAAAATTTTCTTTCTGCAGCTCTGTTTCCGTGCTGTTCAGCGAAGGCAATTACGCTTAGCTTGAAGCCTGCAGAATAGTTTCTATATTTACCCATAATCGCTTATAAATGCTTCACACGTTAATGTTTTGCGATATAAATGACTTTCCATAATTGTTCACTATTAAAACAAATTATTTCTGCAAACACCCAAAACACAAATTAAAAACAAATTCTCACGCACACATGTCTACAGTAATCACGTAAATCTGAAACAAATAAATGCATCTGTGACCTGTCCATTCCAGAGCAGCCAATACTGTTAGGCAGCAAGGAAGCATGCAACAATTTATCAGTTTAGCTCGTTGGTTGTGACACACTACTGCGCTTGCGCAAAGCTCGCAAACCGGAGCTCTAGCTAGCGCGGTGTAGATCTACTGTATAGTTGACTGCTCTCTTTGGTTGACTGTATTCCGAGACGTCAGTAACAAACATTCATTTTTTTCAATTTCTTTTAAACATACGGTAATTAGGTTAATATTTCTTCCCAGTTATTGATGATTTTACATTACATTACTGACGAGTTTATAAAATAAAACTTTAATAGCATTGGATAATAATTATCTTGACTACTTGGATAAAAGTTTTCATCCCATGCCCGGACACTTATGACGTAGTAGTAAGATAAGAGTCTAGCGATGACAACTGAGACATCGTAAATAATTCGGCTGAATAATTCCGTGGAAATCTGCGTTATCGTCCTGGATTTCACTTCGTGTGCAATAACACAGGAGCCGGCCCCATGGTGTAGGGGTAGCGTGCTTGCCTCTTACACGGAGGCCTCGGGTTCAATTCACGGCCGGGTCAGGGAATTTTACCTGTATCTGAGGGCTGGTTCGAGGTCCATTCAACCTACCTAGCCGGTATTTCCTGGCGACGTTGCCGATAAGCGATAACTTACAGCCTTACGTATTTCAAATGGGAACTCATAATATGTAGGTGGTGAATAAATAGTACACTGTCTCGCGACCACGTTGTCAAACTGCCGATAGCCTACCGGTAAGCATAATATGTAGGTGGTGAATAAATAGTACACTGTCTCGCGACCACGTTGTCAAACTGCCGATAGTCTACCGGTAAGCCATGCGTCGTACATATACCGGTATTATTTATTTATACGTTGTACAACATGTCGCAAACGTGACTGTGTTGCCAAATTGCCCATAAACCATACACGTATTTAAATTGCGCATTCATGTGCAACTTACGTTGCAGTTCCATTTACCTTTTAACCAGATTAGTGAACAAAATTTGGACGTGCGACGATTATGTAATTAAATGTTTAAAGTCCGATTTTTGTATTGAAAATAAAGGATGCGACGATTACGCGGTGGCGACGATTATGCCGTGAAATACGGTACGTGCTGTTATTTAGTGCATGGAGGTAGTAAAGTGAGTAAAAGGAGGAATAATGATGCTGTTGCAGAGTGTAAAAGTATGGCCTATAAAACTGAGAATATTATTTATCACGGCTTTCCAAAAAATATTATATGGGTTAAATGGATGTTATGGTTACATAAAATCAGCTTCATGGTCCGTATCGCACTTCAATAGATTCACAATTAAGTATATATTTTTATTTTCCACCTAGTCGATACAATGATTGCTTAAGGCAATTTTTAATGGTCAAAAGTGGTACATGTTTCGTATATTATCAACATCTTCAGCCACATAACACTGTTTAGATGAAAAATATATAAAATTGACAAAGTAATGCTTTAGAGGAAGTGTCCTGATAAAATCAACCCTAACGCCGCTAGAATTGTTTCAGCACATTTCCTCCTTCAACTATGAACAGGACTTAAAACACAAACTACTAAGCTTGCCATTAAAAGAGAAAATTGGAGGTAGATGCTGTATCCTCCCAAAATATTCCTAACTGGTATGGAAATGACATTAATGCTACAAGTACAAGAAATAATGATGATCAGCTGACAACATTTGCACCATCAGTGGTATTAAAATAATTACTATACTGATATTCTGAATGAAAAAAGTCTGAAATCATTGCGAATAGGCTATTCTTGTTACTATATTTCCTTCTCTCTATGATTTTCTACTTGTACACAGAAATGATTACATTAGGTTCTCCAGAACTTCACCAGTCAACGAATACAGACACGATTATCGAGGTAGCTGAAAATACCAAAGAAGAAATCAATCGGCTAAAAACAGAAATACCGGGCGAGTTGGCCGTGCGCGTAGAGGCGCGTGGCTGTGAGCTTGCATCCGGGAGATAGTAGGTTCGAATCCCACTATCGGCAGCCCTGAAAATGGTTTTCTATGGTTTCCCGTTTTCACACCAGGCAAATGCTGGGGCTGTACCTTAATTAAGGCCACGGCCACTTCCTTCCAACTCCTAGGTCTTTCCTATCCCATCGCCGCCATAAGACCTATCTGTGTCGGCGCGACGTAAAGCCCCTAGCAAAAAAAAAAAAAACAAACAGAAATACACAGACTGAAGACAGAAAAGTTGTCATTAAGGAAATAATTTATGGCCCTGAACAGGTCCCAACTTACAAAATATGCTGTACCTTTTATGAAACAATCTCAACACAATTCAAAACAAGAATCGCATAGCGAACTGCAGCGTGTCTGGTCTTAATGTTTATGTCCGGGCCAAATACGATCCCTTCTGAACAAGTACAAGAGAGTTAAGTGGGGCCTCCAGGACATTGCAAATGCCTTTACCTTAAGGGCTCTATTTCCTTATCCCCCTGTGGGTGGGGGCGGTAGAATAACACCCACGGTATCCTCTGCCTGTCGTATGAGGCGACTAAAAGATGCCCCAGGGGCTCTGAACTATGGAGCGTGCGTTCGCGACCACGGCGCCCTTAGCTGAGTTCTTTTCCAACCCCGATGCTATTAGGTTTGCGAGGGCTGGGGAGTCTTTCATTATCTAGCCCTGCATAGCCCTTGTCTTCCTTTGGCCAATATCTTCATTTCTCGAAGTGTCGATACCTTCCATTTTTCCCTCTGATTAGAGGATGGTTGCACAGTTGTACTTCCTCTTAAAACAATAATCACCACCACCACCACCTCACTTTCCTTACGTATATGTTTATTTGCGTAAACAGAGATATCTTCTACCTTATTGCCCAACATTTCAAAATTGGGCCAAGCATTTTTAAGTGTAATAGTGTAAACCTGGAATTCTGACAGAGGTTCTCGATCTTATTAAGGCTAAAGGCAGATACATTTAAGCACTTACAGAAGGTAGCAGTTAACGAACTACTTCGATGAAATGGATATATATGGTCGTATGTTACGATTCATCTGATGATGTGATTTTAGGTCCACATAATTTCCTAAAATTCACAACAAAATAATATCGCTGTATGTGAGAAGAAAAACATGCATTAGGATTAGACGAAACAGAGCAGATATGTAGACATTTTACGAAGAAATGCTGTGAAGAAGAATCTTCTCTGGGTAGCATTATCATCATTTAAGACGAGTTAATATCTAATCTCCAATAGAACATAAGTCTAGATGTATAAAAAACTATTCTTAAATTACTGAATTTCCTGTAACCTACATATCATACAACTCGTATTTTTATTTCTTTTGAAGCTGCTATAATCTATATGAGGTGTCTAGTATCAAAACCGGCCAAGTCACAAAATCTACGAAAATGAGTTAAGGTTATTAACGTGAAGTAGAAGTATAGTACTACCAGGTGAAATAGAAATATGCTTTGAAATCGTCCATGTCTTCACATTATAGAGCACTGAAAAACCGGCCATGTCATGTTACACCATTATTCTCTGGAATCTTGTGTTGTTATATTATACAACAATGTGATAATATCAGTAGGCAAAATTGTTCCTTATATTGTACAGGGTACTCTTTGAAGTCATAATATTTCGTATTTTGTTCGTTTGCAACACTGATTTACGTATTCGCAGGCTTCTAACATAATTTGTGCAAAAGCAATCCTATTTCCTGTGTGTCATATTTTGTCATTATTGTGTAGTATAACGTGTATATTTATCCGAGTGGTGAACTGAACAATTTATTTTTCATACCTTGTCCTACATAATGGAAACATCAATAGATGAAACTCCCCAGATCAATTGCAAGAAAGAGAACAAGAGATACATCACATTGGAAATCACAACAACGAAAGCGAGAGTGGCAAGAATAATATTTCATTTTATTATACTACAGATTATCAAAGTTTCTCGCACAAAATTCTGTTCGTGTAAAAGGTGAGGTATTTTACAATAATGATCTTGGGAAGTACCAAAGTCTGTGTAAAAGAGGAAAATCGCTGGCTCAAATGACACCTCACACAGTGATCAAAGGCATTACTCTTCCTGTCTCTAAAACAAAAGACATAAAAAATCCCTTGCAGAACCACTTTGGCTCAACATGCCAAGATCATCCATCACTGCAGTTTTATAAAACTATAATATTAGCAAGTGAAACAGCTTTCACTGGTCATGAGAGTTCCAAAACCGTCTCTGAAGTCTGCATCAGTAGTCCACGTAAAGTGCCTGACATTGTATTATAGATAAGAGCAAATTGAAGGCTTAAAACAAGAATATTACTTAGTATGTGTAACCAGTACCTATCTTAATAATGATTCTATTAATATAAGTGACTATTACTGCTGATCATTTTCTTTTACTGTGTTCAAGATCTAAGTGAACTACAAACTTTTAGTGAGAGAAATACTTTTTTGTATTCTCCTCAGCTTTCTGATGTTATTCCTATATATATTATTATCCCATGTGTGCTGAAAAGCTTTTTTTAAATTGCATTAAAGAAAAGTAATTACAATGTCAATTTATTTTCATTAAATTGCCTTTTTTCACAAGGGTTTGGAGTTTAAATTGAATACAGTTTCAGAAAAAAGCCTAAAATTATACAAAATTGCAACAAAAACGACCAAGTCAAAATTTATATTAACAAAATAGATGGGTTCATTATAAGTCAATTTCTCAAAACAGCGGGACTTAAATAATTTTCCATTAAGGATATAACTATAAAAAAAAATCTTTTGTGGCTATCATTGCTTTGTCTCTACAGGTTTTTCATCTATACTGAAAAATATGCCTTCAGTGACTTGGCCGGTTTTGATACTAGACGCCTCATATATAAAGTAACTTGTCCTGACTGACTGACTGACTGATTCATCATCGCCGAGCCAAAACTACTGGAATTAAAGAAATGAAATTTTGGGGATACATTCATATTAACATGTAGGTGCTTGCTAAGAGAGGATTTTTGGATATTACTTCATTAAGGGGGTGAAAATGGGGGGTGAAATTTTAAAATGAGTGTATCTATATCTCAAAACTTTGAAAGTTTACAGATGTAAAAATTGGTATTTAGAATCTTCATTAAAAATAAAGAAACACGTATTTTTTGTTTTGGGAAAATCCCAATAGGAGGGGCGAAGAGGTGAAAAAGGGGTTTAATGCCTTAAATGAGGATACTTATATCTCAGAAACAGAAGATATTACAGACCTGAAAATTGGTATTTGGCATCTCCTTTGAAAATAAAGAATAAAGTATATTTTTGTTTTTGGAAAATCTAATTAATGGGGGTTAAACATGAGTGACAAATTGGGGTGAATTTTTAGAAAGACTATATCTACAGTATATCTCAGAAACGTAAAATGTTACAGACGTAAAAATTGGTATTTGGAATCTCCTGTAAAAGTAAAGAAACCTAGGTGATTTGTTTTTGGAAACTCCAGAGGAACTAAAAAGGGGGTGAAATTTTAAAATGAGCATTTCTACAGTGTATCTCAAAAGCTTACCATGTTACTGAAGTGAAAAATAGTAATTTTTTAACTCTATTGAAAATACAGAAAGGTGTATTTTTTGTTTTCTGAAAAACCACTTCGGTGGAGG
This sequence comes from Anabrus simplex, assembly GCF_040414725.1. Lineage (NCBI taxonomy): Eukaryota > Metazoa > Arthropoda > Insecta > Orthoptera > Tettigoniidae > Anabrus > Anabrus simplex. Next base: position 141,737,737 of record NC_090265.1, read on the forward strand.
GGAAAAAAGTGACTGAAAATGGGGTTGAATTCTTTTAATTAGGATACTGATATCTCAAAAGCTGAAGATGTTACAGACGTGAAATTTGGTATTTGGAATTTCCTTTAAAAATAAAGGAATATGTATTTTTTTGTTTTCAGTGATCCACCTAAAGGGAGGAGAGAAATTGAAAAATTAGTTGAATTATTTCTATGAGGATACTATTATCTCAAAAACGAAAGATTTTGCAGACGTGAAATTGGTATTTGGAATCTGTTTTAAAATGAAACAAACACGTATTCTCGGAAAATCAAATGAAGGGGGGGGAGGTGAAAAATTGAAAAATTAATTGAATTAATTGTATGAGGATACTTGCATCTAAAAAAACTAAAGTTGTTACAGACGTAAAAATTGATATTTGCAATTCCTTTAAAAAACAAAGAAAAAAGCGTTTTTGGGCGAAATCATTCTGGGGGACGGGGGTGAAAAGGAGTTGAATTTCTTTTACGTGGACACATATCTCAAAAAATGAAGATATTAGAGTCGTGATAATTGATATTTAGAAAATACTTTACTATTAAAGAGACAGTATTTTTAACGGGAAATTCTCGTAAGGGGGGAGTGTGAAAGGAAGTGAATAAAAATGAATTGTTTTTATGGGGATACTTATATCTCAGAACTGAAGGTAACAGACGTGAACATTGAAATTTGGAATCTCCTTTAAACATAAGGAAACACGCATTCTTTTTTGGTGGGGGGGGATCAACTGAACGGCAGTGGGGTGAAAAAGGAGTTGAGACCAATTGATTTTACTGTTCATAATGTACTTATTTTTTATCCTTCCTGGGTTTGTTTTCAAGAACCATCTTTTCCTTTGGAGTACATAAAGTTAGATTACAGTACTCAGATTCTCCTGGCATATACAGTACACTGAAAAAAATGGAAATTGCAACACCCAGAAGGAGTGGTGCTACATTGCTGCAATTAAACATGCAGGACGAGTGTTCCATTGTGATTTGACGATTACAATTTCAGGTCCCTCTGACCGCAATTTTGGACAACAATCAATACAGGATTTGCCCACCACGAGCTGCAATACATTGATGAATTCGTCAAGCCATGAGTCAATAAGGCCCTGGATCACTTCCTGAGGAATTGTGGCCCATGCTTGCTGCACTGCACTGGTCAGTTGTTCCAGAGTTGTAGGTGGCTGAGGACGGCCAGTTGTCGACCCATCATGTCCCCCACACGCTCAACAGGACTGAGGTCCGGGGATCTGGCGGGCCATTCTAAGATTGTGATGTCGTGGAGAGCCTCTCTGGAGATGGGTGCAGTGTAAACCCGGGCATTGTCCTGCTGAAACATCCCATTAGCAATGTTCGCCATCATAGGGACAACCACTGGATTGAGTACCCTATCAGCGTACTGTCGAGCAGTCATAGTGCCCTCAACAAGCACTAACTGTGATTTCACATTAAAGCCAATAGCTCCCCAGACCATAATGCTTGGTGTTGGCCCTGTGTGCCTCTCGACAATAAGATCTGGGCGGCCCCTCTCCCCGGTACGTCGGCGCACACGATTCCGGCGATCACTGCGGGCAAGATAAAAGCGCGATTTATCACTAAAGACGTCCCTATGCCATTCATCGACCCACATCGATCTTTCTCAACACCAGGCCAGCCTTACACGTCGCTGTTGTGGGGTCAATGGAACACCTTCTGCAGGGACACGGGCTCGTAAGCCAGCTGCACGCAGGCTATTACCAACTGTTGGTTGTGTAACGTGGGGTGCCACAGCTGCTCGAATTTGCGCTGCTGTTGCATAGGGTTCCATCCGGCCATTCGAATGATGTGGCGATCCTCTCTCACAGTTGTCTGTCGCGCTGGGCCTGTGCCAGGTCTACAAGTGTGGGTACCTTCATTTGACCACTGCTGCAATACACATTGTACCGTAGATGTCTGTCGGCCAACACGTGCAGCGACAGTCCTTAGCGATAATCCAGCCTCACACAGCCCAATAATCCGAGCCCTCTGAAACGGCGACAGATGCTGATAGCGTGCTCTTCTCTGTCGTTGAGGCATGTTTGACGGGGAACACTTCACTGCACAGACTGCAAGTCAACTACGCTACACCAGAGTCCATATACTGGAGTTGATACCTCCACGACCAATCACGTAGGGAGACCTGTAGCAACAATCCAATGGGTCTGAAACTTTGATCATTTACATACCTACATGGCATCGTTCCATATCTTGAAAATCAACACAAACGACCAATGCCTTCATTGTGTTGCAATTTCCATTTTCTTAAGTGTAAATAAAAATTTAAACACATTTGAAATGAACAATATGAATGATATTGACGGTGCAATTGTTCACCTCTATAATAAGGTCAATAATTTACGTAAGTATATAATTCGTGTCGCCAGAAATCTCGCGCACTTGCCTACGCGCGACGATGGTGCTGGTCACATTGTCAGCAATGACAATGGCAGAGGATGTAATTTACCGCCAAGTCGCGGTCTTGCATCTTGCTGTGGGTTTCAGGCCATTAATAATAATAATAATAATAATAATAATAATAATAATAATAATAATAATAATAATCATAATAATGTAATAATGATAATAATGTTCTGCACCGTCGTCAAAATGTGAGGACCGCGCTGGAAACGGGTCCTGGCCGGTTAATGACTACGATTGCAGCTCGGCCGCGGGTTCAGTACCGCCAAGGCACCTAAGACCACACCACGCCGGATCACCTCAAGGATTTTGATCTGTATTAAAAATGCTTATAGGAAAAGATAACAAAGATTTAGAGATCCAACTGACTGAGTGGAATACCCGGACCTAGCCCGGGAAGTATGAAATCGATTGCTGGAAAGGAAGATTGAAAAATGGGAGGAACTTTGCCGTAATCTCTCATAAAAAGAGTCAAATTATGAATTTTGGCGGATTCTCTCAGAAAACGAGTTAGATCGCGAATTTCGGCGGATTATATATAAAACGATAAGCATTCAATTATAAATTTCATTATAATACCGTAGCGAAGCACGGGTATCTTGCTAGTCTATATATATAAAATAAAGAGTTTTGTCTGTACATTGCTCAGAATTTAAAAAAGGATGGTATTTCTGGATTGGTCATGTCCACAGTAACAAGGAAATGCACTTTTTAATTTTCCGTAATTTCTGTGTGTCTGTCTGTATGTATGTGTGTACAGGTATCACTAGAAAACGGTCTACCGAGCTCGATAGCTGCAGTCGCTTAAGTGCGGCCAGTATCCAGTATTCGGGAGATAGTAGGTTCGAACCCCACTGTCGGCAGCCCTGAAAATGGTTTTCCGTGGTTTCCCTATTTTCACACCAGGCAAATGCTGGGACTGTACCTTAATTAAGGCCAAGGCCGCTTCCTTCCCACTCCTAGCCCTTCCCTGTTCCATCGTCGCCATAAGACCTATTTGTGTCGGTGCGACGTAAAGCAACGAGCAAAAAAAAAAAAAAAAGGAAACGGCTAAAGAGAATTTAATGAAAATCAGTGTGCAAAGTCGGGGAATAAGTCACTACAATCTAGGCTATAAATAATTTTATTCAAGCTGATAGAAATGGTACCTTAGGGGAAGGCCTTAAATTTAATTTTCAAATATTTATGTTATTAGTTGTCCTATCTTAAATGAAAATTGGTACGCTAAGTCGGAGAATGGGCCACTACAATCCAGGCTATAAATAATTTTATTCATGCTGAGTGAAATGGTAGTTCAGGGGAAGGCATAAAATTGAATTCTTAAATATTTATGTTGTTTGTGGTCCTGTCGATAAATACTACATAAGTAAAGTTATATGGTATTAAATTTCCAATCATTTATGTCATATATTTTTACCTTACCGGCTATGATAAGAGAGATATTCATGAATTCATGAATTTGGATCTTTGTTGCTTAAGTCCATATCAGCGCCGAGTCACAAGAAAATGGGTGAACAGAATTTAATGAAAATCGGTATGTAAAGTTGGGGAATAAAGAACTACAATCTACGCTATAAATAATTTTATAAGATGCCCTAATATCACAGAGTCGAAAGAAAACTAAATGTGAAGGCCTACAATATAGAAAGCTCATAAAATTGATCAACAATAACATGACATTGACCACCGTTTGTTGTGACATGCTTTGTGTCTTCTGTTGCCACTCATTTCCGATAGATGGGATTACTGTTGCATACCAATATTTTTTAAAAATTTGCTTTACATCGCACCGACACAGATAGGTCTTATGGCGACGATGGGATAGGAATGGGCTGGGAGTGGGAAGGAAGCGGCCATGGCCTTGATTAAGGTTTAGCCCCTGCATTTGCCTGGTGTGAAAATGGGAAAACATGGAAATCCATCTTCAGGACTGCCGACAGTGGGGTTTGAATCCACTATTTCCTGGATGCAAGCTCACAGCTGTGCGCCCCTAACTGCACGGCCAACTCGCCCGGTCGTATGGAGTACAACAGCCTGCCTGAATATTGGCGGCAAGTAGCTGGGGAGTTGGATAACTTTCTTCTTTAACATGCCATTTCTGTGGTTCATAAATTTTCCGACACTGCTGGTACGTAACACACTGGTTCATCATAGCATTCGAGCTATTCAATCCCTACTCTGTGGCACTGATTGGAATGAGCAGTGTGCTCACTTACATAAACAATGGCAGAGGAGTGTTCACGCCTGTCTGCGGCCTGGTCATTCCAGCACTTGGACTTTGGACTGTTACATCGGAATTGTAGTACTATTCGTTAAAAGTGTGAAAATGTGCTGTTTTTCATTCGATGGAGTACAGTGGAACCTCGATTATCCGTTCCCGGAAAATACGTTTTCCCGGAATATGCGTTCAAATTACGTGATCCCGCGAGCATCGTAATTAAATCACGTTGTAAAAGTCCCGCATTATCCGTTCCTCGAAGAAACGCTTTCCCGGATCAACCGTCCAGAAATTCCAGTCCCATCAATGCTAAATCCTCGATGAATCGTTTTTTAATAAACTGTATCTCACGAAAGGACGGCTATGGCATATTTATGGATCTTGGCGTTAACACCCCATCACTGCGATAATTAAAGCAAGTACTGTACCGGTACTAGAAAAGCGATCGGTGGTGAACTTGCATAAGAGACCATCTTAGCATTGCATTCGGGCGGTATTGTTTAGAGAATCTCGGAAAATCATAAAGCAGAGGGTGCCCACAACAATTGCAAGGAGACACGGCGCATTTTGACAGCTCTGCTTGAAGACGGAACGAGTTTCGTCATATGTTCGCACTTATAAAGCGTCCATATTATGTCCAGGGTTAGATGTTTATATTTTTACATTTTTTCGACCATACTGCCGAAGAGGTTTTCGGCACTTTGCTCAGGGCACTGCAGAGTAACTGGGCTTTCAGGCAGGAATCGAAACTGCTCCTTCTTAACACAAATTCAGTACCTTTTGATATTATCGTACATGATATGTTAGCGAGACCAAAACAGATGTTGCACCCTACATTAAAAAAAAAGAAAGAAAAGAAAGCAATGGGAGGTCTTGGGATTGCCTATTACTGTTTAGGTCCTGATGTAAGACTGGGAATGTTACGTTTTCGTGTTAAAATACCAAAAACTGCAGTCGTTTTATTTGCGCACGTTACATGTTAAATGGTTGGTATCATTTCAAACTCGTACTGACATGTGCAGCGAGCGCGCTTTCCAGATGACCTCAAGGTCACGAATAACCGTAATTTCTGAAGTGTTTACATTTCTTTTATCTTTCCAATTTGATTGGATTTGTGACGCGCAGAATTGAATATAATGCATTCGAGAACTTTTAAGAATCGATACTTACATTCGAAACCATGTTTTCGAGTTCAACATTACCTTTAAAAGTCGATGTAGGCCTAATTTGCGTGGTACGAGATTTCCAGAAACTGACTACAAACAATATACCGGAGACCAAATTACAATGAAAGATTAAGAAATGAACGGATTTCGCCATCATTTTGGGTGCTTTTGTATCTAATGTGCTTTATTTAATTAGATGAGAGAATTAAAAACTACTTGTGGTCGATTGTCGTTTGGCTTGGCGTTATTAGATTTTTCGAAGTTTGGCTAGCCTAATCAAAGTTGCTGAACTGAAAGAAGTTTTCACGGGAAACTGACGAAGATTCCCCTGTAAAATTGAATATAAAGTACCGGGTATCGAGATTTTGAACTCGCGTACCGGTAATTAATGCGGTTTTGTGGTCTAACATACCCGCCTCTCATCCAGAGGGCCCGGGTTCGATTGCGACCAGGTCAGGCAATTTTACCTGGATATAAGTCTGGTTCCAGGTCCACTCAGCCTACGTGAATACCTTTAATTGTGGAGCTATCTAATGGTGAGATGGCGACCCCGATCTACAGAGCCAGGAATATTTGCCGAGAGGATTCGTCGCACTGACCATGCGAACCTCGTAATCTGCAGGCCTTCGGGCTGAGCAGCGGTCGCTTGGCAGGCAAAGTCCCACTGGGGCTGTAGTTTGGTTTGGTTTAGGAGTTTTTGTAAGATTATAATTATACATATTTAATTTTTGTGATGTTTAGCCAAATTGTTGATGGTTTTCATTCATTCCCGGATTTTCCGCTTTCCCGAGTTATATGTTTTATTTTCATGGTCCCTCGAAAAACGGAGAATCGAGGTTTCACTGTATTGTATATGATAACATTGCTTTTAATCGTGACATTCCTACTGACATTTATTGTAATGACCTATGTTGACTTCAGTTAGAAAACCACAAAGACAGTCTTTCTGAGAATCCCGTAGCGAAGCACGGGTACATCAGCTAGTTAACTATAATAAGTTGGATACGAATTGTCGTTTATGTTAAGGTAAAAAGGTGTCGAATTCAGTATTTACCTCATTTATATGCTTATTGCCGGCCCCATGGTGTAGGGGTAGCGTGCCTTCCTCTTACCCGGAGGCCCCGGGTTCGATTCCCGGCCAGGTTAGGGATTTTTACCTGGACCTGAGGGCTGGTTCGAGGACTACTAAGCCTACGTGATTAGAATTGAGGAGCTACCTGACGGTGAGATAGTGGCCCCGGTCTAGAAAGCCAAGAACAACGGACGAGAGGATTCGTCACACTGACTTCACGACACATCGTAATCTGCAAGCCTTCGGACTGAGCAGCGGTCGCTTGGTAGGTCGAGGCCCTTCAAGGTCTGTAGTGCCATGGGGTTTTATATGCTTATTAGTTCGAGTACTTCATTCATAAAAATGTTATTTTCTCAATTTCGCAATGGCCGCTGTGAGTGTATGTGTATCATTACCGCTACAGATTTGAGGTTCTATGTTTCGTATTAATTTTAAATCATAAATGTTATGTACCCTAAAGATACATGACAAAGTGTAGTGTAATTAAAATACCTAACAAGATTAACTCAAAATAACACTCAGCTAACTGTACCATTTAACACATAACGCACTGAATATGGCGGTAGCACTATCCTCAGGGTGACATCACGTGCACCAGCCAATGGCAGCGCAGCTCCCCAGAATGGCCTACCTGTTAGTATTCTAGTTACACTGACTCAAATGTATGCTTACAGCTACACGACCTGTATCATGAAGCCAACTTGCTCAGTATGGGGTAATTCAATCTGTTAACAGGAAATGGCAGAAGGCACTTTTAGTCAGACAAATTTTTTTCTATCCTGTCTCTAGGTGTGTAATTCTTTTAGAAGATTATAGCCAATATTCTTTCTGCTTGCAGTGCTAGGTTTGTTAGATGAGCTCATCTTCTGTACTTAATATTAAAAGGAAAATCGTTTACATACATCTACAGTACCGGCATCAGTCTGTAAACTCCTACCAGAACTGTTATGGTGTTACCAGCTAAAAATGAACTTACAGGTTTAGGTGTATAATGGAAGTTGGAAAGAGCATCTAGCTTGGCAAAAAGTGCTGACATCATAGCACGCACTTCCTGGTGCTCTTTTGGCTCCTCTTCTGGTTTCTCCTGGTTGGAAGGATTTTGAGCTTCACGCTGCTTTATGTACTCCTGTATATCACAATAAAGAAATAAATTATTAGTGCATACAAATTACTAGAATTAGGAAGCGTTGTTTGGGAGACAGTGCAACTGAGGTTAAGTTGGTAATTATTGTTAAAAGATCAATGGATAAGACAGCTTTTGGCTGTGATCCTTATACCCCTGGAACGGAATGAGAATGGATATGATTGTTCAATGCCAATTTCACAAATATCATAATCATTTTTATCATTTATGAAAAATTTATTGTACTGCCATTCAACACATACAAGGTCTCACTTCATGCTTGTCCACCACTACTCTTAGTTTGAATACCTAACAAGATGGTCTCCTAATCAGTTACAAAGGTCAATTTTCTTTTACAATACTCCACAAGAGCAAGTAAGTTTGCAGATAGTCTCAACTTATTTGCTGACCTAAATCATAATCCACTCTCTTACTTACTGTAATAGCTTGAAATAGGTACAAGATGTATCTAGAAATCAAATACCAGTGTAAATGTTAAATATTCCAGCTTACCCATTTTCCTAAACCTTACATATACTGTAGTCATAGAATCACCAGTGATAAAATGGTAATAACAGTAACATAGTCCTTCCTAAGAAAATACATCAATACTTCTTCTTCTTCTTCTTCTTCTTCTTCTTTTATGACCACATAGGATCACTTTAGTCAGTCCGTCGTTCAGGTCTCTTTGAAGGGATTGTTCGGGCTTTGCGGTCCTCCCAGTACTTCTTCAGACGCTCCGATCTTCGTGCCCTTTCCTCAGTTGAAAATGTGCGTGTTGTTGGTTTGTTTTGTATAAGGGTAAAGCGGAGGTTTGTATTCTTGAGTTTTGTATTCAATTTTATCTTATTTGTGGTGTCTTCTGTTGTAAGGCCTATTTCCTTCAGATCCTCTCTTACTTCTCTGATCCATTTACATCCTGTTGTGGTATTTTTTGAGACGAGATTGTGTTGTACTAGTTGTTTCAGAAGTAAGAACATAGAAACGAACACCTTATCAGTAGTTTGAGGATGTGGTTGTAAGACAATGTAAAATTTCTAGTATGGCTTTCAAAGCCTTGCAACCAGGGTGCATCGGTATCAGAATGCGCAGGCAAATGGTGACAAAATGAGTCACTGAGGATCTAATTCACAAAAAAGTTAATATTTGTTCTTATCATTGGTAAATATCAAAATGAATGCGTTCTTTTTTCCATAATATTGTCATGTAATCAGCTGCCTAGGCTATGGGCCACATACTTGTGGTCTGCTATAATACATAATCATATGTTCCGGTATTGGGAAATTTACGAGTAGGTACACCCCTGCTTGCAACCCTTGTACTTCACTCAAGTGGGCCTCTCCACATCCTGAGGCTATGCAGGTTGTTCCTGTTTCGTATTTATTAGGTACTATTGCGGAAGTATCAAATGCACTGGAATGTGCAGTTTGTGAGTGATGTGATTACTGTAAACATGTGTGCAGGAGAATTTAAGTTTTATTCTGTTTCTGGCATGTTTGTAGCCTTTTTTGTTTTCAAATACAATAATACTGAACAGTTATGGACAATAATTTACATAGCAACACATTAACGTGTGAAGCATTTTTCTGTGATTACAGGTAATCATCTTATGTAATTTTCAAGAGGAATACGATGCCTAAGCAAATAGCTTGCCCGTGGAATTCATGTACAAGTGCAACCAAAGGGTTGGATGGATGTAGAACTCATCCTGGACAGGCTTGTTTTAGATAGTTTCCGAGGTCACCTCATGAACGAAGTGAAGCAACTTCTTAATGAAAATAAGATATGACAGGTACTCATTCCTGGTGGCCTAACATCTATTTTGCAGCCATTGGACATATGTATTAACAAACCATTTAAAGACCACTTACATCGATTTTACAACGAGTGGATGATAAGCGGAGATCAGCCATTGACGCCCACTGGAAATATTAGGCGTCCATCCTTGGACTTGTTATACACATGGGTAATGAAGAGTTGGGATCTTATACCACCTGAACTAGTTTCCAAGAGCTTCAAAAGACTGTAATTTCGAATGCACTAGACAGATCCAAAGATGACACAGTGTGGCAGAGAGAGACAAAGAATCTGATGCTGGTATGACCAGTGGTGAGGACAAAGCATCAGATACCAAAACCAGCGATAGCGACACAGAAGATTTGGAGTAAATTGTTTACCGATAAGGCTGTATTTCCCAGCAATGCAATAATGTTTTGCAAAGTGTAGTATTTTAACTTTAATGCTCAAATCAGCAAGTTCATTTTTATTTTCAGATTGGATAAATGTTCGCCAAACTGTTGCGAATAAATGATGAATTTTGATTTGGACTATTTTAATTATTTTGATGTATATATACGAGTAATATGTGCACCTTAAACTTCTATCAAATACAATTTAGTTATAAATTAACTTTCTCAGTAATACAAATACCGATATTAAACTTTTCTTTTTGCATAATGGTCGCACCCTACTATTTTTTTGAGAACTTTGGTATAAAAAATGTGATGATTATGTGGTGGTATCTTTTTATCTCTTTCTTTTTCCTTTGTTTATTTGGCTTTCTTATCATCCCACATTTCCTCCATCAAGACTGAAAATTGGTCAATGTGCTTCCACAATGAGTGTTGAAGCCCGCCCTGCTGATGATGCTGGGGGGAGGGGTCAGAAATGAGCTCACTGAGGGATGAGAAGTAACAGATGTAAAAGAATGGGGTTGATGAAGAGGGAGCCTATGTATTTTGAAGAGAGCACTGTATGAAGATGTGGAGATTGTCCTTGTCCTTTTGTTTTCATGTTTGTCCTTGTCTCCTTTTTTATTGTTCCCTCTTTCGATACTGAGCTGTCATTGTGTTTACCCTAATGCAGTAAAACCTTGATGCATCGTTTTTCAAGGGGGAGAGGGAAAATGACGATGGATGCGGTAAAACGATAAATGCGGGTGACATAAAAAAATAGGGGGAATGCAAAATAATATAGTACAGGTATTGTATTTGGGCATTTTTTGTCATGTAATTATAAGTAATAATAATGTCGTGTGGCCTCCGAAGCCGGGTGCAGGTCTTTCGAGTTGTCATGTGATAGGTGATCTACAATATAATTATTAAATGAATGTAGTAATGGTCCACCTTTCAATACTATAATATGCAATATTCTAAATTACATTAATTAGGGACTAGTTTCGGCCGGGGCTGGCCATCTTCAGCCTTAATGTAAAACATCTAATATCTAAACAAATGTACGTGCACACAATTGACATAAAACAAATTAAACAAATATATACAAATTGACATTAAAAACTGGGATGAAATTATGAGACAAGATGCTTCCAAGATATGAAAAGTGATCCACCTGTTCCTGTGTTGTGTCTAAGATGGAGATACTGAACTCAGGAAGAGTTAATCCTGGGGCAGGTTGTGCAAGTATCTTAGTTTTTTTTTCCGCATTAATGGCAAGACCAAAGCGATCACATGCAGTTTTAAAGCAGATGACTGACTGTTGTACAGTAGTTCTGTAGGAGATGCAGTGTCATCGGCATACTGCAGTTCTGTCACCCGGGTAACCAGACTACGTCCTTGTGAGCGAAGTCTTGCCAGATTGAAAAGGCCTCCATCAAAACGAAATTTAATCTCCTGCCTAAGTGTTTGCAGATGATTCATGCAGCATGGTAGCCATGTACAGTGCAAAGAGTGTAGGAGCAAGCACACAGCCTTACTTCAACCCATGAGTGATTGGAAATGAATCTGATACTGTGTTACCATGAAGAACCTGTTCAGACATGCCATCATAAAGAGCTTGAACCAATTCCACATAACGATACAGACATCTAAAATGTCTTAATACTTTCCACATAGCAGATTTTGGTACTGAATCAAAGGCTTTTTCCAGATCATAGAAAACTAAATACAGAGGCTGCTGCTGTTGTTCTCTGCATTTTTCCTGGAGTTGTCTAGCACAGAAGGTCATATCTGTTGTGCCTCTGGAGGTTCGGAAACCACATTGAGACTCAGGAAAAATCCTCTCTGAGATAACTCGGAGCCGGTTTGCGAGAATTTTACCTGCAATTGACAAAAGCGATATACCACAGTAGTTCCCACATACACTACGATCGCCTTTCTTGAAGATAGTGATGATGGTAGCATTCTTCAAGTCGTCAGGTACTTCTCAAGTTTCCCAAATCAAGAGGATGAGAGTAAAAAGTCTAGTCTTCAAGGATATACCTCCATTTTGTATCAGTTCCAAAGGTATGTTATCAGAACCAGAAGCCTTTCTTGGTTTTAGTTGATTGAGTGCTTTGGTGAAGTTTCTGTACGTAGGTGGAACCGTCATCCATGGTTGTTGGGGCTGCTGAGGGACATTATGAAGAAAGTCCTCAGCAACATTGGAGACATGATTTAGAAGCACAGAGAAATGTTCCTTCCAACACTCTAAAATTTCTCCATTATCAGTTAAAATGATGGAGTTGTCAGCAGTCTTCAATAACCCTGATGAAGATTGAATTGGACCATATATCTCCTTCATGCCAGCAGAGAAGATTTGCAGGTCATAGGCATCAGATAGACTTTGCAGTTCTTCAGCTTTTTGCTGCCACCAGTTATTCTTCATTTCCCCAATTTGTGCCTGACATTTTCCTCTAAGTTCCAAGAAATGTGATTTCTTCACATTGGAAGATGGATCTTGAAGATAGGATAGGTGGGCTCCCCATTTGGCACTGATCAGACATTTGATTTCTTCATTATTTTCATCAAACCAGTCCTGTCTCTTTTTACTCACAAAACCAATTTTTTTCCTCAGCTGACTCAATGATGACCTTCTGAAGCGTGGCCCATTCCTGATTTGTACTATCACTGCTGGCTGGATGACTAGCCAGTTTGTTTGAGATTGCATTTCTGTAATCTGTAGCAATTGATTCAAATTGAAGTTTAAAGTATCAAATTTCTTTCTGGGCAGGTTGCGGATGGATCTTTCTGGTTTGCGACAGATGAGATTCTCAACTGGCAAAAAAGGAGCTTATGATCTGTCTAGCAGTCATCAACATTTCTTGCGGTCCTTTTAACAAGGACATCTCTTTTATCACATTGCCTGGTGATGGTATAATCAAGAACGTGCCAGTGCTTTGAGCGAGGATGCATCCAAGTGGTCTTGTAGTGATTAGGCAGGCGGAACTGAGTAATATTAATGAAGAGTTCATCCTCAGCACATAGACCACTGGCATTGCCCCATAATTGGTGATCTTTACCAACTCTGGCGTTGAAATCGCCAAGCAGTAAGAGTTTGTCTCTTGGTGGTACTTCGGTGATGGTAGTGCTCAGCAGGTTGTAGAATTGGTCTTTAGCTTCTACATCAGCATCCAAGGTGGGAGCATATGAGGAGATGAGTGTCATAGATTTCGCTCCAGAGAGTGGGATTCGGAGAGTCATAATTCTTGCATTGACAGCGGTTGGAGTTAGCTGATAATCATTCACCAATGTAGTCTTCACAGTGAATCCCACACCATGAATGTGGTGTTCTAGCTCATCTTTTCCCTTCCAGAAAATTGTGTAGCCTGAGCTGAACTCTGTAAGTTTACCTTTGCTGGACAGTCTGGTTCCACTTAAGGCAGCAATATCAATGTTCATTCGTCCAAGCTCATGGGTGACAAGCACTGTTCTTCTCTCAGGTCTGTTATTGTCTTTCAAATCAAGTAGGGTTTGAACATTCCAGGTTTAAAATCAAAGTTTTGGTAATCTTAGATTTTCGACCGCATAAGGGGTGACCCGCTGGGTGCGGCCTCCCAGCCGGCTGAGAGTGTGACTACCGATGTTTAGCCCAAGTTTTCTAGGGCCTTCTCCATTCAGGGTGGGCAGCTGTGATCCTAAATAGGCCTGCCCAGGACTGAATTCTTGAGTAGTCACAGAGTCTCAAAAAGCCGTTCATCACACATCTGCTGCCAATGTGCAGGTCCGAACCAAATTCTTCCAGTTTCACCCGAAAACCTGCCTCCATCATCCTTATCCCATCGCCATTGGACTTGAGTTGAAGGAAGTGACAGCAGGAAAAAGTGCAACAAGCAGGATTTTGTTTAATGTGGATCGCAGCTTGCAAGGAAGTGACTCACACACTATGGTCTCGGAACATATCCTGTGGCACAAATGAGATGCGACATGCAGGTTCTAGTACCACGACTGCAACAGACTGCTGCAGACTCAAAATACCACTGAGTTGCACTTTCACAGTCTAGTCTGGCATGACCTCATCCTCCTCCACGACCGATGAGAACCACAAAAAGGAGGTTCCTCTGTCCATTTTGCCGTTGGGACAAAGACACAGATGATGGGTTCTAGTGTCATTTCCTACCCTGAGGGGACCATCACCCCACCTAAAGGTGCTCATTTGCCCAAAGCCGTTGGCCCCTATGGGGGATCAAGTTATTTACAGCAGCTCGACACTCGGCGTTTGCTGCTTTTACAGCTTGTTGTCAAACCAGCTAACCCTCTTCCTTTCCCATACTGGACTTGGGAGCAGACAATGCCACTATTATATAGTATAGTACTGAGCTGTCTCTTTAAATTCAAAAAACTTTTGATTATATTTTTCTTACGTACGATCGATCCATGTGGGAAAATTGTGGCTGAGGACAAATATTTTTTTGACGATCAGTGCGATAAAACGATAGTTCAAGGAACGGTAGATGTGGGGAAATTTAACACTGGTTTATATGGAACGTTTTTGGGACCGAATAAATTGAACGATGAATACGGGAAAACGACAGTTCCAGGAACGATGGATTGAGGTTCTACTGTATGTGGACCTATCTATATTCCTACTTTTCTGTCTGTTAATTCTTCAGTCCAAAGGATGGTTAAATCCGCAAGTAGCACCACTGAAGTTTATGTGGTTATAGAAAAACCACAAAAAACCATGGCAGTGCCATAATGAGGTGTAAAAGGCATGATGAGGAGTGAGGTAGCTTTGCAACTGCTTTCCTCACTGGGCAAGCAAGTGCTATTGCAGTAAGACTGACCATACAGGTATCACCTTTCATAACATTCAGATGCACTTATTGTGCTCCAAATGTCAATACTTAGCACCACCCATACCTCAGCAGTCACCAAACTGTCACAGCCATAAATGAGACTGAGACTTCAGTGGAAGCTACTTTTTGCTTTAGCCTGTGTCAGTAGACAGATGCAAAAACACACTGTATCCACTAAAAACAGCCACATGCAGAACCTTTGTATATATAAATGATTTGATTTGTCACATGTCTGTTTCTTTCTATTACAAAACATATCAGTGCTGTTATATGGTATTACTAAAAGAAACAAGATCTAGAGTCACTTCATCATACCTGTTCATAAACTTCAGCAAGACTCAACTTGCTCTTTTCCTGATCCATCACCAACTGCTTCTTATATTCATCGGGAGCTTTCACAGGCTTTACTTTACGCTCCACATCATCCCATACCTTGTCCTTGATCCGTTGTCGGATTATATCCTCTAGTTTCAAGGTTGTCTGTTCCGTGATCACAGGAGCTGGAGGAAGACACACAGATACAGGCATATTTCAAGAAAGTAGGTAATGTTTGTTCTCAAATGTCAATGAATTTCTAATTAAAGCTTCAGGATAATTATCAAAGATGTTGACTATTTTCAGAATGATTATCATCAGTAAATTAAAAGCACAAATATATGATATTTGAAAAGTAATCAGCTCACTATAAATAGAAACTTACTTCGGTTTTTAATTAAATCAATAATATAATGACAAAAGAAAATTTATTTGGAGATTTCAAAACAAAACAGAAAACATCATTTTCTCCTGTTAAGATGCAGTCAGATTGGGGTAGACATAGTTCATCTCTATTTTAACACTCTCGCTGTCAAGCCCATCGATTTTATGGGTTGCTGTTTTTCTGAAAATTACCAAGCATGTAGTTTCTACGAAGTCACTCATTTAAACAAATGCTATTTTGCTAAGTGGTGTTTCTACTGTCTGGACATCAGGGATTTATGCCTCGTACTGTCAGCAACAACACTGAGCAAGTGATGACACTCCAGCTGACATATTTTCAAGGATACACCTTCCTCATGACAGTGTTATTGCGCCACTTCTCCGCGCGCACGTGAGAGGAAATGGAGGCCTGCCAAAATATATTGCAGCATAATATTGAGGATTGTTTAGCTATTACAGATGAAGATGTGGATGATTTTGAAGAAGAGGAATTGGATGCTAGTATATTTGAAAGTTTGTACCTGAAAAATTCAATACTATAAGCATGGTATAAAAAAATACTGAGCATTTACAAAATGGTACAATTTACTCCACCGTTTCAAAGTTCTGTGTTAAACAGGCTATAGTGAATGTGCTGATCACTGTAATCAACTCCAGACTTACGCACATTGTGATGTAAATTAGTTAGTGGTTTGAGCACTTTCTTCCTGGTCCTTGTCACGCATTACCCAAAATATGCCTGATGCTTCTTGTTATGTCCAATGCAATTTGGCTGTACAATTCAGTGCAAAGGAAGAAGATAAGATATTTGTATACTTACTGACTGAACCTAAAGATGGACGTTTTATGTTTATACCAAACACTAACGTGTTATTCAAAAAATATTAGACAAGAGGATTTCCAACCTCACATCAGTTGTTTATGTGTTTTGCCAGTTATGTCAACTAAGACCACACCAAGATGGACTCTTTTAGAATATTAAGTAAAATGGAATTTATCAGTGACATTGTAATAACAGCATACTATTAGCAATATGGTTTTGTAATTTATGTGAGGATGACTCCATAGAGTTGAAACATGTATGGGTAAAAAACTCCATCTTATTAGATGGCATCTTGGTATTAAATAGGAGGATTACAATAAATGATCTCGTTATACGAGAGATGATGTGCCTCTATCTCGTGCTTAACAGGCAGAAATGCAGGCTCGTATCCCCCAGAGCTGAACGTATCTACAATATGTTATGCAATGTGATCGACAATGACTGAAAGAATTGTAAGTACATCTCCATTACTGGAGATTCTGGGGACTGAGGGCAAGTCCTGGACTCCAATACTATGGCAGAATTTTGTCCACAATAGTACTGACGGAGTATGTGCCATCATAGAAGAGACTTTTATAACAATAATAATTATGGGTTTTACGTCCCACTAACTACTTTTGCAGTTCTTTGGAGACGCCGTAGTGCTGGAATTTAGTCCCGCAAGAGTTCTTTTATGTGCCAGTAAATCTACACACAGGAGACTGATATATCTGAGCACCTTTAAATATAACTGGACTGACCCAGGATTGAACCCCTGCCAGGTTGGGTTCAAAAGGTCAGCGTCTCAACTGTCTGAGCCACTCAGCCCTGCACAAACATATACTTTTCCCAAGTAGCTTTCTTACTCTCTTGAATAAATAAATCGGCTTTAGCGCAAAGGCACTTAAATGCAATATGACTGCCCATTATAGAATTCCAATGATAATGCTTAAAAGACTGGCGGTGATCACATATGGCTGCTGCAATTTCATCGGTTCACCGCGGAACCCGTTTCTGGCGAAGGATACTGGAAGAGGAAGGTATTCTTTCCTCTGCAGCAGCCATAATTCCAGTGGTAATGGTAGTCAATAGACTCCAGCATCTCATCGGATATCATCGCGTTTTGAGAACACTGGCCAATCTGCCTGTGAAAGCAACCAGCATTTCTGAACTTCGGACTGTCTTTGATTCATTGCGTGAGAAATGGACTTTATCACAGAGGTTATAATGAACTATGCACAACGTTCTCTGGCATAATCGGTATACAGTATTCACGACCATTTTGTCGAAGGAGATGGAGAATTCCCTCCCTCCAGGCCTCTGGATAAGAGAGCTTATTCAGATTTTGATCTCCTGGATCTTTTTCTCCTTCCCACATATAGGACATTCCTTAGAAATGGGAGCATGCACACCTGGGCAGTTGATGCCCATAGGCAGTTGTGTTAGAATTTTTTAGCTACTTGCTTTACGTCACACCGACACAGATAGGTCTTATGGCGACGATGGGACAGGAAAGGTCTAGGAGTGGGAAGGAAGTGTCCGTGGCCTTAATTAAGGTACAGCCCTAGCATTTACCTGGTGTGAAAATGGGAAACCACGGAAAACCATCTTCAGGGCTGCCGACAGTGGGGTTCGAACCTACTGTCTCCCGAATACTGGATACTGGCCGCACTTAAGCAGCTGGCAGTTGTGTACATTAGACACCAGCACGCTCACATTTTCCACACATTTTACAGGTCATTGAACCTTGACAACATCATGAGATGTGGCCAAATCTTTGGCAGTTGTAACACCTTATAGGAGTTGGTATGTATGGCCGACCATTTAAATGGTACACTGCAAATATGATGTCTTCAGGCACTTGCTGGGCGTCAAAGGTCAGGACGAAAGCACCTGTATGGAACAACTTATCATCGACACACTTCTTTAAACTCTTCACATAGTCAACACCCCGACATGCAAGGTTCCTGATCATATCATCATCAGAAGCCTTTACCAAATCCCTGTGGACACCGGGCGAGTTGGCCGTGCGTGTAGAGGCGCGCGGCTGTGAGCTTGCATCCGGGAGATAGTAGGTTCGAATCCCACTATCGGCAGCCCTGAAAATGGTTTTCCGTGGTTTCCCATTTTCACACCAGGCAAATGCTGGGGCTGTACCTTAATTAAGGCCACAGCCGCTTCCTTCCAACTCCTAGGCCTTTCCTATCCCATCGTCGCCATAAGACCTATCTGTGTCGGTGCGACGTAAAGCCCATAGCAAAAAAAAAAAAAAAAATCCCTGTGGAATGTAACTCCTTTGCAGGAGTTCAGGGAATTGTGCTTCTGAATTTTGTGAGGCACAGTACCGAACTTCATAGCCTAAATGTCTACTTTGCTCAGCCAAGAACGCTTTCCCAGAATTTGCAGGTAGTACATGTCAATCTGACTGGCCATTAATTATCGGCTTTATGTTTATCAGTGGTGCTTTCTGGTATAGGGCAATGGAGCAATGAACCTCCAGTTTATATCAAATTGTACTCAACTACTTAATATTCATAACTCCCTTGTCAATCTCGAAGCTCTTGCTTAGCCCATCTATCCGTAATATACTTGTACTGGCTTTCAATTCATGTAACCGCGCACGTTCCGTGACTGGATACTTGTCTGGAATGAACCCCCTTGGAAGGCGATCTCTCCGTCTGTACCTGGGCGAAGGGAGTGGTGAGGTGCGGGGGGAATCGGCCGGCACATAGACAAGACCAGGATATCTTAGAAACGGATATCTGTGGTTTACACATGCACAATATGCCACTCTCTCAAGTCGTGTTGTCGGGGGTGTAGGGGTAAGTATGTGCCTGCCATCTGTTGCCCTTTCAGGAATTCAACTACGTAGCAGAAAATAGTGCATATAATTAGCGGTAGTGTTGAAAAGCATTATTACTACCAGCAGTCACATTAAATTGCCAAATTCCAACTGATGTCTTTTCCCAAATACATCAATACTTACTAAACATCTATTCATTTGCCTTCTTTGGAATAATTACTTTTTGGAGAGAAAATTAACTTAAAAATCACCGAGGCAACGAGTAGCAAGAATGTAATACCAATGAAAACGCTAATTGCCTAGCCATAGGAGCCCTTAAAATTAAGTTACCTACATTGTGAACAGTGCGAACATACATCCCTAAAGTTTACTCGTGTTCTTCAAGTGTGATGCTCGTGTTTACACAAGTTTGCTATAGTTATCATAATTCGTAATATTACTGTACGCTGTGCAAGCATGTGAGTGTTCCTCTGCACTGTTGTGCCGTTCAAAAACTTAATTTTTAGGACATAAAGAAGTTCTATATTTTGTCCGTGTGTGTATTTTTGTGCACTGTAGTTGCGTCCATAATCTTTGTTCCCAGGAAAGGTAAGGAGCTACATAATGAGTTTGAACAGTGGATCTTAAGGATGCCGGATGCCCAATGACTGATCTTAATATAATGAGGCATCTTAAAAGTAAAAGTACTGAAAACGAAAGTGATGAAAGTGATGAGTGATGAAAGCGAAGGGACTTGGACCAAAGTCGTAGTGGTAGATTTAGGACATTTGTCCCAAAAAAATAAAGAAACACAAACGTTCTAAATCTTATATGCTTGCCCAGTTACAATTCGATCCCCTGGGAAGACACGATAACCGTCAGTAATTTGACTGTGCTTACAGGCAGCCTGTGGAAAGAGACAACGATCAAGTATGGAAAAATCGTTATATGCTGTGTAAAGTTCTGTGATGCGTTTGAGATGGCATTGTGCGGGCATGACGAAACAAGTGAATCATCGAATCCTGGCATATTTCAAGGCCTTGTTAATTTTAGTTCTGAAACTGACGTTGCATTAAGAGACCATCTGTCCAAAGCTACTGTTTTCAAAGGCACCTCGAAAGACATTCAGAATGATTTGCTTTCGTGCATGTATGAAATCTGTCATGAAAAAAGATAAAAATGAATTAAGATAGTTAATTCATTATCTCTTCTTATGTATTGAACAGGTGGAATCAATAAACTTTAATATTTATTTGACTTCATTGTACATTTCAATACGGACCTAAACATGAGATTTATAACTTGTAATTGCAGATGAGACCGCCGATATATCAACTACAGCACAATTTGTTATCGTTCTTCCCAACGGTAAGCCAGTTGAAAGATTTTGGCGTTTCCTCTCACCCTCTAGTCATGATGCTAAGACAATAGTAGAGTGTTTAAAATTTTCTTTGCGCGAAGTTGTGGCTAATCCAGATAAGATGATTTCACAAGGTTACGATGGAGCAAATGTAATGAGTGGTCGCCATTCAGGGTGCAAGTTCTCATCAGGGAAGATTTTAGGCATGCACATTATGTTCACCGTTAGAACCTTTCTTTGAACTTTGTTATGGCACAGGTGACAGGGGAGAGGAGATATTGAGGGGATGATTTTTCCTTCTGTTGAACCCCCAGTGACGAAAGTCACGCGCCGCCACTGATGTTTATCATCCTTTCCTTTGTACACTGGAGCTACTATAGCAACTCGTAGTAGTAGCAGTGGTGGTAGTAGTGGTAGTGGGGGGGTTTATGCACATGTTTGTTAACATGACCCGAGAACACACTGGCAAATGTGGTGAGGTCTGAGCTATGCGGGGACCATGGTAATAGGACAGAAAAATCTTATGATCCACACCCAATCCAGAGGTTCAGAAACAGTTTATTCATTGCAAGAAATCAGCTTCATTTTCCATATCAAATCCTATTTACAAAGACTTAATAACAATAAAAAGTCTTGCACCTTTTTGATACTTATATTTTCATTTTAGCAAATTAAAAAAAATCCTAAAAAAAATTCTAATCATTTGAACAGATGTTGTAAAAAATGGTTCCAGCATCCTTTTCACTAAAATATTCCGCTTGTCTTCTAATAAAATGTTTTTGAAGTCACTATTCTGAATATTGCTAGGTATTCACTTCATTTACTCCCTCCAAGGTGGCTGCTATTTGTTTTAAATTTACAAAATGTCTCTTGAATTTGGTTAGTTCAGGAACCTTGAAGCTGATTGCTGTTTTGCTATCAAGACGGAAGGCTGCTTCAGCCGTAGCTCCTCCAAGGTCACAGTAGGAGTGGATTTTGACAACAACAAGATTATGGGGAAGCTCCTTTATTAATAGCAAAACAGCAATACGCTTTAAGGTTCCTGAACTAATCGAATCCCAGAGACATTTTGTACATTTAAAACAAATAGCAGCCACCTTGGAGGGAGTAAATGAAGTGTATACCTAGCAATATTCAGAACAGTGACAAAGGAAAGTTATATTTTTTCAAAAACTTTTTATTAGAAGACAAGCGGAATATTTTAGTGATAAAAGTACTGGAAACATTTTTTACAACATCTGTTCAAATGAATAGAAATAATTTTTTTTTAAATAGTCTAACTATAAGTAGATCCATTTCCCTCTCATTTCACTAACCCATTCAATCATCCACATTGTCTTTAATTTATTTTAAATTTACGTAGTATTTAAGAAAAACAAGGACCTGTTTAGAATGTTCTTAAAAAGAAAAATACTTAGTGAATCACCTAAGCAATGTAAAACAGCTGAATATGTTCTAAAAAGGAACGAAACATGTTCTGTGTATGATTAATTGATTTGCTAAAATACAAATATAAGTATCAAAAAGGTGGAAGAATTTTTATTGTTATTAAGTCTTTGTAAACAGTTTATTCCGCCATCTGGGGACACTCAGTACAGAATGTGGTGAAGCACCATCCTGTTGGAATGTAATGATGTCAGATATTCTTCTGGCTGTTAATTCTGGAAGCAACCGCTTGTTAATTCTTTGAAGGCGTGTGTGCTGATTCACATGGTCACCATAAAAAATACATATCAAGCTGTTGGTCCTGCCCAAACTATAACATGTCTTTTGCCCACAAAAAGCATTACGACTGTGAGAGCTGCGATAACATTCTTTTGATCGTCTGCATGCAGGTAGTGTATGAGTGTCATTTGACATGCAAGCACGCATTGCTCCATATCACTCAAATCATTCACTGAGGATGGGCGAAAACATGAAAGATATACATCCTTCCGCATGTGATGTTGCATAGTCGATTGCAGGACACCTAACTCTGCATAATGTTGACAAGTTCACTTTACTGGCAATCATTCAATTGATTCTGCCACAGCAACGCAAGTCTTGGTGCGAATGCTTAGTCTCCTGTTATGTAGAATGTCACAAACTCTTCCGCTAGGCTGAGTGGCTCAGACGGTTGAATGTGACATGACGTGGCGAAAGTAGGTCAGTGGATTACAGCTTGGACCCACGCCAATGACAGAGCAATGGTTATCAAAATACCTCGCAGTTAATGCTGGAGTGGAGACAAAGCAGGACATTATTATGATAAGTTCTAGAATTTAAGTTCCTAAACATTAAACAGAGATAAACACAAATATTATTTCTAAGTATTTGAGTGTGACCTTATAGAATCTGATGATGGTCTTTCAAGAATGAAACATGTCATTCTTTGTTTAATAGTGTGTAATTTTTTTATTCTTTGTTTAGTAAGGTTTTTTACGAGTATGTTGTAGTATAATATTTATATTTAACCTGTGGGTCAACAGACTAAAGAGCTTTTAAGTTAAATTTAAATGAGTTGACATTGGAAAGTGTGGCTTTCTTCTTAACAAATCAGATGGTTGAGGCGCTGGCCTTCTGACCCCAACTTTGACACGTTCGATCCTGGCTCAGTCCGGTGGTATTTGAAGGTGCTCAAATATGTCAGCCCTGTGTCGGTAGATTTACTGGCACGTAAAAGAAGAACTATGGGACTAAATTCTGGCACCTCGGCATCTCCGATAACCATAAAAGTATTTAGTGGGACGTAAAGCCAATATTATTATTATTATTTCACAAAACTCTTCCTGTTGCAAAAGCTTCCTTCTCCCATACAATAACGTTCGCCATGATGGCAACGGTTTCCCAGATTGCACAGCAAAAACCTCATGACATTATCCACACTGTCTTATGCGTCAATGGATGTTTGTGAAACCACATGAAAGCACCAAACACTCCTCAACACTGAAACCACTTGTATCCACCATCATGTTCGACTAAAGCAAGTGAGAACAGTGAAATAATAATGAAAGTTGGTTTTTGACTTAAGAACATTGTTGTCAGTTACTATGGTATCTTAAGGGACTGTCTATAAAATATTTAAAAATTGTCTACACATTACTTTTTATTATGAGCTAGTGTAAAGGGATTTTTTTCCCACCCTGTAGATTCCAAGAGATTTTTCTCTTCATAAGATAGTTCTAAATTAACTTTGAACAAACTTGAAAGATAGCAACTTGGACTACAATGAAAATTCTTTTCACTTGAAGACTAGAAACTGTAGCATCACTCTAAAAAAATAGGTTGAGCATGTTTATAAACATATCACTGTCCAGCGATGGTTTCATTGCCGCCATCTTGTATTGCTTTTTAGGATGACTTCTGCACCTGAATCAGGATCCGATGTTAATTTTTCCCCATCACATTACATTTTCTCAAAAATCCTATATTATGTTTATTTCATCACATGCACTAATGCACTTCTTACGGTGTTAGGAAGTGTGTTGCTTTAATTTAGATTTCCATATTCTTTTATTAATTTATTTTATTATTTTATTAATTCGACATCCTCCAGCCATCTCGTAGTCCTGTATTATCACGCTCAGAGTGTAGAGCCTAGAGCCGGCAACTATGTACAACATAGCTGGCAACGCGTGGTTTTGGCTGAGTGGCGTCATTCTCTCGTTATGCTTCGTCTCCGACAGTCTGAGTTGTGTTTCGCTTGCTAGCGAAAATACATTTTTGTCTTCACAAGCATTCTATATGTGAGTGACGTACTGTGTTAATATTTTTATTGAACTTACATATATCAACATGCCATGACGTAACTGCAAGAATAATCCAGACACATTCTGCTATGTATGTGGAAGTTTCGTTCCGATGAGACAGCGGCCCAATATAACAGAGTTCGTGAGAAAGGCCTACTGTGCCTACTTTGGCTTGAAACTTGGAGACCAAGACAAGTTGTGGGCACCACATAAGGCTTGTAGAACCTGTACAGAGCAGTTACGGCAATGGGTGAACGGTAAGCAAACTGCGTTGCTATTTGGTATTCCAATGGTGTGGCGAGAACCCCCAGACCACAGTACTCACTGCAACTTCTGTTCTGTGAATGTGAAGGGATTTAACAGCAGTAACAAAAGTAACATTGTGTATCCAAGCAATATTCGACCTGTAATTTTACACGTTTCTCATAGCCCTGATACACCAGTACCACAGCGTCCAGAACATTTACAGGATTGTCCCTCTTCTGAATCTGACGCAGAAGTGGCGGGCACTAACTCTGACTGTGATTTCTTCCCTGAATGTGTTGAAAAATAACCAAGACTGTTTGAACAAAGTGCATTAAATGACCGTTTGAGATCTTGGCCTTACAAAGGAATTTGTCAAGTTACTCGGGTCTAGACTTCGTAAAAGGAACATGTTGGCACCAGGGACGACGTACTATTCATATAGACATCACAAACAAGGATTTACACCCTATTTTCTGAAGAGGGAGCCTTGGTTTACTGCAACAACATTCCGGAGGTTATCTTAAAACTAGGAGCACCACAGTATGACCCTAATGACTGGAGACTTTTCATTGACGCCTCTAAGTGTACTGTAGTTTGAAGTGCGTGCTTCTTTATACTGAAAACAAACTTGCATCTATTCCCGTTGCTCATTCAGTTATTAAGCGAGAAACATATGGAAATCTCGAAATGCTGTTGTGTAAACTGAAGTACCAGGAACACAAGTGGCAAGTGTGTGGTGATTTCAAAGTGATAGGTATTCTGTTAGGTTTACAACGAGGTTACACAAAGCACCCCTGCTCTCTGTACGAGTGGGACAGTCGAGCAAGGTTACATCACTGGACTAAAAAAGAATGGCCACGTAGACAATGGATTGTAGGGTCGATAAACATAAAACAAGAAACTCTTGTTCACAAGAGCAAAATACTGTTACCTCCGCTTCATATCAAACTAGAGCTTATGAAGCAATTCATTAAGGCCCTAAACAATGAAGGTAAATGCTTTCAGTACTTGTGTCATCGATTCCCAGGCATCAGTAATTCCAAAATCAAGGAGGGTATTTTCACAGGTCCAGATATCAGAAAACTTCTTTCTGATGCTAATTTTGAAGACGTTATGTGCGTTGCAGAGCAATCAGCATGGACAGCATTCCAGAATGTGGTCAAAAACTTTCTTGGAAACATAAAGGATTCAGACTACAAACAAATGGTGGATAGATTGCTTGTTTCTTTCCAAGATTTAGGCTGCAAAATGAGCTTGAAAATGCACATGTTACATTCACATCTGGACTATTTCCCTGAGAACCTAGGAATGCTGAGCGAAGAGCAAGGAGAAAGATTTCATCATGATCTACAGGAAATGGAATGCAGATATTAAGGGAAATGGAACAAAAACATGCTGGCAGATTACTGCTGGTTACTAAAGACGAATGCCTGCCCCGTGGTGTACGAGTAGTGTGCCTGCCTCTTACCCGGAGGAGGCTCCGGATTCAATTCCTGGCCAGGTAACGGATTTTTACCTAGACCTAAGGGCTGGTTCGAGGTCCACTCAGCCTACGTGATTAGAATTGAGGAGCTATCTGACGGTGAGATAGCGGCCCCAGTCTAAAAAGCTAAGAATAACGGCCGAGAGCATTCATAATGTTGACCACATGATACCTTGTAATCTGCAGGCTTTCGGGTTGAGTGGTGGTTGCTTGGTGGGCCAAGGACCTTCAAGGGCTGTAGTACCATGGGGTTTGGTTTGGTACTAAAGAGAGAAGGTCCAACTACTCCTCACACACGAAAAACAAGGCGAAGACGTTTCTTATGCTAAAGGTAGGACATTATAAAACTGAAACCATAGACTTATCACTCTCAGTACGTTATGAGGCTTAATGCGTGGTAAATTTTGGTCCATTTGGCTGTTTTTCTACAGACCTGTTAACACAATACACTACATATCTTTATATTATGTTCATAAGTATACCAGTGTAAGATGGGAGAGTCCAGATGGGTGAAAATAATAAGAAAGAAGCGTTCTTTACATGTGATAATACGAGGGCTATTTTTTTTTTCAAGGTCCGATCGGTCGCGACAGTCAAACGCCCGCGAATATATGATGAACCACTGCGCAGATGTGTTGTGCAACGTCTCTGAAATGACCGTTATGCACCTCACCTCAGTCCCGTCAGTAGTGAACGTGCAGCGTGCTCGTAAACATGGCTACATCGATCGCTTCGCCCGCCAAGTGTGAAGTGCACGGTGTAATTCGATTTCTTCAGGCTGAGGGGTGCAATGCAGCCGAAATTCATCGCCGAATAAGTCGTGTGTATGGTGAAACGTGCATGAGCGACAGCAAAGTGCGACAATGGTGCAGGAACTTTACAGCAGGGCGTACAGACGTCCATGATGCAGGCGGCCAGGGAAGGAAGCGTGTGTCAACCGATGATCTTGTTCAGCATGTGGATCAGGCAATTCGAAAAAATCGTCGGTTCACAATTTGTTTTGAGTGCTTCGTTTCCTGAAATTTCCAGGTCAGCTCTCTACACAATTGTGAGGGAGACACTTCAGTACCGCAAACTTTGTGCGAGATGGGTTCCGAAGATGCTGTCTGACCGTCACAAAACACAGCGAATGGGCGCCGCCTTAGCGTTTCTCCAGCGCTACCATGATGAAGGACCGGATTTTTTGAACAAAATTGTCACAGGGGACGAGACATGGGTTCATTTTGAAACGGAAGAAACAAAAGAGCAATCCAAACAGTGGATGCATTCGCACTCCCCGAGTAAGCCAAAGAAATTCAAGCGAACATTCTCCAACAGAAAGTGTATGGCTACTGTGTTCTGGGACCGGAAAGGAGTTCTGTTGGTGGAATTCATGGAACGTGGTTCCATCATCACTGCAGCCGCATACTGTGCGACTATTCAACGTCTACGACGGGCAATTCAGAATATGATATAGATGTTGATTCCCATAGGGAATCTGAAATATTTGTCCTGAATGAGCAAATTTATAATACCAATATAAATGGTCCATTATTGGACATTATAAATTTTCCAGCTAGCTCATTCTTGGTTGCCAGCGTTTCGCCCTCGTGTGCTAGGGTGGGCTCATCAGTTGGTACCTAGCACACCTACCAATACGCTGGCTAGTGCATACCGTGGAGGCCACTGCGTAGGCTAACTGGAGCCACCGGCAGTGCCAATGCACTAAGAGACTTTGTCTCATCACTAAAAATTGATGCCTGCTTGGCCATCAGATGATATAGATGTTGATTCCCATAGGGAATCTGAAATATTTGTCCTGAATGAGCAAATTTATAATACCAATATAAATGGTCCATTATTGGACATTATAAATTTTCCAGCTAGCTCATTCTTGGTTGCCAGCGTTTCGCCCTCGTGTGCTAGGGTGGGCTCATCAGTTGGTACCTAGCACACCTACCAATACGCTGGCTAGTGCATACCGTGGAGGCCACTGCGTAGGCTAACTGGAGCCACCGGCAGTGCCAATGCACTAAGAGACTTTGTCTCATCACTAAAAATTGATGCCTGCTTGGCCATCAGATGATATAGATGTTGATTCCCATAGGGAATCTGAAATATTTGTCCTGAATGAGCAAATTTATAATACCAATATAAATGGTCCATTATTGGACATTATAAATTTTCCAGCTAGCTCATTCTTGGTTGCCAGCGTTTCGCCCTCGTGTGCTAGGGTGGGCTCATCAGTTGGTACCTAGCACACCTACCAATACGCTGGCTAGTGCATACCGTGGAGGCCACTGCGTAGGCTAACTGGAGCCACCGGCAGTGCCAATGCACTAAGAGACTTTGTCTCATCACTAAAAATTGATGCCTGCTTGGCCATCAGATGATATAGATGTTGATTCCCATAGGGAATCTGAAATATTTGTCCTGAATGAGCAAATTTATAATGTCCAATAATGGACCATTTATATTGGTATTATAAATTTGCTCATTCAGGACAAATATTTCAGATTCCCTATGGGAATCAACATCTATATCATCTGATGGCCAAGCAGGCATCAATTTTTAGTGATGAGACAAAGTCTCTTAGTGCATTGGCACTGCCGGTGGCTCCAGTTAGCCTACGCAGTGGCCTCCACGGTATGCACTAGCCAGCGTATTGGTAGGTGTGCTAGGTACCAACTGATGAGCCCACCCTAGCACACGAGGGCGAAACGCTGGCAACCAAGAATGAGCTAGCTGGAAAATTTATAATGTCCAATAATGGACCATTTATATTGGTATTATAAATTTGCTCATTCAGGACAAATATTTCAGATTCCCTATGGGAATCAACATCTATATCATCTGATGGCCAAGCAGGCATCAATTTTTAGTGATGAGACAAAGTCTCTTAGTGCATTGGCACTGCCGGTGGCTCCAGTTAGCCTACGCAGTGGCCTCCACGGTATGCACTAGCCAGCGTATTGGTAGGTGTGCTAGGTACCAACTGATGAGCCCACCCTAGCACACGAGGGCGAAACGCTGGCAACCAAGAATGAGCTAGCTGGAAAATTTATAATGTCCAATAATGGACCATTTATATTGGTATTATAAATTTGCTCATTCAGGACAAATATTTCAGATTCCCTATGGGAATCAACATCTATATCATCTGATGGCCAAGCAGGCATCAATTTTTAGTGATGAGACAAAGTCTCTTAGTGCATTGGCACTGCCGGTGGCTCCAGTTAGCCTACGCAGTGGCCTCCACGGTATGCACTAGCCAGCGTATTGGTAGGTGTGCTAGGTACCAACTGATGAGCCCACCCTAGCACACGAGGGCGAAACGCTGGCAACCAAGAATGAGCTAGCTGGAAAATTTATAATGTCCAATAATGGACCATTTATATTGGTATTATAAATTTGCTCATTCAGGACAAATATTTCAGATTCCCTATGGGAATCAACATCTATATCATCTGATGGCCAAGCAGGCATCAATTTTTAGTGATGAGACAAAGTCTCTTAGTGCATTGGCACTGCCGGTGGCTCCAGTTAGCCTACGCAGTGGCCTCCACGGTATGCACTAGCCAGCGTATTGGTAGGTGTGCTAGGTACCAACTGATGAGCCCACCCTAGCACACGAGGGCGAAACGCTGGCAACCAAGAATGAGCTAGCTGGAAAATTTATAATGTCCAATAATGGACCATTTATATTGGTATTATAAATTTGCTCATTCAGGACAAATATTTCAGATTCCCTATGGGAATCAACATCTATATCATCTGATGGCCAAGCAGGCATCAATTTTTAGTGATGAGACAAAGTCTCTTAGTGCATTGGCACTGCCGGTGGCTCCAGTTAGCCTACGCAGTGGCCTCCACGGTATGCACTAGCCAGCGTATTGGTAGGTGTGCTAGGTACCAACTGATGAGCCCACCCTAGCACACGAGGGCGAAACGCTGGCAACCAAGAATGAGCTAGCTGGAAAATTTATAATGTCCAATAATGGACCATTTATATTGGTATTATAAATTTGCTCATTCAGGACAAATATTTCAGATTCCCTATGGGAATCAACATCTATATCATCTGATGGCCAAGCAGGCATCAATTTTTAGTGATGAGACAAAGTCTCTTAGTGCA
The DNA here is from genome assembly GCF_040414725.1 of Anabrus simplex. Classification (NCBI taxonomy): domain Eukaryota; kingdom Metazoa; phylum Arthropoda; class Insecta; order Orthoptera; family Tettigoniidae; genus Anabrus; species Anabrus simplex. Next base: position 141,767,983 of record NC_090265.1, read on the forward strand.
TTGGCACTGCCGGTGGCTCCAGTTAGCCTACGCAGTGGCCTCCACGGTATGCACTAGCCAGCGTATTGGTAGGTGTGCTAGGTACCAACTGATGAGCCCACCCTAGCACACGAGGGCGAAACGCTGGCAACCAAGAATGAGCTAGCTGGAAAATTTATAATGTCCAATAATGGACCATTTATATTGGTATTATCAATTCAGAATAAGCGGAGAGGGATGTTGTCATCAGGCATTGTCCTCCTCCATGACAGTGCTCGGCCGCACACTGCAGCTGCCACCATGAACCTCCTGCAGCGTTACCAGTGGGACGTTTTCGATCGCCCAGCATACAGTCCGGACCTGGCTCCATCAGATTTTCACCTCTTTGCTCACATGAAACGCTGGCTAGGAGGACAGCGTTTTGACACCGACGAGGCGCTGCAGACCGGCGTACAAAGATGGTTACAGGCGCAGGCGGCGACGTTCTATCAAGAGGGCATTGACAAGTTGGTACCACGCTACGACAAATGTCTCAATCTGCGAGGCGACTATGTTGAAAAATAGCTGTGATGTATCAGTAAGTGTTACTAATAGAAAAGTGTCAAATTTGTACTGCTGTTTCATTTCGTGACCAATCGGACCTTGAAAAAAAATAGCCCTCGTAGTAATCTTGCATGTGCACATGCTGCATATTTATCATTTTTTCATTTTGAATTTGCACAAAAACCTGATGTGATAGGGGAAAACTGACTTCAGTTCTGGAATCAGCATGCCCGAAATATAAAAGATCACTATGAAAACTTCATGCAATGATCGGAAAGTTTAAATTCGCAGGTCAGTGTATTTTATCCTGTGCTCCCACTTTTTCAATAATAACGGTAATTAGTTCTCTGAACATCCTCAGGTAAATACGGAAAAGTTCTGACAGGCTGAAAAAATTAAGCTAATTTCTTGGAAAAACAATTTAACTTTTCAGTAAAAACACTATTTTTTGTAGGTCCTCGTGTATCTATAGTGTGATGTTCAATGAAAAGTATAAAATTTAGAATTTGTGATGAAATGGATATTGATGTAATTCTGATCCTTCAACTGATTTACGTATGATATGAAAGAAACTAACTTCCACCACTTTTCCTGAAATAATGTATTACGGTACTCTCAGTGTTTTTTTAAAATATAATAGTAAACCAAGATTTTAAAACATACCAGGTCTTGTAGTTAAATCAAACTCTACTATCTCTTCAAGAAGTGAATTCTGTGGCCTAGCAGCAGCTGACACCTCTCCTTTTAGTTGCCATGGTTTCTCAGCAAGTGCCTTTTCTTCTAACTGTTCTATCCGTGTTTTAAGACGTTCCTGTCGAGCTTCAAAACTTGACTTGACATCTGTTTGTACTTCATCTTCTGATTCAGAGCTATCAGATCCGCTGCTGGCAGGCAACAAATTGAACCTGAAAAGTCATACAAGAGTTCAGTTTCACCTGAGATCACATGTAACATTTAGTAGTTAAGGTGCCCTTTGGGGCTGATGATCTTGTTGTTTTGACCCTAAAAACAACATTTGCCATACTTCTTATGGAAACTGTTCTTGTTACAAGCCAGTCTTTAGGCATATTTACAACAGTGAGACACAATGAAGGAAACAAAGAAATCTCAACATTAAACCATTTCATTCACATTTCTTTCCTTTCTTCTCTTAAAACATTTACATTATTTTTTACCTTAACTTCCCAAACTGTTTGGGTTGCTGATGAGGACGAAGTATATCAACACACATTATAATTTAAACATTGAAACTGTAATTAAGTAAGAAGAGGAAACTAGAAGCAACAGCTTAACAGGAATGGGACAATTACATGTATTAATTCCTGAGGTTGTACAGGTGGTTCGTCGGTATCTGGATTGATCAATCAAATCACTAAAAGAGTAGAGTGCAATAACCCAGCAAATCTGTGGCTGGATCCCAAGGGATTTGAAAAACTCCACAACAAACTCTGGGACTGGCTTCCAATCATCAGCCATACCACGTGCAATTCTTTAATTTTATATGCTTCCCTGAAGTAGCTTATTGTTGTCTCATAAATTTCTTTTTTCTCCTGGTCAACAGCTGCCAGCTGATCCAGACTCTTCTAGAAGCATACTGTGGAGTCAATTATAAAAATTCTTTCCCTTGTCCCGCCCAGCGCAATGATGTCTATTTAGCAAGTACTTCCACCTTCAGCCACGCAGTGAATCTCCTCGTGAACTTTGTAACTGCTTTAGCAATCATCTTCCGTATGAGATGATTTCCTAAAAGCTCCCCGTGACGACAAAAGCCCAAGGACATGCGCCAGGGTTTTGGTCTTACTGCAGGGACTTCCGTGGCTTTGCTCACGAAGAGCTCTTACTGGAAAAGCATTGTACTTCATTTTGAACTTGCTTAATATATATACACTGACTGACAGAGCAAATGCAACACCAAGGAGGAGTGGTTCGAAAGGGATGAAAGTTGGGGAAAAAACAGAGTCGGCACGGAAGAATAATTGATGTTTATTTCAAACCGATATGCAGGTTACACAATGCGCACGGCATCGACTCAGTAGGATGTAGGACCACCGCGAGCGGCGATGCACGCAGAAACACATCGAGGTACAGAGTCAATAAGAGTGCTGATAGTGTCCTGAGGGATGGTTCTCCATTCTCTGTCAACCATTTGCCACAGTTGGTCGTCCGTACGAGGCTGGGGCAGAGTTTGCAAACGGCGTCCAATGAGATCCCACACGTGTTCGATTGGTGAGAGATCCGGAGAGTACGCTGGCCACGGAAGCATCTGTACACCTCGTAGAGCCTGTTGGGAGATGCGAGCAGTGTGTGGGCGGGCATTATCCTGCTGAAACAGAGTATTGGGCAGCCCCTGAAGGTACGGGAGTGCCACCGGCCGCAGCACATAATGCACGTAGCGGTGGGCATTTAACGTGCCTTGAATACGCACTAGAGGTGACGTGGAATCATACGCAATAGCGCCCCAAACCATGATGCCGCGTTGTCTAGCGGTAGGGCGCTCCACAGTTACTGCCGGATTTGACCTTTCTCCACGCCGACGCCACACTCGTCTGCGATGACTATCACTGACAGAACAGAAGCGTGACTCATCGGAGAACACGACGTTCCACCATTCCCTCATCCAAGTCGCTCTAGCCCGGCACCATGCCAGGCGTGCACGTCTATGCTGTGGAGTCAATGGTAGTCTTCTGAGCGGACGCCGGGAGTGCAGGCCTCCTTCAACCAATCAACGGAAAACTGTTCTGGTCGATATTGGAACAGCCAGGGTGTCTTGCACATGCTGAAGAATGGCGGTTGACGTGGCGTGCGGGGCTGCCACCGCTTGGCGGCGGATGCGCCGATCCTCGCGTGCTGACGTCACTCGGGCTGCGCCTGGACCCCTCGCACGTGCCACATGTCCCTGCGCCAACCATCTTCGCCACAGACGCTGCACCGTGGACACATCCCTATGGGTATCGGCTGCGATTTGACGAAGCGACCGACCTGCCCTTCTCAGCCCGATCACCATACCCCTCGTAAAGTCGTCTGTCTGCTGGAAATGCCTCCGTTGATGGCGGCCTGGCATTCTTAGCTATACACGTGTCCTGTGGCACACGACAACACGTTCTACAATGACTGTCGGCTGAGAAATCACGGTACGAAGTGGGCCATTCGCCAACGCCGTGTCCCATTTATCGTTCGCTACGTGCGCAGCACAGCGGCGCATTTCACATCATGAGCATACCTCAGTGACGTCAGTCTACCCTGCAATTGGCATAAAGTTCTGACCACTCCTTCTTGGTGTTGCATTTGCTCTGTCAGTCAGTGTATTTCACAACACATGAACTACTCTGTTCACAAGATAATTGAATCAACTAAACTCCTTAAATATTTGTGCTAATGCTTTAGTTTAAAATAAGATGAGACCGACCGACCAACAAGTGGTGGGAATTTCAGTACCAGTACATTTCCATCCCATCATCAAGTGTGATTATAATGTTCTCAGAGTAAACACAATGCTGCCAGTCTTAGTCAAATTCAACTAGGCTACAAATACAGCCGAAGCAACTACTTGTGTTACAATGGCTTGGAAAATTAGTTTATCATCCAGACAGACCTCAGGATGATATTATGTCTCAGTGGGTCAAGAATGAGTTAAATTTTGATACTGGAAACAATAGTGAGTTTGAAGAAAGTGACAATGGTGGAGAGGACCATTTCATAAAAATACACATCCCTCAAACACTGAGCAAATACCAGTGATGATCAGTCTGATGAAGATTCCTCTGAAACAGAAATCTATGCTGATTGCAGATAATTACAGATTTTATACTGCTACAGACAATTTTAAGCGAAAAGAGGAAAATCCTCCTCAGAATGTGAGAACACAAGCACATGACATTTTGTTGCATCTTTCTGGGCCTACAGGCCTAACAAGAACAACAAACTCCGAGCTGGCATGTGTAGAACCTTTCAACACAACACTATTATTCAAGTGATAACTACATGCGCAACTATTTATGGCTATATACAAAATCAAGCGTATTTTTCAATGTGAACATGGTGCAAAACTCATGGACGAGACAGAGATCCAGGCACAACTAAGCAAAGTATAATTTACAACATGAACCTGATGCAAATTTCATGGATAAAGCAGATACAAGCACTGACAGGCATTCGCATTCTTTACCTCATAGGCTGTATGGGAAGTAACAGGAAGAAGGAAAAAAAAAAAAAAAAAAGTTCGGGATAATTCTAGATATTCTGAGGTGGAAGCATATTTATTGGTTTGAAGATGTTCATGACAATCAAAACTGAAAAGTCTGGCTCCATGGTGGCCTTTGGTCCATAAGGTCCCGGGTTTGATTTCCAGCTGGGTCAGAATTTTAACTTTAAATGGTTAATTCCCTTTTCTTGGGGACTGGGTGTTTGTACTGTCCTCAAAATCCCTGCAACTCACACATCACACATAACACTATCCTCTACCACAATAACACGCAGTTACCTACACATGGCAGATGCCGCCCACCCTCATCGAAGGGTCTGCCTTACAAGGGCTGCACTCAGCTAGAAATAGCCACACGAAATTATCATTAAAACTGAAAAGAAGTTGGTAGCAATCATCTTTGGTCTACCTCTTCTTCTCTTAACCTCCTTGACTGAGTCCATTTTTCTCCTAGGTAACCTATCCTCCTTCATTCATCTCACACGACCCCATCACTGAACACTGTTTATGCCTACTGCTTCATCCACTGAGTTTTTCCTATCTTAGCCTTTTTCTTCTTATTCTGAATACCCTACTGCCATTGTTTATACCTGCTTGTACCAGTGATCATTTTTGTTACTTTCAGTAACAGACCAGTGTAAAAAGAGTTTCGTTGAAGAGCTGACTTCTTTCTTACAGAATACTGTTGACTCACTGTGTTACTATACTACCATCTCGGTAGAAATTACATCCTAAATATTTGAACTGTTCTGTATTCCTGACCTGATATTCCATTCTCTTAGGTTTCTTCCGTACTGACATCACTTCAGTCTTGAAAATGTTAGTTTTCATATCAGACTCGCAGACTACATTTCCACCTTACTTGACTCCCTCCCTGACACTACTTTTCAGTGGGTGATCCACATAAATTATGAACTACAAAGGTGAAAGGTTACAGCCTTGTCTAACCCCTGTGCGTACCCTGAACTATTCATTCTACCATCAATTCTCATTGCATCCCAGTTGTCAACATACATGTCTTTGATTGCTTGTAATGATTTACCCTTAATCCCATAACCCTTGAGAACAGCTAACATCTTTTCCTTCAGTACTCTGTCATAAGCCTTCTACCAAACAAAGTCCGACTCGTTGTCTGAATGGTCAGCGTACTGGCCTTCGGTTCAGAGGGTCCCGGGTTCAATTCCCGGCTGGGTCGGGGATTTTAACCTTAATTGGTTAATTCCAATGGCTCGGAGGCTGGGTGTGTGTGGCGTCTTCAACATTAGAAATCATCCTAGGTAGGGCCCTCCTCTTCACAGACATGCCGGTCGCCTAATAGGCCGTCTTCTAGAAAAAGACCTGCACCAGGCCTCTTTGGAGGCCATACACCATTATTATTATTATTACCAAACAAACATATCTGGCTATTCCCCTCACAACATTTCAATTACCTACTTAACTCTACGTGGATGGAAGCGTTTCATGTCTGTTCGCAGACCGAAAATATGGCAAATTAAAACTCATCCAGAATAATTGAACAGAGCTACAAACATGCATATGTTCATAATATTAATGACTTATTTGAATATTAGATGTACTCCGTCGCAAAGGTGTGTAAGATATTATCAATTTTTTCGTGGCAGCATGTTAGCGCATAAAATGCATAAGAGTAATTTCACAAATAACTTATTAATGATTATGCCAATCAATGCCCTTATATCAGATAGTCTTGGTGATGACCAATATTTGATTCTACACTTTCTAATTGGAGGTGTTGCCTGTTGCTTCCGTTTATTTCCCTGAATTCTGTCTCCTGGTGAGGTCAAAAATTTCAGTATCAATAAATAGTGAAAATTACTCTATAGGCTTGGTTGCCATCTCAAAATATGAAGGTAAAAATAGTCTTTGATTAACATTATATATCAGAATGGTACTTTAAGGTCAAAGGTCTAAATTACTCATGTCAGTCCATTCATTTACTCTTCCGTTCTCTGGGGCATTTGAGTCGAAGTTGCTCTCAGAAGACTCACTACATGAATTTCCATCTTTGGACTCTTCAAATGTAAAATCACTTTCATCTACATTTGTTGAGTCCAAAATTGAAGCAATCTCTTGTTCACTGACTCTCTTCGTACTAAACATGTTGCAGAATAACTCTATAAATTGCAAACTCTCTCAAAACTCATGCCACATGCTCGACTGAATACAATAGCCTCCCACAGCCTGTAAACAGCTAGCAGGAGGACAACGCAACTTCAATCGAGGATTCCCCTTTCAGTCAGACCTACAATTGTTATATATTCCCAGAAACTAAAAAACTCAACAGATGGGGCTGTCCAGCTGGTCTGGATCTCTGACCATTTAATAAACTAAATTCTGTCCTCCAAGAGTTGACACCTACTAAAAATCTGGTCCGGACAGCTCCTCTGTGACCTGAAACCACATAGGTTTTCATCCAACTTACTCCCAACCAATGTTTGCACCTTCCTTCCTTTCAAAAATTCCAGAGAACACCTTGCTTGGTATACTGATCAATGAAATACCTCAATAGTTGTTGTTCTTCTTGTTCCTCTACTTATAGGTGGGTTCAATTACTGTTTTGGTCCAATAAGAAAGTACCTTACTAACATTCTATGACAATCCTATTACTCTATGAAGCACTTCAACCCTGTCTTCCCACTGTATTTCACCATTTCAGGTACAATTTCATCTATTCCTGCTGCTTTATGGCAATGTACAATCCTGATAAATCGCATATCAATAGTTTACTTTCTGCAGTTTGTCTGTTGTTGATTGGGTATTCAGTTTAAATAATGTTTTACTTGCATATGTTTCTGGCTTAACGACGGAGTAATAATGTAGAAATTCAGCATTAATCGAAAGAGACTGTTTCTTATAACTCGGCCAGGTGGTTTGTTGTGCACGTCTCAATTTTTGAGTTCTACTATGGGTGCTTTATTTTTGTTAGCATTCCAAGTTATAATCTCACCAAGATATTTAAATTTGTTTAAAACCTTTATTTTCTGAGTATTATTTAACAACTTGAAAAGATGGCATCATTTCTGTTTTCTCAAAAGAAATTTCCACCCCAATCTTCACTGCCAATCATTTCACATCCTTTACTTGAAATTTAGCTTCTTCAGTACTATTTGCTAATAATGCTAGATCATCAGAAAATGCAAGACAATTTAGTCGAATATTTCTTCCAGTATAGTCAAAGAAATATTAATGTTTATTTATTCCACCTATTCAATACATAAAAAGTGATTTTAAATTATAGGGACATGTTCAAACTCCACTTGGAGTAATCAGCAACATTCTTCATCATTATTCTGACGTTTGAACTGTTTAGGATCCAACCTTTTCTCTAACGTCCTCAACCAACACAGGGTGCCGCTTCACAAGATTCAACGTAGCAATTTGCGTTCTTATAGAACTACCAATATGCAACTTGTTACCACATTTTTAGACAAGGGCATTCAAGAAAGTGTATAAATTACGTCTATTTGTTTGTAAGACTTTATTAAGACTTTATTTTTTAAGAATATCTTAACTATTTCCTACATCATCCTCACATTCATTTGTAATTTTTTTTTAAAATCAACCACAATGAAGAACAATCAGGATCCTGATTTTTTATCTTTCAGATTGAGATTTAGGCTGAAGATGCCCTTAAATAAAGGGTGAAACATGTCCCTATAACTTTTTATGTATTGAATAGGTGGAATAAATAAACATTAATATTTCTTTGACTTTATTGTACAATTCAATACGGACCAAAATATGAGAATTATAACATGTAATATTTCTTCCAATCTTAACAGTCGGTGGACATGACTTATTCCATTCATGCATAATTTTTTCCGGCACACAATTACACAACAATGGGGATAATCCATCCCCCTGTCGAAGACCAGTACGAACTTCAAATGGCTCAGAGATTTCATTGCTGAACCTAAGTCTAGATTATGAATTTCTAAGAATGACCGCAATAAGGTTAACAAGTTTCCAATGTAAACCAAATTCAGTAAGGATATGTAATAATGATTCACGATGGATACTATCATAAGATTTTTAAAAATCAACAGAGGTGATTACAAAACTTTTGCTTCTAATCCTCTGATGTTTTATAATCCATTTGAGACTGATCATTTGATCTGGACAGCTTCGTCCTGGACAAAAACCATCCTCCTGATATTCACCAAATTCACTATCAAGTTGGTCATGAATTCTGGAATATAAAATCTTAGAAAAAATCTTATAAGTGATATCCAGCAAAGAAATTCCTCGATAATTACTATCTCTCTATATATGATTTTATTTGCACTTTTTTTTTCCCATTACCACTATCTTCTTTGTTACCCTTCACTTGGATTATTGTTAGGTTTGTGTCGTATGCTAGGGTTCTGTGTTCCTCATGCAGCTTCAGATTTTCGTGTTTGTGTTAAGGATCAGCCATGATTTGAACAATGCCAAACTCAGAAAAACACAAGCACATACTGTAACATTATTGTTAAGTGAAAAGTGCAATATTATTATAGGAAACTGAATAGAGGTGAGAAAAAGAACAATCTAGCAATCTAATGTAGAGGAGGATGTGCAACAATCTAATATATCAAAAAGAATTGGGCGATAATACAGATATTTGTAAAAACTGCTGCTTGTGAAATACATTAGAGACAGATTATGAAGGCGGAGCATAACTCAAAGTTGATAGAGCAGTCTATTCAGGAACGCAGCTGAAATGCACACAGAAATATTCTTAATTAAAAATATAAGATCTACAAACAAATTATGGGCAAAGATAAGTTTCGAGCTAGCGTTGGATAGCTGGGTAAGTTGAAAAATGATTTACTGTAACTTCTATGGATATGTAAAGAAGGTATTTCTTTTCTATAAAACCAGACAATATAGCCTATGAATCCCAATCATTCAGCTTTTCCAGTAATCCGGCCCTCTGGGGTCCAGAGGGATGCTGTATTGAACACTAATGCAAACTTTTCGTAGCTTAACTAGATTTTCTTCAAACAGCCAAACAGTTCTGATATGTTTAGGTTTGATACAAAACAGCATTTGCATGTGTTATTTTCAATATTTTTTCTTTTTTCAGGATATTATATTTTATACTGATAGGCACCAAATGGGATTGTTTACATAAAGTACCTGAATAGAGAGGATCTGTAATTTCTATTTACGTACTTAACTATTACCATCCCTTGAGATACAACTAACACTGACCTAACTTGTTTTCCATCAGACTTCTTGTCTGTGTCTGATTCATCCTCTTCTTCTTCCTCCTCATCACTTCTAGGTTCTTCACCTTCTGCAGTTTTTGATACAACCACTCTTCTCTCTACATTGTCATCCTCATCAGGTGGATCAAAGAAATCTTTGTAGTACATATCAGTACCTCCACCTTCATTTTCCTGGGAAATAAAATATCTCAGTGCATTATTACAATATAAAGAACATCAAAATATCACCATAAAGAATAGACGGACAAATTTCAATACCAATACAAATTTTGAGTAGGTATGAATTAACAATAGTGACACAATTGTGTATCAGTCATTAAACAGCGAGCCTGGCTCCTTGGCTGAAGGTCATAACAGTGGCTTTCATTTGGATCCGATTACCAAACTCAGATTTTAACCGCATATAGCTGATTCTTCTGGCTCGAGGACTGGGTATTTGCATTCATCTTAATACAGTTCTATTGATCTACATAATTCAGCTTTTCCAGTAATCCGGCCCTCTGGGGTCCAGAAACATGTAACAGTGAATACATCCCCTCACACATGGTTGCATCAGGAAGGGCATCCACTGAGCGAGTTGGCCATGCAGTTAGGGACGCGCAACTGTGAGCTAGCATTCGGGAGATAGTGGGTTCGAACCCCACCGTCGGCAGCCCCGAAGATGGATTTCAGTGGTTTCCCATTTTCATGCCAGGCAAATGCTGGGGTTGTACCTTAAGGCCACAGCCACTTCCTTCCCACTCCAAGCCCTTTCCTATCCCATCGTCGACATAAGACCTATCTGTGTCGGGGCGACGAAAAGCAACTTGTAGAAAAAAAGAAAGGGCATCCCTCCGTAAAACTGCGATAAATTCACCTACTGAACGCAAGCTCACAGCTGTGTGACCCTAATCGCACAGCCAACTTGCTCAGTAACTTGCATTCTATGCTAAAGTGAAGAGAAATGAGGACTTCATTAAAATCTAAATTTTAAGTTTTTAAGAATTTAAACAGAAATAAACATAAATGTTTATACATTTCTAAATATTTTTGAGTGTAATTTGATAGAATCTGATGATGTTCTCTCAAGAAAGAAACATGTCATTCTATTTTAATTAGGGTGTTTCTCTTTCGGGTATAATTCTGTTACAATAGTTTTCTTTTTTCAGGTAGTTCATAAATTGTATTCAAAATTAGGTTTGGCGAACTGAAGAACCCCAGTTATTAAAAAAAAAATATATATATTGAAAAGGCTGTGATATTAACTGCCATGATATCTTGGATTCAGGAAATCAAATGGACTGTAATCAAGATTGACCTGTCTAAGGCATTTGATAGGATGGATAATGGGAGCCAACTGGCAAAAAAGAGTGCAACTGGACTAGACAAAAGAGCGACTGAATTGGTTGCAATATTTCTAGAAAATAGATTTCAGAGAATTAGAGTAGGCAAAGCTTTATCTGAGCCTGGAGTAATTAAGAGGGGAATTCCTCAAGGCGGTATTAATGGACCTTTATGTTTTCTTATATGTATAAATGATATGAGTAAAGAAGTGGAATCAGAGATAAGGCTCTTTGTGGATGATGTTGATCTGCATAGAGTAATAAATAATTTACAAGATAGTGAGCAAATGCAAAATGACCTCAATTATGGTGTGAGATGGACAGTAGGCAATGGTAAAATTATAAGCGGGGTTAAAACTTGTGAGTTTCACAAATAGGAAAAGTCCTTTGAGTTTTGATTACTGCATTGATGGGGTGAAAGTTCCTTATGGGGATCACTGTATGTACCTAGGTGTTAATATAAGGAAAGATCTTCATTGGGGTAATCGCATAAATGGGATTGTAAATAAAGGGAACAGATCTCTTCACATGGTTATGAGGGTATGGTTGTAGTAAGAATGTAAAGGAGAGGGCATTTAAAGTCAAGAATTTCATGTTTGGTCTGTATTGAATAGAGATTACAAAACAATGAATTTGATTGTGCAAGATCCACCTTTTCAATACAAGATGTGTTGTTGGTTAAAATTACAACCTCATTTATTTATGGTACTGGTTTCAACATCCATGGACGTCGTCATCAGCCAAGTGGGGTAATTATACAAAGATACATAGTAAATTTACAAGATAGTGAGCAAATGCAAAATGACCTCAATTATGGTGTGAGATGGACAGTAGGCAATGGTAAAATTATAAGCGGGGTTAAAACTTGTGAGTTTCACAAATAGGAAAAGTCCTTTGAGTTTTGATTACTGCATTGATGGGGTGAAAGTTCCTTATGGGGATCACTGTATGTACCTAGGTGTTAATATAAGGAAAGATCTTCATTGGGGTAATCGCATAAATGGGATTGTAAATAAAGGGAACAGATCTCTTCACATGGTTATGAGGGTATGGTTGTAGTAAGAATGTAAAGGAGAGGGCATTTAAAGTCAAGAATTTCATGTTTGGTCTGTATTGAATAGAGATTACAAAACAATGAATTTGATTGTGCAAGATCCACCTTTTCAATACAAGATGTGTTGTTGGTTAAAATTACAACCTCATTTATTTATGGTACTGGTTTCAACATCCATGGACGTCGTCATCAGCCAAGTGGGGTAATTATACAAAGATACATAGTAAAGTTTAAACACACAAAATTGGCTCTAACAAGTTATAAAAGTCTGTCTATAACAAGTTAAAATACTAAGCATAATAATTCTAAATGGGTCTGAATACACAATTCATACAAGTCTGACAACTTGTTAGTCACGAAAAAAAAAAAACTGAAGCTGAGGAGCATCACAGAAAAACAAGTTCAAAGTATTTGTCACTCATACATTTTTTTTATAGGACCGAAATCTATAATCGTATTAGGGTTTGTAGTTCATTGATGTCGTTGGCCAAAAGTTTAATGTTTTCTGCAAACCATAAGTTCAGCCTTTTCTCATTGGTTTTGATTCCTGTACCTTACCAGTTGAACTATAGTGGAAAAACCTTTCCTAAACCCAAACTGTCTTCTAACGAACCAGTTATTAACTTTGCAAACATGCCTAATATAATCAGAAAGAATGCTTTCCCAAAGCTTACATCTATCTGGACATTATTCTTGTAACCAACAATCTTTCCATACTGCTGACCGAATACTTCTGCCTTTTGAAGATCATCACATACATACACCCCTTGTTCATTAATCATTCCTGGAATGTCCTTCTTGGTCTGTAATTTTCAGCTTTATGTCTATCACCTTTTCCTTTATACACAGGGGCTACTAGAGCAACTCTCCATTCATTTGGTATAGCTCCTTCATGAACACAATAATCAAATAAGTACTTCATATATGATACTATATCCATACCCATTATTTTTAGTATATCCCCAGAAATCTTATCAATTCCAGCCCCTTTTCTATATTTCAATTTTTGTATCTTATTGTAAATGTCATTGTTATCATAGGTGTATTTTAATTCTTCTTTAGCATTAGTCACAACCTCTAAAACCAAACCGAACCCCACGGCGCAACAGCCCCGAAGGATCATGGCCGACCAAGTGAACTCTGCTCAGCCCTAAGGCCTGTAGATTACGAGGTGTCATGTGGCCACCACAACGGATCCTCTCAGACGTTATTCTTGGCTTTCTAGACCAGGGCCGCTATCTCACCGTCAGATAGCTCCTCAATTTTAATCATGTAGGTGGAATGGACCTCGAACCGGCCCTCAGATGCAGGTAAAAAACCCTGACCTGGCCGGGAATCGAACCCGGGGCCTCCGGGAAAGAGGCAGGCACACTACCCCTATATCGCGGGGTCGGCAGCCACCTCCTCTATCTGGACATTATTCTTGTAACCAACAATCTTCATATACTGCTGAATGAATACTTCTGTCTTTTGAAGATCCTAAAATACATACTCCCCTTGTTCATTAATGATTCCTGGAATGTCCTCCTTGGAACATGTTTCTGCATTAAAGTACCTATACATACCCTTCCATTTTTCACTAAAATCTGTAAGACTGCCAATCATATTTGTCATAATGTTATACTTAGCTGACTTCTTTTCTAGATTCAATTTCCTAATAAGTTCCTTCAATTTCTCCTTACTTCCACAGCCATTTCTAACTCCATTTCTTTCAAATCTGCACCTCCTCCTTAGTCTCTTTATTTCTCTGTTATAATAAAGTGGATCTTTACCATTCCTTACCACCTTTAAAGGCACAAACCTGTTTTCACATTCCTCAACAATTTCTTTAAACCCATCCCAGAGTCTGTTTAAATTCTTATTTACAGTTTTCCACTGATCATAGTTACTGTTTAAAAACTCCCTCATGTCTGCTTTTTCAGCCATATGGTACTGCCTAATAGCCCTACTTTTAAGACCTTCATTCCTATCACATTTCTGTTTAACTATGACAAAAACAGCTTTGTGATCACTAATACCATGTATTACTTCAGTTTCTCTATAAAGCTCATCTGGTTTTGCCAGCATCACATCCACAATATTCTTCCTTCTAGCTGCTTCCATCACTTTCTGAATCATATTCCCATATTAACTTATTTGCCATTTGTTGGTCATGCTTCCTGTCATTTGCATTACCTCCCCAATTGACATTTTGTAAATTCAGATCTCCTGCTACAATCACATTTCTTTCCATGTCGTTTCCCGCATAGCTGATTATCTTATGAAATAATTCTGAATCAGCGTCAGCGCTACCCTTTCCCGGTCTGTACACTCCAAAGACATCAAGATGCCTAATTATCTTTAGAGATGAGCTTTACACCTAGAATTTCATGTTTGTCATCTTTAACTTTTCCGTAGCTTACAAATTCATCTTTCACCATAATGAATAATCCCCCTTCTGCCATTCCTACCCTATCTCTACAATACACACTCCAGTTCAGTGAGAAAATTTCTGCATGCGTTATATCCTTTCTCAGCCATGATTCAACTGCTATTACAATATTTGGTAAGTATATATTGCACCATCCTGAGGGGATTTCTTTAATGCACCATATTGGGCGTCCCAACAATTGCTCCGGCTATTTTCCCCTCATCCAACCATCACTTCTACAGATCATTAAATGGATCAATGCATTTAAGAAGAACAATGCTAAGTGTCGGTAGCTATGCTCGCTTCTAACATTCATTGAATAAACAGTATCCGCATCATAAAATTTAAGCGATATTGCTATCTTAATTTCTCATATCACATTTATCGATAGGATAATCCTTAAATTGCCACACAACACCTCTCAGGGATAATTAAAATGCATCTGTGAATAGTATTATTTTTACGTGAGGTCAACTGGGAAACCGCATTTCCTTTTTAATAAATTACCATCGATACCATCCATCCATCCATCGGAGTCAATGTTAAGTTGTCCAAGTCCAATCATTCGAAGAAAAGAAAAGAAAATATATATTTTTTTAAATTAATTAATTCAAAATCATCTATACCATAATGATATTAGCCTATCTTCAATAATAACCTCTAAATTGGAAAATCTATAATTTATTTCATGATTCTAGAATCATAAAAGAAAATCTGATAACATTTATTTACATCAATTATCTTCCTCCTCTCTATATGAAAAAAAATTAAATTAATCTATCTACAATCTGATTCAACTGATCCTCTTGCACTTATTAACCGCATCATTAGAATAAAGAATAAATTCTCTTAATCACATAAATCGTAGTTACATATTCTATCTGTTGAAAATGTAGTTAAATATTGTCTGAAATTAATTATCTCATAATAATAATGACAATTAATTGTTAAGCAGAGAAAAAAAAATTAATATGGGTTTAAAAAAATTAAGTCCCTAAGCCTTAGTAAATTTCATAACAAATATGCTTAATCTGAGTCCATCAGCTCTTGTTTCTTTCTAAAAAAAATAAAATGCTTATTTTCGTCGATATTAAATTAATATTCTGTCACTAACACATTTGTATCTTCCAATATTATAACGTCAGCAGTTGCAAGTAAGTTCCAAGTATATAACAGCTCAAAATGGCTATTTCAAATATATATCGATCATTAAATGAAAAATATTGGTCACTTTGACCATGTCATTTGGTTAAAATATTCAGATAACATCCTAAAATTAAATGTAGGTATCGTATAAAGAACAATTATTATCGTAGTTCAAATAGAAAATATACCTATCATGATTTATGGTTTCACCAATGTCCAATCAAGTATCATAAAATTCGTAGGAATGTATTTAGTAACCTATTTTATTTAATTGTGGTAGAGATTCAAATTATGAAATTGCTCTATCAATTAAAGACATTCTCGATACCAAACTTCAAATAACATTCAGTACAACGTTGACATATTCTCTATGAAGACAACACGTTTCCCCTTATTTATTTCTTATTTGGATATTTAATCTGAAGACAGTTTACGGTAACCCACATACGAAATCTACGATGTATTTCATTGTATTCATGTACCACTAACCCAATATATCTCGCATTACCATTTTAATATCTTGCCGCATATGTCAAACATCACCATTGGCCAGTAATACATCGTATTTACCACCAAAATTATCCATAAGCATATCTATCTCTCCATTTACCAATATTAATTACCATAATATCTCTTTATTCATTCCCATAAATATATCTCAGCTAATAATTATTCGTAAAACCATATCAACATGTCACTCAAATCCTAACTTCCCTACGTAAACATTTATCATTTCCAACTAAGCGGCAAATCGTCTTAACATATCATTAATGTACTGCAACGGTACATTTCTAGGTTAAGTTTCATTTGTAATACACATGAACACGTTTTCCTGTAAATGAAACACATGTATAAACTAAACAAGTTAATATTTACTCACGTCATCGCGTCGTAATAGTAACCAGATCTAAGTTACTCAGAAATCAACTATCTTCTTTTAAACATTACGTCTGGGATATGTCTTTTTTGTATACGTTGTTTCAATCCCGTAATGGTTGAAAACATCACTTTAAATCTCTCCTTGTTCAATTATAAACATTCCTATACTATGACATTGATTATAAAGTCTGGAAGAAATACCTATTCCCATAATGATAAATCAACTAGGATAATCTCATTGCAAAGATAGTATCGACTGAGATTTCATCACGAAGAACTCTGTAACAAGCAACATACCAATGTTCACTACAAATACATAAATACTACGTCTACGATACATTAATCTCAAGATAATAAATTAATTCTTTGGAACTTAGCTTGCGGCTGCTGATGTTAGATGACTGGGTTATAGCTCCGATGTTGTCATCTTAGGGCTGCGTATAAAGCCCCCAACATCCGTTACGTCACCATCAGGTTGTAGTCTCAAAACCCGGGTTAGCAGGAGCAGCTGGGCGGTCTAAGTCGGAAAGTCGGCTCCATCTCCGATTTAGCCTCTCATGTTGAAGCCGTTAGTCATATGTGAAAGAAACATTTCCAATATGGAAATTAATATCACGTCCATATCCTTCAGAATGTTCTACAAAGAATCTAGATTAAATTTTTGTTTCAGGTTATTATGTCAGAAATTCAATGTCAATTCCTTGTGACAGATTTTAACAGGTAAATTATCAAATTAGCTTTAATTTTTTCTATCCAGCCAATCAACCTATAATACGTTAAATTTGACTTGGTATTTCGTAACGGCCTTCGGTCTATATTCCGACTACTGTCCGGATACTATTCAACTTCTTCTGACTATCTGCCTCAATATTTGATCAGATATAGGCGTAATACTAAAATCTCTTCACTGTGCAGGTTCTTCAGCTCTTATTAATTGAAATATCTCCCTTCTTCTTTCCGCGAGGATTATTTTTTTCGTAGATAAACTTACTTCGAAGTTTTGGTACCAAAAATTTTTTTTATTGTTCACACTCTTCCTCTTTTTTAACAATTTTAAAAACTTTCTATTATTTTTTATCACGGCCGCATGGATCCTTTATAACTTTACGTGTAACTCCATGACCTAGGCATACTTAATTCACCAAATGAACATCTTTGCCGTCACATGCATGGCCTCCTTGATTTTATACGTCCATCTTATATATACTCTGAAATCACGGCCTATTTCACTTAATATATTCGTTCTTTTTTAGATGTATGGCTCAATTACATAATCTTTGCGATCTCATTACCATGCATGGCAAACTTTTAACATCGTATGACATCCTTTATTCCGTTATCAGGACGATGTAAACGGTACAATATCTATTAAATTAATTCTATTCCTTTCTTTACAATACTTCTACAGTTCAACAGTAACATTTTTATGTCATCCCTCCTCGACTTAAATTAGAATCTAGCGGGTTCCACCTTTTCAATACAAAATACAATGTTGTTGGATGGTATTTACAACATTATTTATTACAGAACATGTTTCGGTGTTCAATTTTTGACACCATCATCAACTGCTCAGAAAGTGCGAAAAAACTTGGCGATCTAAACATTTTTTTTGTGCTAGTGGCTTTACGTTGCACCGACACAGACAGGTCTTATGGCGACGATGGGCCAGGGAAGGGCTAGGACTGGGGAGGAAGTGGCCGTGGCCTTAATTAAGGTACAGCCCCAGCATTTGCCTGGTGTAAAAATGGGAAACCACGGAAAACCATTTTCAGGGCTGCCGACAGTGGGGTTCGAACCTACTATCTCCCGAATACTGGATACTGGCCGCATTTAAGCGACTGCAGCTATCGAGCTTGGTGATCTAAACATTAAACAACATATTGTCATACTTAACTCCTTAATATACATATATACAGACAATAGAATATTTTTTTTTTTTTTGCTAGGGGGTTTACGTTGCACCGACACAGATAGGTCTTATGGCGACAATGGGATAGGAAAGGACAAGGAGTTGGAAGGAAGCGTCCGTGGCCTTAATTAAGGTACAGCCCCAGCATTTGCCTGGTGTGAAAATGGGAAAGCACGGAAAACCATTTTCAGGGCTGCCGATAGTGGGATTCGAAACTACTATCTCCCGGATGCAAGCTCACAGCCGCGCGCCTCTACGCGCACGGCCAACTCGCCCGGTAGACAATAGAATATTGCACTAGTTAAATCCTAAACATCTATAGTATGCTATATTAAAACTCTAATATGTAATCCCCGTACCCTTGTCACTGCTCCCTACACTACACCGATTCCCTTCTAAACAAATTTTCTAACTTATACGTACCACTGCGGTTTAAGTGAAGACCCTCTGAGTGCAGATCCCCATCTCCTACCCACCCATTAAGATCTAGAAATCTCACTCCTAGTTTCCTACATACCCACTCCATAGTCTCATTTAAATCCCCAATCGCCTTCTAGTCAGTATCCCTCCTACCCAGTATTCCAATGAAAACAATCTCTGCTTCCTTAAACTGCACCCGTGTTGCATTTACCAGACCCCACACATCCCCAACTATGTTGGTACTTATACCTGCTTGCCTTATGGTGTTGGTACCAATGTGAAACCTACCACCTCCTTCTCTTCTATTTTCCTCAACATCTGCCTCAACCTAATTCCTGGATAACACTCTACCCTGGTTCCCTTTCCTCCACACAATTTCCCCACATGTCTAAAAATGCAATCCCCCTTGACCAGTGCCTCAACCCTAACCACCTCATTTGATCCCCTCCCCTCCTGGTCAGCCCTATCTTTCCTGACAGCTGCAGAAGCTACTTCCACCTCAGTTTTCTCCCTCCCATGATCCTGTCCACCTGTCTTTTCCTATCCACTACTCCATATTTCCCTTTCCTCCTGCATGCACACTTCTCAGCAACAGTTCCCTGTTCCTCATCTTCTCTCTGTTGTTCTACCTGCAGTGATTCATCGATTTCTCACAGACACTTGTCCTGAATTCTGATCCTGAATAGAGACCTTAGCCTGCAATCTCCTTCCCCATAGAACATTAGACCACCTGTCTTCTACAATTCCCCCCTTTCCTTCCCATCCCTCTTTTACACCTACTGTATGCTGTACATCGTTTGAGGGAGGCTTACCTTTCATCCTATTTTCTGAAAGAATCCTGATTATCTCCCTCACACTCTGCAACTCCTCCCTCATATTCCTTAATGCCTGGCCACATCCACAGTTCCTACACTTGCACTCCTTAGCCATTCGTTACGGAAAAATAAAAAGGAAAGGAAATATACATACATTATCATTATAGACTGTTATGCCTTTCAGCGTTCAATCTGCAAGCCTCTGAGAATTTACTAAACGTCGCCACAATCCTCGATTTGCAACTAGTGTTGTGGCCTCATTTAGTTCTATACCTCTTATCTTTAAATCGTTAGAAACCGAGTCTAACCATCGTCGTCTTGGTCTCCCTCTACTTCTCTTACCCTCCATAACAGAGTCCATTATTCTCCTAGGTAACCTATCCTCCTCCATTCGCCTCACATGATCCCACCACCGAAGCCGGTTTATGCATACAGCTTCATCCATCGAGTTCATTCCTAACTTAGCCTTTATCTCCTCTTTCCGAGTACCCTCCTGCCATTGTTCCCACCTGTTTGTACCAGCAATCATTCTTGCTACTTTCACGTCTGTTACTTCTAACTTATGAATAAGATATCCTGAGTCCACCCAGCTTTCACTCCCGTAAAGCAAAGTTGGTCTGAAAACAGACCGATGTAAAGATAGTTTTGTCTGGGAGCTGACTCCTTCTTACAGAATACTGCTGATCGCAACTGCGAGCTCACTGCATTAGCTTTACTACACCTTGATTCAATCTCACTTACTATATTACCATCCTGGGAGAACACACAACCTAAATACTTGAAATTATCGACCTGTTCTAGCTTTGTATCCAATCTGACATTCAATTCTGTTAAATTTCTTACCTACTGACATCAATTTAGTCTTTGAGAGGCTAATTTTCATACCATACTCATTGCACCTATTTTCAAGTTCTAAGATATTAGACTGCAGGCTTTCGGCACAGTCTGCCATTAAGACCAAGTCGTCAGCATAGGCCAAACTACTTACTACATTTTATACCTTTCAGCAGATGATCCATGTAAACTACGAACAGCAAAGGTGAAAGATTACAGCCTTGTCTAACCCCCGTAAGTACCCAGAACCAAGAACTCATTCTACCATCAATTCTCACTGAACCCCAATTGTCAACATAAATGCCTTTGATTGATTTTAATAATCTACCTTTAATTCCACAGTCCCCCACTACGGCGAACAATTTATCCCTCGGTACCCTGTCATATGCTTTCTCTAGATCTACGAAACATAAACACAACTGTCTATTCCTCTCGTAGCATTTTTCAATTACCTGGCGCATACTGAAAATCTGATCCTGACAGCCTCTCTGTGGTCTGAAACCACACTGGTTTTCATCCAACTTCCTCTCAACGACTGATCGCACCCTCCCTTCCAAGATGCCAGTGAATACTTTGCCTGATATACTAATCAATGAGATACCTCGATAGTTGTTGCAATCCTTCCTGTTCCCTTGCTTATACATAGGTGCAATTACTGCTTTTGTCCAATCTGAAGGTACCTTACCAACACTCCACGCTAATTTTACTACTCTATGAAGCCATTTCATCCCTGCCTTCCCGCTATACTTCACCATTTCAGGTCTAATTTCATCTATTCCTGCTGCCTTATGACAATGGAGTTTATTTACCATCCTTTCCACTTCCTCAAGCATAATTTCACCAACATCATTTTCCTCCTCCCCATGAGCTTGGCTGTTTGCACCACCACCAGGATGATTTCCTTTTACACTGAGAAGATGTTTAAAATATTCCCTCCACCTCTCCAGTGATTCCCTGGGATCTATTATGAGTTCACCTGAATTACTCAAAACACTGTTCATTTCCTTTTTCCCTCCCTTCCTTAGATTCTTTATTACTGTCCAGAAAGGTTTCCTTGCTGCTTGACCTAGTCTTTCCAGGTTATTACCAAAATCTTCCCATGACTTCTTTTTTGATTCAACAACTATTTGTTTCGCTCTGTTTCTTTCATCTACGTACAAATCCCCGTCTGCTTCGGCCCTTGTTTGGAGCCACTTCTGATAAGCCTTCTTTTTACGTTTACAGGCTGCTCTCACTTCATCATTCCACCAAGATGTTCGCCTTTTCCCATCTTTACACACAGTTGTTCCTAGGCATTCCCTTGCTGTTTCTACTACAGCATCCCTGTATGCCACCCATTCACTTTCTATATCCTGAACCTGCTTACTGTCTACTGTTTGAAACTCCTCACTACATATCCATGTACTTCTGTCTAATTTCCTCGTCCTGGAGATTTTCTACCCTTATTCGTTTGCAGGCAGATTTCACTTTCTCTACCCTAGGCCTAGAGATACTTAATTCACTACAGATCAGATAGTGGTCTGTATCATCGAAAAATCCGCAAAAAACCCTTACATTCCTAACAGATTTCCTGAACTCAAAGTCTGTTAAGATATAGTCTATTATGGATCTGGTACCCCTAGCCTCTCATGTGTAGCGGTGAATAGCCTTATGCTTCAAGAATGTATTCGTAACAGCTAAAACCATACTAGCACAGAAGTCCAGCAAACGCTTCCCATTCCCATTAGCTTCCATATCTTCCCCACATTTACCAATCACCCTTTCGTATCCTTCAGTTCTATTCCCAACTCTCGCATTGAAATCGCCCATTAGCACTATTCTATCCTTGCTGTTGACCCTGACCACAATGTCACTCAATGCTTCATAAAACTTGTCAACTTCGTTCTCATCTGCACCCTCACATGGTGAATACACGGACACAATTTTTGTCCTAATTCCTCCAACTGACAAATCTACCCACATCATTTGCTCATTTACGTGCCTACCAGAAACTATGTTGCGTGCAATGGTATTCCTGATAAAGAGCCCTATCCCAGACTCTGCCCTTTCCTTTCTAACACCCGTCACGTACACTTTATAATCTCCTATCTCTTCCTCATTATCTCCCCTTACCCGAATATCACTTACTCCTAGCACACCCAGATGCATCCTCTTTGCTGACTCAGCCAGTTCTACCTTCTTTCTTCCATAAGCCCCATTAATATTGATAGCTCCCCATCGAGGGGCATTCGCCAAGTTGTTTCCAAGGAGTCCCTCGCCTGTCAAATGGGAGTGGGACTCCATTACTCCCATAGGTCCGAGGCTTGCTTAAAATGTTCTGAGCTCGGTAAATTCATGAAGCAGGATGCTACCCTACTTGCACATAGTCCAAGTGAGGATCTCTCCTCTAACAGGTCATGGACCACCGGTGAATTGTATAGTCCTAGCCGCCTGAGCACACGGAGGGCCAGGACTCAGCATATATCGGAGATGCCCACTCCCATTCCATAGCAACTGGTATCCCGACTCTCAGGACCACTTACTAGGCCACTCAGCCGTTGCCCATGGTTCACGAACTAGGACGTGACTCAGTAACCCACAAACATGAACCATGGAAAGGAAATAACAATAACTTATTATGTGAAGAAAAAAAAAAAAAAAGATAGAAAGTAATATTGTCTAGGATAGTATAAAAAGAACACACAACAATATGGTAATTAATATACTACAGTACTACACTACAATACTACATAGTCTTACTATATTTTTATCCTACAACACCCTAACAGAATAAAAACTGCCATTAATTACTGAATATCGAAAGGAATACACAAGAGTTACACAATTCTAAACTGCAGTTAAGCCTATCCTAATTACAACAACTGAATTCTAGTAAGAGAATATCTACAGATACTTCTACTATACTACACAAATATTTCACAATAATAGAATAAGCACACTAATTTCTAATAAGATACTACATTTCACTACAATAAATTTAAACTATGTTCAGACCTATCCTAATTACAATATGATACTACTAAGCACAAACAGAAATGAAAATTATTCTCTAGGATAGTTCTGCCATAATCACTTTAATAACAAAGTTGTGATCAGAAATGGTATGAACTTTTAAACAACATACATACCTCGTCTTCCTCATCTGATAGAGTATCCTGAAAATAATCAATGGATTCGTCATCATCATCATCACCCTCATCAATACCAGTAGCTCTTTTCTTATTGTGTTGATTTTCTTTCCTATCCTCTCTGTCTAGGTACCTTTCAAGATCTTGTAGTTTAAAAAACTTATCATCCACAACTGAGGGCTTGGTTTTAATTTTTCCTGAAATATAATACCTTTCATTGCATTTGAAATAATTTAATCTTGTAAACTCTTTGATATAAATTATTCACATATACCTTGCATTATATGCTATACTTGACATACATGACAAAAATGAGAACAACTACAGGTTCATACATACATGAAAGGAAGCTAGGAATGGTATAAAGACACATAAGTAAAGGATACGACAAACAAGTGTGGCACAGAAATGGGAAAAAGAATGCCATTTTCATAGATGTGCTTTCCCCAGCAACCCTACTTCATCCAGTTTATTTATTTTCTGTCCCTGAAAAACTTGTTTCTACTTTCAGTATCATCACGGTAGGAAGGGTAGCAAGACTAATTGAGAGGACACTTCTTAAAAGATATTTTCTGTGTGTGGAAATCACAGGTTAAGGAGAAAACAGGACAAACGTAAGGGAGGGAAACAGTTAACTAGACGACATAATTTCAGCATGGACCCTAGGTTAGCATCACAACAGCAGGTTACAGTGAGAATGGAGGGAGACGTTCTGTTGTTGTTAGTCTTAGTCAGTTGCTCAGATTATGCTACCCACTTCTGATGTAAATACCAGGAATTCATTGGTCTGTGCATGTCCTGCCTGGTGACAATCCCAATGGTCTCCATGTCAGGGGTGCTTAGCATAGAGCCCCTCAAAGGGAACAGTAGCTGTTTTGTGGCAGACTATAGGTCTACTGTTTAGGAGATTTTATTGTTCCCTAATTAATAACGAAATCTATCTGTGTTAAATTCTTAGACTCATATCATGCAGAATTAATTTCAGTCAATAGCAATGTTAGTTCAATTGGCTTCTTTGGAAAATGTTGCTTGTTTTGTGCCATTTTACTAATAAAAAGTATATATAGGCTACATCGTGTGGTAGGTTGGTGGGCCCTCACCTGCAGTGTCAATAAATACTTCTCTCTCTCCTACATGTAGTAATAGGTAAAATTTATAAGATTCAACTTACTAAATTATGTACTTTAAGTTTAGGACCTGCGTTGAACTTTTGCCCTGTTCTTGATGTGGGAATTATAGGATAAGAGCAAAGCAGGATAAACCTAAAAGAAGGGAAAGATTAACTAAATGCATTGAGATCTGCTGAAAGGTATATTACACAACAATTTTGTGTGCATTTTACAGAAAAGCTTCCCTCTCAGTAATTGAATTTAGCTTCTGAGTTAATGATTTTCAACCTTTATGATGTTTCTTGTGCTATTGTTTACATAGTTTATTACTGGAAGCATTCTATGATGACGAGCATGAAACACAACACTTAGCGAGAAAAAATGTATGAATTTTACCTTAGAATGCTTGTCGACAGGTGTGTTCATCACCAATTCTAGAATCCCTCCATGCCTCAGCAGAAGAAACTTACTTTTATAACCAAACACACAGGAATCTTACATCATTACCCGCAACCTTCTGCTGAACACTCACTCCCATAATTTAACACAGACGTAACAAACTTCACCTCGCTAATGGATCTTAACAAGAGAGTTATAACCGCACATGCACCCTGCGCGCCAAAAATGTGGGCCAGTCGACACGAAACACAGCACCCACTATCTGAGGGCTCTCCCTTCAAGGGGCTTTCTGCTAAACACTCCTGACATGTTACATCAATGGTTTTTTTTGTCACTAGCCAGGACATGTGCAAATCAATACGTGTCAGCCCCCTCCCACAACAAATACACATTTCCTTCAACAGTTGATAGCATCTAACGACACTCCTATTGACACTACTCAATTAACAACACAGAAGCACCACCCTGCATTAAGCCTCCAACTCTACTCCCTAGGGTCCCCATTCTAGGATTAGGCCTATATCAAGTCCATGACAGCAGTCTCAATTGCTGAAGGTAAACACTTATACCTGATTTAACCATAATGACACACATTTAATTAGCCTATTTTCTTCAACAATTGTAATATCATCCCCTTCTTGAAAAATTGTTTGGGTCCTCTAGATCACTTCTCAGGAATTCAGCCAACTTCAGTATTGATTTTGTAGCAGTGGCGTATGCTGAGGGCTACCAAGGCTATCAGTGAAGCCCAAATTTCAATTGAGAATGATGGAAGTCTAAAGCACATTATAATGTAATCATCTGAAACATTGTTCCATTTACAAAACTTGAAAGCAGTGAGAAAAAACGTTGCACATATTTCTGAGAGCAAGGCATCGGAGACTGATATTGCAGCCCAGACTCTCGCCTCTCTCCCCTCGACTCCTGACACGCGGCTTGCTGCTGGACATCGGATAGGAGCGGAGGTTAGGTGTGCTAGGTTTCGGTCCGACAGATCGCCACTGCTAACTATCAACCATGCGTTACTCATCGTATATAATTCCTCACCTCATACTTCTGACTTTGATATAGATAAAAGAGTGCGGGTATTCCTCACTCCCGTTTACTTCTACATCCTTGCAGGAAGAGACTGCAGGGCTGTTGTTAGAGGAGCAATATAGTTTTATTTTTATTGGTAGATCTGCTAAAATGAAATGCCATCTTTCAGGTTTAGTGTTTTCTTTTGTTGGTTGGAATCGAACCCGTGATCATCGGTCAGCCACCACCACTGATCTCCCGAGGAATCTAATTAACCAGTGAACGATGGGTACGACTGCTGTAAAATAATAGTAATAATAATAATAATAATAATAATAATAATAATAATAATAATAATAATAATAATGGGGCATGGCATCTATATAGGCTTGGTGTTGACCTAATGGGGATAAAATGAATGGTGAAAACGTCATAAACACCCAGTCCCCAAGCCAGGGGAATTAACAGTATAAGGGGATTGATTCTGGAAACTGAACCGGGGCCATCGGACCAAAGGCAAACGTTCTCTCCATTTAGCCACAAAGCCGGACTTTCATTTGCTAAACCTTAGGCTACCATCTCCATCAGGGGTTGAGCATTGGCAGTAGCAGAGGCCGGGGCTGTAGCCTGTAAAGCAGTCTTGACAACACAGCAGGCTTCTCCGTTGGCTACTGGCTGCAGCTTAAAACGCCGAAGGCTTGACGTTCACTAAACCAACCATCGAAAAGGGGTAACCTAAGTCTATTGGTAGCCCATGTCTTAATACCAGCATACGCTACTGTTTTGTAGGTAAATATTTCAAAACTGCACTCTAAAACATCTTTAAAAATATACTACAAACAATGTTATCACATATCAACTTTGAATAACCCTTATAATTCTCAGTACTACACCTATAATATTGAAAGAAGCATTCTGACAGATAGGGAGCAGCATCGCACGTGCCAATGCACTGTGTTGCCACATTCCTTTCTCTTTTTGCTCGCTTCCAGCCCACTTGTTCGTTCAATCAGACTGCTGTGTTCTGTTGTACACAACAGAGAAGTGAGAGGTTTGGTAACTCAAATCAACATGAGCTGGCCAGCAGGCTCTGCATAGCAACTGCAGCAGACCAACCCACGTTTTCATGGCAACCATACCACCTTCTCTTCCCTTATTCCCACCCAGGCAGGTACTAAACGGACCTCCCTCTAAGAAATGTCAGAATGCTTCTTTCAATATTACAACCTTAGATCAAATTTCTTGCAAACATTTTTATGGGCACAAACTGCACATAGGAAATATTTAAAAAGAATACCTTTAGATTTTGATTCAACAGCCTCTACATCCTCTGGCTTAGGTCCTTCGCTTTCTTCTTCTACCAGCTCCTCCTCTTCCTCCTCATCAATTGACTTAAGTCTATCTGATAAATATTCATCACCGCTGTTACCACTTTCAAAAGAGTGATCTGATTTGATTGAACTCTTGCCATTTCTTTGATTAATGTTGTCATTACTGTTCAGACTATGATTGAAGTTAACTTTGTCCTTGCGGGCAACTAATTGAGACACATCCGAAATGAACCTGTTACATATATCATCATTCTGTAATTCTAATTCTTGCCATATCTGTTCTTCATCAAAATGCTTAATAACCAATTCTGGAAGAGCACTGCCATTTGAAAAGTTACTTGAAGATACACATTCCGAACGTTTCGTATAGTCGTAGAGATTCTTCAGAAGATGTTTCAATTCCTTTCCAACTTCTTCCTGCACCCTACAACGCAAAAGAAATGTGTTATTATACGTTCACAGTAATAGCATACCGGTAGTAATAATAAGCAACTAATTCCAAAAAGTTCCATGAAAAGTTTTAATTTAGTATGATCATACTAACCCTAGAAAGTGTTCTGGCTTTTTTGTAATCTGCTTTAATCTATTCAAACCATCTTCTAAGACGCTACCATTGAAAATATCCATTTCCGAACATTTCCAGCTTAGGCTGAACACATGGCTAGTAAACAAAACAACGACACGACGGGCTTATTAAACCACGTGCAATTTTGACAGCCAAAGAATAAGTAACGAATAAACCAGTACTCCTTCAGTGCTACAAATCCCGAGCAATATCGGGAAAAGTCAAGGAAGTCTGACTTTTGACATAGTTTATTAAATATAAAAATTTATTGCAACCAAAAGGCCAAAAAAAGGTACATCTTACCATTTTTCGTTAATGATATTGTTCTTTGAGTGCACCTTGTTTGTTATAGGTGGTATCTGTCACATTCTCGGTTGTATTTGCTTAAGCCTAATTATTATTATTATTATTGCATACTAATGTACATAGCCTAATTCACTCGGGAATAGTTTACTAGAGTCAAGTACACCAAAACTCTAAACTTCTAGCCAATACTTTTAATCGGACAGGGAAAGCGCCTCCTATCTGTTTTAAGGCCGGTCTTCACTGATTAACATTTAAAGGTCGGTCTCCACTGATTAACATTTAACACCAACTAGCTGATGTACCAGTGCTTCGCTACGGGATTCTCAGAAAGACTGACTTTGTGGTTTTCTTAACCTGAAATCAACATAGGTCATTACAAAAACGTAAGTATGAATGAAGCGATTAAAAGCAATGCTATCATATAAAATACTCGATTAAATGGAAAGCCGCGCGTTTTATCACTTTAAACGAACAGTGCTGCGGTTAGTTTGCGGTGTCAAACTAATAGTCCAAAGTTCCAGAGCTGGGATGACCAGGCCGCAGATTGCCATGAACACTCATCTGCCATTATTCCGCTAAATATGCACACTGTTCATTCCAATCAGTGCCTCAGAGTAGGGATTGAATAGCCCGAATGCTATGATGATCCAGTGTGTTACGTACCAGTAGTATCAGAAAATTTATAAACCAGGGGAATGTCATGCTAAAGAAGAAAGTTATCTAACTCCCCAGCTACTTCCCATCAATATTCAGGCAGGCTGTTACACTCTGTACGACTGGGCGAGTTGACCGTGTGGTTAGCGGTGCGCAACTGTGAGCTTGCATCCGAAAGATAGTGGATTCGAACACCATTGTCGGCAGCGCTGATGATGGTATTCCGTGGTTTCCCACTTTCATATCAGTAAAATGCTGGGCCTGTACCTTAATTAAGGCCTAAGGCACTCCTAGCCCTTTCCTATCCCATCGTCGCCATAAAACCTATCTATATCGGTGTGACGTAAATCAAATAAAAATACTCTGTACGCAGCAGTAATCCTATCTACCGGAGATGAAGGGCAACAGATGACACAAAGCACATCACGACAAACAATGGTAAATGTAATGTTATTGTTGATCAATTTTATGAGCTTTCTATATTGTAGGCCTTCACATTTAGTTTTCTTTCGACTATGAGATTTGTAAAATATTTTATACCATAAACTGTAGTTCCTTATTCTCCGACTTGACATACCGATTTTCATTAAATACTGTTTACCCATTTCTGGTTACTCGGCGCTGATATGGACTTAGTAACAAAAATCCAAAATCATGAATATCTTTGTGATCATAGCCAGTACGGTAACAATGTATAAGACATGAATAATAGGAAATTTAATACTATATAACCCTAGTTATGTAGCATTCATCGATTACACCTCTAATAAGAAATATATGAGAATTACATTTTAGGCCTTCCCCTAAACTACCATTGCACTCAGCGTGAATAAAATAATTTACAGCCTAGACTATATCGACTTATTTCCTGACTTTGCATACCGATTTTCATCAAGATAGGACAACTAATAACAACAATATTTGAGAATTATATTTTAGGCCTTCCCCTAAACTGCCATTTTTCTCAGCGTGAATACAATTATTGATAGCCTAGATTGTAACAACTTATTCCCCAACTTTGCATACCCATTTTCTATAAATACGACCACTAATAACATAAATAGTTGAGAATTCAATTTTAGGCCTTCCCCTAAACTACCATTTCACTCAGCGTGAGTAAAATGATTTATAGCCTAGATTATAGAGGCTCATCCCCTGACTTCACATACCGATTTTCATTAAATTCTCTTCAACCGTTTTCTCGTGATGCGTGTACATACATACAATCAGACAGACAGACAGACAGACAGACAGACAGACAGACAGACAGACAGACAGACAGACAGACAGACAGACAGACAGACAGACAGACAGACAGACAGACAGACAGACAGACAGACAGACAGACAGACAGACAGACAGACAGAAATTACGGAAAAGTAAAAAGTACACTTTCTTGTTACTATGGACATGACCGATACAGAAATACCATTATTTTCAAATTCTGAGCAATGTACAGACAAAACTCATAGACATGTTAAATTTAACATGTTACAATTGACATGTATATTGTGATTGTATCTTCCAATTGACTTTGCATGTTAACTCAGAATGTTGAGGTTAACACTTTTAACATGTTGGCGTGTTTTCCGCTCAAAGTGGAAAACATGTCAAGTCATAGCCGACTAAAGCTACAAGTCGGAATCATGTAAGTTTGGCAACGTCCACTGGAGGCTAAGGTGAAAGCGCGGGATCTATCCGTGCATGTTGATGTCTAGTGAACTTCGTCTCGTGTTTCGTTTAATTTTTCACGGATATGTTCGAGTATATATAACAAGATAAGTGATAGAACAAGCATATGTAGAGCCTATTATCGAAATAATGTGTAGGCTAAGCAGGGCTGAATAGCTTTGACTGTAGAGCTGGCTTTCTAAGCCCAACTCAGTCCGGTAGTATTTGAAGGTGCTCAAATACGTCAGCCTCGTGTCGGTAGATTTACTGGCACGTTAAAGAACTCCTCCTGGACAAAATTCCGGCATCTCGGCGTCTTCCAAAAACCGTAAAAGTATTCAGTGGGACGTTAAATCAATAACGTTATTATCTGTGAAGATGAAGACTGAATTTGGCTTATTAATAAAACGTTTCGTGTTATGCAGATGCCCAGAAAATGTTGGGTTCCCATGTATCGTAACAACTATAGCATTAAAAAGGGTTTTGTTACCTCGTTTAGGTTTCCTTCAGACGAGGAATTAAAACAAGAATGGATTTATCATTTTAAACGGGATAATTGGGAACCTAGGTAGGATTCAGTCGTATGTATAAAACATGTCACACACGAAAGTTTTTCAACGGGGGATAAAATTTACGATAGTAAAGTCAACGCAACCATACTACTACTAAATGAGCTTCTCCGAATTGTAATTTGCTCAAAAGAAACAAGACCCATGATTAAGACACCTATGACTCCACAAGCTGATGAGATCTTCACCACAGATGAAATTGCGAAAGCGATACAGAAAATGAGGAATAACAGAGTACCAGGAGTAGATGGAATAAGTAGTGAACACTTAAAGCAGACAGCACAAGAATATCTACCGATACGGACCTCCCTTCTAAATACATGTTTAGAATTAGGAAGTATACCAGACGAATGGAGAAAGTCGACAATCAAGCTATTATACAAGGGAAAAGGAGGCACAGAGAACCCAAACGCGTATAGAGAAATAGCGTTGGAATTTACATTACTGAAACTCCTAACAGGAACCCTCGCCAATAGACTGGCAGAGAAGCTAGAACCCCTTCCACCAGAGGAACAGTTTGGTTTTAGAAAGGGAAGGTCCACGACTCTGGCAGTAGAAAACCTGTTGGAACAAATAAAACAGACAATAGAAAGACCAAAAGGAAAACTTTATGTGGTTTTTGTTGACTACTCAAAAGCCTTTGATATGGTCAACAGAAAGGTATTAATAGATAAACTGGATGAACTAATTGGAAGAACGAACACGACGACCCTGATATCGAATATACTAGCAGAAAACTACATACAGATAGATGATGGATTAGGCATATCTGACTGGCTGTCACAGACGAACGGTGTCCTCCAAGGCGATCCACTCAGACCTATCTTGTTTAATGTTCTCACGAACGATGTCACCAAAGGAATGGCAGGAACAAGCACATACGTATACGCTGATGACATGGCCATCGCAGCGACAGATATAGATAAACTGCAAGTATCGCTAAACACACTGTGTGAATGGGGGGAGAGAAACGACATCCAGATAAACGAAGAGAGGACGGAATTGGCAGTATTTAGGAAAAGAGGAAGACTCATTGAAGCAGAGAAGATCAAATGCAATGGCAAACTACTCAAGAGGGCTAACAATTTTAAATATCTAGGTATCACAATTCAAATAACGGGAAAGAGTTTCAGTTTACATATAAGATATAGAGCAGCGGCGGCCACTAGAGCTATGAATGAAATCAGAAACATCACACGACCATCGATTAGCACAGCTATGGACCTGTTTAGGTTAAAGATACTACCTTTTCTGACGTATGGCCTAGAATTAGTGGGAGAATACCTCACGTACAAACAGCTGGAAGAATTGGAGCGAGTAAAGGCTAGATACCTGAAGAGAATTTTAGGAGTCCCGCAGAATGCAAGATCGAGGCTAACCAGGGAGACATTTTTAATAGAAGATCTGAGATGCAAGCTCATACTTCCAGCCAGTACCAGCTTCAAACAGCTTATACAAGATCTGCATGATAAAAACAACATACCTGAGGACTTCTAAGCAACATCTGCTATGCAAAACAGGACCTGGATGGAAGCTAATCATGATATGCGACACGTGACAACGAGATTGGCGATCCATGGTTTCCACCACAAGGTGTGCTGCAACAAATTATTTCACGAACCAAATGACGAATGTGTGTGTGAGTTGTGCTTGGAATTCTGTGATAGATACCATATTGTAAAATGCAGGAATAGACAGAAATCCATCGTAGCTTATAGCAAAGGAAAGTAATGTAAATGTAATGTAATGGTATTGTGCACGGCATGTGCGCGTTTTCAATAATAAATTAATGAGCTTCTCCCTGATGCATGTCCAATTATTTTCTCAAATTTGTCAAAATATTAGTCATCGAAAAATGTTAAAAGAAAAGATCCTGATGGTAGGAGCCTGGAAATGTAGAGTAGGGTAAACAAGATATGCCAAACATAACTCATTTACTCAAAATTCACCAAGATATGAATGTCACTGTATATGTTAATAGTTATCAGGTGTTGGTAAAAGAAATGACATGTTTAACAGATGGTAAAATACTAAAATATCAAAGTGGTCTCAACTAAATTTATATTTATTAAATTATGTAGGAATCACTTCTTGTAATGTTAGTGTTAAATGTGTACAAATAAATCTAATAAAATGCTTCACAACCTCATACAGTATCGTGAGGTAAGCAGTGGAAGCACACTCTTTGTCTTACCTCATATTTTAAGGAAACATTTCCAACTTTGCACTAAAAGGGCTGGGCCGAGTGGCTCAGGCGGTTGAGGCGCTGGCCTTCTGACCCTAACTTGGCAGGTTCGATCCTGGCTCAGTCCGGTAGTATTTGAAGGTGCTCGAATACGTCACTCTCGTGTCGGTAGATTTACTGACAAATAAAAGAACACCTGGGGGACTAAATTCCGTCACATCGGCGTCTCCAGAAACCGTAAAAGTAGTTAGTGGGACGTAAAGCATATATTATTATTATTATTATTATTATTATTATTATTATTATTATTATTATTATTATTATTATTATTATTATTATTATTTTCACTAAAAGGAATAAGAGTTACTCAAAAAGTTTCGTTTGGAACTGTGAAAGCAAATTATTTACTGTCATTAAAGTTTCAAAGTGATAACTTAGAAAGAAAGTTTGGCCAGTACTTATAGCTTATTAGTTGTAACTACAATGATACTGCACTTCAAGTTCTAGAAAGTGAGATGAAAATTACGGTTAAAGTTGTTCTAGGGTTGCGGTGGTGGCGGTGATGGTATGGAAAAGTGAGATTCGGCTGTAGCCAATTAGAAATGTCTGATTCCATCAAGACATATCCTATCGGGCTCAGTACGGAAGTAATAAACAAGTTAGACTCACTTTTATCATGTGATTTTTGTGGGCATTTTGAGATGTGAGGGGTGATATGCTGTACATTTCTGGGTATACACTAAGGACAGTATCCAGAAGGATAAGCCGTGACACTTGTTTAGGTCTCCTGCAGAGTTATGAAACAGGTAATCCCTATTTGGAAGTATTTCAGAGAGGAGGGTTAGTGGTACCATCACATTGTGTTGTGTGTGTCTGCAGAACAGTGGTATATGAGGACTACCTGGATTGTGAAAATTATAAAGAATTTCTCTTCACTCTTTCCTGAGCTGTTTTGGGAAGAGATGACAATCAACAGTTCTGGTTTGAACGCCTTCATTGTGGGCATGACAATAATGGTGCGAAAGATTGTGTATTGCCCACATTTTTTAATGTCGTGTTAAATAAGTGTTGAAAGAAGATGAAGAACACGAGTTATGTCAGCAGTGAGGATAAAAAAATTAACCGGAGGAAGCTGTCAACGCTCCACAATAATGGGCTTGAGAGTCCTGCTCTTAAGTGTTTTGTTTTTATTCATATTATATGTGTATTTTTAACTTCAGTGAATGCATTTACTGATGGGGGTGTGTTTCTTAGCACATTTTACGAAAAGTGTGCATTTATGATGCTCATCGTGTTGGTCTAAATGTGGTGAATATGGGTGAAGTAATTCAAAGTCGGACACTCCCCCCTTTTCTCTCGGCCACCGCTTGACAGATGGGTACAGCGTTGCCAAGAGTACCTTCCGGCTTTAACTGTAGATGGCTCTGTGTCAAGTCAGTTGGTTGTTCGTGAGATGTTGGCACAGCTTCGGCAACTTCCGTGCTGTTTCCATTACAACATATAGCCTAAACGACACAGACGACGTACTTCTCGTGAAGTAGGATTATAGTTACAATACTCCGCAATACTCATTCTCTTTGTTATGTTATAACCTTCAAATACAGTATGCGCACGTATGTCGTTCTCTCTGCACTATACTGGTACTAAAATTTATAGTAAGAAATGGAGTGGAGCAAGGAGTTTACTCTGGACTTAATGATAGAAAGGCCTTGTTTGTGGGATGTCTCATCGAAATAATACAGAGATAAAGCGAAGGAAGCCGTCAGTTTCCAGGAACTCGAAATTATTTATAATTGTTCTCGCGAGTGCATCGAAAAAACTAGCGTCCCTCCGCTCCCTGTACGGTACAGTCGAGAATTGTAAAAAGTTCAGAAAAGTCGGGGGCGGGAGCGGACGAAGTTTATACTTCAAAGTAGTATGTTTTTGAAACAATGAGCAGGATGAGGGGAGGAAATGTGCCTTATATAACTGCATTTCTAAATCATAACAAGAAGCAACAGTGGCAATAACAAAGGCCAAATACTCTTCATCTTTTTTCTTTTTGCTAGTGGCTTTACGTCGCACCAACAGAGATAGGTTTTATGGCGACGATGGGATAGGAAAGGCCTAGGATTTGGAAGGAAGTGACCGTGGCCTTAATTAAGGTATAGCCCCAGTATTTTGCTGGTGTGAAAATGGGAAACCATAAAAAACCTTCTTCAGGGCTGCCGACAGTGGGATTCGAACCCACTATCTCCCGGATATAAGCTCACAGCCGCGTGCCCCTAACCGCGCGGCCAACTTGATCGGTAATCCTCTCATCTGAGTCCATTGGTTTTGTTTGAAAATACTAGACACCACCTAAATGTATTACCACAAACTGATATAATGAACTACCTGTATATAGAAAAACGAAGTCAAGTTTAACATGTTTATTAAGTGTGGACACAATGTTAAATGAAACAGTATTCAACATTTAACATTTAGAGGCCGGTCTCCACTGATTAACATTTAACAACAACATGTAAAATGTTAAAAGTGTTAAATGTTAACTGGTGACACCATCAACATGTTAAATGTTAAATGTTGAATACTGTTTCATTTAACATTGTGTCCACACTTAATAAACATGTTAAACTTAACTTTCTTTGTTTATATGTAGGTAGTTCATCATATCAGTTTACGGTAATAAATTTAGGTGGTGTCTAGTATTTTCAAACAAGGCAATGGACTCAGATGAAAAGATTTGGCCTTTGTTATTGCCACTGTTGATTCTTGTTATGATTTACAAATGCAGTTTTATTAGACACATTTCCTCCCCTCATCCTGCTCATTGCTTCAAAAGCAAGACACTATGAAGTATAAACTTCGTCCGTTCCCGCCCCCGACTTCAGACTTTTTCTGATTTTTTGCAATACTCGACTGTACTGGGAGCGGAGGTACGCTAGGTTTCTTTCGATGCACTCGCGGAAATAATTATAATATAGAGTTCCTGGAAACTGTCGGCTTTCTTCGCTTTATCTCTGTATTATTTTGATGAGACATCGTACAAACAAGGCCTTTCTATTATATCAATAATTAAGTCCAAAGGAATCTTGCTCCACTCCATTTCTGACTATAAATTTTAGTATAGTGCAGACAGAACGACACGCGTACGCATACCGGTACTGGTACTGTATTTGTAGCTTATAACAAAGAGAATGAGTGTTGCGGAGTGTTGTAACTATAATCCTACTTCTTGAGAAGCACGTCGTTTGCGTCGTTTGGCTATCTGTTGACATGGAAACGGCAAGGAAGTTGCCGAAGCTGTACCAACCTCAACATTCTGAGTTAACACGCAAAGTCAATTGGAAGACACAAACAAATATAGGCTACATGTCAATTGTAACATGTTAAATTTAACATGTTGGTGTTAAATGTTAATCAGAGGAGACCAGCCTTTAAATGTTAATCAGTGGAGACCGGCCTTAATAATAAATCTGCATTTCTAAATCATAATAAGAAGCAACAGTGTCAATAACAAAGGCCAAATCCTCTTCATCTGAGTCCATTGTCCTTGTCTGAAAATACTAGACACCACCTAAATGTATTACCGCAAATTGATATGATGAACTACCTATATATAAACAAAGAAAGTCAAGTTTAAAATGTCTATTAAGTGTGGATACAATGTTAAATGAAACAGTATTCAACATTGAGCATTTAACATGTTGATGGTGTCACCAGTTAACATTTTTAACATTTAACATGTTAGGTAGTTCATCATATCAATTTGCTGTAATACATTTAGGTGGCGGCTAGTATTTTCAGACAAGGACAATGGACTCAGACGAAGAGGATTTGGCCTTTGTTATTGACACTGCTGCTTCTTGTTATGATTTAGAAATGCAGTTTTATTAAGGCCGGTCTCCACTGATTAACATTTAACAAACACATGTTAAATGTTAAAAGTGTTAAATGTTAATTGGTGACACCATCAACATGTTAAATGTTAAATGTTGAATACTGTTCTATTTAACATTGTGTCCACACTTAATAAACATTCTAAACCTGATTTTCTTTGTTTACATATAGGTAGTTCATCTGTGGTGTCTTGTATTTTCAGACTCAGATGAACTCAGATGGACTCAGGTGAAGAGGATTTGGCCTTTGTTATTGACACTTTTGCTTCTTGGTATGATTTAGAAATGCAGTTTTATTTAGACACATTTCCTCCTCTCATCCTGCTCATTGATTTAAAAGCAAACCTCTTTGAAGTTCTGTATAATCTTCGTCCGCTCCCGCCCCCCGACTTCCGACTTTTCTGATTTTTTTGCAATACTCGACTATACTGGGAGCGGAGGGAAGCTAGATTTTTTCGATGCAGTCGCGGGAATAATTATAGATATCTTCGAGTTCCTGGAAACTGTCGGCTTTCTTCGCTTTATCTCTGTATTCGTTTGATGAGATATCCCACAAACAATGCCTTTCAATGATATCATTAATTAAGTCTAATCTCCTTGTTTCCTATTCGGCCCCGTGGTCTAGGGGGAAACGCGTCCGCCGGCCCCCTACGGCCCCAGGTTCGAGTCCCGCCCGGATCAGGGGTTTTTAATTATAAATGATTAATATCCCTGGCCTGCGGACTGGGTTTTTGTGTGGTTCTTAACGTTCCTTTCTTCACATTCAACACTTTACACTTTCGCCATTAAAAAATACACGCAGGTTCCTCACATATGGTGCAAGTAGGGGCAAAAGATCTTTCTAGGTCGACGTCCCGAACAAATAGCATTTTAAAAAATATGCACTCCACTCCATTTCTCCATTTCTGACTATAAATTTTACTATAGTGCAGAGAGAACGACACACGTGCACGTGCGTGCCCGAACTGTATTTGTAGCTGATAACAAAGAGGATGGCAGTTGCGGAGTGTTGTAACTATAATCCTACTTCACGAGAAGCATGTCGTTTGCGTCGTTTAGGCTATATGTTGGCATGGAAACAGCACGGAAGTTGCCGAAGCTGTGCCGACATCTCCAAACAACGAATTGACTTGTTTTCCACTTGGAGCGGAAAACACGCCATGTTAAAAGTGTTCACCTCAACATTCTGAGTTAACATGCAAAGTCAATTGGAACACACAATCACAATATACATGTCAATTGTAACATGCTAAATTTAACATATTGGTGGAGACCTGCCTTATTAGAAGCGCACGTAAACTTCAGTGGTTTAATGTTGTAATTCACTAGTAACTTTCAGTGAATTTGCATTCAGTTTATTGAAGTGGAGATACCAAGTACACAAATACAAGAATGCGTGGAGCTAATTTGCACATTACTGTTACATGAATTACAAATATGTCTTTTAAGAAAAGAAGAGGGAAACTTAGGTTAAATGATGGATTAATAGAAGAGCTTTGCATTGTGCACCTTACAACTTGTTGAAATAAATATAATTTGTTAACGGAAGTGGTCTTCTCACGGTGTTCCCAGTCCATCTCCATTTTTTCTCATTATCTGTCCATGTATGGGACTTTGACTTGTTAACTCCCAAAGGTCTCATAATGTTCGGTACCTCAAACAAAAATTTCTAAAAATATGTAACCTTGTGGTAATGTATTTGGTCACTTTCCAGGCCTCGGTTCCATACAGTAACACAGATTTAACATTTGATTTGATTATCCTTAGCTTCGTTTTAATACGCATGTGCGGGGATCTCCATATTGATCGTAATTGTGCAAAACCTCCTTTGGCTTTATTTATACGAATCACCACATCTCTGAAAGCACCTCCATCCTAACTATCGTATCGTATTTATTAATGAACATAACAGGCGTTCAGCCCCGAATACATGTTCACAATAATAATAAATAAATAAATAAATACTAACTACTGCTACTGTACACCTTGGCCGTGCCATGAAGTCCGTCAGATACTCCGGAAACGTGACCTCAAAAGTTAGGTCACCACGGTAGTCATCCTCCGTCTCTTCATGCCACGTCCAGCTACTCCCCTGTCTAATTCTAAATTCACACTTAAAACATCAATAACTAATAATATTAATAAACATAGTCCAACCTAAGCCACCCCTCTCCACCATATACAAAATAAAATGAACAATAAAACAAAAAGACCTAACGCCACAGTTATAGACCA
The DNA here is from genome assembly GCF_040414725.1 of Anabrus simplex. NCBI lineage: Eukaryota > Metazoa > Arthropoda > Insecta > Orthoptera > Tettigoniidae > Anabrus > Anabrus simplex. Next base: position 141,807,779 of record NC_090265.1, read on the forward strand.
AAACCAACTCCATCTTACCTCCTCAGCCGGGTCTATATTTACATTCTACTGCTGGTGTTGCAACTTTCTTCTTGTTATCACTCACACGTACCCACTCATCACGCAACCTTCTTGCTTCAGCATTTTCATCACCTTTATTGTTCCCTGACCTACTCCAAAATAAGCTACAACAGCAACATTACACGATTGCATACCAAACCAGCCATCTTTCAGATTCCACCTCCTATAGTAGAAGGCTAATAATAACAACAATATTCCGTCATTGCATTCCATTCCACCATACCACAACTTTTACCAATCCGCGTTAACATTGCTTCATTTCATTTCATTACGTCATAACACTCCATAATAAAATTACCTCTCCATCTCCAAAAATTTCGGCAATGAATAACAAATACCAATCACGCATATACCAACACCTCTCCAACATCACATTTCTTCGTCATCTCCATAATAAAATTACCTCTCCATCTCCAAAAATTTCGGCAATGAATAACAAATACCAATCACTCATATACCAACACCACTCCAACATCACATTTCTTCGTCCTCTCCATACAAACAAACCAAAATTTACAAAATGATAATAAAATCACCTCTCTCCAACTCCAAAAATTCAATACTCATACCAGACACCAATACAATAACACCACCTCCCAACTCCCACGAATTCAGCCGTAAATAAACCATCTCAATACCGAACCATTCATCACCTCATATTCGCATTTCCAACACCTCATTTCTATATATACCACTTCTACTTCTCCGACAATTACACTCACCTTCTGCCTTCCACTATCTTATATCACCACTTCTCAAATTAATCATAACACATAATCAAAAATACCAAGCCCTCAATATTTTCCAACACCACATTTCAGCAATACAACACCAACTCCACCTCATATACCACCTCTACTTCTTCTACCATTACACTCACCTACTGCCATCCACCATCTTATACCACTACTTCTCCAACACCATATTTCAACCCTATAACATATCATAACTTATATACCACTTCTCCATCACAACATTTCAACCTCCACAAATAAATACAATTCTCGCTTCTCAACTCTACTTTCAGTAACCGAACCACCTACTACTGTGTTTTACTTCTAGTATCTACCCCCCTCTCATGTCCACTTGTACCCCACATTTCTGTCATATCTCTGTTCCTGAATCCGGCCAAACTCTGGTCGAGACACCTCAAGTTTAACCTTGCCGTTACCTTTTTACACTGCTCTTCCCTTACTTCACTGCATACACTTCCCTTACTTCTCTCTTCTCTGCAAATATTCACATTCTCACTTGGCCTCTCTGCCAGCACTTCTTCACTCCGAACACTGCTATTGGTCACTTTATCACTTGACACCTCTCCCTGCCTCTCTTCACACGGTGCACTGTTACTTCTTGTATTTTGCCTATCCTCTCCACTAATCGCTGCACTACTCCCTTTTTCTTCAGCCCGCTTTGACTTCATCTCTAAGTCCATCCTCAGCACATTGTTATTTGTATTTCGCCTCACTTGCCTACAGTTTATTGCACTACTCTCCTTTTCTCCCTCTTGTTTTAACTTCGATTCTAAATCCATCAATCTATCCACAGACCAGATTCTCTTCCAGTTTCTGTCTGACACCACTAGATTTTGACCTCTGATAGTTCCCCTCAGCCCCTGTTTTACAGCCAGTATCTTGTGTTTTCTGAGTAGCCTCTCATTTCTGATCGCGTCACTTCCCACGTCTCTCTTTATCCATATTTTATCCCTCTGGACATTTCCCGCATTTGCTAACACAATATCCGCCATCAATGTTGAAAACAATTGAACCTTTATAGGCCTATTGCCTCTAGTTCTCCCCACTCTCTGCACATCGTCAATATCCACTTCACTAAAATTTATTTTCATTTTTCCCTGTATTAGGTCCACTACTTTATAAGTTGTAATTACTTTGACTTCACTCGTCTCTTCAGGCACCCCATAAATAAACAAGCACTTCTTCCTTCTATATAAAGTATTCGCTTCCACTTCTACTTTCACCTTTAAATTCTCCTCTTCAAGTCGTCCTACTTTTTCCCTTAATGTTACCACTTCCTCGGTGTTATTTCTCACCTGTGCTGCTATGTCGTCCGTTTTTCCTCTTATCCATACTTCCATTTTTTCAATCTTACTGGTCTGTTCTTCAATCATCTCTTTTATTTGCCCGAAAGGGCAAACTTCTGTCAACACCTCTCTTACAGCTCTTTTGATTGCGTCCATATTTTTTCTTTCCTCATTTCTACTAGATGACGGGCCTGGGTTCAACTCGACTCCCCCAATACATAGTAAAATTATAATCACTGCTGCCGATAACAATAGTTCTCCTTTCCTTTCCATATCCATTTTACACCCACCTGGCTTCTTTTCTTCTTTCTTCATTTTCCTCTGCCATCTTCCTATCGTCGCTCTGTACTGCTCTATACCAATCATTGTCGGTCCACTTCTCGGCGACCTTCCAGCACTCCACACTCTCGAACTCCACTCCCCCTCCCGGGACTCACCGCTCAATGCGACCTCCTTTGTCGGTGGCTTAGGCAAGACTCGTTATTCTCTGCACCTCCATCCTATCTTACCATGCTTCCGAAATAGCAAAATTCTTCCACCCTTTATATCCAGTCAATCTAGTGTAAATCTGGAATTGTTACGGTGGTATATGCGCATTCCATTAGTCTTTATGTTATTAACCTTTAGGCCTACTTCTTTAGCTTCTATTTTTAAGTCATGCAGTTTCATTTCCATGTCCCAAAAACATTCAGCAAGAGGACAGAGATCATCCGCATTATCCAGTTCTTCCAGTCGGTTATTCAATCCCCATTGAATGGCACGCTTTCTATTCGTTACCTCTCTCACAATACAACCAAATGTCATTATAAACAAGATTGGCGACAGTAAACATCCTTGTCTTACTTCAGATTTTACAGCAAAATGTTCAGAGAGCTTCCCTTTATGTTCTACCTGACAAGTATATCCATCATTCATTGCCTATGTAAGAAGGACTATCTTTTGTGGTATTCCGAAGTGTCCATAGCCTTCCACATTTTCCTCCCTATGACAGAATCAAAGGCCTCTTCAAAATATATTAAAAGTGTATACATAGATGCCTGACACTCAGCAAATTGTTCAATGATTAGCCTCAGTGTGTTAATCTGATCCACAGTAGACCGACATTTTCTGAAACCTGCCTGTTCTTGACGTAGTCTCCAGTCAACGGCTATGCTTATTTTGTTCAGTATAACTCTTGACATCACTTTTCCCACATATGAGAGCAACGTTATTCCCCTCAAGTAATTGCAATCTGAGAGTTCACACTTCTTCGGTATCTTCCATTCCTCACGAAGATGTTCTTCGTTTCATATTACCGTTAGACGTATTTGCGACATGTTTGCGAAATTAATAACTGGTTTGACGGAAGGCAGTTTGGGTTTAGGAAAGGTTATTCCACTGAAGCTCAGCTTGTAGGATTTCAGCAAGTTACAGCAGATATCCTGAATTCAGAAGGCCAAATGACTGGATTGTGATTGACCTATCTAAGGCATTTCATGGGGTAGATCATGGAAGATTACTGGCACAAATGAGTGCTATTGGACTAGAAAAAATAGTGACTGAATGGGTAGCTATATTTCTAGAAAATAGAACTCAGGGAATTAGAGTAGGCGAAGCTTTATCTGACCCTGTAATAATTAAGAGGGGAATTCCTCAAGGCAGTATTATTGGACCTTTATGTTTTCTTATATATATCAATGATATGTGTAAAGAAATGGAATCAGAGATAAAGCTGTTTGCAGATGATGTTATTCTCTATGGAGTAATAAATAAGTTACAAGATTGTGAGCGGCTGCAGGGTGACTTCGATAGTGTTGTGAGATGGACGGTGGGCAATGGTATGATGATAAACGGGGTTAAAAGTCAGGTTGTGAGTTTCACAAATAGGAAAAGTCCTCTCAGTTTTAATTACTGTGTTGATGGGGTGAAAATTCCTTTTGGGGATCATTGTAAGTACCTAGGTTTTAATATAAGAAAATACCTTAATTGGGGTAATCACATTAATATGATTGTTAATAAAGGGTACAGATCTCGGCACATGGTTATGAGGATATTTAGGGGTTGTAGTAAGGATGTAAAGGAGAGGGCATATACGTCTCTGGTAAGACCCCAATTAGAGCATGGTTCCAGTGTATGGGACCCTCAGCAGGATTAATTGATTCAATAACTGGAAAAAATCCAAAGAAAATCAGCTCGATTTGTTCTGGGTGATTTCCGACAAAAGAGTAGCGTTACAAAAATGTTGCAAAGTTTGGGCTGGGAAGACTTGGTAGAAAGGAGACGAGCTGCTAGATTAAGATGTATGTTCCGAGCTGTCGGTGGAGAGATGGCGTGGGAGGACGTCAGTAGACGAATAAGTTTGTGTGGTGTCTTTAAATGTAGGAAAGATCAGAATATGTAGATAAATTTGGAAATCAAGAGGACAAATTGGGGCAAATATTCGTTTATTAGAAGGGGAGTTAGGGATTGGAATAACTTACCAAGGGCAATGTTCAATAATTTTCCAATTCATTTGTGATCATTTAAGAAAAGGCTAGGAAAAGAACAGATAGGGAATCTGCCACGTGGGCGACTGCCCTAAATGCAGATCAGTAGTGATTGATTGATTGGTGGATTGATTGATAGATTGATTGATTGATTGTATTTTAATTTCATATGACTGATCATACAGTGATATGGGACATGTCAATAATCATATTAACAGTAACAAAGGATAAAGCAGTAATATACATGCCATGAGAAATAAAGAGAACTATAAAATGTGGTAAAGAGACACAGAATGAAAAGCGATACATAAGCAAAGACAGTAGAGATAATATGCGACTCTTTGCGAGGTATCGAAGGGCAGCGATTAGAGCTCTGTCTAGCGAAGTGACCTGGAGTTACTGTTTCTGTCATAAGAGAACGTGTATTTGCTTGTGAAGTATTTGGCGTTATTTATGCGTTTGCGTTAAGTCGACATAAGTAAATAGAAGCGTGTGTCATTCCTTTATATCTCCTATCAATACGAGTGGAAAGATATGTGCCCCATTAGGCTGCAATAACTATGAAGTGCAGATGGATTCGCGGTCTTTCTTCCGTCTTACTCGTGACAAGAAAATGTAAGTAAATACTGTGTCTGCACATATATTTTTCCAGTTACAAAGAAATTTTTATAGTACCGGTACTTCCTAAACTTCTGACCTGTGCGACCCATATTTTAACTGGCTTAAAATATTAGAAGCTTATTTTATTGTATTAGTGTAGCAGTTAACCTTCAGTACCGATGTGCTGCTGTAGGTGTGATCTGTGGCTTTTTATTTAATTCAGGAAAATACTTATGCAAATGTGTGTGGCTGGTTGTGTTCCAAGTTACCCCATTTGGAATGCCGTAATGCGTTTTCAAGCGCTGAAGAAAATATGGACGATTTAAGAAATGTACATATTTTGTTGAAACAATGTGATGCACATTTGCTTTACCCAAATGAAATGGCCAGTATTGCTTATAGGAAAATTTTGAATGACTTTGCGGCTAAATTTATAGATTTTCTTTCTGTTAGTAGGCTTCAAGTTAAAAGGAAAATTGTCCAGCTCTTAAATGCAAATTCATTGAATCATGTGTGTAAGGAATGTGCCGATAGTTTCATTGACAAGTGTCCTAATGTATTGATACAATGCTTTTAAATGAGAAAAAAGCAAATCTAGCCGTGGAATTTCAGGCAGGTATGCTAAAGCTAAAAAAGTTATGCATAAATGAAATATCCTTTCACAGCAGTCCATTTCCCATCTTGATTGTATGTTGAAACGGGAATGCCCTGCGAGCATTCGCGTTCATGTATTTCTTGAGAAGAATGCACTAACACTCGACTGTATGGATTCATACGATCGCCGAGCGCGCAGGCATCATGGGAGACAGCATGCAACCAAGCGCTGCTACAGAGTGCCAACCAAGGCCAAGTGACGTCACGCCGAAATTTCTATTCGATACTATGTCGTTTCATCACGAACGGAAGGTCAGATAGCTTTTTGGAGAACGTTACGTTGTAGGCCTGGACAACAAATGCTACGACCCAAAATGTCATTAAAATCGGCGGAAGGGTGGCCAAGATATGAATTTTTTTGAAGCTCATATTTCCAGTCTCGGCGTCCGACCTTGAGTAATATAAGGGGTTCTCCAGCCTCGAGGAGATCAGAGTGTGTCAGTGTGTCACAGTGTGTCACAGTGTGTCATAGTACTTCGTCATGAACCAGTCGTCTCGCTGATGTGATACAGTTCGTTACTCTGTCCGGCTAAGGACCGGGGTTTGAAAGTACGTAATACGAGTGTTGAAAGCCTTTTCTGTGGACTCTAACTTCGCGTGTAAGCGAAAGCTTATTCACTGATAATATCGGTTTGTCGAGCCGAGTAACATTATTTCGTTTTGTGAATTGTGTAATTGAAGAGCCTGTAGAGTAACCACTTGATACTTTGAAACTGTGCTTAAAGGACTTAGGGCATAAAAACTGTGCTTTAGTTGTTTCCTCTACAAGAGACTGTTTTAGGCTATTTCGTACAATTGTGCCCTAGTAAAAGTACAATTCTTTTTATGGACGGTGTCAATTTGTTTCATAAAGGACAATGCCAACCTTCCTTTTAAAGACTGTGTCAATTCACCCCGTGTCGACATTTTCTTTCATAAGACTGTCCCAACCTTCATTTTCAAAAGACTGTGTCAATCCATTTCACAGAACTGTGCTAACATTTACTTTCATAGAACTGTGCGGATATTTCCTTTCAAGGACTGTGCTGATTCTAGAAATACGGTACCTTTATTTCTTTTCAAGGGACCATGTTTATTCCCCTCATACAGGACTGTGTCTACATTTATCACCGACAAGTTGTATTAAATTACGTGTAAAAATGTGCCTCAGGGGAAATTTATCTCTGAGAAACTACGTGATTTTTTTGTTAAGACTGAGTCGTAACAGAATTTAGTTCATATTCACGAGATTATGTCATAAACCACTTCTTTTCTGTCTTCGCAGAAATTTTAATTTATTTCTACGTTGTGTGTGCTAGAACATTGCATGTACTCGTTACAAACAGTACAGGGACTGTGTCCGAAGGACTTAATTTATTTTCTTTTGCACTGAGATTAAGTGAAGTGGTAACCCTTCGTATCTCAGAAAGTTTCAGATTATTTTCATTGCCTATCACTTCAAGTTCGATAGTGACTATTGCACGAACAATATTAATCACTCACAGAACTATGATTTTGAATTCATCTCTTTTTCCAAATGTGCGTCCAACACTATTTATAGTGAAACTTATTCGGCTAGTAAACAGTGTCTCAAAATAATTTGCAGTGCAGTGCGGTAGAGAAGTGTCGTATCAGATTCTATTGATATTCTGTGCGAAAATTTTATATTTCTCTGCTCCTTTCATGGGACTTCGTGGAATACAAAACTCAAACACTATTCCACGCTGCACTATCATCAGACGACCGCCCCAGGTTCGAGACTCCTTCAACATCAAAGGCTAAAAACCGCCGTGGGACGACGCGGGTACCGCGAAGTGGGACGCCACCGACGCCATGTGTCGACGCCGACGCCGCAGAACGATGGCTTCTCCACACTTTCGAGGAATTCAAACCATTTGGCTGTAAAAGGCGATATAATTTCCATGCATTTTTTCGAAAAACTGCAAGTTTCATTTTAAAAATGAACTCATTTCACTACCCTTCTCTCGTACTCTCTAAAGCATGAACCGTACACGCCTTGGCGTTTTCCATGCTCTCCATAAAGCTGAAGTACAGACATTCATGTTTCAGAGACACCCATGACATTGGTGCCTGATTAAAGAGAGTACAAACTGACAATAATTAACTTTGACGAAAACGGTGATATCTTTACTTTCAAGTTCAGATAGAAGTGAATACTTTATACATTAACTTCAGTTCAGTGAATACTTTAAATTTTACCAAGTTCAGTTAAATGACTTTGATAAAATCTTGAACTCATTGCACAGAACTCAGACTGATTTTTATCGCACAAGTGATGATTATTTTTTCGTTTTACTTAAACATTTCAGGCACAATATTTGATTTATGCACAGTCTCATATAAGTGTTTAATATTTGTGTTAGTGAACTAATTGAACTTTACCATTGGATAATAATGGTGATTTTACGTATGAATTGAATGATTGTATTTTCTGCATTTTGTGAAAATATCGACATTAATATGGAGAATATACTAGCTGCTATTGAGGCTTTAAAAGTTAGTCCTAATGACAGGATCACAGAAAGTAACACTAATTTAGGGCGTAAGATTGCTGAATCTAATGCGTATTGATGTCACTAACACTAGCATGAACCAACTTTTCGTTCACCTAGAAAGTCGTGTTGATGCCACTAACACTAGCATAAACCAACTTTGCGTTCACCTAGAAAGTCGTATTGATGCCGCTAATAATACCTTAGGAGCTCAACTTAGAGAATCTATCTCTACATTAGGTGCTAACATGTCTCAACTTAGAGAATCTAACACCGCCTTGGAAAATTGTATTAATGCCAATATGATTCAACTTTGAGAAACTAATGAGGGCACTAATGCTAGTGTAGGTCAGCTTAGGGAGACTAATGAAGTATCTAATCGCAACATCACTAGGCTCATGAGGCTAACATTGTAAAATTAACCGAGTCTGTTGATAAAAAGTTTGCAGTGAGTTAATAACTATTTGGAACGTAGACTCAATAGTGCGGGTGCCGAAATTGAGAAACGATTTAAAGAGTCTAACAAAAGAATGGATTCTACGTTTCCGGAAATAAATGAAAAATTAACACGTGACTTTGAAACCATTAAACAAGGCATCACATCACAAGTAGCGGAGGACATAAAAATTGCTTTCACATCTTCTAAGGAAGTCCTTAAAGAAGTAGAAAACTTAAGGAAGAATTTCAAGGGTCCCATGCTCAATTCAAACCAAAATGGCTTCTATTCAAGACAAACTTCATGAATCTGTTAAAAATAATTTCGTGAAGTTGGGAAACGGAATTACTCTTGTGAAAACTCAGCAAGAGGAGGCCGATAAACGTGTCAAGATACAACTAGATAGTGCTCACACACAGATTACTCGTATCTGTCGCGATGTAGCATAAGTTAAACCGACTTAGAGAAGGGGGTCAAGGAAATTGAGAATTCCGTACAGGGGAAAATTAAAACCCTAAACTCGAACTCCAAGGAGGTATGGAATCTCTCAACAACAACGTATCCCAAATCGAAGAGGATGTCTTATCACCCAGCCTTCACAGTACTTGTGGAGAAACCATGAATGTTTCCACAGCTTTTAAAATTACTGAGGAAAAACCATCCAAATTTTCGGGGAAGGAGTAGTATACATCTAAAGAGTTTCTCCTTAACCTTGAGGAGTATTTACTGGGAAATCACATTAAGACAGACCGCCGATTACGTATAGCATCTCGATTGTTAGAAGGCAGGGCGTTAATGTGGTACACTGTTTTCAAACTTAGTATCAGTACTTTTCAAGAATTTAAGGAAGCTCTACTTAGACGATTTTGGAGTTCTGAAACTCAGCACTTGATAAAACTCCAATTATACTCTAGAAAGTATCACACTTCAGTCAATTCGTCACGATAATCAGATTATCTGATATCTCAGCTTAAAAAGATGCAGTTTTTAGACCCTCCTTTGCTGGAGCAAGAATTTATTCAGGTCATAACACTACAATTCCCTCCAAACGTTCAGGAGATATTGGTAGCGGCAAACGTCCAGGACTTAGAGAAGCTCGATGACGTCCTAAGGAAACTTGATACTGCGCACACTCAGAACGTAACAAAAGCGGGTAGAAGCCAAGAAACTATGGCTAACTCCGCGGAAGTGAAGACTCCGGTTCAAGTAAATCCATTACCGCGAGAAGAAAGGGAAACTCGTCAAGACAATCCGTTCCGGTACAGAAGATATAGAAATCGTCCCTACGAAGAGAGGGCCACGTTTCAAAAAGGACCTTCGTGGAGGCAGACAGCTAGCCAACCTAAGGACAATAGGAACTCCCATCGGGAAGAATTAGAGAAAGTTTGGAGAGGGACTAGAGAATACGCAAGGAATAAGAACAGGGAAGAAGGTTTACCTGGATCAGCTTCTTTGGAATACCAGGCAGAGGTTCAAACAAATGAAAGAACAGAAATGGATCCCGAAGCTACGGGTGCAAGAAAACTTTGACAAAACAATAAGGAGATTGCCTGAAAACCCGGAGGAGGGAGAAATAAGATGCAGCACAGTCATCAAACATTGGTATTTAGAGGATACGGATTTACTGTATCAGGATTCAACACCACGACAGCCTGAGATAGAGCGCGGCTTACCGATCATAATTATTAAGTTAGGCGATATGATTTTCAATTCTTTAGTAGACTCCGGATCACAAGCTTCACTAATTTCGCAAAAATTGATAGATGTGGCGCAAGAGACTACCTTTTCCATCCTGCCTGTTTCCCAAGTTAAGGTTAAAGGCATAGTTCCTGAAAAGGGTATTAAATATAAATTCCAGGCGTTTCTTGAATTAGAAATTTTGATTTTGACTCAAATGAAATTTGATTTAATCCTTGGATCGGACTTCCTCATTCAACATGGGGGAATCATTGATTATCCTGCTGACATGATTAAAATTTTCCACGTCGAATCTGTAGAGCTACAGTTGGCTGCCCGTAATGAAGTGAAACATCCGGAATTTGAGACCCCTGTGGATATAGTAGAAGGCAAATTGAGCGAGGCTCCGCCTGTCGAAGAAAGCGTCCACGAAGAGGGGAGACCCGAGGAAGTGGGACCCGTAGAGGACCAGATGGCTTCCATCGTCGATGATGTGTTCAACGAGGACCACTACAACTTCACGATGTATGCCATTGTAGCTGAAATCCCAGATGATGATAATGACGATGAAGTAGCAGAGGCGATCCAAGAGCTTTTCGAGAAGTTTCCACATGTATTTTCTGATAAACCTGGAGTTATCAAGTTTTGAGCACCACTTATATGTTTCTGACACTTCACCCTATAAGAAACGGCGTTTCCGATACCCATGAAGTACTTGGAAGAAGATCGGGTCATCATTAAACAGATGGAGAATGATGGAATAATATCGAAATGTGTTACGCCCTTCATTAATCCTCTAGCGATAGTGCGAAAACCAAATGGTAATCTGCGCATATGCCTTGATGCAAGGGCTTTGAACGGTAGGCTTGTGCTAGAATATGACCATCCTCCTCTACTCCGGGATGTAATCAGGAGATTTCACAACATGAAGTTCTTTTCTGCTATGGACATGGGTTCTTCATATGTACACATTCTGTTGGACGAAGATAGTCGGAAATTTACCGGGTTCATCTTTCACAATGTCATGCTTTAAAAGACTTCCTTTTGGCATTAAGGAATCTGGTGCAGTTCTCATTAGGGCCTTTGAAGAACAATTTTCCAACGAAGTAAAGGCAATCACCACCATTTATGTGGACGATATTATCGTCGCGTCCGAGTCCCTGGAACAACATTTACAGGATGTTCATAAGGTACTGGAGGAATTACAGTCCAAGAACTTTAAAATAACGCCAAGAGAAGCTAGGTTTACAAATCTGAAGTTTTGTTTTTGGGCCATCTTATTGGAGGAGATGGGACGAAGCGTAATCCGGCTAAGATGCAATGTATTCTAGAATTTCCCAAACCCACCAGAATGAAGCACATCAGGCAATTCTTAGCTCTCTGCCAGTTCTTCGCGCAACATTGCCCTAATTTTACTGGAACAGTGGCACACCCGCAGCAGTTGTTGAAGAAGAACAACAGGTCGAAGTGATCTGAGGTTTGCGATAAGGCATTTGTGGCAAAAAACAAATGTTGAAGAATAGGGTTCAATTGGTATATCCTAACTATGAGCTACATTTTTATATTGAGTGCGACGCTAGCCGCATAGGGATCAGTGCAGCTCTCTTCCAAATTGATCTAAGGGAACCCGAAGTTCGCATCTTTGTCCCATTCATGAGCCGCAAGTTGAGGCCTCATGTAAAGGCTTACACAATAACAGAATTAGAAGCCCATGCCATAGTGCATTCTCTCCTTTACAGGAAGAAGACAATCTTTGGATATCCGGTGATTATTAACACGGATCATCAAGCACTAACCTTTATTTTCAAATCAGACATTACGAGCGAACGGATAACCCGGTGGGCGCTGTTTATACAGTAATTTAACATTAGTGTTGTTCATAAGCCCGGAAGGAAAAATATCCTCGTCAACGCAGTGAGTCGGAATCGGACAAATGAGATTTCGATCCATGCGATCAAAGTCATGAATGACGAAGATGGAGAGTTCTTGCGACGACTTAAATACCTACCGCAAGCTCAAGGAAGAGATCCTCTTAGCCATGGGTTGATTCGTTTTTTAAAGGATTTATCCCTCCAGATGACGATGAGTATCCTCGTATTTCTAGTATAACTCAAAACGTTTGTTAACATGATGGTCTACTTAACAAGTACATTGACCACGCTAGAATAACAGGTCCCCACCCCGAATAAGGACTGCTGTTATATGACATTGCCATTCCATCTCTGGGCATGCCGGTACAGACATGGTCCTAAACCAAATTAGGGAAAGGTTTACTTGAGAATATTTTCGCCGTGACCTCCGTCACGCAATCAGAACTTGTGATGTTTGCCAGAAGATTAAACCAAACAACAGGCTCCTCAGGGAATATCCACGCCCTTTAATTCCTGAAAAAATCGGCTAGATATTCGCAATGGACCTGTACGGAACTTTGCCTAAGGCGTTACGTGCCAACAGATTCATTTTCGTCACCAATGATGTATTTTCTAAGTACACTATGTTGCTTCCAATTCAGAAGGCAAACACAGGGAACATTCTCCGAAGGATTAGTCGAAACATCATTCCCGAGATGGGCAAGCAGGAATTTCTCTTAAGAGACCACGGAAGTCAGTTTACCTCTATGGAATTCCAAGCAGCGCGAGAAGAGCTTGAGATAAAGCATATCATAAACTCCATCCGACACCCGGAAGCCAACATAGCCGAACGTGTTTTGCGAGAGATCGCGAGATTCTGTAGGTTATATCGTGGCCAACAGCATTGGAAGTGGGTGGAGGTTCTCCCCATTATGCAAAGGATACCACCATGCATGAGTCTATTCAGGACATCTCTTTGAGAGCACATAAAGGCCTCACTCCTGACAGACCGTGGGATCGAACTTTGCCTGTCCCACCCGATACAGCGGTGAGCCAACAAGCTCGCATTACCAAGGCACTTCGGCAACTACGGCATGCTGTTCAAATCCGAGAGAGAAAGCTACGGCATCATATGTTTCCATAACCCTTACAAGTGGGCGACCTGGTGTTAATAAGCAAGCCTGCAGTTTCGCAACCTGTCCAGGGAATTTATGCCAAATACTGTCCCTTATTCATATTACCCTTCAGGATACTTACCGCACAAGACAGTGGTGCCTACGAAGTAGTAAGAGCAGATGGTAACGTCGAGGGAATTTTCAACTCTGCCAACCTCAAGAAATACTTTACCAGGTCATGAACAAAAAGAAAATCGTCCACCAGTTTTCTTTTTTCTTTAGCAGGGGGAGATGAAACGGGAATTCCCTGCGAGCATTCGCGTTCACGTATTTCTTGAGAAGAACGCACTAACATCCCACTGTATGGATTCAAAGCGATCACCGAGCGTGCAGGCCTCATGGGGGACAGCATGCAACCAAGCGCTGCTACAGAGTGCCAACCAAGGCCAAGTGACGTCACGCCGAAATTTCTATTCGATACTATGTCGTTTCATCACGAACGGAAGGTGAGATAGTTATTTTGGAGAACGTTATGTTGTAGGCCTGGACAACAAATGCTACGACCCAAAATGTCATTAAAATCGGCGGAATGATGGCCGATATGCTTTTTTTGAAGCTCATATTTCCAGTCTCGGCGTCTGACCTTGAGTAATATAAGGGTTCGCCAGCCTCGAGGAGATCAGAATGTGTCAGTGTGTCACAGTGTGTCACAGTACTTCGTCATGAACCAGTCGTCTCGCTGATGTGATACAGTTCGTTACTCTGTCTGGCTAAGGACCGAGGTTTGAAAGTGAAAGCCTTCTCTGTGGACTCTAACTTCGCGTGTAAGCGAAAGCTTATTCACTGATAATATCGGTTTGTCGAGCCGAGTAACATTATTTCGTTTTGAGAATTGTGTAATTAAAGAGAGTGTAATCACTTGATATTTTGAAGCTGTGTTTAAAGGACTTAGGGCATAAAGACTGTGGTTTAGTTGTTTCCTCTACAAGAGACTGTGTTAGGCTATTTCGTAAAATTGTGCCCTAGTAAAAGTACAATTCTTTTTATGGACAGTGTCAATTTGTTTCATAAAGGACAATGCCAACCTTCCTTTTAAAGACTGTGTCAATTCACCTCGTGAAAAATCAGTGTCGACATTCTCTTTTGTAAGACTGTGCCATTCTTCATTTTCAAAATACTGTGTCAATCCATTTCACAGAACTGTGCTAACATTTACTTTCATAAAATGGTGCCGATATTTCCTTTCAAAGACTGTGCTGATTCGTGAAATACGGTACCTTTATTTCTTTTCAAGGGACTATGTTTATTCCCCTCATACAGGACTGTGTCTACATTTATAGCCGACAAGTTGTATTAAATTACGTGTAAAAATGTGCCTCAGTTGAAAAATTATCTCTGAGAAACTGCGTGATTTCTTTTGTTAAGACTGAATCGTAACAGAATTTAGTTCGTTTTCACGAGACTGTGTCATAAACTATTTCATTTCTGTCTTCGCAGAAACTTTAATTTATTTCTACGTTGTGTGTGCTAGAACATTGTATGCACTCATTACAAACAGTGCAGGGACTGTGTCCGAGGGACTTAATTTATTTTCTTTTGCACTGAGATTAAGTGAAGTGGTAAACCATCATATCTCAGAAAGTTCCAGATTATTTTCATTGCCTATCACTTCAAGTTCGATAGTGACTATTGCACGAACAATATTAATCATTCTTACAGAACTGTGATTATGAATTCATCTCTTTTTTCAAATGTGCGTCCAACACCATTTATAGTGGAACTTATTCGGCCAGTAAACAGTGCCTCGCCATAATTTGCAGTGCAGTGCGGTAGAAGAGTGTCGTATCAGATTCTATTGACATTCTGTGCGAAAGTTTTATATTCCTCTGCTCCTTTCATGGGACTTCGTGGAATACAAAACTCAACAACTGTTTCACGCTGCACTATCATCAGACAACCGCTCCAGGTTCGAGTATCTTTCAACATCAAGGGCTAACAACCGCCGTGGGACGACGCCGACGCCGTGACGTGGGACGACGCAGATGCCGCTGAACGACGCCTTCTTAACATCTTTGAGGACATTCAAACCATTCGTCTGTAAAAGGTGATATAATTTCCATGCATTTTTTGAATAAACTGCAAGTTCCACTTTAAATATGAACTCATTTCACTACCCTTTTCTCGTACTCTCTAAAGCATGTACCGTACACGCGTTGGCGTTTTGCATACTCTCTACAAAGCTGAAGTACGGGCGCTCCTGTTTCAGTGTCTAATTTCAGTCTATAAAATATAACCTCTTAAATAATTCTTCATTCATTTATCCAGAATTAATTTAGCAAATTTGAAGTTAATATTTTAGTTACTCTTTCTTTATGGACGTAATTTAGTTATCCATTTTCGCATATACGTTTCCCCCCTATGTTCTGTATGGTCCACCTGTCTTGTGGACACGTGGTTTGTGATATACCGATACCGGTGCTCCCATCGGAGCTCCTCTGTCGGAGGATGTTTTTAGACTGTGATGTGATTTATCACTTGAAGTTATGAGATTTTAAAATTAATATTTCCAGTATAGGTGATATTTCTATATTTGTAACTCGGACAGTATTTTTTTGCTCACCCATCCGGTTGGTGACTACTCCCAATGTTGCTTAACTCCGTATTTGTTTGCTATCTCTGTATGAGTGTGTTTTGTTCTATCGTGGGTGTGCCTAGGAAGACTGATGTGCATTCAGTGAACATGGCTGGCACAGCAGTTACATGTATCAGTAAGTGGTAATACCGGATGGTCACCTGTCCAAGTGCTAGCCACGCCAAATGTTGCTGGTGTGTGAACTGTGAGATGTTACGACATTGTTCGCAGTGACGACCACTTTCGTTAAACATGAGTTTACGTTGACGAGGGTTTGCGGGTGTTAATTTTGATTAGCATCGTTTATATGCAGCATTTATGGTGTGTGCAGCGCCTGGTCTCCGGGAACTAGTGCTTCAACTTATGATGTTAAGAAGGCCGTTGTTGTTGAGGACCAGTAGTTAAGGAGGTGAAAGCTGGGCATGGTAGGTCTTATTTTCTTGGCAAGTGTTGGGGGGGAGGGTTGTCTAGTTAGGTTCGTCAGGGACTGGGCTTATCGATCCACCGAGAGCGCCCTGTGTTGGACTGAGTTTGGTGTTGCAGTAGGTTGAGGATGAGAGTAGTAGGTGATTGTTTATTGAGTTAGCTGGAGGGGGTGGTGTGGTGAGAAGAGGCGGGAATGTGTTTGCTTGTGTATGTGTTCTGTTTGGTTTTGGATAGGTGTTTTTGCGAAGATTTTATTTGATTGCCTTATTAAAATACGGGCAGCCATGGAACGATGCTGCGTGATTGCCGTGGCAATACGCGCAGGCCGCCTGGTCACGTGGCACCTTGCATTCAGTGTGTTGATGAGATCCACCACACCTGTTGCATCGGGGCTTATTTTTGCACCTGTCGGCGTGGTGATTTACTTTGAGACAATTATAGCAGAAAATGGTTAATGAGGGGTGTGGTGGGCGATTTTGAGATGTGGTTTTGGTATGTGGTGTGGGAGGAAGGAATGTTTTGGCATTCTTTGACTGTTTTCGTTGGTTTTGCATCTGGGGTGGGTTATTTTTGACTGTAGTTTGGGAGGTTTGTGACTGGGTAGTAATGTGGGTTGTTTGAGTTGATTTATTGCTTGACGGTGGGTGATAGTGGGGGATGGGTGGGAATGGTTTAAGTGTGGATATCGGCGTCCATGGGATGTATTTGCTGAGCTTTGTCTTGGGTGTCTGGAGTTGTCTGGGATTCTCGCTGTTGGGTGGTTGGGGAGGCTTGTGGAGGGGTGATTTTGGTGGGTTGGGGAGGATTGGTTTTGGTAGCTTTTGGCTTCGATCTTCTTCTGTTGGCGGTGGCTTGCAGCTGGCGTCTTGAGTTTTCTTGGCGTGCTTGTTGGTAACATTAGTTGAGGTTGTTGGAGTCGTTGCTTCCACTGATGAGAGCTTGGTTTGAGATGTACGGGTGGGGTGGGTTTGGGTTGCTTGGTTCGTGGTTTTGGGCGGCAAGATAATTTATTGATTGACGTAATTATGGAAGGGATTAATAGTGATGGGATAGGGATGTTTGTGTGCTCATGCGCTTCCAGAATATGCTTGATAGAATTATTGCGATAAGGATTGACCAACAATTGGTTGTTATGCGACTCTTCGATTACTACGATACTGCGATGTGATCGGAGAAGATAGGCATGAGGGCGCTGATGATGACTTTCCTGGTCATGGGGGCCGAATCTGGATTCCTGAGGTTGAATATTAGCATCTTGCATTTTGGAGCACCTACATTGTAATACAAATGTGTCCTCAAAATTTCATTTCTTTATGTTCAATAGTTTTGGCTCGGCGATGATGAATCAGTCAGTCAGTCAGTCAGTCAGGACATGTTCTTTTATATATATATTGTAATTCATATTTATTTCGTTTGTGGCTTTGGCTCGAACTGGCTTTTATTCTTCCTTTTAGCCAATTGATGGGGCTAGCCTCGACTAGTTTAAAAACAATGCAAAACAATAATGACCATTTCCGCTTCATCTAAATATGTGGAACAGTATTGTGTGTTAAATTTTTTGTGCTCAGTGAGAGATATTAGAGTGTATAAGAAAATGGACATTTCAACCCAGTAAGCAGGCAGAAATTGATTCTCTTAAGAAAACACACATCTGTACGGCATATATTGCCTGTGTTCTTTATGTGGGAAAATCTAGTGTGTTGAGGAATCTTATGATGGTTCCGGACCACTGCCTCCAAACAGACAAAGAGAGGTATAATGTGAAACCAAGCATCAGAACTGATAAAATCTATACTTAGACACTGTAAATTAACACAGAAAAGACAGGCAATGACCTTCAGAGATATATTCCGGCTAATGGGTTGACCCTGAGGTTTCAACAATACAGCGTAGGTATCTTGATGCTGGGCAGAAAGCAAACAAAGAAACAGTTGTTTCATCTGTCATGAAGAGGAAACAGCTGACGTGAGCTAAAAGGGTTGGACTTCTGATGACAGGCAGAGAGTACTTTTCAGTTATGAATAACAATATATTGTCCTAGGTTACAAAAGAAGAATTGTCTGATGAAGCATTTAGTACCAATTGGTGGTATGATGAATCCATCAAAATAGCGTCGTTGAATGTCGAAATACTGCTATGTGACAATGTTGAGAGGAGAAATAATGACTCGCAGCATATGTATCCCTTAGAACAAAAATTCGTTTATATATACTGCGCATATCCTTACTTCTACATTTACGTTTCGCAAAACACATAAGCATCGCCTTTCCTCTGTTGCCAGCGTACTACTGCCACGAGAACATCTGATGCAATACGACCGCTGTAAACAGCCCTTGTAAAATGTAGACCGTACTCAGATGGTTGGACCGCACTTTTGAATTTTTGATTTGTAATATTCTTTAATTCGCGCTCTGACCGATTGGATTCACTGCTAATCTTTGCTTACTCTGCTAAGCATCAGACAGTGCTACTGGTACGTTGTGTAATGCTGCAATTCAGCGTGGGAACAATCGTGAAGACAGTGTCCACCATTCAGTTTGCTGAGAGCGGTCCTAACACCGCAACGCGCACAGAAATGTAAGTATATTTTTGAGCTTACGTTTACTGTTCCAAGCAGTGTTATAAATTATTGCCACTGTAACAATATTACTTCCAGAAAGTGTTAATGACTAATGAAGGTGGGTACTTCATTATGTATATAATTGCAAGTAGGAGTTATTATACGTTCCAATATATAAATGTACAAATATGTTTTTATTTTTCGCTACAAGGAGCGAAGAAGATATATTCAACCTGATGGCATCCGACAGTGTCTTATGGAACTCCCGGAGCAAGACGGAGGAGGTAGTGACTGTGATTTCGAAAGTGACATCCATTTTGAAGATGGGTTTTGGATGACGATCATCCCAGTGACTGGGCACAATCTATCACGCGTGATAAGTAGGGGAGCTGTGACAGTTATAAACCACATCGTCAGCATTATATTCTGCTGACTCAGCACCCGAGGTCATTGAACTCGGGGTCATTGACTTTATGAAGTCATGACCACGTGACCGTGACGTCTCATTGTTTGTCAGCAAGGCCACGTGCTTTATGACAGCGGTCAAGGTTACAGCTGTCATCTGGACGGACCCTAACCTCCCTCTTTTAAGCACGTGGGCGCTGCTAACCTCAATGCTGCTATCTTGACAGGGCCTAATTCGTTGTTGCTACCCTAAGCACGTAGGGGCGCGGAATTTAAAAGCCACTTGTTTTAACAGCTGTCAAGATAACAGGACCTAACCACGTAGGCACACTTTTAAGGACAACAGAACATCACTAACCTCAGTGCTGCTATCTTGAGGGGGTCAAACCTCAATTACTGCCATATAATGCACGTAGGTGTGCGGAATTTAAAATCCACACGCTTTATGACAGCTCCCACCTTGAAGGACCATAACCTCACACTTTTAAGCACGTGGGCACTGCTAACCTCAATGCTGCTATCTTGACAGGGCCTAACTTCGTTGTTGCCACCTTAAGTACGTAGGGGCGCGTAATTTAAAAACCACGTGCTTTTTGACAGCTGTCAACTTGACAGGTCCTAACAACGTAGGCGCACTTTTGAGGACAACAGAACATCGCTAACCTCAGTGCTGCCATCTTGACAGGGCTAAACCTCACTGCTGCCACCTTTACCATGTAGGAGCGCAGAATTTGAACTGCCGTTAAGATGATAGCTGCTATCATCAACTATGTGCACTTGTTTTGAACGTGTAGCTAACCTCACTGCTGTTATGTTGACAGGTCCCATCTACGTGAACTTGTTTTGCC
Source organism: Anabrus simplex (assembly GCF_040414725.1). Classification (NCBI taxonomy): domain Eukaryota; kingdom Metazoa; phylum Arthropoda; class Insecta; order Orthoptera; family Tettigoniidae; genus Anabrus; species Anabrus simplex. The sequence continues at coordinate 141,828,040 of NC_090265.1, forward strand.
GATAGAGGATTATAGTTTTAATGCAAGCTGCCCTTCTTCCCCTTCCCCTCGACACTAACTTCGAGGGGTCTAACCTTACTGGGCTATCCTCCTCCTCATTAGTCTTCTCCTCAGTTATGGAGGTCAGGTCAATCCCTCTTCCTCGGTCGAGGCTTAGCGCGTTCCTCCTCCTCCTGACATTTCTGTATCTAAGAGCCCAGTCCATCCTCCTCCCTCTCCTCACAGTTTCGGAGGTCAGTTCAATCCCCTCCTCCTACAGTTCATCTTTGACGACGTGGACGCGGAATTTAAACAAGTAAACGGAGCTAAACTCACTGCTGCCATCTTGAGAGGCAAACCTCATTGTTTCCATCTTAACTATGTGGAGCGCGGAATTTAAAATCCACGTCCTTTTTTGACAGATGTTAAGATGACAGGTCTTAACCACGTTAGCACAGCGAACCTCACTGCTGTCATCTAGACAGGGCCTAATTTCAGTGTTGCCACCATAACTACGTAGAGCGCGCGGAATTTAAAATCCATGTGTTTTGACAGCTGTAATGTTGACAGACCTAACCACGTGGGCGCGGAATTTAAGCAAGTGGACTGAGATAACCGCACTGCTGCCATCTTTACAGGGCCAAACTTCATTGTTGCAATCTTATCTATGTGGAGCTCGGAATTCCAAATCCACGTGCTTTTAACAGCTGTCAGATACTTTGAGCCCATGGGCACGGAATTGAAACAAGTGAATTGAGCTAACTACACTGCTGGCAACTTGACAGTGCCTAACCTCACCGCTGCCACCTTAACAACGTAGGACACGCGGAAATTAAAATCCATGTGTTTTGACTGCAGTCAACTTGGCAACTCCTAACCACTTGGGCGCAGAATTTAAACACGCTAACCTCACTACTGGCATCTTGACAGAACCTATCCTCACTGCTGGCACCCTAATCACGTAGGAGCGCGGAATTTAAATGATCAAGACAGGGACTTAACCACGCTGAGGAATTTTTGAATGCCCCTTCCCGACACTATTTGGGACTTAGGTCGCGCCGTGGGTTTTTTGGAACGATATCAGGGGGTCTACCTGCAGTGGAGCTGCCTTCTCGACATCACACACCCCTACCAACGACCGCTGTTCAGCCTCGAAACATCCGTAACCGTGTAGCCAATTGGCTTAGTATAGGTATGTTGCAGTAACATTAACACGTGCACAGGTGTATAGAACACAGAATGTTTGATTGTACAGCCCGATTAGGGTCTTAAAAACAGCCACGAAGCGTCTTGCCCTACCAAGCGACCGCTGCTCAGCCCTAGTCACATTCCTAACAGCGTAGCCAATTCAGATATTATATGTGTGTTGCACACTTTCATCAGAGGGTCTGCCTTTCAGCGGTCTCAGCCTGATAGCGCAAGGAAGATGGGCATACCCGCCATCTTGCGCAATCGCCCCTAGCCACGACGATCAGTCAGTGCACACAGTAAGCTATGCTGTGTCTTCAGAACGTTAACACTCGTTCCCTGTTGCGAGACGTGTGGCGGCCAACTCGCTACAAGAAAATGCTCACTTCGTTTGTACAGTGTGTTAAATACAAATCACTTTTGTTCTTATTTACTAATTGTAAATTAATTCTAAACATGATTAATTTTCACTTTCAATATGTAACTATTGTTAATCTCAGGTAAGGTAATAAATGCGTATGCGTGCATGTAATTTTATTAACTAAGTTTGTACTGTACAGTGTGATAGTGGTAGTGATTACTGATTTTTACAAAAAAATTCGAATACCTGAACGCTTTCGAAAACCGAATGCATCTATGAACACTTATCTTAGGAGCACTCGTGTATGGGTGTGTGCGCGCGTGTGTAATTTAATTATGTAAGTTTTTACGATGCAGTGTGATTGTCGGCAGCCCTGAAGATAGGTATCCATTCTTTCTCATTTTTTCATCAAGCAAATACTGCGGGCTGCACCTTAATTAAGATCACAGTCGCTTTCACTGCGCGGTTTGGGACACGTAGCTATCAGCTTGTAGCGGGTCCGAACTCTACTGTCGGCAGCACTGGAGAGAGGTTTCCGTGGTTTCTCATTTTCACATCAAGCAAATGTTGCTGTACCTTAATTAAGTCACGGTCGCTTCTGCTGCGTGGTTTGTGACACGTAGCTATCAGCTTGTAGCGGGTTCGAACCGCCACTGTTGTAGTCGCCCTGCACGTAACTATCAGCCTGTAGCAGGTTCGAACCCCACTGTTGTAGTCGGTAACATACAGACTCGGCTATGTGCCCTGTAGTCGTCAACTACATGTCTTTAGGGCGTTGAGGGCGTCAGTTTAGAAATATAAATAACAGTTAAAATATTATTTCTCCGAATACCTGCATAAACAACAACAACACAGGGATATGTTTTACGGAGAGATGCCCTTCTCGTTACCATTTTCTTTCAACAGCAGGCAAATTCCTGGTGCTGTATCATAACTAAGACCACGGTCGCTTCTACTGCGCGTAGCTATCAGCTTGTAACGGGTTCGAGCCCCACTGCTGTAGTCGGTAGACTCAGCTATGCGTCTCGTAGTCGTCAACTGCATGCCCTTAGGGCGTTGAGGGTGACAGTTTAGTAAATCCCGGGTTTGAGCAGATGCCGCCAAGACCCTTTAGAAGTGTATGCTATAAAATTAAAGTATTCTCTCAAAAACTACCTATAATTTCTGCATAGAAGTATAAAAGTGCTAAGTCACATTCTGCGTCGTGCAGGAAAAAATCCAGCTGTGTAGCAAAAAAAAAAAATACTCATTATATTAAACATTGTTGTTCGACACGTGCGGTGTTATTTGTCAACATCATGCAAGTAGAATCTTGGAGTCTAGTATGAATGAATGAATGAATGAATGAATGAATACTGATCTGCATTTAGGGCAGTCGCCCAGGTGGCAGATTCCCTATCTGTTGCTTTCCTAGCCTTTTCCTAAATGATTTCAAAGAAATTGGAAATTTATTGAATGTCTCCCTTGGTAAGTTATTCAAATCCCTAACTCCCCTTCCTATAAATGAATGTTTGCCTCAGTTTGTCCTCTTGAATTCCAACTTTATCTTCATATTGTGATCTTTCCTACTTTTATAAACACCACTCAAACTTATTCGTCTACTAATATCATTCCACGCTATCTCTCCACTGACAGCTCGGAACATACCACTTAGTCGAGCAGCTCTTCTTTTTTCTCTCATTTCTTCCCAACCCAAACTTTGCAACATTTTTGTAACGCTACCCTTTTGTCGGAAATCATCCAGAACAAATCGAGCTGCTTTTATTTGGATTTTTTCCAGTTCTTGAATCAGGTAATCCTGGTAAGGTTCCCATACACTGGAAGCATACTCTATTTGGGGTCTTACCAGAGACTTATATGCCCTCTCCTTTACATCCTTACTACAACCCCTAAACACCCTCATAACCATGTGCAGAGATCTGTACCCTTTATTTACAATCCCATTTATGTGATTACCCCAATGAAGATCTTTCCGTATATTAACACCCAGATACCTACAATGATCCCCAAAAGGAACTTTCACCCCATCAACGCAGTAATTAAAACTGGGAGGACTTTTCCTATTTGTGAAACTCACAACCTCACTTTCAACCCCGTTTATCAACATACCATTGCCTGCTGTCCATCTCATATTTTCGAGGTCACGTTGTAGTTGCTCACAATCTTGTAACTTATTTATCTCTCTATAGAGAATAACATCATCCGCAAAAACCCTTACCTCCGATTCCACTCTCTACTCATATCATTTATATACAGTATATAAGAAAACATAAAGGTCCGATAATACTGCCTTGAGGAATTCCCCTCTTAATTACTACAGGGTCAGATAAAGCTTCACCTACTCTAATTCTCTGAGATCTACTTTCTAGAAATATAGCAACCCATTCGGTCACTCTTTTGTCTAGTCCAATTGCACTCATTTTTGCCAGTAATCTCCCATGATCCACCCTATCAAATGCTTTAGACAGGTCAATCGCGATACAGTCCATTTGACCTCCAGAATCCAAGATATCTGCTATATCTTGCTGGAATCCTACAAGTTGAGCTTCTGTGGAATAACCTTCCCTAAAACCGAACTGCCTTCAATCGAACCAGTTATTAATTTCACAAACATGTCTAATATAATCAGAAAGAATGCCTTCCCAAAGCTTACATACAATGCATGTCAAACTTACTGGCCTGTAATTTTCAGCTTTATGTCTATCACCCTTTCTTTTATACACAGGGGCTACAATAGGAACTCTCCATTCATCTGGTATAGCTCCTCCGACCAAACAATAATCAAATAAGTACTTCAGATATGGTACTACATCCCAACCCATTGTCTTTAGTATATCCTCAGAAATCTTATCAATTCCAGCCGCTTTCCTAGTTTTCAACTTTTGTATCTCACTGTAAATGTCATTGTTATCATATGTAAATTTTATTACTTCTTTGGCCTTATTCTCCTCCTCCATCTCGACATTATCCTTGTAACCAACAATCTTTACATGCTGCTGACTGAATACTTCTGCCTTTTGAAGATCCTCACATACACACTCCCCCTGTTCATTAATTATTCCTGGAACGTCCTTCTTGGAACCTGCTTCTGCTTTAAAATACCTATACATACCCTTCCATTTTTCACTAAAATTTGTATGACTGCCAATTATGCTTGCCATCATCTTATCCTTAGCTGCCTTCTTTGCTAGATTCAATTTTCTAGTAAGTTCCTTCAATTTCTCCTTACTTCCACAGCCATTTCTAACTCTATTTCTTTCCAGTCTGCACCTCCTTCTTAGTCTCTTTATTTCTCTATTATAATAAGGTGGTCTTTACCATTTCTTACCACCCTTAAAGGTACAAACCTGCTTCCGCATTCCTCAACAATTTCTTTAAACCCATCCCAGAATCTGTTTACATTTTTATTTAACGTTTTCCACCGATCATAGTTACTTTTTAGAAACTGCCTCATGCCTGCTTTATCAGCCAAATGGTACTGCCTAATAGTCCTACATGTAAGACTTTCCATTCTAACGCATTTATTTTTAACTACCACAAAAACAGCTTCATGATCACTAATACCATCTATTACTTCAGTTTCCCTATAGAGCTCATCTGGTTTTATCAGCATTACATGCAGGATATTTTTCCCTCTGGTTGGTTCCATCACTTTCTGAATCAGCTGTCCTTCCCATATTAACTTATTTGCCATTTGTCGGTCATGCTTCCTGTCGTTCGCACTTCCTTCCCAATTGACATCTGGCAAATTCAGATCTCCCGCTACAATCACATTTCTTTCCATGTCGTTTCCCACATAGCCGACTATTCTATCAAATAATTCCGAATCCGCGTCAGTGCTACCCTTTCCCGATCTGTACACTCCAAATATATCTAGTTGCCCATTATCTTTAGAAATGAGCCTTACACCTAGAATTTCATGTGTCTCATCTTTAAGTTTTTCGTAGCTTACAAATTCTTCTTTCACCAGAATGAATACTCCCCCTCAAACCATTCATATCCTATCTCTACGATACACACTCCAGTGCCGTGAAAAAATTTCTGCATCCATTATATCATTTCTCAGCCATGATTCAACTCCTATTACAATATGTGGTAAATATATATCTAGTAAATTACTTAATTCTATTCCTTTCTTTACAATACTTCTACAGTTCAACACTAACAATTTTATGTCATCCCTACTTGATTTCCAGTTCCCTGTTCCCTTATCACCGCTCCCTAGGCCATCCCGTTTCCCTGAATGTACCTCCCTATTACCCTTCCAAACAAATTTCCTAACTTATACGTACCACTGCAGTTTAAATGAAGGCCATCTGAGCGCAGATCCCTATCTCCTACCCACCCATTAGGATCTAGAAATTTCACTCCTAGTTTCCAACATACCCACTCCATAGTCTCATTTAAATCCCCAATCACCCTCCAGTCAGTATCCCTCCTACACAGTATTCCACTAATAACAATCTCCGCTTTCTTAAACTTCACCCGTGCTGCATTTACCAGATCCCACACATCTCCAACTATGTTGGTACTTATATCAGCGTGCCGCACGTTGTTGGTACCAACGTGAAACACTACTACCTTCTCCTTCCCCTCCTCCCTCTCTTCTACTTTCCTCAACATCTGCCTCAACCTAATTCCTGGATAACATTCTACCCTGGTTCCCTTTCTTCCACACACTTTCCCCACGTGTCTAACGATGGAATCCCCCATGATCAGAGCCTCAACCCTACCCACCTCATTTGATCCCCTCCCCTCCTGGTCAGCTTTGTCTTTCCTGATAGCTGCAGAAGCTAATTCCTCCTCCCTTTTCTCCTTCCCATGACCCTGTTCCACCTGTCTTTTCCTATCCTCTACTCTACATTTCCCTTTCCTACCTTCTCCCTTCCTCCTACTTCCACACACCTCACCAACAGTTTCCTGTCCCTCATCTTCCCTCTGTTGTTCTACCTGGAGTGACTCGTACAGATTTCTCACAGACACCTGTCCTGAATTCTGATCCTGAATAGAGCCCTTAGCCTGCAATCTCCTTCCCCTTAGAACATTAGACCGCCTGTCTTCTACAACTCCCCCCTTTCCTTCCCCTCCCTCTTGTACACCTACTGTAACCTATACATTGTTTGAGGGAGTCCTATCTTCCTTCCTGTCTTCTGTGAGAATCCTAATTATCTCCCTCAAATTTTCCAACTCCTCCCTCATACCCCTCAATGCCTCGCCACACTCACAGTTCGTACACTCGCGCTCCTTAGCCATTCTTTACGGAAATAATGATATTAAAAATAAAATATTTTATTTCCAAAAAAATAATGAACGGAGGGATATATTGTCTGGGATAGTACTCAAATATCACACAATAAGGTAATTAATATACGACTACACTACAATACTACTTAGTCGTGATCTATTATTTATCCTACAACCCCTAACAGGATAAAAACTGCTGTTAATTACTGAATATCGAAAGTAATAGCCTACACAAGAACTACACAATTCCAAACTGCAATTAAGCCTATTCTAATTTCAACAACAGTTTTTAGTAAGAGTTTCTACGGATACCTCTACTACACCAGTACTACACAAATATTTTACAATAATAAAATAATCACACTAAATTCTGATAGGATATTACTCGTATACTACTGTACAGTACACTACAGTAATTTTTAAACTACTTTCAGACGTATTCTAATTACAATACCGGTACCGTATGTCACTACTAAGCACAAACAGAAATGAAATTTGCAAGAACTACTGTACTAAAAGATTACCAACAAAGCTAAATGCTTAGACAAATTATTATTAGCATTACGGTCTAAAACAACGAAAGATAACACACGAATATAGCAGGGAAGATACGACACTATCTAAATGTACTGTATCTATACTACAATGTATCTACACTACCGGTACACTACATTGAGTTTATTTAAATGCTTAAGTAGCGAAAGGATTGCCGTACACGAAGAAAAACACGAATATAACTGGCTAGATAGTATCTAATATATTATACCTTATCTTCACTACAATTCTGCTGAAATGTGGTTATGTGGTTGTTACAGCTGGTGGATTATTATTATTTTTCCTACTCCACGGTACGGAGAATAAAAGTGTCCTTAATTAGGCCTACTGAAAAATACTAGGTTGTCTACAATAATTTCTCAAATATTTCTATCAAAACTACTCCTGCTACTTCAGGGACTTGAACTGCAATTACTGGGATATATGAACTTTATTATTATTAGCTAACCGCTCATAAATACTGAAAGATCGAGGGAGCGAAATATAAATTACGGATACTTTAACTACCTACTCAGAAGTACAAATGATTGGAATACAAGGTCAGCTGATTTTTATTTATATTTACTTGACTACACTATACTCCCTTTGTTCACGGCTGTAGCCAACAATGCAATATTTGAATATGAGGAGCGACAATAATCAATAACAATACAACGACTGTTAACTATTACCGTGTAATCTCTTTAACTACTTCTTAAGTGGAAGTTTACAGGCGTATCGTGTTTTTTAATGTAGTAAATTATTACCTTCGCGATAGTTTGGACGGATATCTATACGAAATACCGGAGAAATTTCGGCGGAAGTTACGGTGTTATTCCTTACGATAATCTGCCTTTGTAAGTATTATACCAACGAACCTACAAATATTCACAAATATTTTTGAAGTTAATATTATTACCTAAAGTATTTTCTAAACCTAAATTCGAAACAAGGTTCGCCTAGCTAGCTTACTTAACCTAGAAAACGTAATTTACTGAAGACCAACTGAATTACTTGGTATAAAATTTAAATAAAAATCACGACTCCCAATTTCTACCAACAAGCACTAAACACCACTATATAAATAGCACTAAATGAATCACAAATACAAAAAATTTAGCTATTTCACTGGGTTTTAACTACTTTATCACTACAATAATGCAAGAGTTCTCTCAATAGCCAACCCTTCTCAAGCGCATCCAACAATGGTTGCTGACAGATGGATTTTTATATATGCATGTTTAATGTCCTTGAATTATCACTGCTATTTGCGTTAAGCCCCTGCAGCTTGTCGAAGTACATAGAGAGGATAGTAATTATCATTTACAAGAAAACGAAAGGGAAATGGCAAATTTTGAAGAAGCTGTAAGATGTCATCAATTATGTATAGAAGCATGTCTAGACAGCCAGGAAGACTTCCTGTTTCACATCGACCAGCTATCTAACTTACCTATTACCGGTACTGTACAGCATTTAGGAAACTCAGCTATGTGCATTGTAGTCGTCAACTACATGCCATTAGGGCGTTGAGGGCACCCGTTTAGAAAAAAATAACTAACAGATAATATATCTCCGAAGACCTGAAACAGCAACACAGGGCTATGTGAGCAACACAGGTATTGGAAGAACAGTAAACAGACTTCGCAGATATAAAGGGGATACGGGGGAAAGCAGCCCGAATTCTTATTGCGAAATGGAAAATAATTGTTGCAACTAAGAATATAGTGGAGACTAAGAAAACAGTAAAATTGTGATAGTGTCTGTAGCATGTTGTTTATGCTAGTGTTTTATATAATTTTACAATTTGTAAACAGTGTAACACGTTTCTTTATACTTACAATGTAACATTTTATTTACGTTTTAAGTATGCACTGTGATGTGTGAGTTTATGGTCGAGCTTACATCCATCCACTATTACTACTGGTAGTGATTATTGTTTTCTTCAAAGGTAAGTGTATGTGTACTGTGTATACAAATCAATTCTATATTTTGTATGTGTGCGCTGATTACATATATGACTGAAAGAAGTGCATCTTGTTTTCATTACAGCTTTCTTTTTTCTGTTGCATGCCTTAGTGTTTCTAATAGAAAGGGATCGAAGTTTGAATCCGATAATTATTTATCCTTTTACGGTAACTATTGTGTTTGCGTTAAGAGAACAGGTTTTGAATCCATATTTTTTCTGTTTCGGTAACTAAATCAGAGTTTAAAATCTATATCTGTAATACAGATTTTTTTCTGTTGCATGTGTCAGTGTTCGAATCCCGCAAAATCCATTACCTTAACACAATATAGGTAGGGCAAAGATTTATCATGGTATCCCCTGCTAAGTAGTAACTAAAAGCGAAAAATCATTTTATCTGCACTTTGGTAGTGATTATTTATGTAATAGGCGGGAAATAGTTGGTTCGAACACCCCTGTCAGCAACCCTGAATATGGTTTTCTGCGGTTTCTCATTTTTACACCACGCAAACGCTGGGGGCTGTACCTTAGCGTAGATGTAGAGTAATATTAATCATATTTTTATACTGTAAAGTAGCATTATGTGTTAATGACATTGCAACACCGTGAGAATTGGCTACGCGGTTAGGGGATGCGAAAGCTGCTTCATTGAAAGTAAGAGAGGAGGAAGAACCCTTGTCGTCAGCCGTGATAATAGATTTATATGGTTCGTCAGCCATAATAGATTTACGTGGTTTCCTTTTTTTACCTAGTAATAACAATATTACAGTATACAATTAAATGTCTCTAGTGTTCAATTCTATATGATTAAAATCTTACAATAAAAAATTCGGTGTTCTGAACACTAAATACTTGTTCTAAGTGGCGACTAAAAAGGGCATCGCCTGAGTAGCCGTCCTACCTATTCTGCGTAACAGATTAATTTTTATGTTCGATTTATAGCTAGATTAGTTTGTGCTATCCCTGTGACTCACGTAAGTAGTGACTAAAATAATGTTATAAACAAGGTAAGTTAACAATACAATTCTGATCCTTCTCACAGCTGACGTAAAATCATTTTAACTACATAGTGATTATTGATTTAAAGCATATGCCAGGGTGCCGAGGGAAAAGATTTTCAACATACTAGGGGACTATGGGATTAAGTATAGATTATTAAAAACAATCACAGGCATTTATGTTGACAATTGTATTCTGTTACGGTAACTATGGTGTTTGCATTATAAGAACAGAATTTGAATCCAATAACTTTTTTATTCTGTTACGGTAAATATTGTGTTTGCGTTAAAAGAACAGGGTTTGAATCCATTATATTTTCCCGTTACGTTAACTAAATCAGAGATCAAAATCTATATCTGTAATACAGATTTTTTTCTGTTGCATGCGTTAGTGTTCGAATCCCGCAAAATCCATCTCCTTAACACAATATAAGTAAGACAAAGATTTTTCATTGTATCCACTTCTAAGTAGTAAAGTCATTTTATCTGTACAATAGTAGTGATTAAGAGGAAGTATACACTTTAAAATCCCATCAAACAACAAGATACCGCGCGTCCTCCTCCTATCATTTGATCAAAGTAAGTTTTTCTGTTTAGAACACGATAGAAAATGTATGCTCTGTAATAAAATCTTTACTGTTACTTTGTAACAAGATTGAACCTGTCAACATATTTTGTCTTGTCGGATGGAGACATACAGCATTTGCTTGTTCTTCATTCAATTCAATATTTGTGTGTGTCCTAATTGCATTCTGTAACAGGATTGAACCTGTACACATATTTTGTCTTGTCAGATGGAAACAAAGTATTTGCATGTCCTTCATTCAATTATATATTTTGCGTGCGTGCTGATTGCATAGAAGTGCGTTTGCTTTCATGTTTTAAACAGAAAATTCCATAATTCATGTATACAGATTTTTTCTAATAAGGGAGCAGAGATCAAATCCTATTCTTTACTGTAAGATAACAACTGTACTCAGTAACAGGATTGAATCTGTCAACATGTTTTTTCTTGTCGGATGCAGACATACAGCATTTGCTTATCCTACATTCAATTCTATATTTGTGTGTGCGTGCAATCGAAATGGAAAAATTGAAGAGGGTAAAAAACCTTACCTCATCCTCCTCCTACCGCTCCCTCCTCAATCGAAAAGAGTAAAAAGGGTAAGTAAAAAACTTATGCGATTAGGTAAAAAGATCAAGAAGACAAAGCTACACCATGCTTTCCACTTTAATAACGTAAGTATATCTGGAAAAAGGTAATATTTTTCTAATCCTCTCTTTGCAATGTAGACTAGGAGATCGTCATGAGTTAGCTCTTTGAATGTTAAGAAGGGCAGCTTACTTAATTCTCCCTCCAAACTAGTGTCGGGCAGGAACTATGTCGACAAGGGCATCTTTCTTTAAATCTATAACACTCTCTCCAAAATGGTGTCGGGAAGGAACTACGTAGAGGAGGGCAGCTTGCTTTAAATCAATAATCCTCTCTCCGCAATGGTGTTGGTGTAGGAACTATGTCGAGAAGGGCAGCTTGCTTAATCCTCTCTCCAAAATGATGTTGGGAAGGGACCATTCCAAGATGATGACGTGAAGGGGTCATATCGAGAAGGGCATATTCACTTTAAAATATGTCTTCTAAGATGGTGTCGAGAAGGGCAGCTTGCCATAAAACTATGACCTCTAAGATAGTATTTTGTCGAGAAGGGCAGTTTGCCTTGAGATGGTGGAATGTCGAGAAGGGCGGCTTGCTTTAAAACTATGTTCTCTAAGATTGTACTATGTCGAGAAGGGTAGCTTGCCTTACGATGGTCGTATGTCGAGAAGGGCAGCTCGAGAATGGCCATGGCGAGACGGGCAGCTTTAAAAAACTTTAACGGGGAATGGTCTTGTCGAGAAGGGCAGCTTGCGTTAAACTATAGTCCCTAGGCATCCTCCAAGATGGTGTCATGTCGAGAAGGGCAAGTTGCCTGTGGTTATGCCCCCTGGCTTTAGAATTGTTCAGAAGAATTCGCAGCGTGGCTAAGTCCCGTCAAAACCATTAAAATTCCGCGCTCCTTATATCGTTAAGATGGTAGCAGTGAGGTCAGCCACGTTCAAAACAAGTGCTTGTGTTCAAAGGACTTGACAGCTGCCAAAAAGCATGTGGATTTTAAATTCCGCGCCCTCTTACATACTTAAGATGGCAGCAGTGGAGTTTGGGTCTGTTAAGATGGCAACAGTGAGGTTAGCCGTATTCACTTGTGTAAACTCCGCAGCAAAACAAGTGCACGTGGTTAGGACCTAACAGCTGTTAAAAAGCACATGGATATTAATTTCCGCAACCTACATGCATAAGGTGGCATCAATGACGGTTCACCCTGTTAAGATGGTAGCATTGAGGGTAGCCACGTTCACTTGTTAAAAATCCCGCGCCGACGTGATTGGGGCGTCATCTTGACAGCCGTAAAAAGCACGTGGATTTTAAATTCCGCGCCACTACGTGCATATGCTGGCAACGGTGAGATTTAGCCCCTCCAAGATGCCAGCAGTTAGGTTCGCGACGTTCTGTTGTCCTTAAAAGTGAGGTTAGGGTCCGTCAAGTTGACAACTATCAAAAAACAAGTGGCCAAGCACGTGGCTTTGTTTATAAACATTGTGACGTCACGGTCACGTGGTCATGGCGTCATGGGCTCAATGACCTTGTCCATGGTCAATGACCTCGGGTGCTGACTGAGCAGAAAAATGCTGACTAAGGATTCAGAACAGGCCTTGCCCTACTACTGTGATATTCCAATGGCAGGTGACAGGCGGTGCAACGACTTCAGATTTGATAATGGAAAAGATGGTGAAACGATCTGCAATAGTACTCCTGTGGTACTGAATGATTCTAGAATCCGTTCGAAAAATATCGTGAAGAATTTTCCCGGGCAAGAAGCACGTGCACGAAACACTCTAACACCGAATGATGCTTTCCTGCAAATAATCTCCCTTGAAATGATCGATGCTATCGTAAGATACACAGACATTTGCATTGCCAAGTGTCCGTCAAAGAATCCGGAATCACGAAGTAGGGGACTACAAGTATGCTACACTTACCGATATATTGGCGCTTTGAGGCATTATTTGTTATTGAAACTGAAAAGGCAACCGAGCAGATACTTTAGAACTTTGGTCACGAGACGGTACTCGAATGATAATCCTGAGAGCAAATTTTAGCTCCTGGCGCTTTCTGTTTTTGATGAAATGTTTGCGTTTTGATAACGTAAATACTAGAAATGTACGAATTGCGACAGACAGATTAGCAGCCATCAGAGAATTCCATTTGAAGTTTGTTGCTAATTGTCAGGCTTCCTACTCTCCAGAGAGTTTGTAACAATTGATGAGATATGGTAGCTTTTCATTACCCCTGTGGATTTATCCAGTATATGCCTCTAAAACCAGAAAAGTATGGGCCCAAATTCTATGCTCTGTGCGACAGTAAGACATTTTACACGTTCAATTTGGAACTCTACTCTAGCAAACAAGCCGAATGTCTTTACAGTTATTCCAAAAATCTGATGGACATCGTTAAAAGGCTAACTGACCCTATAAAGTATTCACATAGGAATGTACCACTGATAATTACTATAGTAGCATTCCGTTGGCCGAATACTTATTGGAGCAAGGGCTGTCAATTATCGGGACACTAAAGTAATAAAACGGAAATACCTCCCGAATTTCTAATGGACAAACCTCGCGAGGTTGGCTCTAGCCGGTTTGGATTCCAACCTGATATGACACTAGTGTCCCATATGACGAAAAAGAAGACAGTTGTCCTTCTTCTATCAACTATGCATGACACAGGTGAAATCGATCCCGCAACTAATAAACCATCCGTGATTGTTGACTATAATGGGACCAAGGATGGCATAGCTACTGTTGATCAGATGTGTTCTACATGTACGACAGCAAGAAAAACCAGGTGATGGTCGCTTGTAGTGTTTCTTCGTAAAGTCGAAATTGCGGGGATAAAGTCGTACAAGATATTTCTGGCCAACAGCCCATCAAAGGATTGTGTGAGAAGGAAATATCTCAATGATTTGAGACTGAGTCTGATAGAGGAAAATCTCCGAGAAAGAGCTCAGCTTGTGTCTCTTCAAGGTGATTTACAGGTATTCTTATACAAGTTTCGTGAAGCAAAGGAGACTATGAAGTGTGCATAGCGAAAGAAAATCTGCTTCATTTGTGGAACACACAAAAATACGAAGACTGGTGTTACATGTGATCTATGTCGTCGAAATGTGCTCCGTAATCACAGTCAGCATAAAGTTATCTGTACAAAGTGCAGTCAAGAAGCTGAAGATGAAAACTAAATTTGCTTCATTTCATTCAGAACTGTTATCTGCTATTGGATTTAATAACTCTATGTAGTGAAGACCCGTGTTTGAATTTCTTGACTTGTATTTGTGTGTTCTCTAAAACATGTTCAATTTCATAGTGTATAAGACCGAGCGAGTTGGTCGTGCGGCAAGGGGCGCGCAGCTGTGAGCTCGGATCCGGGAGATAGTGGGTTCAAACCCCACTGTCGACAGCCCTGAAGATGGTTTTTCGTGATTTCCCATTTTACACCAGGCAAATGCTGGGGTTGTACCTTAATTAAGGCCACGGCCGCTTCCTTCCTATTCGTGGGCCATCTCCGTCCCACCGTCCCCATAACACGTATCTGTGTCGGTGCGACGTAAAGCAAATAGAAAAAAGTGTATAAGAGTATACATTTGTGTCTTTTTAGAATAAACATTTCACCTTTCAATTACTTAAATACATTTTCTTAACCTCAAAATGATAAAATGCACACAATGATTCAGAAAGTTGGCAAACTACGAGTACGTTGTACGGTCCAGACACCGCCGCGCGCAATGTAAAGTGATACGGCGTTACAACTTATAAATCTCATTTTTGTCCCATATTGGCATCAACTCAACTAAGGTTAGTTTGATTGGAGAATCCCACCTTCCGTTACTTATTTGTTTTTATTGCTAGTCTATATATTTATTTAATATAACACAGCTTAAAATCTAATTACAATATTATAAGGTGCATATTTCATTCCTAATATTGAACATCTTCAGCTAAAAATGATACAAAAATTGGCATAAACGAAATAAAAACACGTATTATCATCATTGTTGATTTAATTTCTTTTCTACTCATTACACCGGTTTAGGTGATCAAATTATACCATAAAATACCAGCTTCATCACACGCATCCTTTTATTATGAGCTGTTGACCATAACCGGCCGGGAAATGGACCGACAGAAATGTGGGTCCACCGCTGTCTCGATCCTCTTATACTGCCTGCCCTATGCCACTAGTTTAACACAGGAAGGCGCGACTACCAATAGTTCTCCAAATCGCCGCAAGAGTGCAGCAGTAGACGCACAATCTTCGCTGTCAGTGTGGGTGTAGCACTGTATTATTGGTGCATGAATGTGTGTGAAAACCTGAGTTATTTTGTACAATGAGTAAACGTGTCTGGTCACTTTCGTTCGTACAAGATATATTTTGAATAGAACTGTGAAATGAATTAATCATGTTATGTTTATAGATATTTCAAAAGTGATGTTAAGGTGTTGGTACTTGTTTCTTTCCGTTCGTGCAAGGTATATTTTTCGTAGAACTGAAACTTCAGATTTGTTCCCCGAAATATTCAACTGTTGTATACCATGTTGCCAATCTCGGCAAGGTTGTTCGCAGCCAGAAAATATACGACTCCATGAAATACCGTCTAGAAGAGAATTGAGAGAAAAGCGGCTGTCGACATTATCTAGGCAAGGACCTAATGAAGGAAGTAATTGGATATGCTCAGATTACTCTCGCATCTGTACCTTTACACCTTATTTCAGAATTTGATGGAGCCTCCGCGGCTCAGACGGTACACGCCGGCCTCTCACCGCTGGGTTCTGTGGTTCAAATCCCGGTCACTCCATGAGAGATTTGTGCTGGACAAAGCGGAGGCGGGACAGGTTTTTCTCCGGATACTCCGATTTTCCCTGTCATATTTAAGTCCAGAAACACTCTCGAATATCATTTCATTTCATCTGTCATTCATTAATCATTGCCCCGGAAGGGTGCGACAGGCTTCGCCAGCCGGCACAATTCCTATCCTTCCTGTTAGATGGGGCTTCATTCCATTCCTGGCCCGGTCGAATGACTGGAAAAAGGCTGCGGATTTTTTTCCAGAAGCTGATTAAAGCCGTGGAAGATAGTGGATTCCTTGTGATAAAAATTGTGACGGTCAATCACAAAACGCCTGCATGTTTAGACATTTTGGACAACCTCAGATATCTAGACGATAATATTCCAATCAAACTAGAAACAGGAAATCAAATTCTAACTTGCGGGTACTAGGTTCGTGTTGTTGAAGAGAGGATGGAGTGTGACATTTGTGTCAGCAACATCTCACTGCCTAGAGCTTCGACATCTCTAAATGGAACTGATTATACATCAGGACAGAGGAGGAGTTCGATACCCAAAACCTAGTTTTGTTGCTCTGGTGAAGCATCTCCAGGAGTACGTTTAAACTGATGGGCCCTATTGTCGAAGTCCTTCAAGCGTATGAGCGTAATACGAGGACTTGCGACGTCTTCCCTTTCAGAATACCGGGCGAGTTGGCCGTGCGGTTGGGAGCGCGCAGCTATGACCTTGCAATCGGGAGATAGTGGGTTCGAACCCCACGGTCGGTAGCCCTGAAGTTGGTTTTCCGTGGTTTCCCATTTTCACACCAGGCAAATTCTGGGCTGTGCCTTAATTAAGGCCACGGCCGCTCCTTCCCATTCCTAGGCCTTTCCTATCCCATCATCGCCATAAGACCCATCTGTATCGGTGCGACGTAAAACAAATATTAAAAAAAAACTTTCAGAATGTGTTTTGTTACAGTGTGAGGTCAAAGAACATCAGCAATATGTTAGTGATATTATCCTAACCAAGTTCGTAAGACCTGTATTATTTGATATTGCGTTGGCAAGAACACAAAAAGTACGGTACCACTCCAAGCCTTCGTCCAGGAAAATCTTTAAATTGTGCATGAAGAGGCCAACTGCGACTTCGTGCAGGTAATATTGCCGATATTTAATATTACTGATGTAATTTACGAGCTTCAGGCCCGGTTTCATCAACACATGTTAGTACTTAACAAGGTGTTAAATCATTTTAACATACGATTTAAGAAAATTTGCGTTTCATCAACAAATGTTAACATTAACAAATGTTAAACTGCGTATTAAAGTTAACATCAGCCATTTCCAATGTTAAATGGCTAACATTAGCATTTAGCAACCTGTTCCAAAATGGCTGCTGTGAATCTCGCTTTCGAGGCGGAATTGCTCTATTTAGATCTTTTACAAAACAGTCCTGATCGGAGAAGAGTTCAGCGACGTAATGACTTTGAAAATTTGACGGATCCGAAATTTCTTCATAGATACAGGTTATCGAAAACAGTCGTTGCTAAGGTTGTTGACGAAATTCAAGTGAGGTTAGAATATCCTACGAAGAGAAACCTACCTCTTTCTCCAATGTTGCAGGTACTGATAATATTACGAGTTTTTGCTACTGGTTATTTTCACATAATGGCCGGAGGCAATGCTGGAATTTCTAAAGCCACTGTTAATAAAGTTGTTTGTCGTGTGTCTGCAGCCATAGCGTCCATGAGAAGGAGGTATATAACATTCCCTTCAGTAGAAGAGCGTCAGTAAATTATCCGCGACTTCTATGAAATAAGAAGTTTTCCTGGTGTTTGTTCTACATGCAATAGATTGCACACATGTAAGAATCCAATCACCTGGAGGCAATTGGGCCGAAATATATCGTAATCGAAAGGGATATTTCTCTGTTAATGTTAATGTTCAGGCGATTAGTGAGCCTAACCTCCAAATCAGGGATATACTTGCTAGGTAGTCTGGTTCTGCACACGACAATACAATATTTAATAACTCCCATATCGGAGCACAGTTTGAAGTGGGACAATTAACGAATTGATTTTGTTAGGTGACAGCGGATACCCGCTAAAAAAAAGTATCTGTTTACCCCATTGAAAACCTCGCGGACTTTTCCCGCGCCTCGTCCTTTTCTTTTATCGTCAAGCCATCTGTGCGCTTGCACTCAATAACTTATATATATATATTTACTAACTAATTCAATTAACAACTCTTCTTCGAAGGAGGAAAAATTAGAACTACGATTCCGTTTCACTTCACGCGCCATATTTTACAGCTGTGCTCAAACAAAAGCGCATCGGAGCGCGCTGTAAAACAGCATGTTCGTACCACTGCCTCCTTGATTCGCACCAGTTCGCAATATTAGGAGAGTTAACAGTCGATTAGTTAATATTTCACAAGAAAAGTTTGATGAAACGCAAGAAACCTAACAAGATGTTAAATTTCTAACTCCGTATTAACTAACTACTTGTTAGTATATATTTAACATGTGTTGATGATACCGGGCCTCAGTGAACATATGACCATACTGCGTAGTGTTTTGTAGGCTGTCGTCATTAGAATAAGTTTAGACCATTGTGCGTCTATGTCTGCCATCTAGCGGAGAAATTTTGTCGCAACGTAGTCGCAAAAAGGCTCGCATAGAGCAGGCAGTATAGGAGGATCGAGACGGCGGTGTGTGGGTCGCAAGTAGTTTTACGAACTTCCGCTAGAGGTCTCGACATCATGCTATGTTGTTCGCGCGAAATACATTCACTTCATAGTAGCTACATGTTGGTTTTTAAAGACGTAAGAATCTACAAATAATGAATTTAGGACCACCTAAATGTGATTTCGAGTGATTGGATGTAAAGTAAAGCACATTTAAGTGGTATTTGGAATTATTTTAGGCGAAGTCAAGTGCAATAGATAATAAAAGTAATACATTAAAAATGACTTACCATGATCACTGCTCGTATCACTCACATTTTTAAGATCTTCCAACTTAAAGGTTTTGTCCTGAAGTTCTTTTCCAAGTCATGAGCATCTGTAATTGTATGAGCTTCATTGTCGAGTGTTAGTTTTAAAAGTTTTGTAATGAGAGTTGCAGGCAGTACTTTCTAATCACACTCATCACATTTGAATGCTTCAGTGAACTTTGGAACAACAAAAACGTTACGTTTTAAAACTAAATTCGTACTTCCCAGATAACGTAATGAGTGATGTGCAAAATTCAACATATTTTACAGGAAGTAAACAAATTTTTTTGAGGGGTAGCGTAATGCTCCACGATCTTTAATCCTAATGAGGCACATCTATGGACTGTCAGTAGTGGCCGAGGATATCTGTCCCAAGCATGATTCACAGTTGGAATTTTCTTCCGCAACTCGAACAAGATAACCAACCACATACCATGGCCAAGGAAGACAACTCCAGAGTGACAGGTTTTTCTGAAAAGGCATGGTGTCATTCTAAATATCAATAGCATCTAAGCTAATATAAAACTACCGGGAGAGTTGGCCGTGCGGTTAGGAGCGCGCACCTGTGACCTTGCATCCGGGAGATAGTGGGTTTGAATCCCACTGTCGGCAGCCCTGAATATGGTTTTCCGTGGTTTCCCATTTTCACACCTTAATTAAGGCCACGGCGCTTCCTTCCCACTCTTAGACCTTTCGCCTCTTTCGACAGGCTGGGGATACCGTGAGTGATATTCTACCGTCCCCCCACACAGGGGGATTTTTAATGAAGGATGTTATCCTAGTTTTTTTCCATTCTAAAAGCCAACATAGGTCTAATTCTTCCTAAGTGTCTTTTGATGCAGTAGTCTGAGGCAGTGAAGTGTTCTAATGAATCTGTAACCCATAAACTGAAGTCTCAGTATTTAAGTTCAAATGTAAATTACAGACTCTGGATGACGTCCCAGGCGACCAAAGCGAACCTAATTCCTCCCCCCCCCCCTCCCTGTCTGGATTATTGAAAACTCAAATTGTTCTCCTTTTTTTTGACGAATTGGACTTGCAGTACGATATACCATATTTTATAGTGTATATGAAATTTACTTGGAGTTCATTTGAACACTAACAGTAAGTGAAATCTATAAGTAAACGTATTAAAAACACTTCTCCATATGTTAATACACTACAGCACATGCAAACTATAGCAAGATGTCGAGACATCTGGCGGCGGTACTGTGAACCTGGTTGGGGACGGTTTTTATGCTTAGAACTAGCGCACACTTCTCGGCCTTGTATATCTCGTAGGCAACGCCATAACTGACAATCACACACACCAAGGAGTTCAAAGAACAAAACAAACTAAGATAAATCACTCGACTCAATTTACCTGAGTTGCCAACACATCACCTTAATGTTGTTTTCTTATAACTAATACAAGATATAATACATGATATTTTATTTTTATGAGAAAACACAACATTCCAACACTCCCCACTTTTCTCATAAAATAAAAAGTCAGCAGCATTTCCCTCTGTTGCCTCATATACATACTCAATGAGCCCCTTTTCTACTAGTTCTCCACTAACGTGGTTCATGATGTCAATATGTTTTGACCTTTGACTCACATCATCGTTTTTACTCAATTTAATTGCTGGTGCATTGTCAGCAAAATTTTACAAAGTATATCCGTAAACCTTTCCAACCCTAGCTCTGATAGCAAATCTATCATCCAAGTTACTTCTTGAGATACCCCTGCCGTTGCTATGTATTCAGCATCCATGGTAGATCTAGCAATACAACGATGTTTCTTACTATACCATGATACTGCTCCCCCTGCCACTGTGGTTACATACCCACTCACTGATCTTCTTGACTCAGTTTCTCTTCTCCAATCTGCATCACAGGACACTTGTACTGGCTCGTCACAATTTTTGAAACACAACTTTGAATCTCTAGTACCACATAGATATTTCGTGATATGCTTCATCTGTTTCCAATCTTTAATCATAGGTTTTTGACAATTTTGGCTAACTTTAGTTATCGCAAATGCAATGTCAGGTCTAGTATTATTTGACAAATATAGCAAACCTCCTACTGCACTGTGATAGATGGTACAATCAAATTCCTGCTCATCATTTTGAGCTGCTGGATACCCGCTTGGTAAAATAGTCTTACTTGGTTTATAGTCACTCATGAAAAATCAGCAAGCAATTTTCAATGTACAAACTTCGACTCAACATAACCCCTTCTTTTGTCTGTTCTATTTTATTGATGGTAAGTTTGTTGCTTTCCCTAGATCTTTAATCTCTAACTCATCTGCCAACCTTACTTTAACCAACTTAACAACCTCTTTGTCAGCTAGTACAATTATGTCGTCGACATATAAGCCAATGATACAACACTCCTTTACATACACACGTGATCTCTTGATACATCTCTTAAAATCTAGTGTTCTAATTACAGCATCAACACAAGCATTCCAGTCTTTACTCAAGTTAGGCAGTCCATAGATGCTTTTCTTCATTTTACATACATAATTTTAGATATGTTTTTACGAACAATTCTGGTTGTTCCATGTATACAGTACAACTTTCACTATTTACGTAAGCACTAGTTACACCTAGATGTCTACATCTAGACTACTGGCAAAAATGAGTGCTATTGAACTAGAAAAAAGTGTGACTGAATGGGTGGCTATATTTCTAGAAAATAGAACTCAGAGAATTAGAGTAGGCGAAGCTTTATCTGACCCTGTAATAATTAAGAGGGGAATTCTTCAAGAAACTATAATTGGACCTTTATGTTTTCTTATATATATCAATGATATGTGTAAAGAAGTGGAATCAGAGATAAGGCTTTTTGCAGATGATGTTATTCTCTATAGAGTAATAAATAAGTTACAAAATTGTGAGCGGCTGCAGGGTGACCTTGATAGTGTTGTGAGATGGACGGTGGGCAATGGTCTGATGATAAACGGAGTTAAAAGTCAAGTTGTGAGTTTCACAAATAGAAAAGTCCTCTCAGTTTTAATTACTGCGTTGATGGGGTGAATGTTCCTTTTGTGGATCATTGTAAGTACCTAGGTGTTAATATAAGAAAAGACCTTCATTGGGGTAATCGCATAAATATGATTGTTAATAAAGGGTACAAATCTCTCCATATGGTTATGAGGGTATTTAGGGGTTGTAGTATGTAAAGGAGATGGCATATAAGTCTCTGGTAAGACCCCAGCTAGAGTATGGTTCCCGTGTATGGGACCCTCACCAGGATTACTTAATTCAAGAACTGGAAAAAATCCAAAGAAAATCAGCTCGATTTTTTCTGGGTGATTTCCGACAAAAGAGTAGCGTTACAAAAATGTTGCAAAGTTTGGGCTGGGAAGACTTGGGAGATAGGAGATGAGCTGCTCGATTAAGTGGTATGTTCCGAGCTGTCAGTGGAGAGATTGCGTGGGAGGACATCAGTAGACGAATAAGTTTGAGTGGTGTCTTTGAAAGTAGGAAAGATCACAATATGAAGATAAAGTTCGAATTCAAGAGGACAAATTTGGGCAAATATTAGTTTATAGGAATGCAGATCAGTAGTGACTGACTGACTGACAGTACATGCAACAGAAAATAATACTTTGACACAATTAAGGCATGTATAAATGCTACACCACTGAAAATAATATTCCCAGTGTACCGGTATTAAAATATTGGAGTATGTTTACAATAGTAATGGATGACATCATGAGAACAGCAAAAGAAGCATATGGAGGAAGAGAAATGAACATGATGTTATTTGCAGATGATATTGTGATTTGGGGAGAAGACGACAGGAAGGTTCAAGAACAGTTGAATGTGTTGAATGGAAAGATCGTAGAATGTGGATTGAAAATAAGTGTAGAAGAGAGTAAAACTCTTGTATGACTAGAGGGGAGAAAGAAGGGAAAGGTCAGATTAGACTTGCGGACAAGCCCCTAGAAGTAGTGGAAACGTTTAAATACCTGGGGAGTGAATTAATGGAGAATGCTCGACTGGATGCTGAGATTAGTAAAAGGATTCAAGTTGGAAGTTGTTTCTATCATAGTGTAAGAAGCATGTTATGGGAAAAAGATGTGCCAACGGAAGCAAAGGATACTATGTACAAGATGTATTACATACCCATAACAACTTACGGAGCAGAAACTTGGACAATGACAAAGAAGGATGAGAGTCTAATACAGGCAGCCGAAATGAAGTTCTTGAGAAGTATGATACAGAAGAGTAGAAGAGACAAAATAAGGAATGAGAAAATCCGGGAAGAAATTGGAGTGGAAAAAATGAATGATAGAATAGAGAAGAGCCGACTAAGATGGTTTGGGTACATAAAGCAGATGAGCGACGAAAGAATGCCAAAAAAGGTGATGGAAATGCAAATCCAAGGAAGGAGAGGCCATGGACGACCACGATTGAGATGGAAGGATACCATCCAACGCAGCATTATAGAAAGAAACCTTGACTGGGACACAGTGTTGGAGGAGGAGTGGTGGAAAGACCGAAGAAAGTGGAGAGGAACCATATTTGCCCCTACCCGGCTACAGCTGGATAAAGGGAAATTATGATGATGATGATGATGATGATGATGATGAAGGGGACTTAGGGATTGGAATAACTTACCATGAGAGATGTTCAATAAATTTCTATTTTCTTTGCAATCATTTAAGAAAAGGCTGGGAAAACAACAGATAGGGAATCTGCCACCTAGGTGACTGCCCTAAATGCAGATCAATAGTGACTGATTGACTGACAGTACATGCAATAGAAAATAATACTTTGACACAATTAAGGCATGTATAAGTGCTACACCACTGAAAATAATATTCCCGGTGTACCGGTATTAAAATATTGCAGTGTGTTCCAGACTGACAGATGCAGAAAATCTATCAACATGTATGTATGGGTACAACCAATAAGAAGAGTATGTGGAAGTTGATAAAATAGACTTTCACAAACTTTAAATATAATTTATTCATTTATCAAAGCTGCTACAAAAAGGATAATTCATTCTGTGTGCCACCAAAATATTTCAAACAAAGTGAAGTTTTAAAAATAAAATATATGTACATCACTTGTTTAAACTGTAAATATTTCTGATGATCTTTCAATTCATTCGTTTGAGAGAACACCATGTACTCTAAACCTGTACAGGCAAGTATATTCCAAATTTCCATGATTTGATTCTATTCGTAGCTCAACTATTTCAAAAGGAGGCAGGTCATCTCTCTGCAGGAAAGAAAAGCAGCTGTTAAAACAACAAAGTCATCAGATTCATAGCCTTCCTTATTTATTAATCTATTGCACTAGCTAAGTAAAGATATACCAACGTTAAGAAAACACTATACACAGGATGGACCCCAGTTGTATGATTGATTTCCTTGTAGTATGGCCAGCTAGCATAATGGGACAAAATTTATTTTATTCATTGACAACAGAGTGATAGGATAAAAGTTAAAATAAGTTCAAATATAAACACATCATTAGAAAGTGTTTCACAGCCGGTGACATCATGAAAAAATTCATACTAAAATGAATTTTCTTAAAAAACTATGGAATGTTTCACTGGAATCTTCTTACTTATAAATCTAATATATTTTACTACTATAACAACCATTTCCTAAATGAAATTTTAATGTTATTGTCACCTAGAATAGTTCCAGTAAGACATGGAGAAATATAAGAAAGATAATAAAATAAGGATATGGTGGATTTTAACGTACAGTATGTGGTTAGAGAGAAAAAAGGAAAGAAGATATTGCGAGACCCAACTGGACAATGCAGTTGAGAATCAAGATAGAGATGTACTCACAGATTTTTGGCAACAGGAATGAAGACTGAGGCAGTAGAGTAGGTAATTGGACCAATGATTGATGCATGGAGTACTATGTGATATCAACATTTGCTAACACCTGCCATAATTTCCATATCTGCAGCAACTTTTTATAAACAATATAGCTATTCTAACTATGTGCTAAGTATACAGTAGCTATGTACTGAGGATGGTTTTACAAAATCTTGACAAGATTGGTGCAATTTTGTTTAATGCAACACTGATCTGTTTAGGGTGCAATATACTTTCCATGAGAGAGATGCAATGCTAGGGCTGATGTCTACATGTCAGCTTCCAGATTATGATGATCTTGGGTTCTGCCTTTTGACCTTAGCATTGGCACAGTTTTGAATTAGAAATTAAAAAACGGAGCAAGTACTAGTCCAGTATTTTGGGTTGTTTACACGTGAAGCCAAGAGGGGTTATTAGTGCACGAGCAACCCTGACTACCTCTTGCAAGTGACCCAGGAAAAAATCTCCGATGCCATAATCCATGCTTCAGACTGAAAGGATACAAAATATGCATGCCGTAAATGATCAAAATGTTATAGGGTACTCTTACAGTAAATACCCGAGCAATCCCAGATCCCATCACATTCAACAGGCAAAACCATTTTATGAAACAGGTGGCAATCACTACGTATTGTACCAGTAATGCCAGTAGAGCAATTATTAAGTTAAAACAAGTATTTCCAGCAATCCAAAGTATAATAGTGCTGGTCATCCTTTAAAACTTTCTTTGTCAAATTAAGTTCATGAAACTGTATGTCCAGTATTTTGGGTTGTTTACACGTGAAGCCAAGAGGGGTTATTAGTGCACGAGCAACCCTGACTACCTCTTGCAAGTGACCCAGGAAAAAATCTCCGATGCCATAATCCATGCTTCAGACTGAAAGGATACAAAATGTGCATGCCGTAAATGATCAAAATGTTATAGGGTACTCTTACAGTAAATACCCGAGCAATCCCAGATCCCATCACATTCAACAGGCAAAACCATTTTATGAAACAGGTGGCAATCACTACGTATTGTACCAGTAATGCCAGTAGAGCAATTATTAAGTTAAAACAAGTATTTCCAGCAATCCAAAGTATAATAGCCAAGCAAGCTCCAATGTGGAAGAGCTGATACATGTGGCATTCAGAATACAGGTGGTGTAAGTCCAGATAAACAGTTTTTGTGACATTGGGAGTTAGAGATATATGGTAATATAAACTGCAGCATATATTTTACAAAACTAAATTTGGTGTATTTCCAAAGAGAAAATAGTACAGCACTTCACTTATACTATGTACATTTCAGTACACAGAATAAACATTCAAAAATAATTTTTGAAATAGAAATTATGGACTTGCTTCACGTGTCTACTGAAAATGATTACAAAAACATGCAGTACACAATATAACATTTTGATTTAAAGTTTGTAATTGACAAAACTACATCATTCCAGTGTTTCCATTTGCAGTTCTAATATTGATCACATTTCTTTACTTGTTCACAAATAAAACAATTCATCACTGTCTTCAGCATCTGCAACTTTTTGAGCAAGCTGTGATTGACAAATGTTTGAAATGCAAGGAAGATGCTAAGAAAGTACTGTATAGTAGATTGAAGGAATAAAAAGGCAGCAGATCCTTCGTGTCCGTAACTGCATGTCGCAGCACAAAGGAATGATCTTGTTCTGGTTGTTGTAGTGCTGGTCATCCTTTAAAACTTTCTTTGTCAAATTAAGTTCATGAAACTGTATGTCAGAATTGAGGCTGGTCTTGTATTATTGAAAATTCACATCCCTTTTTGTAACTCAACCATCGCAAGTGTATCCGATGAACAATACAATCTTAAACAGCTTTTCTTCGGTTCTCAGTGGCTTCTTACAATTTCTTGGTGGATATAAAGTCAGTATGCCTCACGTGAACTGTTTTAAAAGGATTTTTCCTCTTGGATATTTTCACAACAATCACCTAGTCATCTGAAAAACAAACAAACAAACAAATAAACAAACAAATAGGAGCGGGAAGGAAGTGGCCATGGCCTTAAATAAGATACAGCCCCAGCATTTGCCTGGTGTGAAAATGGGGAAAGTGCATAAAACCATTATTTTCATTAAATGATGTACAGTGAAACCTTGGAATGCGAGTAACTTGGTCTACGAATGTTTTGCAAGACGAGCAAACATTTTAAATAAATTGTAACTTGATAAGCGAGTGAGGTTCCGCAATACGAACATCACGTGTGCCAACGTTTTCACTTCCCTGTTCGTTTGTTGAATAGCTGAATGAGATATTTGGTCCTGTAGTGATGAAATACCTTTCAGATAATAATCTGCCATTCAAAGTCTTGCAGGTTATGGACAATGCTCCTGCTAATCCTCCAGGCCTTGAGGCCTTGAGGACGACTTACTTGAGGAATTCAAGTTTGTTAAGGTTAAGTTCCTTTCTCCCAACACTACTCCACTACTCCAGCCTATGGATCAGCAAGTCATTTCGAACTTCAAGAAGCTATACACCAAAGCACTATTTCAGCAATGCTTCGAAGTGACCGAAGGAACACACCTTACCCTCGGAGAGTTTAGGAGAAATCATTTCCCCATCATGAACTGCCTGAAGATCACCAATAAAGCCTGGAATGGAGTCACCAAGGGAACTCTCACTTTCGCTTGGGGGAAGCTGTTGCCCGACTGTGTTCTTGGGCGTGACTTTGAGGGGATTGTTGGGTGACAATGAGTCACCGACTGTTGATGAAATTGTGTCCTTAGGGAAGGCTATGGGGCTGGAGGTGCATGACGTGGACATTCAAGAGCTGGTGGGAGAACATAGCAAGGAAGTGACCACCAACGAACAGATGGATCTGCATCACGAACAATAGAAGGAAGTTATGGAGATCTCGTCCGGGGAAGAGGAGGAAGAAAAGTCAATGGAATCTCTCACTTCAACTGAGATTCGGGAGAAGTGCAAAATGTGGGAAACGGTGCAAAATTTTGTAGAAAAACACCACCCGAATAAGGCTGTAGCAGTGCGAGCGATGAATCAGTTCAATGACAATGCAATGTCACATTTTCGTGAAATCCTCACAAAGAGGCAAAAGCAAAAGTCATTGGACAGTTCCTCGTTAAAGTTGCACGAAAAGAAAACAATTCCAGTGAGCCAACAGACAGCAGTGATTCCATTAGTGAAATTCGTGCTACACAGTAACTCTTCTCATGTCATCTCTCATTTCCCTCACACCAACAATGATTCTATTGTAAGTAAAAGTGCACTTTAATTTGTTTTGAGTTATATTTTGTTTTAGAAATGGTATGCGAATATTTTTTTGTGTTGTGGACGGATCATCCGCGTTTCAATTGCTTTGTATGGGAAAACTTGCCTTGATATACGAGCGCTTTGGATTACAAGCATGTAGCCGGAACGAATTATGCTCGCAATCTGAGGTTCCGCTGTATTCCAAAGTTGCACACTTACAAGATTCCTCTTATAGTATGCTACTGGAGTGCACAGTTTTGGAAATGGGAGTGCCTTCTGTAGATCAAATATCAGTCCATAACATTCGTCTGAAAAATTAATTGCATCTAATTTTAAATTCTGTTAGCCTGAGCAGCTCTTATTAAGTGCACTTCTCTTTCCCGCTTCAGTGACATCAGTTTAGCTCCATTCTGTTCCACTGAAAATCTTTAATGTAATCACAGAAACTGCATGTGTCTTTTGATAGCAGCTTGAAGTGGAGACTAAATTTGGTTATGAAAACAATGTAACAGAATTTTTCTTTCACTGGTGTTTTCTGTTCTGTACATAGTGTACATTTTGCAGATAATCAAATCTGAGTTTAAATATTCTTTCTTTACACGATTTTTGTTTCTGGTATAATGACTCCAATATGCAGGAAATAATTTTTTGATTAATAGCATCAGTTTTAAAACTTACCTTCATTTCCTTCTGAATAATCATTTCTGTCCATAGTGATGATTATCTGGCGTTACATCAAGAAAACATCAAAACACAACATTGAGTGTGGACTTGCTTCACTTGTATTCTGAAATCATAAACAGGTGCTTCAGTGATCATGTAAAGTGCTGCCACCTTGAGGCAAACAGCTCAACTAAGGACTTTGTTCACTAGTCCTTTGAAAAACTCCCATACTGGAGAGTATAATATGCATCTGTTCTAAGAAAGACAATAAAAGGACTTACACCACTTATATTCCGAGCACCTCATATATCACACCACTTCCGGCTTGTGTCAGGTTTCATGTTACCCACATGAAGGATCTGGGGGAAAATACCAGGTAGTCAACTTTGTCGTTAAGTTAGTGGTGACCAAGCTTAATTTAGTTTACTACATTTTGGAATTCAGTTATTCAAAGCATATGATTTCGTAAGTTTTTATTTGTTTCTCTAGTAACGTTTTGAAATTAAAATGTTTTTCTGAGTTCTGAAGGAAGTTGATCTGTTTTTTTCTCCTGACCCTTCCTATATTGATTATTATAGTATACCCTTAAAACATTACAATGGAATAAAGATTTACAATGGAAACAAGTACATTAATACAATACACGACAAAGTAATCATATAGCAATTCAATTATAAGTCTTCAATTATAAGGCTTGTAATTGATCTAAAACAACAGCTGATGGAATATGGACACATCTAAGCCACATGTTGCCTCGCTTATAAGGCAAGCTGAAAACAGCACATCCAACTTCCACCTCACCACTAGGTTGCCGAGTTGAGGAGCTCCTTGAAATTAGCTGTTAGCATGATGACTTAGCAAGTGAGTAAAATTAGACTATGAAGTCTGCAGACTTAGAACTTTCTTGACCATAAAACACACGTAAGTGCCTGAACAATTTATAAGATGATTATTTAAAGACTTGGGTTTCTTTTCTGGCATTGACATTTAAGACTTGTGGTTTTTCTGCACCAAGTGATAGAATCATTTTTGCTGAAATGTGTCGAGTGTTCCATAGAAAGGGCTAAAACTTCTATGTACTTGTAACTTGAACTTTGTAAATTGTGAAGCATTAAATAACTTTCATCAAGTGTTGGAGATCAGTAGGACATGCATAAACATGTAAATATTTTCTGAAACTGTCATACAGTGTGAACTCTACCATGTTAGATGAAGGAGAAGTGTTAAGAAGGGTAAAATGACCTCAGACCCTGTTTATTATACAAGGGAAATAAGAAAATTAAAAAGAAAATGTAGAATAGTAAACAAGAAAATCAAAGAGGGTAGGGAGAGTAGAGAAACTAGATAACAGCTAATGAGGGAACTGAATAGAGTTAAAAAAGGAAGCAAAAGAGAATTATATGAATGGCATACTTCAAGAGGGTAATGACCACAAAGGGAAATGGAAAAAGCTGTATTCATATATCAGGAATCAAAAAGGAAAAGGAATCCAAATTCCTACAATGGTGGGAGAAGGGGGTGAACACTATTTAACAGATACTGAGAAAGCAAACCTATTTAGTAGGGAATTTAGAGATTCAGTAGATGATTGTCAAGAGTTGGAAACCGAAACAGAAGATAGAGAGGGAGAGAGACAGAGGGAAACAAGAAGCTTCTCATTCACAAACGAAGATATTTTCAGAGACATCCAACTGCTTCAGCAAGGAAAAGCAGCAGGAAGTGATCAAATTACTGGGGAGGTATTAAAGACAATGGTGTGGTACATAGTGCCTTATTTAAAATTTCTCTTTGACTATGTCATAAATAATAGTGTAATACCAAAGGAATGGAAGGAATCTATAATAATACCAATTTATAAAGGAAAGGGTGATAAAAGGAAACCAGAGAACTACAGACCAATCAGCCTGACCAGTATAGTTTGTAAAATTCTGGAGAGTTTAATATCGAAGTACATCAGAGGGATATGTGATGATTAAAATTGGTTCATGAGGAGCCAGTATGGATTTAGAAAGAAATTTTCTTGTGAGGCACAACTGGTGGGATTTCAGCAGGACATATCAGATCAGTTGGATTCAGGAGGTCAGTTAGATTGCATAGCCATAGATCTTTCCAAAGCCTTTGGTAGAGTGAACATGGAATATTATTAAAGAAATTGGAGGGAATAGGATTGGACGTAAGGGTTACACGTTGGATAAAAGCATTTCTAAATTCAAGGGTTCAGAAAGTCAAAGTAGGAAATAATGTATCTCAGGAAGAGAAAGTTTGGAAGGGAATTGCACAGGGTAGTATAATCGGTCCGTTACTTTTCTTAATATACGCAAATGATTTAGGGAACAATATAACATCAAAAATAAGATTGTATGCAGATGACAATTGTTTATAGGGAACTAAACAACATTGAGGATTGTTCAGAATTACAAAGGGACCTTGAAAGTATCCAACAATGGGTTGAAGAAAATAATATGAAGGTTAATGGAGGCAAATCAACTGTTACAACATTTACAAACAGGAGCTTTAAAACTGAATTTGAATATACTTTGGATGAGGTAGTTATCCCAAAAGATGGCAAGTGCAAATACTTAGCTGTGAGATTTGAAAGTAATTTGCACTGGAAGGGTCATATTGATGACATTGTTGGGAAAGCATACAGATCATTACATGTCATAATGAGGCTACTTAAAGGATGCAACAAAGAATTAAAAGAAAAAAGTTACTTGAGTATGGTTCGTCCATTATTGGAATATGCAAACAGTGTTTGGGATCCTCACCAAGAATACCTAATAAAAGAAATAGATAGTGTGCAGAGGAAAGCAGCAAGATTTGTAACGGGGGATTTCAGGAGAAAGAGTAGTGTATCAGAAATGTTAAAGGAACTTGGGTGGGGAAACTTTAAGTAAGAGAAGGGAGAAAACTAGACTTATAGGATTATATAGAGCCTATACAGGAGAAGCAGCATGGGGAGATATCCGTGAGAGGCTTCAGTTGGAAAATAATTATATCGGCAGGACTGACCACAAATATAAAATTAGAAGGAATTTTAGCAGAAGCGATTGGGGTAAATTTTCATTCATTGGGAAGGGCGTGAAGGAGTGGAACAGTTTACCAGGGGTAGTGTTTGATCCTTTTCCAAAATCTGTATAGATATTCAAAAAGAGAATAAACAGCAACAGAGAAAATAAATGAAATGTTAGAGGGCATTCGACCAGTGCAGGTTATTGTAAATAAAAAAATGTGTGTGAATAAATTAATTCCATCCCCTGGTCTAAGGAGTTTGGACAGCCAAAGTAGGGGACTGCCTGTAGGGGTGAAGTACAGTGGAGACTTAGAGGGCCCTGGGACCGCCACGGTAGCTGTGAAGGCCCTTCAGGAACTCTGAAAAGTGGTGGCAAAAGGGGCTCTGGTTAAGACGCAGCAGGTCGTTATGCTACTTAGGATCCAGAACGGGTAAAAAAAAAAAAGTAAATAAATAAATGCAATGTAAATATTAATGTTGTACCAGTTGTATAGTATCATTTGAAGTAATTCCACATACTGTATATCAGTTGACTATATTTGTAAGTAGTACAGGAGATATTATAAGTAGAATTTTGTAAACAATATAAATTTATTAAGGATGAGCTGTGTGTTTAATAGAAAACATTGTTAGCGTAAATTGTATAATATTGTATTATAGGAAAAATTTTCTTCTCTTGTTAATTTAATATTTAGTGCTTGACAATAATGTATTTTAGTGTACCATTTGCCACCGAGGTAGACACCTCATTTGCAAATAAAGAGATTTTGATTTTGATTTGATTTGAAATAGTTTGTTACATTATTTTAGGGAATATTGATATAATAATTTGCCTCCCACAAGGCCAACCCCTCGTCCACGTCGTGGGAGGTTGGCAACGGCATGAAGTAGGGATTGCCTGTAGGCGTGATGTACAGTGGGGACTGTGTGTGCCCCATGACCGCTACGGTAGCTGTGAAGGCCCTACAGGAACTCTGAAAAGTGATGGCTAACAGGGCTCTGGTGAAGACCTCAATGGCAGCAACGGCGGAGAAGGGGTCCTTTGGTACGGCGAAGCTGGTGGATGAGGCAACCCTTCTTCTTGGGGATAAATAAAGAAGAAACCACTGCCTTATGGTAAAGAGGAATCTTTAAAGGCTAAGGGAGATAACCCCTACAGAAAAATCCTGCGGTCTAGCACAGACAGGAGGCAGCCCCTCCACTGGACTTAGGGTGCTGTGGGCTAATAACTCGCACACCTGAATTAAACTTATTACAGAAACCAGATGAAATTTATACCGGCCGGATTTTATGGAGACGACTTTTGCAATGAAATACAGAACACGAATCGGATTCTAGAATGTTAAAACTACCGTATGTATGAAACTGGCAGACAGAGAAGTAGTGGCAGAAATGAAAAGGTATAAACTGGAGATACTTGGGTTGAGTGAAACAAGATGGACAGGCTACGGAGAGGTGAGGACAGAAGAGGGGGGTGTCTTCATTTACTCTGGAAGAGAAAAAAATGATCAGCATTCAAGTGGAGTGGGTGTCTTACTCACAAAGAAAGCAAAAAATAGCATAATGGAATGGACCCCTGTATCACACAGGATAATTACTGTACGAATAAGAACCAAAGTTAGACCTGTGACCATAGTACAGTGCTATGCGCCAACAGAGGTAGCAGAAGAGGAAGAGAAGGCGGAGTTTTATGATAGGCTGACATCAACACTGGCAGGGATAAAGAAGAAGGACATTGTGGTGGTGTTGATGGGAGATCTAAATGCAAAAATCGGTAATCAAAATGAAGGAAGAGAAATCATCAAACCATTAAAATAAAAAGTTAGCAGCTTTAATTTGATCAACACATTTCTTTAATTGGAAATAAATTTCAATAATATTATTAACAGTAATATACCTCTATTTTGGTTTCAATTAAGATAAATAAGGATGTAATACCATCTAAGATCAGGTCGAAACTGATTGCAATTTATCGCTTCTTATTTAAGGTAGATTGACAAATCAATACTTTTTGAGTGCAAATCAAATGTTATAGTTAACTACAACCCTAAGATGCTCATTCTAAGGCCCCCTGGTTTCATTCGTGATATAAACCTAATAATAGGATTAGTAGAAATATTATACTAATAATTGATCATGATAAGATATTTGATCAATTTATAATAATGATAACAGGAAGAAGTAAAGCAATTTCTACATCAAAAATAAGGAAAATTACGGCAATTAAAAAGAATCGTAAGGAGAAAGGGAGCCGGGCTGAGCTTTTAGGGTCAAATCCACACTCAAAGGGGGAAGCTTTTTCTCGATCATTGATGGTTTTTTTAGAGAGGATTGAGGCCAATACTATAACAATTGATGTTAGAACGATTGTAAATGAAGAGACGATAAATATAATTCAGATTATTTATTTTGAATTAATCAATCTTTTTGATTGGAAG
This sequence comes from Anabrus simplex, assembly GCF_040414725.1. Classification (NCBI taxonomy): domain Eukaryota; kingdom Metazoa; phylum Arthropoda; class Insecta; order Orthoptera; family Tettigoniidae; genus Anabrus; species Anabrus simplex. The sequence continues at coordinate 141,862,396 of NC_090265.1, forward strand.
TCAAATGTACTTATATACTAAATAAATAATGAATTATCTTCCTCATCAATAAATAGAAATATATAAAAATAATCATACTACATCAACAAAGTGTCAGTATCATGCAGCGGCTTCAAACCCAAAGTGATGGTTGATTGAGAAGTGACATATCAAATGTCGTAATAGACAAATTAATAGGAAGGTAGTTCCAATAATGACGTGGAGTCCATGAAATCCAGTTGCTACAAAGAAGGTTGATCCATATACGGCGTCACTAATAGTAAAGGGAGCCTCAATATATTCGTAGGCTTGAAGAATGGTAAAGTAAATACCTAATAAAATTGTGAAAAACAATCTTTGTGTAGCTTGACTATAATTTCCTTACCGGGCGAGTTGGCCGTGCTCGTAGAGGCGCGCGGCTGTGAGCTTGCATCCGGGAGATAGTAGGTTCGAATCCCACTATCGGCAGCCCTGAAGATGGTTTTCCGTGGTTTCCCATTTTCACACCAGGCAAATGCTGGGGCTGTACCTTAATTAAGGCCACGGCCGCTTCCTTCCAACTCCTAGGCCTTTCCTATCCCATCGTCGCCATAAGACCTATCTGTGTCGGTGCGACGTAAAGCCCCTAGCAAAAAAAAAAAAAAAAAAAAAAAAAATAATTTCCTTCTATTAAACTATGATGTGCTCATGTGACAGTTACTCCTGAAGCAAGGAGAATAGTGGTATTAAGCAGAGGAATTTGGAGGGGATTAAAAGGTTGAATTCCTAAAGGGGGTCAAAGTCTTCCTAGTTCAATACTAGGGGAGAGACTTCTGTGAAAGAAAGCTCAGAAGAAGGAGATAAAGAAGAACACTTCAGAGATAATAAATAAGATTATACCTCATCGTAATCCCTTACTTACTGGTAAAGTGTGAAGGCCCTGATATGTTCCTTCTCGTGTAATATCACGCCACCATTGAATTATAGTTAGGGTAATTAAAGTTAAACCTAGAAATAAGAGGGAATTGTCGTATTGATGGAATCATTTAATTATTCCTATAGTAGTTGTTATAGCTCCAATAGCACCGGTTAGGGGTCAAGGTCTGGGGTTAACTAAATGATAAGGGTGGTTTGAATGTGTTACCATAGTTTACTTCTCTAGAATAAAGGGTGGCTAATGTAGCAAATACATATGATTGAATGATGGCTACAGCTGATTCCAACATTATTAAAAGTATTTGGGCAATAAGTAAAATGGATAGCGTAGAAAGAATTAAGGAAGGGCCAGTATTCCCTAAAAGAGTTAAAAGGAGATGACCTGCAATTATATTGGCAGCTAAACGGATAGCTAATGTACCTGGGCGGATAATATTTCTAATAGTTTCAATACAAACCATAAAAGGTATAAGGATAGGAGGAGTACCCTGAGGGATTATGTGGGCAAATATATGAGTGGTGTGGTTGATTCACCCATATAGTATGAATGATAATCATAGGGGTAAAGATAATGTGAGTGTTAATACCAGATGACTAGAGCTAGTGAAAATATAGGGGAATAATCCTAGGAAATTATTAAATAAAATAAGTGAGAATAATGAAATGAAGATGAAGGTTCCCCCACTGTGACTGGTTGGTCCAGTTAAAGTTTTAAATTCATTATGAAGGGTATTTGTAATTGAAGACCAAATGATGGTAAGACGTGAGGGAATTAATCAGTAGATGAAGGGTAATATTAAAAGTCCAAGAAATGTTCTTAACCAGTTGAGGGATAAATTTATGATACTAGATGTGGGATCAAAAATTGAGAAGAGGTTATTTATCATTTTCAATTTATGGAATTTGAAGTTAATGAAGGTTTACTTGTTGGTGAGGGAATATTATATAAAAAAATATAGTAATTTATAATGGCAAATAAAATAAGAGTAGATGAAAATATAAAAAATAAAATTAATCAATTTATAGGTATTATTTGAGGAATAAAGAAATATTAAAGTATTTAATTATTTTAGTATGACATACTAATGTTATGAATTAACTAATTTATTCATCAGAAGTAGGTGTTAATTACTATAAAATGGTTTAAGAGACCAGTACTTACTTTCAGTCATCTGATGATGAATTTATTATGTTATTGATTCATTTAATAAATGAGTTAATATTAATTCTTTCAATTACAATGGGCATAAAGCTATGATTAGCCCCGCAGATTTCTGAACATTGACCATAAAATAATCCGGGCCGATTTATAAAAAAACTTGTTTGGTTTAATCGGTCTGGGGTAGCATCAACCTTTACTCCCAAGGCTGGAACTGTTCAAGAATGGAGAACGTCAGCAGCCGTGACTAGAACTCGAACAGGGGTATTTATAGGGAGTACAGTTCGGTTATCTACATCTAGTAACCGAAAACCATTTGTAGGTATTTCGTTGTAAGGAAGTATGTATGAGTCGAATTCATAGGGAGTAGTAAAGTCTGTATATTCATAACTTCAATATCATTGATGGCCTACAGTTTTTACTGTAATAAGAGGGTCTATTGATTCATCAAGTAGATAGAGAAGTCGAAGAGATGGAAGGGCAATGAAAATAAGTGTAATTGCAGGGAGAATTGTTCAAATTACTTCAATTGTTTGTCCTTCAAGTAGATAACGATGTGTAAATTTATTGAATAATAAACTTCCTATAATATAAGCAACTAGAACAGTAATTATTAATAAAATAAAAAGTGTGTGATCATGAAAGAAAATTAATTGTTCTATTAAAGGAGAGGCACTATTTTGTAGATTTAAATTCGATCAGGTTGCCATACAATATTCTAATAAAAGGGTGAACTTTATATGTAGAGCTTAAATCTACCGCACTATTCTGCCATATTAGAAATTAGTTAATATAGGTAGTTCGGAATATGAATGTTCAGCCGGAGGGTAAGATTGATATCATTCTAATGAACTTACTATATTTATAGGGAATAAGACAGTTCGATTTGAGATTATACTTTCTCAAATAATGAAAATAAGGAAGATAATTCCAATAAAAGAGATAGTTGATCCTAGGCTTGAAACAACATTTCAAGATGTATAACTGTCTGGATAATCAGAGTATCGACGTGGTATACCAGCTAGTCCTAAAAAGTGTTGAGGAAAGAATGTTAAGTTTACTCCTACAAATATAGTTGTAAATTGAATTTTTAATCACTTAGGGTTTAGGGTTAAACCTGTAAATAATGGATATCATTGAATAAATCCAGCCATAATTGCAAATACTGCTCCTATAGATAAAACATAGTGGAAGTGAGCAACAACATAGTATGTGTCGTGTAAAATGATGTCAATTGAGGAGTTGGCTAATACAACTCCTGTTAGTCCTCCAATAGTGAAGAGGAAGACAAAACCTAATACTCAAAGTAAGGCTGGGCTATAAGTTAATTGGGTTCCGTGAAGTGTAGCTAATCAACTAAAAATTTTAATTCCTGTAGGAACAGCAATAATTATAGTGGCGGATGTGAAATAAGCCCGTGTGTCTACATCTATTCCTACAGTAAATATATGGTGTGCTCATACGACGAACCCGAGGAGCCCAATTGCTATTATTGCGTAGATTATTCCTAAAGTACCAAATGCTTCCTTTTTCCCTCTTTCTTGACTAATAATATGAGAGACTATACCAAATCCTGGAAGAATTAAAATATAGACTTCAGGGTGACCAAAAAATCAAAATAGGTGTTGATAGAGAATAGGATCTCCCCCACCTGCAGGATCGAAGAAAGAGGTATTAAGATTTCGGTCAGTAAGTAATATAGTAATAGCACCTGCTAAAACAGGTAAGGATAGGAGGAGAAGAAGAGCGGTAATCGCTACTGCTCATACAAATAAAGGTGTTTGGTCTAGTGATATCCCAGGGGCTCGTATATTAATAGTTGTGGTAATAAAATTAACGGCTCCGAGAATTGATGATACCCCTGCTAAGTGAAGAGAGAAAATTGCTAAGTCAACAGAAGCACCAGCGTGTGCAATTCCTGAAGAAAGGGGAGGGTAGACTGTTCAACCAGTACCTGCACCGCTTTCCACTAAACTACTTCTAAGTAATAGGACAAGTGAAGGAGGAAGTAATCAGAAACTTATATTGTTTATTCGAGGGAAGGCTATATCAGGGGCCCCAAGTATAAGAGGAACTAATCAATTTCCAAATCCCCCAATTATGATGGGCATTACCATGAAGAAAATTATTACAAATGCGTGAGCAGTGACGATTACATTATAAATTTGATCATCACCAATTAAATAACCTGGTTGTCCTAATTCTGCACGGATTAATAAGCTGAGAGATGTACCTACCATTCCTGCTCAGGCACCAAAAATGAAGTATAATGTTCCAATGTCCTTATGATTAGTTGAAAAAAGTCATTGTTGCGGTAGGGTGGCTGAGGTTATAGGCGGTAAACTGTAAATTTATTTAGGAGAATTATTCTCCCCTTCCAGGCTTTATAGTCAATGATGATATTAGACTGCAATTCTAAAGGAGTAGGTAAAACCTATTAAGGCTTAAAGACACTGTCTTTATTTATAGCTTTGAAGGCTATTAGTTTTATTAACTTAAAGCCTTAAAGCATAAAATAGATAACAGAACAGAAAGGTAATCCCAATGTTGAAATTCCGGTAAAGGTTAATAGAAGGGGTAAAAAGGTGCGATTGTAGGAGCTTATTAAAGTTAATTTTAATTCAGTGTAGGAGAATAGGAATGCAAGAAATGTTAATCGAAGATAATAAAATAGTGTTACTAAAGTTATAATTACTATGATGATAACGATGAATTGATAATTTAGATCAACTAAGGTTTGGATAATCAATCATTTAGGTAGAAATCCTAAGAAAGGAGGTAAACCACCAAGGGAAAGAAGAAGGAGGAATAAACAAGACTTTGTAATTTGGTTGTTAGTTATTGTTAAGAAGTTTTGGTTGATATGGTAAATGCGATGAACATTAAACATTAGAATAATAGATAGGGTAAGAAATGTGTAGATAATAAAATATAATACCCATAGGTTTTCTCTTACTACTATGGCGGCAATTATTCAACCAATATGATTAATAGAGGAATAAACTATTAGTTTTCGTAGAGAACTTTGATTTAATCCTCCTAAAGATCCAATTAGTACTGAGGATAAAATAATTATTCTAATGAAAATGTTTATTTCAATAATGTATGCTAACAATATTAGAGGGGCGATTTTTTGTCAGGTTATTAAAATAAAACAGTTTTTTCATCTTAATCCTTCTATTGTTGCTGGAAACCAAAAATGGAAGGGGGCGGCTCCCATTTTTAGTAGCAATGCTGAACATATCAGGGTTGAAAAGATTTCGGTATTTATATAAAAAGGATTATTGGAGAATGCAAATATTAAAATAATAGAGAAAAGTAGTGCAGCAGATGCTAAGGCTTGCACTAAAAAATATTTTAGGGAAGCTTCTGTTGATATTAGGTTTTTTGTATCAGTTATTAGAGGGATAAAAGATAGGAGGTTAATTTCTAATCCCATCCAAACTCCTAACCAGGAAGTTGATGTTGTGGCAATGAGTGTACCTAAGATTAAAGTTGTAGTAAATAAAGTTTTAGCAGGAGTAGTGAAGATTAAAAAGGAGGACAATCCTATTTACGGGGTATGAACCCATTAGCTTATATTTAGCTTACCTTTTTGTTAAAGTTTATGAATATATCTAGGTGTATGAAGCACGAAAGTTTTTGATACTTTAGGAAATAGTTTAAATCTATTAGATATAATGAAGGTAAATAATTACATGATTTACTCTATCACAGTAATCCTTTTTATCAGGCACTTCATTACTAAAACTTTAACGTATGGATAATAAGAGTTGGTGCAAAGTGTTTATTAGTGTTAAAATAGTTATTTAAGGAGGGAATAATTTCTTTTTGAAAAATTTTTTTTTGGAAAGTGCGCAAATTTTGCATTTTTGGTAATCAAGAATTTTTGGAAATTTTGAGGTTAGTGAAAAAGTAATTAAAATAGATTTAGTCGATAAAGATTAGTAACAATTTTGAAATTTCAGAAATTTTCAAAATTTTAAAATAAAGGCCTTATTTGAGATTAATTTTGAGATAGTTAATAGTTTTTAGTAAGAAAAATTGGTCAGTTACAATAGTTATATATATATATATATATATATATATACATTTATATAATATTAATTACATATAGAAAAGGTACATTAATTAATAATAACTTATTAATATATAACCCCCCGATAATGTTAATAACAAATATACTTGAGAGAGAAAAAGAGGATATTATAGATATTTCTAGCATTGTAGGGGGTATATATCTACATATATATTATATATATATTTATATATTAATAAATGTTTATATAATATATACCTAAATATTGGTATAAATATATAACAACCTATATTCATTATCTATTTAATTTTTAGTAATAAGTTAAAGTATTTATTTTAAATATACATTTATATTAATATATATACCTATTTAAGTATATATTTCAAGAAATATACACAAAAAAAATATATACTATGATTAATATTCTAATTAAATATTTATTACCCGATGCTGAAGGCGGTTTCAAAAGTATTAATAAGTTTATAAGGTGAAATGATTAGTGTTATAGAATAGGTCCCATATGTTATTTTTTAGATAAGTGAATATTTTCATTGTATAGGGGCGAAAAATGCGATGAAAATTCAACGCCAGGAAATACTCAAAATGAGTTCATTATATTATATAGTAATATTTATGTGATATTATTTTATAGTTGTAATATTAAATACTTGACCCGTATTTTAATAATGAATTTAGAAAGTTTTATTCTTGCTTAATTGTTTACTTTTTATATGTTTTACATGTGAATTTTTGTGATTATAGATTTATGAGCTTAGATAGTATACATATATTTGCAGTATTTAATATTATTTATCAAGGTGACTTGGAATTAGTAATATAATATGTAGCCGGCAAAAGTCGTGCCAGCCGCCGCGGTTATACGTAGGGTTAAAGTGAACATTATTAGTGTAGGAGTTAGTAAAGTTTTAATAGACTTGAATGTAAATTTTTAAGGTAGAATTTTGAATTTATTTGGAGTTTAGAATTGGTATACGAAGCTTTGAAAATTGGGCTATAAACTAGGATTAGATACCCTATTATTCCAATTGTAAATATCATTACTTGAGTAGTAATAGTTATGTTCTTGAAACTCAAAGAATTTGGCGGTGTTTTAGTCTTTTCAGAGGAATCTGTCCTGTAATCGATAGTACACGTTATAATCGACTTGATTTTGTTATCAGTTTGTATACCGCCGTCGTAAGATTATTTTTTAAGAGTGATAATTTTCTATAACTCTTATTAGAGTAAATGTCAGGTCAAGGTGCAGCTTATGATCAAGTAAGAGATGGATTACAATAAAAAAATTTAAATGGATCTTGCATTGAAAAGTAGTGCGCTTGAAGGTGGATTTGAAAGTAATATTGTTATATTATGATAATATGATTTTAGCTCTAAAACATGTACACATCGCCCGTCACTCTCATTATAAGGTGAGATAAGTCGTAACATAGTAGATGTACTGGAAAGTGTATCTAGAATGCAAAATAAAGCTTAAAGTGAAGCATTTCATTTACACTGAGAGGATGTTCGTGCGATTCGAATTATTTTGAAAGTATCAATTTAAAATTTGATAAATAGGGAGTTTTGATTTAATTGAAATAACATTAATTATGTATGTTTTAGTATAGTAATAGAACAAATTTATTTATTTATAGTGGAGTAGTACTGTGAAGGGAAATTGAAAAAGTTGAAAATAAATTTTTAGAAAAGTAAATTAATATTGTACCTTGTGTATCAGGGTTTATTAAAATTGGAATAGAGATTTATTTTTCCCGAATTAAAAAGAGCTAATTTGTTATGTTGGTTAGTGTGGTACTATTATCAAGAATAGCAAGTTTGTAATGAAATATTAGTCGGTTTTTAAGATATCTGGTTCTTCAAGAAATGAATTTAATTCAGTATTTAATAGTAGTTTTTATATTAATATATTGACTGTTAATTGAGTATAATATTTTAAGGGATAAGCTTTAGAATAGAATTTATAATTATTGTAGAATTATAAAGAAGTGTAGGCTTTAAATTAGCCATCAGTTGAATAATGTTATAAGTTATTTTATTGTAATATGATTTTATAATAATATTAAGTTGAATATTGAAGTGATTTATGTAATATAAATGTAAATGTAATAATGATAAAATTAGTATATAAAGGTGTAAGACGTTTAGTATATGTAAATTTACATGAAGGAACTAGGCAATTTTAATGTTCGCCTGTTTATCAAAAACATGTCCTTTTGGGATGAATTTAAGGTCGGGCCTGCCCCCTGATAGTAAAATTAAAGGGCCGCGGTATTTTGACCGTGCAAAGGTAGCATAATCATTAGTCTTTTAATTGAAGGCTGGAATGAATGGTTTGACGAAACATTAACTGTCTCCGTGTAATAAATAGAATTTAACTTTTGAGTCAAAAGGCTTAAATAAATATGAAAGACGAGAAGACCCTATAGATCTTTATATGGAATTGTATATATTTTGTTTGGTGGTGTTATTAATATGTATTTTACCATATTTTGTTGGGGTGACACAAAGATAAGAATAACTCTTTGTTTTATAAACATTGATTTATGAATATTTGATCCGTTATTAACGATTATAAGATAAAGTTACCTTAGGGATAACAGCGTAATTTTTTTTTAGAGTTCATATCGACAAAAAAGATTGCGACCTCGATGTTGGATTAAGGAATATGATTAGGTGTAGAAGTTTAATTAATAAGTCTGTTCGACTTTTGAATCCTTACATGATCTGAGTTCAGACCGGCGTAAGCCAGGTCGGTTTCTATCTTTATAATAAGTGAATATTTTAGTACGAAAGGACCAAATATTCAAAATAATTTTTGATATAGATGATAAACACTAAGTACTACTTTGGCAGAGAAGTGTATTGAATTTAGAATTCAAAAATGTAAGAGTATTACAGGTAGTATTGTTAACGGAGATTTTAATAAGAATGTTAGGAGTTGTTATGTTGATTATTTGTGTATTAATTGGGGTGGCTTTCCTTACTTTATTAGAGCGGAAGGTTTTAGGTTATATTCAAATTCGTAAAGGGCCCAATAAAGTAGGGTTTATTGGGTTGCCGCAGCCTTTTGCTGATGCAATTAAGTTATTCTCTAAGGAGGGAACATATCCTGTAGCATCAAATTATTTAATATATTATTTTTCTCCTGTCTTTAGATTATTTTTGGCCTTGGTGACTTGAATAATCTATCCTTTTTTAACAACTTTATTCACTTTTAATTTGGGAATTTTATTTTTTTTAGTATGTACGAGCTTAGGAGTATACACAGTAATGATTGCGGGGTGATCATCAAATTCTAATTATGCACTATTAGGGGGGTTGCGGGCTGTTGCTCAAACAATTTCTTATGAGGTAAGATTGGCATTGATTTTGTTAAGATTTTTTTTTTTTAGTAGATAATTATTGTTTAATAAGATTTATGAGTCTTCAGGGTTATGTATGGTTTATGTTTTTAACTTTTCCTCTTATGTTAGCATGGTTTTCATCATGTTTGGCGGAAACTAACCGAACTCCTTTTGATTTTGCAGAAGGGGAGTCTGAATTGGTTTCAGGATTTAATGTTGAGTATAGAAGTGGCGGATTTGCATTAATTTTTTTAGCTGAATATACTAGTATTTTGTTTATAAGAATGTTGTTTTGTGTAATTTTTTTAGGGGGAGATGTTTTATCAATTTTTTTTTTTTTAAGTTAACCTTTTTAGCTTTTATATTTGTTTGGGTTCGAGGGACTCTTCCACGATTTCGGTATGATAAATTGATATACTTAGCATGGAAGGCTTATTTACCTTTATCACTAAATTTTTTATTATTTTTCTTGGGGTTAAGGGTTTTTATACATTCTTTACTTATTTAATGGATTTAATTTAGTAAAGTTAATAGAAGAATTGAACTTCTGTCTTATGTTTTCAAAACATATGCTTTCATAAGCTTAATAACTAATTCACTAGGTTATCTCAAATATAAAAAATTAAAGGATTTAAGATGTAATAAAGGAAATATAGGACAGTGAGGATTTGGCCAGTTAGAATATAAGGGTCTTCTACCGGTCGAGCACCAATTCATGTTAAAAGGATGACAATAGAAACTATAGATCAAAATAGAATTTGATTGATTGGGTAAAATTGGATTCCACGGAATTTATTGTTTGCAGTAAAGGGGAGAATGAGGAGAATGGCGATAGATATTACTAATGCAATTACTCCACCCAGTTTATTGGGAATAGACCGTAAAATTGCATATGCAAAAAGGAAATATCATTCGGGTTGAATATGAACCGGTGTAACTAGGGGATTAGCAGGGGTAAAATTATCAGGATCTCCTAGTATATAAGGTTCGAGAAGAGTTAATAATAGTAGAATGGCAACTATAATGATGAATCCAAAAATGTCCTTAAAGGTGAAATAAGGGTGAAATGGAATTTTATCCGAGTTTCTATTTAAATCTAAGGGGTTATTTGACCCTGTTTGGTGTAGGAATAAGAGATGGATTATAACTATTATAGCAACAATAAATGGTAGAACAAAATGGAAGGTGAAGAATCGAGTGAGGGTAGCATTATCAACTGCGAATCCCCCTCAAACTCATTGGACTAAATCAATACCTAAATAAGGAACAGCTGATAAAAGATTTGTAATTACAGTTGCTCCTCAAAAAGATATTTGGCCTCAAGGGAGAACATATCCTATAAAAGCTGTTCCTATAACTAAAAATAGGATTACGACACCCGTAGATCAGGTGTGCATATAATTATATGAACCATAATATATTCCACGTCCTACGTGAAGGTAAAGGCAGATGAAGAAGAAAGAAGCACCATTGGCATGTAAAGTGCGTAATAGTCAACCGTAGTTGACATCACGACAAATGTGGGCCACACTAGAAAAAGCTAAATCTACATTAGCAGTATAGTGTATAGCTAAGAAAAGACCCGTGGCAATTTGGATTATTAAACAAAGACCGAGGAGTGATCCGAAGTTTCATCAAGCGGAGATGTTTGAGGGGGCAGGCAGATCTACTAAAGCGTTATTAGCAATTTTAAAAAGAGGATGTGATACTCGTATAGGTTTGGTCATTAAAATTTTTGTCGCAGAGGACCTTGGAAGATGTTTGTAATTTTTACAATTACGATTAAGGTAAGAAATAAGTAGTTCACTAGTATTAAAGTAATGAGATGGTTGGGTTTATTGTAAAGTTTAATTAAGTGAGGGGTGGCTTCTGTGTTTAGGGAGTAATATATTAGGTCGATTGATGTAAGGTCCATATTTTTAGTAAGTATATTGGTAAAATATGGATCTCTTATGGATGAAATTATTAGAATTAAGGCTATAAGTAGTAATGAAATTACAAGAGTTTTTATAGAAGTATAAAAGAGTTCATTGGAAGCTAAACTAGTGATGTAGATAAAAAGGACTAACATACCTCCTAGGAAGATTAAGAACAGGATGTAGGAGAATCAAAAGGAGGAGGATATCAATCCAACAGTTATGGAGATAATACATGTTTGTACGATAATAATGAGGGTTATAGCAAGAGGATGATTAGCTTGTATAAAAATCATACTATTAAGAAGATTGAAGACAAGAATTCTTAAATTTAAAATTCAGAGGGTAGTTTAAATATAAAATATTAATTTTGGGGATTAGTGAAAAGAATTTTTCTTTCCTCTGAGTTTTAGAAGAAAAATCTTAATATTGGTTTACAAGACCAGTGTTTTTATTAAACTACTAAAACAATGGTAATAAATATAAGTTGAGTTGTCTTGATTTTAGTATTTTTAATAGGGGCGTGAACTTTTTGTTCTAAACGTAAGCATTTATTATCTATATTGTTGAGTTTAGAATTTATTGTGTTGAGTTTGTTTGGGTTACTTTATTTATATTTAAATTTTTTTGATTATGAATTGTATTTTAGTATAGTTTTTTTAACATTTTCTGTTTGTGAGGGGGCTTTAGGACTATCTGTGTTGGTTTCTATAATTCGAACTCATGGCAATGATTTTTTTCAAACATTTAGAGTATTACAATGTTAAAATTTATATTTATGATCGTATTTTTAATCCCTTTATGTTTTTTAATTGATTATTGATGGGTGGTTCAGTCTTTAATATATTTTATAACATTTATATTTTTTGTAGGTTGTACTCTATCAGGTGATTTTGGTAATTTAAGTTATTGTTTTGGGGGAGATATTTTATCTTATGGATTAATTTTATTGAGATTTTGAATTTGTGCATTGATGATTACAGCTAGAGAATCGGTTTATCGTGTTAAATTTTATAATCAATTATTTCAAATTTATGTTTTGTTTTTATTATTGATATTATACTGTACTTTTAGAAGTATGAGTATATTTTCTTTTTATTTATTTTTTGAAAGTAGATTAATTCCTACTTTGTTTTTGGTTTTAGGTTGAGGATATCAACCTGAACGATTACAGGCGGGGGTATATTTATTGTTTTATACTTTGTTAGCTTCCTTACCTTTATTGGTGGGATTATTTAATGTGTATAGAATTTATGGTAATTTGGATTTAAGTTTGTTGAGAAATGTAAGTTTGTTTAATGTTATGATTTACTTGGTTTTAATTTTGGCTTTTTTAGTAAAGATTCCAATATTTCTTGTTCATTTATGATTACCGAAAGCGCATGTGGAAGCGCCAGTATCTGGATCTATAATCTTGGCAGGTGTATTGTTGAAATTAGGGGGATATGGACTATTACGTGTTTATACAATAATGGTTTCTTTGGGATTAAAGTATAATTATATTTGAGTTGCCATTAGTTTAGTAGGGGGTGTGTTAGTTAGTTTAGTATGTTTATATCAGACGGATCTAAAGGCTTTAATTGCTTATTCTTCGGTTTCTCATATAGGGATTGTCCTGGGGGGTTTAATAACGTTAAGAGTTTGAGGGTTTAGAGGAAGTTACACGCTTATGATCGCTCATGGGTTATGTTCTTCTGGTTTATTTGCTTTAGCAAATATTACATATGAGCGCTTAGGAAGACGAAGAATACTAGTAAGTAAGGGTTTAATGAATTTTATGCCTTCAATGGCTATATGATGGTTTCTTCTTAGTTCTTCTAATATGGCTGCGCCTCCTTCTTTAAACTTAATAGGAGAGATTAGTTTATTTAATAGATTGGTTGCTTGATCATGAGTGTCTATGGTTATATTAATGTTATTATCGTTTTTTAGAGCAGTATATACCTTATATTTATATGCTTATAGTCAACATGGTATGATATATTCTGGAATTTATTCTTGTTCCAGCGGCTATAGTCGTGAATTTATTTTACTCTTACTTCATTGACTACCATTAAATATTTTAGTATTAAAGGGGGATTTATGTATATTGTGATTGTGTTTAAATAGTTTAAAGTAAAATGTTGGTTTGTGATACCAATGATGTAGGTGACTACTTTAAACCATTTTATGGTCATTATCTATTTGTTTTTTAAGTTTTTTATTTTTGTTTATTGTAGCAATAATTTTGATATTTATAGGTTTTTATTTTATTAGATATGATTTAGCGATTTTTATTGAATGGGAAGTGTTAAGTTTGAATAGAAGTTCAATTGTTATAACCTTTTTGTTTGATTGAATATCACTATTATTTATAGGGTTTGTATTGTTTATCTCAGCTTTAGTGATTTTTTATAGAGATGAATATATACATGGTGATTTGACTATCAATCGATTTATTATTTTAGTATTAATGTTTGTATTCCATTGACAATAGGAGAAGAAAATAATAATGGCCAGAGATTCATAGACCTATGCAGTAATTTTGAATTGGTTATAGGTGGATCATTGTTTCCACATAAGAACTGCCACAAGATCTCATGGGTGTTGCCTGATATCCGCGCAGAAAACCAAATTGATCACTTGGCGATAAGTAAAAGATTGGAGACATTCACTCCTAGATGTGAGGAATAAACGTGGAGCAGATATAGGCAACGACCATCACATTATGATTGCTGATGTTAGATTGAAGGTGGCAGCACCAGTAAAACAGGCAGCAGTACGAATGAAACGTTTCAACTCCGGGAAATTTGGGGAACTTGAAGTGCAAAATGAATTTAAGGTACATTTGAAGAACAGGTTTGAAACCCTTGCCGAACAACCAGATGAAGATGTAAATACCAAATGGAACACAGTCAAGGAACACTTTCATGACACATGTGAAGAGAGAGTGGGCTACAGAGAGCCAGGGAGGAAAGAATGGATATCGGATGACACTTGGGAATCAATCCAAAAGCGAAGAGAGTGCAAGGCACTTGTCAACTCCAGTAGAACAAGAAACCAGAAAGCAGTAGCAATGGAAAAATACAGGGATGCCAACAAGGAGGTTAAGAAGAAAGTGAGGAGAGATAAACAAGTGTTTACAGACCAAGTGGCAACACAAGCAGAAGAAGCAGCAAGAGTCGCCAACAGCAAAGAAGTATATGCCATTACGAGAAAGTTTTCAAGGAGGAACTTTTCAGGGCAGAAACCAATCAGAGATGCGAACGGAGTAGCCTTGACATCTGAGACACAACAATTGGAAAGATGGAGACATCACTTCATGGAAGTACTCAATAATCTTGGTGAGGAATCGAGAACTGAAGAAGTTGAAACCATTTTGGAGGATCCATACATCTCGGTAGAACCACCAACATGACAAGAGATTGCACAAGCAGTGAAACAAATGAAGAGTGGCAAAGCACCTGGTGTAGATAACATTATCCCAGAAGCCCTAAAGGTAGATCCAGATTTAACAGTGGAAATCATGGAGCCACTTCTAACACTAATATGGAACGAAGAACACCTCCCTGAGGAGTGAGTGTCCTCGTCAAAATACCGAAGAAGGCTGACCTCTCAGATTGCAATAACTGGAGGGGAATAACGTTGCTCTCATATGGGGGGAAAAGTGATGTCAAGAGTCATACTGAACAGAATAAGCATAGTCATTGACAGGAGACTACGTCAAGAACAGGCAGGTTTCAGAGAAGGTTGGTCTACTGTGGATCAGATTAACACACTAAGGCTAATCATTGAACAATTTGCTGAGTATCAGACATCTCTGTAATATACTTTTCATTGATTTTGAAAAGGCCTTTGACTATCAACCGGAGGAAAATGTGGAAGGCTATGGAAAAGTTCGGAATTCCACAAAAGATAGTCCGTCTTACACAGGCAATGTATGATGGATATACTTGTCAAGTAGAACATAAAGGGAAGCTGTCTGAACCTTTTGCTGTAAAATCTGGAGTAAGACAAGGATGTCTACTGTCGTCAGTCTTGTTTATCATGACACTGGATTATATGCTGAGAGAGGCAATGAATAGAAAGCGTGGCATTCACTGGGGATTAAATAACCGATTGGAAGAACTGGATTATGCGGATGATCTCTGTCTTCTTGCAGAATGTTTTCGGGACATGGAAATAAAAACTGAATGACTTAAAAATAGAAGTTAAAGAAGTAGGCTTAAAGATTAATAACAAAAAGACTAAAGAAATGCGCATAAACCATCGTAACAATTGCAACTTGACTCTAGATGGAATGCTACTTAGGAAGCATGGTAAGCCAGGATGGAGGTGCTTATAGAGATGTGGTGAGTCGTATAAATGAAGCCAAAGGAGCTTTTGCACAGTTACAACCAATATGGAGATCCCCTCACATTCGTATAAAAACGAAGCTAAGGATATTCAACTCAAATGTTAAATCTGTGTTACTGTATGGAAGTGAGACCTGGAAAGTGACCAAGGACATTACCACAAGGTTACAGACTTTTATAAATCTCAAACAAAGACCTTTGGGAGGCCACAAGTCAAAGTCCCATTACAGGAACAGATAATGAGAAGAAAATGAAGATGGATTGGGCACACTCTGAGAAGACCACAAGGGAGTATCGCAAGGCAGGCATTGAGTTGGAATCCACAAGGCAGTCGCAGGCAAGGCAGACGGAGGATTACCTGAAAGAGAACCATAGATAAGGAGATTGCTGGAGTTAACAAGACATGGAGGGAGGGGAAAGCATTGGCGGCAGATAGAACAAGCTGGAGAAATTTTGTCGAGGCCCTATGTTCCACATGGAATTAAAGGATATAAGTCAAGTCAATATAATAATTTACTTGTAGACTCATTCATTTGAGACAAGAAATTAGTCACCCAAGTACAAAGCCCACAGTAAACCACTGACTGCACATAGTAGCTTAGTGCTAATTTCAAATCAAGTTAGCGAGACAAGTGGATCATCCGACCTTCTGTCAAGAGACCATGACTTCTCTTAGGACATTTGGAATGGATTTTCTGGAACTTCATGGTGACCATGGTGAATGGAGAAAGGTAACTTTGTGAATTAAGTACTGGAGAGTTTGTGTCCTGTCACAGCAGAAGCCCATACGAAGACCTATTGCATTAGGTGATATGAAACTTGTCTAACTTTATTTTGAAAATAAACAGCTATTTAAACCAAGACACTCTTATGCTCATTAACCCTCTCCCACCCATTTTCAAATGCATGCTATCTCCAAATTGAATGAATTCTTTTTAGCCACCATCCTGAAAATTCAGACATTTTAAAAAATCTTTAAAAATAAATAAAATATGTTATATAAAAACTAATGAAGCTAGAAATATAACTTTCACCAAATAAGTCAACAGTCTTCAGTCCACTGAATTTTAGGCTATACAACCTATGTCATAATTTCCCCTAATGTTATCAATCTTATTTTCAATCTCCACTTTACTAATTGCACTTAAGCCACTACTAATGCTTTCACAGTCAGAGTTACCATTCACCAAATGTTCAATCTCGTTATCATATAAAGTATTTCCATGCGAATTAACCACAGAGATAGTTGTTTACATCTGATACCACAGACATATTTGTTTATATCTGTGACTGCCTTCTTTATTTCATATTAAGCCTGCACACGTTTTTCAGAGGAAACTGACATTATGGTCTCTGGATAGTGCATGTGCTAGTAATAGCTATATTCACCTATCCACCAACAGGTGGCTCAAGAATGCGACTGTTAAGTAGAAGTATGTCTTACTATGCAACGGAGCTGGAGAAGCTCAGCTTCCGCGGTACACATTACTACGCTATGGGCGGAGAGGATTAAGTAAAACCTGTACCCAACTTCAATTATGTACCACACGAGACCCTATGGTCTATATTCTCATGCTCTTCAAGCTAGCCCTTGGTATGGACATTTCCTGGTAGAGTACCCTTCATCATTTTACTTCTCTATTTGTAGACCTGAACATTGGTAATGAATACCTAATAAGATGCACCAGAAATCAAACCAAAACATTCCTCAATGTAATCAAGTGTACTGACCACAGTAAAATGAAAGCTTTCTTTCTTTCTTTCTTTCTTTCTTTCTTTGATTTCTTTATTGGTGGAATTTGCAATGTACAATAAGCTACAGAATACAACTCTACCCATTTAATCTAATATCCTTAGTGTACTTTTAATGTAAATTTTGGTATTGAATTTATCTCGATTATTTTGAACATTTTAAAATACATAGGCCCTAAAATATAATAGAAATTTAAATAGAGAATGTCACATTACAATTATCTACACTTTTCAAAGACAAGAAAGAAGATAAAAGAATGCATAAACTAGCCAAAGAGACTCCAAGCCTGTGTGCAAGTCAATGGTGGACATTTTGAGGATTGGCAGAAATGGTGTGTCCATAACATATTAAAAAGAAATCTAAAAAACTTAAACCATATTACGGTTATTTACAGAAGAGTTTGTGGCAGTATTTATGGGTTGATTAGCAGAGGTCAGGTCAGGATCATCCTGCTAATTGTAGCCACCGACAGTGCCAATGCACTATGAGAGACCCTGTCCCACTACCAAAAATTGATGCCTGCCTGGCCATCAGATGATATAGATGTTGATTCCCATTGGCATTGTCGGTGGCTACAATTAGCCTACTGAGTGACCTCCACGGTATGCACTAGCCAGCGTCTTGGTAGCTGTGCTAGGTACCAACTGATAAGCCCAGCCTAGCACATGGGGGTGAAATGCTGGCAACCAGGAATGAGTTAGCTGGAAAATTTATTATGTCCAATAACGGACCATTTATATTGGTATTATAAATTTACTCATTTGGAACAAATATTTCAGATGCCCTATGGGAATCGACATCTATATCAGCTGATGGCCAGGCAGGCATCAATTTTTGGTAGTGGGGCAGGGTCTCTCATAGTGCATTGGCACTGTCGGTGGCTACAATTAGCCTACACAGTGGCTTCCACAGTATGCACTAGCCAGCGTCTTGGTAGGTGTGCTAGGTACAAGCTGATGAGCCCAGCCTAGCACACGGGGGCGAAACGCTGCCAATCAGGAATGAGTTAGCTGGAAAATTTATAATGTCCAATAACAGACCATTAAATTGGTATTACATACCACTTAGTTGAGCAGCTCGTCTCCTTTCTCCCAAGTCTTCCCAGCCCAAACTTTGCAACATTTTTGTAACGCTACTCTTTTGTCGGAAATCGCCCAGAACAAATCGAGCTGCTTTTCTTTGGATTTTTTAGAGTTCTTGAATCATAACCACGTGCAGAGATCTGTACCCTTTATTTACAATCATATTTATGTGATTACCCCAATGAAGATTTTCCTTTTATTAATACCTAGGTATTTACAATGACCCCCAAAGGGAACTTTCACCCTATCAACGCAGTATATAAAACTGAGTGGACTTTTCCTATTTGTGAAACTCACAACCTGACTTTTAACCCTGTTTATCATCATACCATTGCCTACTGTCCATCTCACAACGTTATCGAGGTCATTTTGCAGTTGCTCACAATCTTGTAACTTATTTATTACTCTGTACAGAATAACATCATCTGTAAAAAGCCTTATCTCTGATTCCACTTCTTTACTCATATCATTGACTAGCTGATGTACCCGTGCTTCGCTACGGGATTCTCAGAAAGACTGGCTTCTTGGTGGTTTTCCTAACTGAATTCAACGTAGGTCATCACAAAAACGTCAGTAGGAATGTAGCGATTGAAAGCAATGTTATCATATAAAATACTCAATCAAATGAAAAACCGTACACTTTCTCACTTTCAACGAACAGTACTACGGTGCCGATCTAAGAGTCCAAAGTTCCAGAGCTCAAATAACCAGGTCGCAGACTGCCATGAACACTCCTCTGTCATTATTCCGTTAAATATGCACACTACTCATTCCAATCAGTGCCTCAAAGTAGGAATTGAATAGCTCGAATACTATGATGAACCAGTGTGTTACGTACCAGATATATCAGAAAATGTATGAACCAGAGGAATGGCATGCTGAAGAAGAAAGTTATCTTACTCCCCAGCTACTTCCCGCCAATATACAGGCAGGCTGTTACAGTCGATACGACCAGGCGAGTTGCCCGTGTGGTTAGGGGCGCGCAGCTGTGAGCTTGCATCCGGGAGATAGTGGATTCGAACCCCACTGCCGGCAACCCTGAAGATGGTATTCCGTGATTTCCCATTTTCACACCAGTCACACCAGGCTGTACCTTAAAGCCAAGGCCACTTCCTTCACACCACTATTCATTTCCTATCCCATCGTCGCCATAAGAGCTACCTGTGTCGGTGCGACGTCAAGCAAATTAAAAACCTCGGTATGCTGCAGTAATCCTATCTATCGGGTATGAGAGGAAACAGAAGACAAAAAGCACATCACAACAAACAATGGTCAATGTAATGTTATTGTTGATAAAGTTTATGAGCTTTCTATATTGCAGGCCTTCACATTAATTTTCTTTCGACTCTGTGATATTAGGGTGTCTTACAAAATTATTTATATCGTAGACTGCAGTTCCTTATTCTCAGACTTTACATACCGATTTTCACTCAATTCTGTTTACCCATTTCCTTGTGACTCGGCGCTGATATGGACTTAGTAACAAAAATCCAAATTCATTAATATCTCTGATTATATGCGGTGCGGTAACAATGTATAAGACATAAGTGATCGGAAATTGAATAACTTCTTACATAACTACTACTAACTTACGACATAACTAAAATGATGTTAGTTATGTAGTATTTATCGATACGACCACTAATAACATAAATAACTTATTTGAGAATTACATTTCAGGCCTTCCCCTAAACTAACATTTCACTCAGCGTGATTAAAATAATTTATAGCCTAGATTGTAGTGGTTCATCACCCGACTTTACATTCTGATTTTCATTAAATTCTCTTCAGCCGTTTTCTCGTGATGCGTGTACATACATACAGACAGACAGACAGAGACAGAAATTACGGAAAAGTAAAAAATGCATTTTCTTGTTACTGTGGACATGACCGATACAGAAATACCATTCCTTTCAAATTCTGAGCAATGTACAGACAAAACTCTTATTTTATATATATAGATTACATTTCAGGCCTTCCCCTAAACTACCATTTCACTCAGTGCGAATAACATTGTTGATAGCCTAGATTATAGCGACCTATTCCCCGACTTTGCATACCAATTTTCGTGAAGATGCGACCACTAATAAAATAAATATTTGACAATTAAATATTAGGCCTTCACCTAAACTACCATTTTTCTCAGCGTGTACAGCCTATATTGTAGTGACTTATTTCCCATCTTTGTCTAGCAATTTTCATTAAGACACGACCACTAATAACATATATATTTGAAAATTAAATTTCAGGCCTTCCCCTAAACTACCATTTCACTCAGCATGATTAAAATAATTTATAGCCTAGATTGTAGCAGTTTATCACCCGACTTTATATTCCGATTTTCATTAAATTCTCTTCAGCCGTTTTCTCGTGATGCGTGTACATACAGACAGACAGACAGACAGACAGACAGACATTACGGAAAAGTAAAAATGCATTTTCTTGTTACTGTGGACATGACCGATACAGAAATAACATTCTTTTCAAATTCTGAGCAATGTACAGACAAAACTCTTATTTTATATATATAGATATATATAAGAAAATATAAAGGTCCAATAATACTGCCTTGAGGAATTCCCCTCTTAATTATTACCGGGACAGATAAAGCTTTGCCTACTCTAATTCTCTGAGTTCTGTTTTCTAGAAACAGAGCCACCCATTCAGTCACTCTTTTGTCAAGTTCAATTGCACTCATTTTTGCCAGTAGTCTTCCATGATCTACCCTATCAAATGCCTTAGACAGGTCATCTGCAGGCTTGGCTGCCTTTGTTCCCAAGAATTAAACATGAACTCATTTCCTTTGTAGGCCGAGTGGAAGCCTTGTATCTAAATGTACCGTGTACTAGATGAGAAAATAAATCTCACAGAATTAGAGTAGGCGAAGCTTTACATGACCCTGTTTTAATGAAGAGGGGAATTTTCCTCAAGGTAGTATTAATGGACCTTTATGTTTTCTTATAAATATATATCTTTATTACTTGGACAAAGTGAAGACTAAAATTGCAATGGCCAAGGAAGCATTTATGAAACAAAGGAGACTGTTGAGTGGGCCTCTAAATAAGGACCTCAAGAAGAGGTTAGTGAAGTGCTTTGTGTGGAGTGTGGTGCTTTATGGGGCTGAGACTTGGACATTGAGAAAAGATGAAGAAAGAGACTAGAAGCATTTGAAATATGGATCTGGTGGAAGATGGAGAAAATCAACTGGCAGGAAAAAGTAAGGCATGAGCAGGTATTAAAAAAGGGTGAAGGAAGGAGAACGATATTGGAATGCATTCAAAGACAGAAGAAAAATTGGTTAGGCCATTGCTTGCAACGAAATTGTTTAATAACGGAAGCATTGGAAGGGAAGATACAAGGGAAACTGAAGAGAGGAAGGAAGACGTATTAGTTAGTGGACAGTGTAAAGGTGAATAGAAGCTACTGGAAGACAAAGAGAATGGTTGAAGACAGAACAGCGTGGAGAATTCATTACAAGATATTAGAGTCATTCCATATTGACGGTTTTCATGGCTCAAATGAGTCGAAATATGTTTGAATTTTATTGCTCCATCTAATGATGTAATTATGTTTTGTATTGAATTAGGAAGATACATTTAATTTTTTGCTTTGTAAAGTGGAGAATTCATGCGAAGATCTGCCAATAGGGAGACAGACCACCAGTGGTGATGATATATATAAATGATATGAGTAAAGAAGTGGAATCAGATATAAGGCTTTTTGCAGATGATGTTATTCTTTATAGAGGAATAAATAAGTTACAAGATTGTGAGCAACTGCAAAATGATCTTGATAATGTTGAGAGATGGACAGCAGGCAATGGTATGATGATAAACGGGGATAAAAGTCAGGTTGTGAGTTTCACAAACAGGAAAAGTCCTCCCAGTTTTAATTACTGCATTGACGGAGTAAAAGTTCCTTATGGGGATCACTGTCAGTACCTAGGTGTTAATATAAGGAAAGATCTACATTGGGGTAATCACATAAATGGGACTGTAAATAAAGGGTACAGATCTCTATATTGTTATGAGGGTGTTTAGGGGCTGTAGTAAGGATGTAAAGGAGAGGGCATATAAGTCTCTGGTAAGACCCCAACTAGAGTATGGTTCCAGTGTATGGGACCCTCACCAGGATTACTTTATTCAAGAACTGGAAAAAATCCAAAGAAAAGCAGCTTGATTTGTTCTGAGTGATTTTTGACAAAAGAGTAGTGTTACAAAAATTTTGCCAAGTTTGGGCTTAAAAGACTTGGAAGAAAGAAGACGAACTGCTTGACTGAGTGGTATGTATCACTAAGTTTACACAAGGTGTAATTTATTATACCACCGATTCAATACAATTTATTCCTCTAATGTGTAGTCAAATGTATTTGGGTAATTTCTATGTGAGTAAACTTAGTGATATAGTTGTTTTCAATACAGAATAATGATAAGAATAATGGTTTGTAAGTGGTATGTTCTGAGCTGTCAGTGGAGAGATGGCATGGAATGACATTAGTAGACGAATAAGTTCAAGTCGAGTCTTAAAATTAGGAAAGATCACATTATGAAGAAAAAGTTGGAATTCAAGAGGGCAAATATTAGTTTATAGGAAGGGGAGTTAGGGATTGGAATAACTTGCCAAGGTAGATGTTCAGTAAATATCCAATTTCTATTAAATCATTTAAGATAAGGCTAGGAAAACAACAGATAGGGGAAACTGCCACCTGGGCGACTGTCGTAAATGCTGATCAGTATTGATTGATTGATTGATTGATTGACCTGCTTCTTGCAAGTCATCGGATTATGATCACAGAAGAGCTTCCCAATGGAGTTCAAGGATTGCGATATGTTTTAACCAAAAAATCATTAGCTTGTGTGTCTCCTATACCTGCTCAAACTGCCTTTGAACATAGTGGATAATGAACACAATAATGTACAATACAACTAATTGTGTCATGCTACTGAAGGTATCCTGAGTAAAACAAAACTGAATCTTAAATATTACCAATAAACCAGCAAATGAACAAACAAACAAACAGTGCTATTATGATAATGTGAATTTAACCTTAATTGGCAAGTTTCATCATCATCATCATCTTTGTCTTAAATTTTTCCTCTATACTGTAGACACGTTTGCTTCCACTTTTTTCCTCATAAAAATTTATACGAACATAAATGTCCTCGTCATAAATGTGGCTACCAGATCACTACATAAATTAGGAAGACTTGGGCTCGGTAAGACTACCTTACAACAGACTTCGAATCCAGAACCCCGAACAATATGTACTGTGATCTGTTCCTCCTATGTCTTTTCTGAAGACCTACTGTGTGTGTGGATAAGTGGACTGTGTTTTTTAGCCATTCGACTGCAATGTAATTCAAACCTTCAACCACTATTTCAGAGTGTTTCACTGGCAAATGTTAGAACAATATCATGTGTGCCTTTTTCGAAATAGCTTTTAACCCTCGAGAGGATGGCGTGGCAAAGAAGTCTTATCTTCAAGGTCATGCAAGCGTATGTTCCGTCCCCTTCAATACCTTTGAATTAGACCCTTTCTGAAGCACATGTTGTAGGGAATGCAGAGTTATTTTTAGACAGTTGACCCTCAGAATGTCTGGCTGGTCCTTGAGACCGTGCACATCTCCTCACGGTATGGTAAGTGATTTTTAGTGATGGTTTATTTTACTTGGAAATAGTTTTAAGTGATTATTTATAGTGTCTTTCTAGCCATGGACTGCCAAAGGGATGAGAAAAAAGTTCAAATACTTCTCACAGTGTAGAAAAAAAAAAATTTGCTTTCATCACATTCGGAAGAACATCAACACGAATCCTGGAGTGAAACTGGTGAGGCTCAATCTATTATAGACACTGCAAACTCGTGTCCTTATCCCGAGGTGGTGCAGCTCTTTCCAGGCACGCCCCCATTGGAAGTGAGCTGCATGTACCATTTTTACCACATACCAGCCCTCCTGCCATTCTTAAATTTCTGACAGTACCGGGAATCGAACCCGGGCCCCCGAGGACGGCAGCTAATAACACTTTTTTTTTTTTTGCTAGGGGCTTTACGTCGCGCCGACACAGATAGGTCTTATGGCGACGATGGGATAGGAAAGGCCTAGGAGTTGGAAGGAAGCGGCCGTGGCCTTAATTAAGGTACAGCCCCAGCATTTGCCTGGTGTGAAAATGGGAAACCACGGAAAACCATTTTCAGGGCTGCCGATAGTGGGATTCGAACCTACTATCTCCCGGATGCAAGCTCACAGCCGCGCGCCTCTACGCGCACGGCCAACTCGCCCCGTACTAATAACACTAACCGTTATGCTACGATTATAGACACTGGTCAGAGGGAAGTAAAGGCAATAAAGCACTAGATGATTTGAGGATAGTGACAAGTCTGATTTAGAATTCAATTCTACTTTAGCTTCAGATGAGGAAGAGGGCAATGATACCGTGGAAATGGATGACCACAAGTCTGATTCCGAACAATCAGGTGACGAAGATGCGACTATGGGATCCGGTGATTTACCACCTCCTGTTTAACGGGTAAGGATGGTGGAACTCTTTGGAAAATACATGGTCCTCCTCTAACATAAACCAATCGTTTTGAAGCCAAATGCCTATTGTAAAGGAAGTGGCTGCTAGAGCAGTTAATCTTTTAGAAACTAGGAACTTACTTTTTATGTAAGATATGCTAGACAAAATTGTAGGCTTTACCAACCAAAGAATCAGTAAAGTTCGGCCTAATTACTCCTGTGATCATGATGCACTAAACACGAATAAGATGGAAATGAAAATATATATATATATATTGGTCTTTTGTATATGGCAGGACTTCTGAAAGTGACTCATGTCAATTTGAAAGATATTTGTTGTACTTTATTTATTTACTCATGTCAGAAGCATATATACAGTTAAAATAAAATTATAATTCAACTCTTTATAAAAAAATTAACAAACAAAGGAAATTGACCAATTTACTGTAAATCTAGATGGTGCTTTTCCAAAACTGAGCCACACCCAGGGCACTGGCATCAGCAAGCATTAAATCTTGCTCTGAGCATGAAAATGGACAGAGAGGGCATTGGTACATATCGTTCACTGTTTGTTCTTCACTGCAGTTACACTTGCTGTCCTCTGATGTGAAGCCCTGTAACTTAAGTGAGGACTTAGCCCTGCTGATACCAGTTCTTAATCGGTTAAGGGACCTCCAAACACTCCAGTCTTCATTGTAGCCAGTCGGAAGATGTACACGTGGCCTCATCCAGCCTCGCTGCTTAGATTTCCACAAGGAAACTTTTCCTGGATTTCAGCCTAGATTGAGAAGCATCTTTCGTATATTTGGTTTACTGATAGCACAGGAGTCTAATATTTCCATACATGCATGAATATAAAACTTTTCAAGTTCCTCGCCACAGCTCTGTGATTTGATGCCGCAAATTTTCGACTGGATCAAAAGAAACTCTAAAAATTTGCCCCTATAAGAGCTATTTTTAAAGCTTTTGTGGAAAACTGTATTGGTGCCTACGATCCAAGAGAGTATGGCATGATAGATGAAATATTAGAGCCTTTCAAGGCTCACTGTAGCTTTTGGAAGTGTATAAAAGTAACCCGGCTAAGTATGGCCTAAAAATGTATGATCTGTGCTGTGCAAAAACTTTTTACACTGTCAAACTGGAGATATATGTAGGAAAACAACTTGCTGGGCTGCACTAATTAGACAATTCTGCACACAGTGTTGTAGTGATGGGTTCAGTCTTCAGTGGTTCCAGTAGGAATGTAACTACTGACTACTACACATCTATACCTCTTGCTTCTAATCTCTTGATGAATCATAGACTGATTTTCATTGAAACATAATGGAAATCCCTCCGATTTTCTTGCAGACGAAAATTCGAGAAGTTAATCCCAGCATTTTCAGATTCAGTGAAGGGAAGACTTTTGTCTCTTACTATCCAAAGAAAAATAAATTAGTTTTGCTGCTGTCTACCTTACACCACAGTGATGAAGTAGATACAATATTCAATTGAAAGAAAAAATAAGCCCAAGATAACCACATTTACAACTCCACTAAAGGTGGAGTAGACACTGTTGATTAGTGCAAAGCCAGTTATTCAGCAGCTAGGACATGCAATCAATGGCAACTATCTGTTTTTCAGTCTCCTGAACATTACTCTGCTGAATAGTTTTTTAGTGGTCAAGGCTAACAGAAAACGTGTGGCTGTGAATCATAAAATCTATTGGCAGGAGTTGAAATTGAAAGACTTAGTGTCTTAGCAAAGAACTGTGTGAAGATTACTTGAAGTCATGTCTTCAGAACGAAAGGTCACTCCGGTCCCTAAAAACGTAAACTGCGGAAAGTGACTAGAACGATGATATAGATGTTGATTCCCATAGGGAATCTGAAATATTTGTCCCGAATGAGTAAATTTATAATACCAATATAAATGGTCCGTTATTGGATATTATAAATTTTCCAGCTAACTCATTCCTGGTGACTAGAACGCCGGAAGTATCCACCCTACCTCTCAAAGACACAGGTGTGCCCGGAAGATGTTACATTTGTGACTGGAAATGAAATGGCGTATGGCTTTTAGTGCCGCGAGTGTCCAAGGACAGGTTCGGCTTGCCAGACGCAGGTCTTTCGATATGACACCTGTAGGCGACCTGCGTGTCCTGATGAGGATGAAATGATCATGAAGACGACACATACCCCCGGCCCCCGTGCCAGCGAAAATAACCAATGATGGTTAAAATTCACGACCCTGCTGGGAATCGAATCCAGGACCCCTGTGACCAAAGGCCAGCACACTAACCATTTAGCCATGGAGCCGGATGTGTGACTGGAAGAGAAAACACAAGTAAAAAACAAAGTGCAGTAAAGGATATACCCATATTTGTTAGCTATGCTAACTCTGAAGGGGAAATAGATTCTGATGCTGAGTAACTGGAAGAGTCCAAGTTTGAGTGCAAACCTTTTCAGAAGCCATTGTGAGATGTTTTAAATAAATCTTTACCTTTTATAAATGGTTTTATAATAATGTTAATGGCTTTATGTCCCACTAATTCATTTTTTTGGAGATGCCGACGTGCTGGAATTTAGTTCTGGAGGAGACTTTTGTTTTTTTAACAATCCGCTTTACATCACATCAACACAGATAGGTCTTATGGTGACAATAGGATAGGAAAGGGCTAGGTGTTCTATACAATAACAAATCCTTTACTTTAACACAATCACAATTTTATTCATACAACTCAACACCATTTTCAAAACTACAACCAAGGAAACTACATAACGATATAGAACAAAGCATTGCAAGTTATGAATCTCATTCCGTATTGACGGTTATCACTTTACAAAAGAAAATATTTATAAAATCCTCCTATCAATACAAGTCAAGTCATCTGTGAGATGAAGCAAAGTCTATTTTTTTGTTATTTTTTTTTTGTTACATGTTTCAGCTTAATCTCAAGGCCATCTTCAGTAGAAAACAATGATTACATAATATACAAACAAATTAAAAATCGTAATGATGTGAAGTGACATTGATCATGATTAGCGAGTTAAAAACACATTGAGGTACAAAGTCCTCTCGTGTAATAGATCTTGCTGACTGTTAAATAAAAACACTATGCTGAAGAGTGTAGTGAGACCGTCAATACTACGAATAAAACGTGTATAACATCTGTAATGAGAAAAAAGGAATATATGAGTGGATGAAGAACAAGTTAAAAATGATGTACGAAAAAATGATGATGTAGACTTTGCTTCATTTAACAGATGACTTGACTTGTATTGATAGGAGGATTTTATAAATATTTTCTTTTGTAAAGTGATTGAACAAAACACTGTCTTTCTTCTGCTGGAAATCGATTACTCGCACAAGGTATAACTTGCATTTTCATACCTGCCAACTTTTGAAAAGGGCTATCAGCAAAACTCATGCGCGACAAAAAATCTAACAATTTTCGACATACCCCGGGCTTGACAAAAATAATAATACTTCTGGGCTACAAAATACAATAATTCATGCTTAGTTTGGAGCATAAATAACAGGACTTCCTTGATAAATTAAGTAGATATGCAATAATTGAAAAAGGCTTTACACAATCAAACTTGTTTAACGTAACACAGGCACGAAATAATATAATACACACTGCAAATCACACGCTAGTTCGACTTTAAAGTCATAGTTGTGACCTTTTTAGCTTCCTGCAAAAGGTCTTGAGAAAATGTTTTGTCATAACAGGAACCAGATCTCCTGGTCTTCAAAACAGAAATAGACTCCAGAGATTCATTGGACATGCATGATCTGAACTCTGTTCTATTTTTCTTCACAAGACTGAAAACACGTTCACATACAGCATTGCTATGGGGTATGGTGAGAACAGAAAGCATTACTCTAGAAATTTGGTTATACTTAAGAAGTCCATCTGCTCCATGAATTCTTGATATTTTTGCCCAACTGGAATAACTTGCAGCATCTTGATTTGCAGACGAAGTGTCATCTACCTGAAGAGCTGTGAACTGCCTCTGAAGCTCATTCATCACCTCATCTGTAGTTTCATTCTCTTCCTTGCATAACATGACAGGAAACTTTTCCAAGAAAAAATGGATGGGAGAAAACTGTATCTGTGGAAACTTGTTGATGATGTAGTCAAAGGCAGTACAAAAGTAGTTTCTCACTGATGAAAAGAAAAGGGATTTATCTGTATCCTGGAGATGATTCACTATGTTCGAAGTCTGAATGCCAGTAACTAACTCATCATCACTTAAATAGTTTCTTCCACTATGTGCAATATTAATATCACACCCACATACCGTGCAAAAGGCAAATTTTGCTCCCTTTCTTGATTTTAGTATACCCGGAAAATCAACAGAATATGATTCTTTATATGTCTGGAAGTGCTGTTTCTTATTGGATTTAGTCATGATCATCTACAATAGGAATTTAATGTATGAAAATGTCCGAGAACAAATGTCTCAATATGTACTGAATATCAAAATGAACCTGGATCACTTAACGTCACATAAAATTATAACAAACACTCAAGGCAGTCAAGCACTTCATTAAAACATGTCAAAGCACACAAAGTCTTAAACCACTAAATGAACATGACGCCAACCTTGTGAACAAAGAATATGCACATGGTAAAAAGCATACACACACGTGGAACAAATGTAATTCTTCTTCATTTTCTTTATAATTTAATGGGCTTCGCTAATAGTGGTATACCTAGTCACTGAACAAATGTAATTAGTCCAACGAATACAGGAAACTGCGAAGCATGAAGTTATAACACAAAAACTCGAACACTTCATTAAAATGTGTCATAACCTTAAAAGACCAAAACTTTCGAGGAACGCCAACTTTGTGAACAAAGTACGTCAAAGAATGTAGGTTAAATCACAACAAGCGAACGGAGAGGAACAAAGAATTTTCGGAGCAAAGCCTGTTGACACCTAAGATTCACATGGAAGAACTGATATCCCGGCTTTAAATTCAATTCCAATAAACGACACAAACATCACACAGTTCAAAATACCAATTATATCAAAGAACGAGATATCGGTATCGTGGACTTGCCTTCGACCAAGACCGAGCGTGCTTCGACCCACTCAAACAATCAATTGTACGGAAGTGGAGCGATTATCGAATGTTAATGTTTCAAATTTCTGTCTGCAAAGTCGTAAAATTACACCGTCCATCCGTAAAACCATAAAATGCTGCAATTTCCGTAAATTTTATGGATAAACCGTAAAAATTGGCAGGTATGCATTCTCCACAGGCTAGGAGTGGGAAGGAAGTGGCCATGGACTTAATTAAGGTCCTGCCCCAGCATTTGCCTGGTGTGAAAATGGGAAACCACAGAAAACCATCTTCAGGGCTGCCAAAAGTGAGGTTCGAACCCACTATCTCGCAAATACTGGATACTAGCTGCAATTAAGCGACTGCAGCTACAGAGCTTGGTAGGAGATCTTTTACATGCCAGTAAATAAATATGACTTTATATTGGCAGTTAGTTCGTGATGTGTTGTTATAAATATTACTGTACTTTTCATTATTACAGTACATTTTGAAGTTCCCACATCGAACGAAGTTTGAGTAAGTTTGTATTATTTTTTATTATTCCTCTTTTGTTCTAGTAATTTCATTTCTGTTCAATATTTACATTAAGTAATGTTTCACTGCATTTTCAGCTTGAATTGTGAAATACACTGAGGGCAAGTGCTTATTTTCTACTATTTATTATGTTACTACCATGTTTTATTGCGGTAATCACTGTAAGGCATGACACTGTAATAAAATATATTTCCGTTGGATTGCTATGTATTCATTCAGCTATAAAGTACATTTCTTTATTCTCAAACAGTACTTACTTTGATATGTAACTGGAAATTATCATGTTGATAAAATTACATCCACAGTTTTAACTTTACTCTTTCCTGGTCAGAAAGACCACGCACAACTCCTTGAGAGTCAAAATGTCACGTGCCCTCTTGAGGGTTAACAGAAGAATCTTTTAACCAACTCACAACGCATTACTCTGCAATTCCGTAGCATTTGTGATTTCTGTTTATGTGTTCTAGGTGTTTCTCTATTTTACCGGTATTATTTCCAAGAATAACAATCCGAACAGGATAAAGAGCATTCAGCAGAGTAGGTGCTCATATAATCCTCCTCAAGAACAGATCTGGGAAGACAAATTCTCGAGCACATCTTGGCTCAGTCGGTGGCTTAAAATTTATTTCATTCCTCGATTCTGAACTTCAGGGATGGTATCAGATATTTCATGGAGGAGATAATCATAACAATCACAATAGTAGCTTTCTGGAACACTTGCTTAACTTTCTCCCCTTGCAGGACATACTGTTAATAGGGCCACACATTATATTTAAAATTTTGTCTTGTTTTAACTGAAGACCACACACATTTTTGCTAGGGATTTTAGAAATAGCCAGACTATAAAAATTCATGAGATTGTATAATTAATAACAGTTTGAATGAATTCACTCATGCTTTCAGCTACAGTTGCATCATCTCCTAAGTTGAAACAACAAAGCTATAGCTATCTTGTGTGACATTAATCCTGCAGATTTTCTTATGTTCATCTTTTTGGTGCCCCTACAGTTTAAGTGACGGAAATGTATTTTGTGGCATGCTTCAATTTCATGGCTGTCATTCTTAACCAGAGCTTCCACATGTTCTTTCAAGACAACTTTACCATCATAAAATTGGAAGCCGGTGTCAAGAAACCAGTTCCTAATTAGTTTCAAGAGGTAAAGGGTATTTGCAATGAAGTATACATTTTCTGATGTTTGAGGGTTCAAAAACAATGATTTCTTTATTTATTTTTTACAATTTGCTTTAACTCGCACCAACACAGATGTGTCTTATGGTGATGATGGGATAGCAAAGGGCTAGGTGCGGGAAGGAAGTGACCATGGCCTTAATTATGGTGCAGCCCTTGCCTGCTGTGAAAATGGAAAACCATGGAAAACCATCTTCAGGGCTGCCGACAATGGGGTTCGAACCCACTATCTCTGAATGCAAGTTGACAGTCAAAGGAGCCAAACCACATGGCCACTCGCTTGGTACAATGTTTTTGTTTCATATATTCCTTGTACTTTCCACAAGCCTTGATTTGCTGCACCTACGTCACACACTCATGCTATTATGCCCATTGCCCACGGTAAAATGTTTCATCAAATTTGTTGTATAATTCATTTTATAAAAAAATATGACAAAAACAAGTTGTGTTTTTCACGATAAAATCATTTTATAAAATCCGTGGAAGCATTAGGATGGCCATCTATGAACTAGATTCTGAACTGAGATATGTATGTGCTGCCAAGGATCGAGTTCAAAGCCCATTTATCTTCGCCTTCACATCAGCCTGTCTTGTGTTCGGCCAAACTTTTGACACAAATTTGGCGATCAAGTTTCCTGTCTCCTTCTTGCATTTCTGTTGTGATACATTGGTGTTTTAACCTCACACAAACACTAACAGCTTCCTTAGCCCACCCGCATCCTGCCATTTTAGAAGTGTTTGTTGATGTTTACGAATGAGCTTCACAATCTTCTCACATTGTAGCACCACCATCATCGTCATGTTAGTTTCGCTAATTGGTTCATTTCACAAAATTAATTTTATGGAATAGAACATATCCTATTTTATGAAAAGTTTTATTAAAGATTTTATGAAGCTTGAATTTGACCGTGAGCAACAGAAATGTTATAAAATTAAATTATTGTACAATAAATTTGAAGGAAAATTTTACCGTGAGCAGCAGGCATTAATTAGTCTATAAACTATTTCTGAAATACATGAAACCAATTTGTCTAGTATGTCTTTTGTCATCTTTTTATCAAAGTCAGCATTATTCAAATGTTACTGTTCAGACTCTTAGTGAGATTGGTGGCGGGTTGGATCCCTCAGCATTATGGGTCTCTCGGCAACATAACCTGAGCATAAACAAAGCCTTCTAAAAGCAGAAATCCCTTTTGTGGGTAGTTTTTCCAGGTCTCTCGAAATTTCAGGAGATCTCCCGATTTTCTGGAAAACACAGAAAACCCGAAAAAACAAAAAAATCTCTCGAAATTTCTTCTAATCCAAATTTATGGAAAATGAATAATAATAATTAATGGTACATAATATATTTATGCCAAAAAACTCTTTCCTCTTTGTTGTATGTCCTCCGCTCTCTTCGCTCAGTGCCAGCCAGCCGCACGCACGCAAGCGTGGATCATTAGAGACTCGACGCGCAGTCTTCAGTGCGCGTGTCGGTTACGTCGTGTGCAGTATATAAGGAGCTCCCTGTCTGTCACTCAGGATGATTCTCCCCAGTGTCCTGCTCCAGAATACACTGAACGTCGAACACGGAGGCTACTCCTCTTAAAAATGTGTCTCGACCAGGTGGACGGAATTCTGGTAGTATGAGGTTTCACCTCAGGTCACTACTCCACTTTCCCGTTCCTTCATCCATGTCGAGCCCCGATGTTGTATGCCACACATCCCCAAGCTCACTCAAGCTCCGACACACACATTAGATTCTCTAATTGTGAACATAGCTTTCATTTAGTACAAGCTTATGAACTCAGACACTTCAAGTTAGAAGGAACTCTCTTAGCTAATCTATGCTAGTGCAAATTATAGTTTTCAACTATCACGAACTATATCTTTCCCAAGAACTATCTTTTCAAGATAGCAGTGAGTGTAAATACATTCAGAGTGTACATAGTGTATAGAAACAGAAACTCTCTCAAGATTAATCATCTACTTTGCTTCAAGACAATTTTATGTTTTATTCTTGTACATACTGTAGAATTCTGTGTGAAGCAAATTAATAAGTTGTGTTCTTGTAAACCTTATCTTGTTTACAACACTCTTCTCGCTGAGTGACATTTTATCGATAACATCACTCGTTAGGTACTTCCCCGCATTCATTTTAGGCCCTAATGATGTAATCTCTCCCCTCTTATTGAACTCAAAACTTACGCTTGACTGCACCATTAGAAGGGAAATCACCAACCTGCATATAGAATACAAAATCTGCATCCTGCTACGACTTCAAAATTGGCTCACAATTTCTATGCCTGAAGAAGAAGTGGCCAGAGAGTATGGGTGAGTGAAATTGTATATTTTTCTCATAATAACTTCAAATTACTATTGCATTCTTTAATTTAGTTATAACATTTCAGTGCTCAAGAAACTACCGAAATTTTTATTAAAACTCCCAAAATTTTTACGTACAAACTACTGAATTTTTATTTGTAGACCTGGCAACACTGGTTGTGGGCAACCTCTTAATGTACCAATCCTGAGTGTAGGAATATTAAGCAACAAAAAGAGGATACAAGATCAAACATGAAAAAATGAAAAGAAAAGGACGATGTCCAGATCTTCATACAATGCCACCATCTCAATTCTTCTACATCCATTACTTTACAGCCCTCAACAAGCTTGTTTCTGGATTGCAAGGGCAGGCATCAACATTTAACGAAAGGCTGATTTAACAGATCTTCAGGTCTTGATGTGGGAATTGTAGGATAAGAATAAAGCTGGATAAAGACAGGAAAAAAGAAGGCAGTGGTGTATGAAGATGTGGAGATTGTCCTCTGCTCCTCTTGCTGTTGCTCCCTCTTTTCACACTAACCTGTAAGTTGAAACATTACCCCATATGCATTTACTTTACCCATGCAGAGTTTGATCACTTTATAAATAGAAATAGGATAACTATTTTACAAAGATAATAAAGGGTTTCTCTTACCTGAACATGAAAACTTTGAAGACTTGTAGCATTGTCTCTGTAAGTGTACCTCCCAAGCTCTTCTGGATCCTTATCATTTTCATTTTTCAATCCCTACAAGAGAGAGATACATCAGTAAGACAATGGTACATGTAAGATATGGGAAAATAAAGATAAGAATAAAATGGAAATGTACCTAAAAGGCAAGGACAGGACAGAAACAACTACCTTAAGCCAAATCCTAAGAAAACACAGGTTATGCATTTCCATCCATGTAACCGTGCTGCAAATCACAAACATTAATTGGGAAGGAAGGCAACTTCTGTAGCATGTGGCTCAACTTCATTCATTCCCAGAAAGTGGATACTGCTTTGAACAATATGTGCATGCAGTTTCTGGCTGCCTCAAACCAGCAAGTCTCGAAAAGCTTTACGAAAATTGCGGCATAGCTCCACATTCCTTCAGATGGCAAGTAGCAGCTGAATCTGTGAAACTCAAGGTGGACAATCATCATCCTCTCCATGGCCATAAAATAGTATAACAGTGTCTCAGATCACGAAGGTGTTAACGACTGTATTGTCAACCTAATACAAGTATTCGGGTTCTTTGAGGAAATTCACTCTTTACAATACTGTAATTATTTATTCCATTCAGAATAACAAAGTTAATGGGACATGTTTCATCTCTTTAAGAGATATTCTCAACCATAACAATAACAAAAGCCACAAATACAGATACATTTTAAAAAACAACTCTAAAATATATTTTTTTATATAGCATATCTTAGTCATTGGTAATAAGCTAATCTTGAAGACTATAGTCAAATGGGCCACTGTGGAGACATATGAAATTTAAAGTAACATGTGTTCAATTAAAGAAGATTCACACCATTGAGGTATTTTTTTCACAAGTGTGTCTTAAGTGTTTATAAAACCTTGATTATTAGCAAGGGATCACACGAGCACATGAACACCTTGGTAACACCAAAACTCTTGAAATTTACACAATATTGTATGATGAGAACAAGATTTCTGTACGCTGAGAACGTATTTATGAAGTTGTAAGAGCCGATTCACTTTCTGTTTCCATTTGAATCGCACCATGCCAGCCAATCACAACCCCGTTTTGAACTACAAACTTCGGCGTATTGTGTAGCTAGAGCTTGAAGGGGCAATGCTGTGGGTATGGCGAATATGATCACAGTTTACTGTGTAATCACGGCACTGTCCGCTGGATATGCATCCGATGGCTGCTTCATATTGAGCATTCAGTGGGTTATGGACCATGGCCCGCTTCCAATACCTTCTCTAAAAGTTCTTTTCAAATCCCAAAGATGGCAGCACATATAACATAGTTCGTGGTAGTGATTAATGCACAGAGCTGTTACCCCGGAGTGGTTAACTGACGAACCGCATGGCACAGTTGACAGTCTCACGTGTAACATAATATTGCTTAATGAACCAAAGAGACAACATATTATTAGGCTAACTGAGCTCCTGTTAATGCATTGATCGACTGAGGAGCAACTTAGGCCTCTACATTGGATCTTTTTTAAAATCTACTGTGAGCTCTGTGTGAACACCCAAAGATTTTAAGCATGTGACGCCATTGATAGTCTTCAAAAATTTTTTTTATGAGGCACTGATATGTATGTGACAGATTACATAAGAAGTTATTCTGCCCTTAAAATTACAATATTTTGGATTTGTTCCAAAATAACAGTAGCTACTTTTTACAACTGTTGAGTTTAAATATTAAAATAATAGTCTTAACACATGGCTAGCAAGCTGTAATTTAACATTCTTGTTGTTGAATAAAACTGAGTTTGAATCCAGAGGGAAACTTCTCTCAAAGATTATTGTTTCTTAAAGTTGAATTCTTGGGCTTGGTTAAATTGATGACTTCATACGTTGTAATAAAGAAGTTAAAAGATTCCACTGAAGTTAAAAGGGGGGTTCTAGAAGAAAAAGAAATACAATAGTAAAGAATTATGAAAAATCCAAAAGATAATTGAAAATTTATGTGGTTGGAAATAATGCCTGTATCCGAATACTTACTTCCTTTGGCATGGCTATGCTGTACTGATACATTTGTCAGGTCAACCACAGCACACTTGGCCAAAACAACAACTATCTCTAATTCATATATAGAAAGACAGGAACTATGAAAGGAACACGTAACAAGAATAACACAATGACAAGTCAGTGTGGGAATAGGGAGAAGTAGAATTTTTTGTTTTGTTTTGCTATTTGCTTTACATTGCACCGACACAGATAGGTCTTATGGCGACGATGGGATAGGAAAGGCTTAGGAATGGGAAGGAAGTATCCGTGGCCTTAAATAAGGTACAGCCCCAGCATTTGCCTGGTGTGAAACTGGGAAACCATGGAAACCCATCTTCAGGGCTGCCGACCATGGGGTTTGAACCCACTATCTCCCGATTACTGGATACTGGTCGCACTTAAGCGACTGCGGCTATCGAGCTCGGTGGAGAAGTAGAAAGAAAACACAAAAGGACAAGGACAATCTCCGTATCTTCACACACTTCCACCTACAAATAGATTGGCTTTCTCTTCACAAATAAGTGCAATTTGCTCCTTTCTGCTACCCACCTAATTCAACTGATCAGTATAAAATGAAAGTACCATAAATAGGACAGTCTCTGAAACATTTTTTTGCTGGTAGAGAGAGCTTTCTTTATTGATGTCTGTGGCTTCCAGAGAAGCCTTGTTCAGGGCTTTCTAGTATACACTCATGAGTGACTTGCACATCTGGGAGAGTGGTACTGATAATGAGGTAGGCAGGGGGTGAAATCTGGTGTCAGCACATAGTCTTAGACTTCGAGATGTCCAGGGAAATCAATGTAAATGTTAATCTATCAATCAATCACTACTGATCTGCATTTAGGGCAGTCGCCCAGGTGGCAGATTCCCTATCTGTTATTTTCCTAGCCTTTTCTTAAATTATTGCAAAGAAATTGGAAATTTATTGAACATCTCCCTTGGTAAGTTATTCCAATCCCTAACTCCCCTTACTATAAACAAATATTTGCCCCAATTTGTCCTCTTGAATTCCAACTTTATCTTCATATTGCGATCTTTCCTACTTTTAAAGACACCATCCAAACTTATTCGTCTCCTAATTTCCTCCCACGCCATCTCTCCACTGACAGCTCGGAACATACCACTTCACTTCAGTGAGATGAGTATCAGGAACTCTAGTAGTTAGGGAATGAATCAATAAATACAAGAGACAGATAGAATTTCTGAAAAGCAAGATGCAGATTACAAACAGAGTGGAAGTCAGAAATGAAATCATATGGAATATGATTAGTTAGGAAATATATATGTTTATATTTATTTATTTACTTATAATGGATGAACTTGCTTAAGAACAGTACATGACAAGAGGTCCTGGACTGGAACGGATGATGAACGATGGTGATGAGAGAGAGTAAAACCAGCTATATTTGTCCCAAGCTGTCTGCATCAGGATAACAGAACATGGTGGTGGTGGTGGTGGTAGACTTGTTGTCACTGTAATATACCAGACATGCTACACAAAATAAAACTCACCCAGTGACCATATAGGCCTTATACACAATAACAACAACAAAAAACAACAACAGAGTGGGCAAAACATCCCAGTACTATTTTTCTTCAAAATAAAACTTTTGTGTGAAAATTGTGTTGATAATACTCTGATTTGAGTTATGGTTAGAGAAGACATCTCATGGGCTCTGATGATAATGCAAATAGTAAATCGTAGTCAAAGAATAATTTGGAATGGCAGATACAAGCGATTTTAGTGTTACAGAAAAAATTGTTCCTGCAGTAAGGGTTCACGAGTGGCCACATAATGAAAAAAATCACCTAAATGACATCATTGTCATATTTAGGACTTGTTTTTGCAAGACACCACAGACGTGAGGTAACTTTTGAAGTGGAAAAAAAAAAAAAAAAAAAAAAAAAAAAAACCCACTTTCAGAACAGGAAATGTTAAAGACATGCAATGAAATGGGAGACCAACTTGACAGGAAATGTGTATTGTCATCACTCAGCCTGTGGCTACATCACCAAACAAAATCAATAAGAAAACGCGCTGAGAAATTGGGAATTCCACAATCAAATGAAGGACATGAAACTGAAACCTTTCCAGCCTGCAAGTTCAATGAATTATCAGACAGGGACCTGGACAGGCAAGAGAAATCAATCAATCAATCAATCAATCAATCAATCAATCAATCAATCAATCAATCAATTAATCAATCAATCAATCAATCAATCAATCAATCAATCTCTGCATTTAGGGCAGTCGCCCAGGTGGCAGATTCCCTATCTGTTGTTTTCCTAGCCTTTTCTTAAATGATCGCAAAGAAATTGGAAATTTATTGAACATCTCCCTTGGTAAGTTGGTCACAGATTTGAATCCATAGAGAAAGACCTAACGATAATTAGAAACATAGAAAAAGGGAGAATGTTGAACGAATTAGAAAGTTTATATATCTATTTAGATCAGACGTACAATAAGCAACAAAATCTTAATGAAACCACGGACAGTAAAAGTATGTTACATGAATTAATGCCGAAATTATTAAAGTCAGTTAGTTCGAATAAATTTAGGATACCTAATATATTCAATTCTTCATACTCTAATACTCCTTCAATACCTACAGATAATAAGCTTACTTCCAGCAATACGGTTGACTCTGCCCCTTTGTCAGCCTCGTCACAATTGACTCCACCCGTCCTCTCCTCCCTTCCACACTCCCCTATTCCTTCCCCTCCGAGTTCACTGCCGCCTCTGCAGCACAGTTACAACACCAGACTCAGAGCCAACAGAAGAGCAGCAACCAACACAACAGTAGATAACAAATAACTTTCAACTAATATGTAAGTCCTCATCTGTTTCAATTTATGTAATCCATATTCTCTCCTTACATTCAACTTATTTCATCTTTTCCTTCTCTTACAGAAAACATTATTTCAGTATCTACTGACATTTTCTGGCAAGGTTTCAGCCAATAGTATTACTTTCGGTGCTAAGAGCCACTTACAATTTTCCAACTGATGCTTCTGTCTCACTTCATGCAGACGAATTTCATCAGCGGCCTTGGACATATTATATTTATGACAATCATGTTCATGCTTATGTTCACGCCCTCATGTCATTGGCTTTATATTATTACCACTTTGGTTTTCCACTAACATCTATATATATAAAATAAGAGTTTTGTCTGTACATAGCTCAGAATTTGAAAAGAATGGTATTTCTGTATCGGTCATGTCCACAGTAACAAGGAAATGCATTTTTTACTTTTCCGT
Organism: Anabrus simplex; assembly: GCF_040414725.1. Classification (NCBI taxonomy): domain Eukaryota; kingdom Metazoa; phylum Arthropoda; class Insecta; order Orthoptera; family Tettigoniidae; genus Anabrus; species Anabrus simplex. Next base: position 141,902,493 of record NC_090265.1, read on the forward strand.
AATTTCTGTCTGTCTGTCTGTCTGTCTGTCTGTCTGTCTGTATGTATGTATGTACACGCATCACAAGAAAACGGCTGAAGAGAATTTAATAAAAATCGGTATGTAAAGTCGGGTGATGAACCGCTACAATCTAGGCTATAAATTATTTTATTCACGCTCAGTGAAATGGTAGTTTAGGGGAAGGCCTGAAATTTAATTCTCGAATACTTATGTCATTAGTGGTCGTGTCTTAATGAAAATCGGTATGCAAAGTCGGGGTAATAAGTAGATATAATCTAGGCCATAAATAATTGTATTCACACTGAGTGAAATGGCAGTTTAGGGGAATGCCTGAAATTTAATTTTCAAATATTTATGTTATTAGTGGTCGTATCTTAATGGAAATCGGTAGACAAAGATGGGAAATAAGTCGCTACAATATAGGCTATACATAATTGTATTCACGCTGACAAAAATGGTAGTTTAGGGGAAAGCCTAGTTTAATTCTCAAATATTTATTCTATTAGTGGTCGTATCTTCACGAAAATTGGTATGTAAAGTCGGGTGATGAACCGCTACAATCTAGGCTATAAATTATTTTATTCACGCTCAGTGAAATGGTAGTTTAGGGGAAGGCCTGAAATTTAATTCAACTAGCAATAATCGCACCTCGGATAAACCTCATTGGTTACGATATTGCCCTAGCTTTGCGCAGTGAAGCATGTGCTGTATGTAAATATTTATGAGTTCAGTTAATGTAAATACCTGTAAATTAATATTATAATTTATTCTTACCTGTATATATAATTTGTAATCAATAATTGTGAAACACACTGTAACTTCCAGAATGGTAATAGACACTAGAACAATGGAGCATATTCTGTACATTATAATCTTTGTATTAGGCACTCTAGAATTTTAAAGAAGATATATTTTTGTAACGTATCTTTCTGGAAGCCTGGCCAGGATATATATATAAGGAGACAATCTTGACGGAGTCAGAGAGTTATTGTTTGGAGAGTCATTGTTCAGTAGAGTTATGGTGTAGCAAGACTATTTATCTCGTGTGACATGCAAGAGTTGCAGTCTCCATATTGAAGTGACAGTCCGTTGTTTTTAAAATGGTGTCTTGTGATGTGTTTTGTTTGTTACAGCAGTGATGAAGGTTGTGTGTGTTTAATTTGTAAATAGATGTGAATAAAATAATTGTACCAACTGACAGCATCTCGTGTGCGTCTTTGTGGATACGTTAAAGAGAATCCCCACGTTTATCAAGAAATTGAACACAGCCCTCCACATGCGATGATATGGGTGGGCTTGACCATCTGTTTGCGCCAATATGTTTCCAATGATGACTCAAAAGCTGCTATTCGTTATACTTTCCGAATAGCAATGCCGATGATTCTATACCAAATGCATGTGAGAACATAGTGCAATATTCATTTCTGCAGAGGTAATGAATGAACACAGTGACATCCTAGATGTATAACAGACACATTTCCTTTCATTAAATACAGTGGAATCTCGTTCCCAAAGATTTGGATGTCATAGATGAGCAAACATGATAAAGAAATCACAAAATCTGCAATATATGAACTTCGAATCTAATAATAGATCTTATCTCACAGTCGAAGATGAATATTTACAATGGTTTGAAATACATATGTATGGTTGACTGCTTTCTTGGTTTGTACAGTTCATCTTGTTTAGTAAAATTAATGTCATCATTAACTTTGAAACTACACATATTGCTTCACTATGTCAATTGCTTCCATCACTTTTGACACTGTTGGAATTGGCTCAGAATCTGGCTCATCACTACATTCTGCACAATCAATCGATCAATACTGATCTGTATTTAGGGCAGTCGCCCAGGTGGCAGATTCCCTATCTGTTGTTTTCCTAGCCTTTTGTTAAATGATTTCAATGACATTGGAAATTTATTGAACATCTCGCTTGGTAAGCCAACAGCCGTAGCCGTGTTGAAACACCAGATCCCGTGAGATCTCTGAAGTTAAGCAACATTGGGCATGGTCAGGAGTTGGATGGGTTGCCACGCGCTGTTGGTGGGGGGTAAGGGAATGGAGGAGCGGAAAGGAACTGGCCACCCTACTGCACGTAAACTCTGGCTCAGAAACACCTCTGCGGAGGTTTGGACCTGCCTTCGGGCAGAATAACCCTTACCTATCGCTTGGTAAGTTATTCCACAAATGCTGCTTCTGCCTTGTGTTTATCAAGTACTGTATTTTATCTACTCCCGTAGTTCCACACACTTGAAGATCAATGTTGATGTAGGTTTCAAAAAGATGTCTCCTGTAATTTGGCACCATTCTAGACTTTTCTCTCCACAACATATTTTCTGGTGAGCACCTTCCCAGTGGACATCATCTACCGCATAAGATGTGGAACACACTGAATCTAGTGAAGATACAACATGGACGATACAAGGACTCCCTTTACAAGTGGAATTATACTTCAATGCCAGAATGTAACTATGGCACCCCATGGCAAACAGTACTCCATATTGTGAGTGAGTGCAAGTTGCAATGCTATCCAGGTAGTTGGAATGACTTTTTGGAACCAGCATCTGAAGCCCAATAGTGGATCATGGAACTGGACATTCAAATTTGATATGTCATAAGATTCATGTTTCTTGTAAATGTACATTCTCTGCCCCACTTAAAATGCCCTTTTGAAGTTGGGCCATTTATCTTCCACATTTCCTACTTCAGTAACTGGAATTTGTTGTTTCAGTCTGTCCAGAAATTCTTCATGTACATTCGTATCTTTTAATTTCCACTCTCCTTTAATTTTTCCGCCAGCCCCATGGTGTAGTGGTAGCGTGTCTGCCTCTCGCCCGGAGGCCCCAGGTTTGATTCCCGGCCAGGTCAGGGATTTTTCTCTCGATCTGAGGGCTGGTTTGAGGTCCACTCAGCCTATGTGATTAGAATTGAGGAGCTATCTGACAGTGAAATGACGGCTCCTGTCTCGAAAGCCCAGAATAACAGCCGAGAGGATGCATCGTGCTGACCACATGGCCCCTCGTAGTCTGCAGGCCTTCAGGCTGAGCAGCGGTCACTGGGCAGGCCAAAGCCCTTTCAAGGGCGTTAAGTTCCACGGGGTTTGGTTTTTTTAATTTTTCCATTTTCCCCACTCTCATTTTTGCTATCACAACTCTATGATCTCTGTTGAATGCTTTGCTTGGTAAAGCTGTTAACATCCATCAACTGTTTGCAATTTACCCTTTCCACCTTTCAATTTCACTATTTTAACAAGTCTTAGTTTAGCTACTACAATTTTATGATCTTCAAATCTTGTCTTGGAATAGCTGTCACATCTTCCAATTGTCTGTGTTTCACTCTCAATTAAAATCAGATCAATCATTGTTTTGTTCTCCTTTGTCCCCATCCATATCTAGTTATTTTTCGCTGTTCTTCTTTCTGAACCATGTACTGCCCACTATTAAACCATTTATCTCACAAAAATCTAATAGTAGCTCTACTCGTGCATTTTTATTTCTGTAACTGAAAGGACCAATTATTTCTTCTTTACCTTGCCTGTCTGTTTCTATGTGGGCATTCATGTCTCCCATTATCACCACTTCTTTATCTTCGATGCACCTCTCCAATTCCTCGAAGAACTCTACTAGACTCTTCGATATTACCTGTGTGAGGTGCACATACCTGGATAAAATCTTGCACTTCGCTCTCCAATCCAAGTGTGATTTTCATGCTTATGTTGTTTACTTGGTAGATCTCCTCTGTATACTGTACCAGGTCTTCCCTTACAATAAAACCTACTCCATTGCATATTACAATTTTCGCCTCCACTTCAAAAGAACTGAAAACCTTTCCTCAATCTCTTCTGTATATTTCCTTTCCACTTGGTTTCACACAGTCCCAACAATCCAATGTCCTCAGTTCTTCTGTCTTGACGTTAAGGCTTGAGATATTTATGGTTGCAATCTTAGTCCCTGGTTGCCCTCATTTCACAGTTCCCCCAGGATGAGAAACATGTTTGAATAAATGATTTTCAATTACTCTTTAAAAGTGTATTGATAAGGTGGACCAAGCATATTTTAAATAGTTTTTAATAGCTTTAGACAAGTTAGTACAGGAACAAATGCAAATACCTATTATGATTAAGCTTATCAACATCAGGAATGGCGTGTCACTTTTGGGGGAAGTCCTAAACGGTTTCCGAGGCCTCAACTCGCTCTCAGTCATTTTATATGGTATTAGTTTGATTGGCTCGCCACACCCAAAGGCATTTTATACCTACTGCTAGGATTCTTTCAGGCCACTCCTAACATTGGGTAACAGACACCTTTTGCAGCCACCCCTAACATGGAGTGCAGACACTGCTAGATGGACTTATCTCCACCAAGGTATCATCAGCCCTCCTGAAGAGCCTTATCTGCCCAAAGCCATTGGCCTATTTAGATTGTATTTTTAATCATCCCTGAGTTCAGGGCTGCCTCTTCCACTATCTCCACCAAACTGAAGTTCACCTCCACCGTAGATGCTGTTGAGGTCTTCACTCGTAACCCTGAGCTGGGACTCTTGCCAGATATTGCACACTGGATCAGTGTGCTCTGGAACTCCCATAGGCAGGGGTGCCAATCTCTGGGTAGTGCTGCCTCCAAAGAGGGTCCCTACCTGCTACCTTACTGCTCTTGAAAGAACGATAAATTTTGCTAAAAAGGAAAGCCATATAAAAAAGTTACAGAAAATATTCATTTCAAAGCTCATTTACTGGTGATAGGACAGCTGTTTAGAGAATGTATAGTTCTTTTTTGGGTATACGAGGCAAATGAGTTGTGGTGATATGGGAGTTTATGTATTCATGTTTTCACTGTTCATAGCTTCATTTGTCAACACTCCATGTTGCTGTGTTCACTGCGCACTCCAGAGAAGAGGTACCAATTTTGTCAGAAAGCACTCAACTGAAGAGATTATGAAGATATTTTCTACAATGATAAGAAAACTAAAGTAAATGAAGGCTCACACACAGTAAAATAAACCTACCCAAACAATGAAGTCCTTTGGTGCAGAATCTATCCTACCAGTTGGAGCCAGGGAAACTGGAATATGCTCTATACTAACAGCTGAAATCTTGACCCGTCCAGAAAGGTGAATGACAAGGTAGCCTTTGGCTCCACGAAAAGCCCAGCATTCTCCTGGAATGACTCCTGGCTAGAACAATATGAAAATGTACTATTAGATAACAGAATAAACCGGGCGAGTTGGCCGTGCGCGTAGAGGCGCGTGGCTGTGAGCCTGCATCTGGGAGATAGTAGGTTCGAATCCCACTATCGGCAGCCCTGAAAATGGTTTTCCGTGGTTTCCCATTTTCACACCAGGCAAATGCTGGGGCTGTACCTTAATTAAGGCCACGGCCGCTTCCTTCCAACTCCTAGGCCTTTCCTATCCCATCGTCGCCATAAGACCTATCTGTGTCGGTGCGACGTAAAGCCCCTAGCAAAAAAAACAGAATAAATTAAAAAAGTAATTGAAATCCTTCCACAGACTGCTTTATAAACAAAATACAACTAAACAAGCACAAAGAAATTCATACTTTATAAGAACAACAACAGGAAGAATTCAAGTTTGCAATGCTAATACTCATGAGTCTAAAAAAATTAATATTGGACTGTTTAGAGTGCCTTTCTACCAATCATTATTTGCAGTGTCCAACATCTCTCTTATCAGATCTGTTTTTCTTAAAACCTTTTCTGCAAACTGTACTGTTATAAAGAGAGAAAATTTGAGAGTTAGCTTGTGGAGGGTAATCTCGAGAACCACTCTTTCAGTAATTCTTTCCCAATTACAAGGCTTATTTCTCACAGATTATTATAGGTTATACAGATCATCATGCTAGCTTATCTGGTGAGGAAAAAGTTTAAATGAATGTGGAGCAAGTCAAAGAAGTTGCTTATCCAGAACCCTTAACCTTTCCACTGCTGAGAAAGTTTTCCCTGTACATTCACCCAGCTGAGTTATTTTTAATAATTGACATGAATACATAAAAGTAAAATTTAACATGGGAAAACCAGAGAGGATCTCGACTTCTTGTCTTAAATTGTTATGCTGCCTATGGCAGGTCCTCAACTGATCACAAACACAAAATATAACTATGCTATGTGCAGCAAATTCAAAGTTGCCCAACATAAAAGGCAAACAATCCGACAAACATCAAAATAATACAATAAAAAAATAATGAAAGAGCAATAAATGCTTAACTTACATGTTTCTGGTGGTTACAGAAGATCATAACTGTCCATGATCAAACAAATATGTAACTACACTGAATACAGTAACTTCAGGGCTGCCAAAATGAGTAAAAATATATCTACATTTTACAGTAAAAAAAATTAGGATGATTATGATGAATGAGAATATATTAAAAAATTCCAAAGCATCTTTGCCTGAAATCACTTAACGAAAAATAGTCCATACCAATAAATTATGGATTATCCAACACTGGTAATTTCAAACTAGTAGGTAGCCTGTATGTTTCTTCTTTGGAAGTATTTCCACTGTTGTAAACATGATTTTTGAACTCAGCAGCGTTTTCTCCAAGACAGACTTGAATATCTATTTGTTTCTTTTAGGTTATTTTAGTGAATCACAGGAGGAAAGAAACATGAGGGATAAACAGCTGGACAAAGCAAACATAAAACATTAAATTTTGAAAAGGTATTGAACCAGGAATGCTGGTTTAGCATACTACTCTAAGTGTTTCGAATTTAAAATATGCGCTACACGTGAGAAGAGCTGAATGCTGGTAGCGAACTGGGCGAGAGCTTGCTGCTGACCGGTCAAGGACAAACTATGTCACTTCCAACATTCCATTCCTTCTATGGTTAATAAGTAGCTTAATAAAAATTGTACAATCACTTTAACTACAGTTGAACCAGACTTATACGTATATCAAAGGAAGAGAAACATCTACTTGTAACTGAGAATTACTTAGAAATCAGACTTACACAATACATCACATATTTACTGAAAAACGAATGGAATAGACCTACATGTGTAAATCCTTGCAAATAATAAATACATTTACTGAAGAACCAATGGAATAGACCTGCATGTGTAAATCCTTGCAAATAATAAATACATTAAGACAGAAAATATTATTTTGAACTTGGCCCAGCCTTAAAGAAATCAGATAGTTTGGCTTGTTTTACTTTTCTTGCATTAAGAGTATAAACCTCCTTTTGAAAACTTAGTAATGAATTCAAAGCATTTTCACTACAACTTTTCGCACTGATGTAACGCCTACACACATCGATTGCATTTAACACTTCACTCAGTTGAGGTGTTTCAAGATTCAAGTCATTATCTCCATCTCCATCACTGTCACTATCACTTGTAGCTGGTCGATCACTACCGCGTTGTTGACATACATCAGCAATAATGTCTTCATCCAGTAGTTCTCCACATACAGCCAGATTATCATCGAAATGCACAAAAGTATCGAATTCTACACCCTCCGGTAGCGTTAGCTCACTGCCAGACAAAACTTCGTCCCCATAATCATCACTGGGGGCAGCCAATTCTAGTAAGACACCAGCTTTGTGGAAACAGTTGCTGATTGTGGAGGATGACACCTGCTTCCAGGCAGTCGAAATAAAGTCCATAGCTTGTAGCAAATTAATGGAGATAGGTTCATTTCCTGCATCACTCAGTGTTATCAAATGTTGAACCAGCATTTTTCTATAATGCACTTTGAAATTTGCAATGATGTCCAAATCAAGCAGTTGTAGAACACTGGTACAGTTAGGGGGAAAAATTCCACTCGGACATTCTCCAGAACGATTTGAGATGGATGTGCTGTACATCGATTCATAAGAAGAAGGATCTTCTTCTGTTTCTTTTTCATTTTAATTTCCAGTTTTTTCAACCACTGTTCCATTAGAAGCATAGTCATCCAAGAATTTCTGTTGGATTCATATTCCGTAGGTTTTGTTTTCGCACCCTTAAAACACCTTGGATTCTTTGATTTTCCTATCACAAGTGGAGGAAGTTTGTCAGATCCATCTGCATTGGTAGCGAGAAGTACTGTTACATGAATTTTACTTTTCTTCCCTCCATGGCATGAGTCACCTTTTTCAGCTAATGTTTTGCTGGGAAGGAGAATGTAGAATAGGCCAGTCTCATCACAATTGTAGATGTTTGGAGGCTGATAATCACTTACGATGCCCGGCAGAACCTCTTCTTTCCAGTGTTGCACCACGACGTCGTCCACAGCTTTTGAGTCACTGCAAATTGTTCTCCCTGTGATTCCATGATCTTTAAATCCTTGCAACCATCCTGATGAAGCTTTGAAATCAGCAGTGATACTCATCTTTTTAGCTAAATCTATCACCTTTGCCTTCAGCATGTCGCCACTAATTGGTAGAGCTGCAGCCCGCTTTTACTGGTACCATGTGAAAATTGCTTTCTCCAAATCTACGTACCTTCCTTCTTGCTGACGGCTGCGCTTTGCTGATTTTGAACCCAGTTCTGAGAACTCATCCAAAATAGTGTTTCTTTTACTGATGACTGTACATAGCGTTGTATAAGCAATCCCTAAGTCTGAAGCAATTGTACTTTTTGTTTTGTGTGGATTAGCATCCACTTCTTGTATAAATTTTACTTTTTCATCTAGGGTATAACTTTTCCTTTTTCTGTTCTCCATGGCTAATCAAAAGCAACTGAATGACAAAACTACTGTTCAACAGTAAACACCACATACCGGCACCGTGGACATTTTACTTCTCTGTTGTTCCCACGAAAGAAATTCTCATATTCAAACAAATTTACCGTATTTTCTTTTGTTTCCGCACCGAAACCGTCCACTTTGCTTGTAATGTAACTTAATCTTTGGCGGCTTGTGAAGGTAAAAAAACGACTTAGGTAGAGGAGGAGCGAGATAGAGAGCGAAGGGGACTCGATCGGTTGGCCTTTGTTAAGCCGCCAACAAGTAAGTGTCAATCATGTCACTCGGCGAAACTCTTTGTGTTCTGTTTCAGCACCGAAACCAGACCGCTGTACTTCCGCCTACGCCGGCTAAGTGGAAACTTCGTAAATGCAGTAGTTTCTTTTAAAAAAGCATGTGCTCATTACAATTACGCAAAACTCAGTTATATTTCACTGACACTTAATACATATAACAGCAAATTACGTATAAACGGATTACGTTTAAATAAGGTTTAATTAACATGCCTTTAAATTACATTTTGCCGGGACCTAAAGGAAATTACGTACAAGTACGAATTACGTAGAATAGAGTTACGTATAAAGTAGGTTCAACTGTACATCACTGTGTAGCCAGTATCAGAACCTACATAACTACCAAGTTTTACAAAATTTGTAACGGATTAACGGAGTTACACAGGCTGAAGTGATAGCTGAGTTCCGTGATGCATACGGCAGATTCAGAATAAAAGAAGCCAGATGACAAGTCTAGGCACAGTATTATCCCGCAGCCCAGCCATGCGGTTGGCTGATGGAAGTTCTACAACAAGATATTGTCAGTGTTGAAAGTCTGCTGTTAAACGCTATACGAAGTTTGTCATGTAATGTGTCTAAAATATTTTCAGTCAGTAAGGAAATTTAACTTTGCATTTCAAGTAGTGCAGTTTTGAACTTGTACTTTCCAAGTGACATAACATATCAGGAAATATTCATTCATAATTTTGAACAGTGAATTTGAACTTATAGTCAGATATTTGTTTATTTGGAAAACCAAAACAGCAAGAAGCCGAATTACAGAGTTTCGCAGTGACAAAAATATTTACAATGGAGTAGCACATAGCAAACATATAAAAATAAGTGGAAGAACAATGAGGTAAAAACATCTAATGATAAAAATAGAGGAAAAAATTAAAAACTACCAAACTAACTGTAGAGACACCAATTAACAACAAACATGAAGGCAAAAGAAACAATGAGAAAAATTAAAGACTGAACGTAAAACGAAGAGAAGAACTTACAGCTAGGCACACTAAGATAAATATAACACATAAGTAATGGTATAGTACAGTAAAAAATAAATAAATATTACGTTATGTACAAAAGAAGGGGCAGCATAGCGAAGAGAAAAAAGGAATATGAAGAAAATGTACTAGGTTAGGTTAAGGAAGAATCGATTAAAGGCGGCATCGTCTGTTAGGTCATCAGCCCAGAGACTGGTTGGATCCTCAAATAGCACCACCAAAGGTTATGCGGTTATGAGGAAACCCCAAAAACCAATGGCAGCACTAAAATGAGGCATACTAGGCAAGATAAGGAGTGAGGTAGTTTGCCATTGCTTTCCTCACTGGGTCAGAAAGTACTATTGCAGCACAACTGACCCTATGAGCAGCACTTTTCATAACACTCAGATGCACTAGTCATGCTCTGAATGTCATTACTCAGCACTACCCATACCCCAGCAACTTCCATCTTGTCACAGCCATGGATGTTGACTGGGACTTCGGTGGAAGCTACACTTTACTCTGGCAGAAGATAAAGAGTTAAGGAGGGTTGGTATGTGGATAAATAAAGTTCTCTGAATGAGAGAGAGGCGGGAATATGGAATATGAAGGGGTGGATTAATCCTGATTTTGCAAGTTAGAACATGTAGGGAAAAGAAGGATACAGGTTCATGAGAATGAAATAATTGTTAACAGCGTTATATAGGAATCTAAGGTCAGCTACTTTCCTGTATTGAACTCTAATATCAGAGCTGAACTCTAATATTAGAACTTGTGTTTTCGAGTGGAAGCATTAACTTAGTCTTTAGAACAGTGTATTGAAACTTAGGTTTTCTGGTGTGCAGCTCAAATGCTTGTTGACATTTAACTTCATATTAAAGTTAAATGAACACAGTAACTTCAGTGAACGGAACTAATTTCACCAGCAAATGATTAGAAAATCATATGTATCCTCATTTGTGTTTAAACTTAACGTAGTACACTATGCGATCAAAAGTATCCAGACACCTGGCTGAACATGACGTACAAGTTTGTGGTGCCCTCCAACGGTAATGCTGGAATTCAATATGGTGTTGATGACAGCTTCCACTCTTGCAGACATACGTTCAATCAGGTGCTGGAAGATTACTTGGGGAATGCAGCCCATTCTTCATGGAGCGCTGCACCGAGGAGAGGTAGCGATGTCGGTCGGTGAGGCCCGGCACGAAGTTGGCGTTCCAAAACATCCCAAAGGTGTTCTATAGGATTCAGGTCGCGATTCTGTGCAGGCCAGTTCATTACAGGGATGTTATTGTCGTGTAACCACTCCGCCACAGGCCGTGCCGATCGTGTTGAAAGATGCAATCACCATCCCCGAAGTGCTCTTCAACAGTGGGAAGCAAGAAGGTGCTTAAAACATCAATGTAGGCCTGTTCTGTGATAGTGCCACGCCAAACAACAAGGGGTGAAAGCCCCCTCCATGAAAAGCACGACCACACCATAACACCACCACCTCCGAATTTTACTGTTGGCACTACACACGCTGGCAGATAACATTCACCAGGCATTCGCCATACCCACACCCTGCCATCTGATCGCCACACTCTGTAACGTGATTTGTCACTCCACACGTTTTCCCACTGTTCAATCATCCAATGTTTACGCTCCTCACACCAAGTGAGGCATCGTTTGGCATTGACCTGCGTGATGTGTGGCTTATGGGCAGCTGCTCGACCATGAAATCCAAGTTTTCTCACCTCCTGCCGAACTGTCATAGTACTTGGAGTGGATCCTGATGCAGTTTGGAATTCCTGTGTGATGGTCTGGATAGATGCCTGCCCATTACACTTGACGACCCTCTTCAACTGTCGGCAGTCTCTGTCAGGCAACAGACGAGGTCGACCTGTACGCCTTCGTGCTATACGTGTCCCTTCACGTTTCCACTTCACTATCACATCAGAAACAGTGGACCCACGATGTCAAATGACTACTGAGGTTGCTGCTATGGAGTACCTGGCAGTAGGTGGCAGCACAAAGCACCTAAGATGAAAAACATATGTTTTTGGGGGTGTCCGGATACTTTTGATCACACAGTGTAGTATTAGTGAATGGAGCTAAATTCACTCCATGTAAACAATCTAAGTGTTACCTTCGTGCCATAATTATGTGCGAACGGAACTAATTTCATGTGTAGGCATTTAACTTCTTCAACTAAAAGTAAAGTTATTGCAGTGAACACTGACACAACATTGTGATGCGCTAATTTGTAAGTAGCCTAATCCAAAGCAATAGTAGGATGTAGTAAAAGTCTATAAGAATTTGTGTCCTCTTTTGCCAAACAGTGAAATGCACAAGTGAATTATTTCTTTTACAAACAATCTTTAAAACTGTGCCAAGTGAAATTTATGTTAAATAGCACGTGTTTGATTTCTTCAACCTTCGACCACAGAACAGTCTCTATTTCCTCTTAAATATATGACAAGTTCAGTTACAAGCAAATTATCACAAAAATAATTTATTCTATTCAACACAAGCCACGTGCTACATGGGTGAAATCTACATAATACTATATACACTTCTCAGGGACATGTTTTGCCCCTGTTAAGGGCATCATCAGCCTGTAGGTAACCTTAAGGTCAAATGTCTGAAACATTATCTATCCATACAAGGATTAAATTGGAAAATAGATTACACCTTAAAAACATCTTATGTTACAATTATAATATAAAAAATGCCACATTACACACTAAGGGTATTGAGATTTGATATGTCTATACTCATGAAAATTAAAATGAAAATGAAAACTAATTTTTTTTTATTAATTAAGAATTTGCACATCATTCATTCATTCAATCAATCAATCAATCAATCAATCAATCAATCAATCAATCAATCAATCAATCAATCAATCAATCAATCAATCAATCAATACTGATCTGCATTTAGGGCAGTCGCCCAGGTGGCAGATTCCCTATCTGTTGCTTTCCTAGCCTTTTCCTAAATGATTTCAGAGAAATTGGAAATTTATTGAACGTCTCCCTTGGCAAGTTATTCCAATCCCTAACTCCCCTTCCTATAAATGAATATTTGTCCTAGTTTGTCCTCTTGAATTCCAACTTCATCTTCATATTGTGATCTTTCCTACTTTTATAAACGCCACTCAAACTTATTCGTCTACTAATGTCACTCCATGCCATCTCTCCGGTGACAGCTCAGAACATACCACTTAGTCAAGCAGATTGTCTCCTTTCTCCCGAGTCTTCCCAGCCCAAACTTTGCAACATTTTTGTAACGCTATGGAATCAACGTCTACATCACATACCACTTAGTCGAGCAGCTCTTCTTCTTTCTCTCAGTTCTTCCCAACCCAAACTTTGCAACATTTTTGTAACGCTACTCTTTTGTCGGAAATCACCCAGAACAAATCGAGCTGCTTTTCTTTGGATGTTTTCCAGTTCTTGAATCAGGTAATCCTGGTGAGGGTCCCATACACTGGGACCATACTCTAGTTGGGGTCTTACCGGACGTATATGCCCTCTCCTTTACATCCTTACTACAACCCCTAAACACCCTCATAGCCATGTGCAGAGATCTGTACCCTTTATTTACAATCCCATTTATGTGATTACCCCAATGAAGATCTTTCCTTATATTAACACCTAGATACTTACAATGATCCCCAAAAGGAACCTTCACCCCATCAACGCAGTAATTAAAACTGAGAGGACTTTTCCTATTTGTGAATCTCACAACCTGACTTTTATCCCGTTTATCAACATACCATTGCCTGCTGTCCATCTCACAACATTTTCGAGGTCACGTTGCAGTTGCTCACAATCTTGTAACTTATTTATCACTCTATAGAGAATAACATCATCTGCAAAAAGCCTTACCTCCGATTCCACTCCTTTACTCATATCATTTATATATATAAGAAAACATAAAGGTCCGATAATACTGCCTTGTGGAATTCCCCTCTTAATTATTACAGGGTCAGATAAAGCTTCACCTACTCTAATTATCTGAGATCTATTTTCTAGAAATATAGCAACCCATTCAGTCACTCTTTTGTCTAGTCCAACTGCACTCATTTTTGCCAGCAGTCTCCCATGATCCACCCTATCAAATGCTTTAGACAGGTCAATCGCGATACAGTCTATTTGACCTCCAGAATCCAAGATATCTGCTATATCTTGCTGGAATCCTACAAGTTGAGCTTCAGTGGAATAACCTTTCCTAAAACCGAACTGCCTTCTATCAAACCAATTATTAATTTTACAAACATGTCTAATATAATCAGAAAGAATGCCTTCCCAAAGCTTACATACAATGCATGTCAAACTTACTGGCCTGTAATTTTCAGCTTTATGTCTATCACCCTTTCCTTTATACACAGGGGCTACAATAGCAACTCTCCATTCATCTGGTATAGCTCCTCCGACCAAACAATAATCAAATAAGTACTTCAGATATGGTACTATATCCCAACCCATTGTCTTTAGTATATCCACAGAAATCTGATCAATTCCAGCTGCTTTTCTAGTTTTCAACTTTTGTATCTTATTGTAAATGTCATTGTTATCATATGTAAATTTTATTACTTCTTTGGCCTTAGTCTCCTCCTCTATCTCGACATTATCCTTGTAACCAACAATCTTTACATACTGCTGACTGAATACTTCTGCCTTTTGAAGATCCTCACATACACACTCCCCTTGTTCATTAATTATTCCTGGAAAGTCCTTCTTGGAACCTGTTTCTGCCTTAAAATACCTATACATACCCTTCCATTTTTCACTAAAATTTGTATGACTGCCAATTATGCTTGCCATCATGTTATCCTTAGCTGCCTTCTTTGCTAGATTCAATTTTCTAGTAAGTACCTTCAGTTTCTCCTTACTTTCACAGCCATTTCTAACTATTTCTTTCCAGTCTGCACCTCCTTCTTAGTCTCTTTATTTCTCTATTATCATAAGGTGGGTCTTTACCATTCCTTACCACCCTTAAAGGTACAAACCTGTTTTCGCATTCCTCAACAATTTCTTTAAACCCATCCCAGAGTCTGTTTACATTTTTATTTACCGTTTTCCACCGATCATACTTACTTTTTAGAAACTGCTTCATGCCTGCTTTATCAGCCATATGGTACTGCCTAATAGTCCTACTTTTAAGACCTTCCTTTCTATCACATTTATTTTTAACTACCACAAAAACAGCTTCATGATCACTAATACCATCTATTACTTCAGTTTCCCCTATAGAGCTCATCTGGTTTTATCAGCAGCACATCCAGGATATTTTTACCTCTGGTTGGTTCCATCACTTTCTGAATCAGCTGTCCTTCCCATATTAACTTATTTGCCATTTGTTGGTCATGCTTCCTGTCGTTCGCATTTCCTTCCCAATTGACATCTGGCAAATTCAGATCTCCCGCTACAATCACATTTCTTTCCATGTCGTTTTCCACATAGCTGACTAACCTATCAAATAATTCCGAATCCGCGTCAGTGCTACCCTTTCCTGATCTGTACACTCCAAATATATCAAGTTGCGTATTATCTTTAGAAATGAGCCTTACACCTAGAATTTCATGTGTCTCATCTTTAACTTTTTCGTAGCTTACAAATTCTTCTTTCACCAGAATGAACACTCCCCCTCCCACCCTTCCTATCCTATCTCTACGATACACACTCCAGTGCCGTGAGAAAATTTCTGCATCCATTATATCATTTCTCAGCCATGATTCAACTCCTATTACAATATCTGGTAAATATATATCTATTAAATTACTTAATTCTATTCCTTTCTTTACAATACTTCTACAGTTCAACACTAACAATTTTATGTCATCCCTACTTGATTTCCAGTTACCTGTTCCCTTATCACCGCTCCCTTGGCCATGCCGTTTCCCTGAATGTACCTCCCTATTACCCTTCCAAACAAATTTCCTAACTTATACGTACCACTGCGGTTTAAACGAAGGCCATCTGAGCGCAGATCCCTATCTCCTACCCACCCATTAGGATCTAGAAATTTCACTCCCAGTTTCCCATTGGGATAGTAACAATCTTGAGTAAAGATTGTAATCTTCTTTGGGTATATCAATCCCAAATGTTCCGTATCTGAACTTGGTGAAAACAATGTCCATTAGTTATAAACAACAGCTGGATATTTAAGAATAAATTAAATAAGTTGAGTGTTGTGATTAAATTGTTGTAAATTAAAAAAATGATCGTATGTTTGCTGTCGCGTAAAGCGGTGTCACAATTCCAAGTTTAGGCTGCTGCTTAATTGTTAAATTGTGTCCTTGATGATATGAACAGTTGTGTGTGAATATTCTTACTTGTAGATGTAATTATTAGCCTTTGAGAGGGATATTGTCTGTAATGAATTAAAAGAGAAATTAAAATTAGTATTTTGAAGCACGCGTATTGACAAGAAATTTCAAGTAGTTAGTATGTCAATTGAGAAGTAACTTACTTGTCAAGGTAGTGCTAAGTAGATCTGACTGTTCCGGCAGCTCCTGCCTGACTAACATTTCTATTCCTAGTGTTATACTTGTGCGGTAAAGGAGGGGTTGGGTGTAGAGTGGGAGGGGGCTTACATTGATCTTTAATCACCTGTGTCATTACTGGAGGGGTGTTAATAGAGGTAGTGTGGGTAGACCTGACGTTTGGCTTGGTGGATGAAATATTTGGATGAGAGGATTTAAAGAGTCTGGTTTTTATTCTGGTGTGAATTCGCGATGTGTATTCATCACATCATACACTGGCTGGGATTCAAACCAATTCCATCTTTGTGAGAAGCCAGTGACAATGTCACTCAGTTATCATGCACTATAAAAATGTGAATTGCATTCAACAGTTAACAGTTAACGCATCATTTGTGGGTTTAAATCTGGCAGAGGTAATCTAGTTCCTGAAGAGCAGATAAAATGCCAGTCGACATCCCATCTCATTATGTCGGCATGTAAAAGATCGTTTGGTGACATTTGATGTTCACCTGACAACAGACAGCTAGTTTAATCAGCCATCTGCTGGAGTAAAACTGAACAGAACATGGCAGCTGGCATGAAGGAATGACTAGTCACTGACCTAGCTAGGCCAGAAGCCACTTCCCTGAGCCAGAATTTACTCGTAATAGGGTGCCCATTTCCTTTCAGCTCTTCCAACTAATAGCACATAGGCAACCCATTCAAGAGTTGACTACACACAGAGCTACTTCATGGATCTCACAGGATCCCTTGTTGTACATAGTAAATTGGTAAGTAGATACTTTGAGTGTTTAGTCACCAACTTACTTGAATAACTGTGCGAGGGTTGCTGGGAGAAGGCCACGACCATAATGTCACACCAAGAAGAGAGAGAATAGTAGTCCTGATATTGTAGGTATCAGTATATCGTGTGTTGATAATACTTCCCCCTGGAAAACAAAAATTTCAGTAGAAAACTTTGTGAACTGCAACCAGATTCCTAATCAATAATAAGGAAATAATGTGATAAGTATACAAACAGATTTCAGTTTTAACATACAAGATCTAAAACATATAGAATATCAACTGATTTTTACATTCTCCAAAATGTACATAAATACATTTAAAACAGAAAGCAGAGCGGGTAAAAGGAGCAATGGGAAGGGGACACAAGGACAGTTATGAAAAAATAAGGCAACTACCACCTTAATCAGACTTCAAACTCCATTGAGGGGCCAGCTTGACAAATCTGACAAAGTTGAAAAGCAAAAAGGAGCTCGTCAGGGACCGAGAAGAAAAGGATGCAGAAGAATTGGGACTGATGAAGAGAGAGTTAATCCATTTGAAGGTACCACTGTATAAAGTTGTGGAGATTGTCCTTGACCTTTTGTGTTTTCTATGTCTCCCCCTTCCGACACGTCATAAGTGTTTATCCTATTGTGTGTTCCTTTCGATGTTTCTTTCTCCATACTATGGCTTGATTTGCACTTGTTTGTTCCTTTCCGTTACTAATGTATTTACTTGTGTATTCACCTTGCTTTTTTTTACAATTTGTAGACAAAAAGTTCTAAGGAGAGCATTGTACGAGGGGCAGTAACTGGAGGTATTTAACCTATCACAAGCAGGTGGCTTGCTGGTTGTCTTCTGGTATGCAAAGAAGTACAGATGGAAAGTACAGTAGAAGTCCACTATAGTGAGTACGGCATATAGCGAGAACTCCGTTGAACAACAATTTTTTTTCTGTCCCTTGAAAATTCCCTTCAGTTACAGCGAGAACCCTATCACTGATGCATCCATTATTATGAGCGATTAAGCGTGCGTTATTATTTCCATAATTGAGTTTATGGACTCCAGCAATTACAAAGAATGTGAACGATCAACTTTGACATAGTTTTCGCGCTATGTGCACTAGCAAGCTCTCTAGCCGACATTCGAACTCGAAGGAAATGTCGGAATTGATTAGTAATACTCACTGACTGTTGTTCCGTAAACACAATTCGAAAATGAAAGAGAACATGTTTCCATAATAAATGTGTAATTAACCTGGCCAATAATAGTAGTTAACTCTTTAGAAATAAAGGCTGAATTAAACAATCCATTAATTTAATGTACTGAAATTAAGCAAGAATGTGATACATATCAAAATACGGCATGCTGAGCTGAGTAGCTCAGATGGTTGAGGTGCTGGCCTTCTGACCTCAACTTGGCCGGTTCGATCCTGGCTCAGTCCGGTGGTATTTGAAGGTGCTCAAATACGTCAGCCTCATCTCAGTAGATTTACTGGCATGAAAAAGAACTCCTGCAGGAATAAATTCTGGCACATCGGTGTCTCTGAAAATCACAAAAGTAGTTATTGGGACCTAAAGTCAATAATATTATTTTTTAAAATATGGCGCAGAAAGGACGACCGATTTGTGAGGTTAGTTTATTCAGTAAAACCTCGTTTGGATGTTTCTGCTGGGGACAAGGAAAGAGAATGTGTTAAGCGAGAAAACAAAGGCTACTATTTAATACACGAATCAGAACTATCCAACATGAATACGTTTTATGTTCTATATGTGCGGAGACAGTGAAAGAGATGGGCTATCTACTGTTTCTAAAGATGAGAGTATTAAAAGCCGTGGAAAAGATGAGAGAACAAATATGAAAATCTTTTCCATTGGGGCGTATTAAATAACAATGGTGTATAAGGTGTGCAAAACACCAGACAACAAATATAAAACATTGCACTGGGGTCCATAAAAGTATGAGTGCATTATTTGCAGATCACACTCTTTGTAAAACAACTAAAGTCTTATATTTTGGACCAGTAGGTTATTAAACGTTTTCTGGTCACACTCTTCGGCCATGAATTATTGGAGGTTAAACTTGGGCATGTGCGAGAGGATTACTTTAACAGCCATCTTGAATGCGACAACACTTTGATCGACTCGAGTCGAAACTCGAAGGTGCAATTTTCAACATACGCGCCACTGTTGATAGATGTGAATGCTTGTCCTCTTCCTGGATTTTGTCTTCGTTAGTAAGCGAATGTCACAACTTTTTCAGTACCGGTACTATAACTAGGCTACACAATAATATGACCACGCCAGTCAACTTAACATGATTGTGTTCCTTATCCGTACGTAGGCTATCATCTGACAAATATTTGCTACCTTTCACTGTATGACTCAACATGGAATAAATTTCTAAACTTCTGAAAGGAATGCGAAAAACAAGCACAACATGCTTTCTAGGTTATTCAGCAATATCAGTGAAAATCAGAGAGCAAAACTGAACTTTCCTGAAGCTAATGGCTTCCTTCCCGAAGGTGTAATTTACCCTCTCAAGTTCAGGAATTCAAGGCCATTTCTCGTTTTCACGCAACTGTCTCAAAGCAGCCTCTGTGGCGAGTTTGAAATCTGTTCCTTTTACAAGGGATGACAAAGAACATTTTCAGGGCTAGGAAAAATATGATCTACTACGCGGTAGCAGTAAAATCTGTGATGTCTTAAGTGAGGCATTTTTTATATAGATTTAATATGCTGTCAATCAGGACTTTGAATTTACACCGTGCTAAGCAAGACATCATTTTAATGAAAAAAACCCTAACAAGGTTTCACTGTATTTTCTTGTGTCTGCTTAAATTTTGGAAAGACTATTCCCTTGTAAATTTATGGTGAAAAGGTTATCATTACTCTACTAGCACTTGAAATATATCTTTGTGATGCATATAAGGTTAAGTAAGGTTAAATGACGCTGTCTGAATAAGAAAATGAAACGTTTGCCACAGAAGCCACTGGAGTGATACTACTCCAATTTTTCAGAATGAAATTGAACATACGCGTTCATGTTGTCTTGGAATTAGAAAAATAACCAACAAGTAAGCCGTAGTATGGAAATCTGCAAAAAGGCAAGTTTTGAACAAACTGGATTGCCATTTCATACCGATTTTAATGTATGTGAGGGTCCGCCCAAATTTTTTTAAATTAAAAAAATCAGATATAACAACAATCTGCTATAGCGAGTACGTTTTTCACCGTTGTGAATTCTTGCTATAACGGACTTCTACTGTAAGTACTCTGGAGCTAATTTCTGTGCAGGTATTACAAAATCCTGAGCACAAAAATATCATTAAAAGAGTGACTTTTTCAGAAGATTTCAGGTACTTTCTTCATTTTTAAAAGGTATATATTAAATGCAAAAATCATACATATCAGATTAAGTTATGTTACATTTTAAGTATAAAAACAAACAAAATTAGCAACAACTAAGTAAGTCAGTGAACAGCATAAAGATTTCATCATATCAAGCTGAGAGCTGACCGCAATTGGCATAATTACAGTGACTGACATAAGATGACGATGATGATGCTTGTTGTTTAAATGGGTCTAACACCGAGGTCATCGGCCTCTAATGGTACGAAATAAAATGACAACAAAAAGTTCAAAATCATCCACTGACCAAAATAAAAAAATGTCATGAAGAATGAATGTATGGACATGAACAAAAAAACAAAACAAAAAACAAGCAAACAAAAAAAGTGGATTTGACTAAAAAAAGGTCATAATAGTATTACTGACCAAGGGACCACTTATAAAGCACAATCCTGAATCGAGGATGCTTGATGTCTAAAGGGGTCCAAAATCCAGTTCAAAGGCCTCTCAGAATGGTTCTTATCGCTAGTAAAGTAGAACCATGGTATTTGTCATGTTGGGGTACTAATCAAAAGTAGTGATGACTCACGGTGTTCCACACGATGGTACTACTCACAAGTATTGCACGTCGTACAGGTAACACAAACCTATGGTGTTTCTCACACAATGGCGCCACTCACAGCCAGCGCAAACCGATGAGGTTCCTCACCTAGGTGTACTAGTCACGGGCGCCGATATTCCTGTGGTGTTCCTCACATAGTGGGTACTAATCACAGACAATGCAGACCCACGGTGTCGCTCATATAGTGGTACAACTCACAGGCAATGCCCAGACCAGCGGTGTTGCTCACATGGGTACGACTCACGGGTACTGGAAAACCACAGGGGAAGCACTCTCTGCTGATACTAATCACAAACCTGTTTCGTACCTAATATAGTGGTACTACTTGCAAGTAAAGGTGACAAATGGTGTTCCCCGCGTGATGGTACTAATCAAAAGTAGTTTCATGATCCTAAGACAATCATCCCTTGGTCGCCCCTTTTAGTCGCCTCTCACGAGAGGCAGGGGATACCGTGGGTGTATTTTTCGTCTGCATCCCCCACCCACAGGGGGGTAGAGACAGAGAAAAAGAAGAAGAATGAAGAGATCAGTCACTTTGAAAAATGAAGTAACGGACGAAGAAAGGCAAGGCCCACGAAGGCCTCGAATGCTCTAATACCATCGGGGTAAAAAAAGAACAAGAGTTGACCAAGGGAGGTCGGACAGGATAGACAAAAATGAGGAGCCTGGCACAAGTAAGTGGAAGCAATGCCAAGACTCAGCAAAGGGCCCCATGGTCGCCAATCCACACTCGCAAGTTGAGCCCCCCTTGGGCCCCTTTTAGTCGCCTCTTACCACAGGCAAGGGATACTGCGGGTGTATTCTACATGTGCGTCCCCCACCCGCAGGGGTAGTTTGTTTGGTCCGCGAGAGGTATTTTATTTCCCTTTCCCTCAAGTCCGCCGGCAAGCCGGTTAGGACCCCCCTATCCGCCACCTGGGATGCGCCATGTGGGAGTACCACCTCTCTCCCTGCTACGCCAGCATAGTAGGTTCATGGGACTGACAAAAGGAAAGACAGACATTATATCAAGTACAGGTATAACATTGTTATATTTGCATAAAAGGAAACAATTTAAAATAAATTTACACCGTAGATTAAATAGAAACCAGAATTTTCACATAGCAACTGAAGCAAAGGGGAGACCAGTTTGTGATTTTGAATGGAGAGTGGCAGGAATGTCTGAAGCAGATTCCTCACCTGAGATGTATGGCGAGGCTTTCCTTTTGTCAGTTTTGAAATGGTTGAGCAAAAATTACACCCATCAATTGTGCAATGCATCATCATTTCTCACCAAAGAAGGTGCCAATCCTGCAGAAATTCTGAGAAGACTGCAGACATAGTTTGGGGAACAAACCCTTTCAAAGACATGTCTGACAGCCATAAGAAGTTTTTGTCAGAACTGAAAGCTATGGGAAACTAACCTCACTAAGAATGCCCCAAACAAGAATCACTGACTAAAACGTTCGTGTTGTTCATGGTCTTACTGGAGCAGTCCACCATTAGAGATAGCCTTCACCACCGGAAGTCCAAAAGGTGGGTTCATCATCTCCTCACTGAGCAATAAACATTTGTAGTCCTTGTTTGTGACTGTAAATTAATTCTTTATGAATAATTAAATCTGTAATTCACTACAAGGAAGGAGAGCAATTTTTGTGTCATATCGTACCTATGATGAAACTAGGGTCCCATCACTATAAACTCAAAACCAAACAAGCAAGCATGGTGTGATGAAACAGAGGGGCACTTGTCAGCTGGAAAGTCCCTGCAACTCCTTTTTTGGGACTCCATATAGGCATTTTGTTAGTTGATTTCCTCTATGAACGAAAAAGCCGTGAATGGCACCTATACTGCGAACGGTCTATCGCAATGAACGACATTAGCAACCTATCTGAGATGTCACTCTCCATGATAACGCAAGGCCGTATATCACTGCTTTATCATGTTGTAAAGTGGAACATATACACTGGGCACCATTACAACACCCTCCTTATCGCCTGAATTTATCATCCTGCAGATTTAATTTGTTTGAATCATTTATGGGGTTTGTGACCATCTAGGTGAAAACATGTTTCTGTTCTTTCTTCATTGATGGAATTCAAAACTGCCACTTTGATGGGAAAAATGTTGTAAGTTAGGACAATATGTAGGAAAGTGACATGTTCCTTTTGCACAAATCTTGAATCTCTAAACGAACGGTATGTATAAATAAAATAAATTAAATTAAAAATAAATAAATGAATTAAAAAATAAATTAAAAAAATAAAAAAATTTAAAAAGTAAATAAATAAATAAATAAATAAATAAATAAATAAATAAATAAATAAATAAATAAATACATTTAAATAAATAAATAAATCAATCAATCAATCAATCAATCAATCAATCAATCAATCAATCAATCAATCAATCAATCAATCAATCAATCAATCAATCAATCAATCAATCAATCAATCAATCAATCAATCAATCAATCAATCAATCAATCAATCAGTCAATCCTGATCTGCATTTAGGGCAGTCACTCAGGTAGCAGATTCCCTATCTGTTGTTTTCCTAGCCTTTTCTTAAATTATTTTTGGAAATTTATTGAACATCTCCCTTAGTAAGTTATTCCAATCCCTAATTCCCCTTCCTATAAACAAATATTTGCCCCAATTTGTCCTCTTGAACTCCAAATTTATCTTCATATTGTGATCTTTCCTACTTTTAAAGACACCACTCAAACTTATTCATCTACTAATGTCATTCCATGCCATCTATCCACTGACAGCTTGGAACATCCCTATGGAATCAACATCTATATCACATACCACTTAGTCGAGCAGCAAAATGCAATACCACAAACGTGGTTTACAAAGAGTTTCTGGGGTAAATGAAACTAAATTTTTCGGTGAGTTTTTATACTTTAGGGATTTTCAGATTATGTCTTAGTACAGTATCAAGGAATGATTACTTTTAACATATTACAAAATTCATGCAAGCGAAGCTGCGGGTAACTGCTAGTTTATATATATATATATATATATTATATAAGAAAACAAAGGTCCAATAATATTGCCTTGAGGAATTCCCCTCTTAATTATTACAGGGTGAGATAAAGCTTCGCCTAATCTAATTCTCTGAGATCTATTTCCTAGAAATACATTTTTTTTTTTTTACAAGTTGTTCTACGTCGCACTGACACAGATAGGTCTTATGACGATGATGGGGCAGGTAAGGGTTAAGAGTGGGAAGGAAGCAACTGTGGACTTAGTTAAGGTACAGCCCCAACATTTACCTGGTGTGAAAATGAGAAACCACCAAAAACCATCTTCAGGGATGCCGACAGTGGGGTTCGAACCCACTCTCTCCCGAATACTGGATACTGGTTACACTTAAGGGACTGCAGCTATCGAGCTCGGTCTCTAGAAATACAGCAACTCATTCAGTCACACTTTGGTATGGTCAAATTGCACTCATTTTTGCCAGTAGTCTCCCATGATCTACCCTATCAAATGCCTTAGATAGGTCAATCGCATTACAGTCCATTTGACCTTCTGAATCCAAGATATCTGCTATATCTTGCTGGAATCCTACAAGTTGAGCTTCAATGGAATAATATTTCCTAAACCCGAACTGCCTTTTATCGAACCAGTTATTAATTTCTCAAACATGTCTAATATAATCAGAAAGAATGCTTTCCCAAAGCTTACATGCAATGCATGTCAAACTGACTGGCCTGTAATTTTCAGCTTTATGTCTATCACCCTTTCTTTTATACACAGGGGCTACTATAGCAACTCTCCAGTAATTTGGTATAGCTCCTTCATGGAAACAATAATCAAATAAGTACTTCAGATATGGTACTACCGGTATATCCCAACCCATTCATCATCAACAACGTGTATAGTTCCAGTTTCGTGGGTACTGTTAAAGAGCCTCTTCCACTTCTTCCTGTCCATATACAACTTGTCATGGGGAACATCATCCACTGTCCATCCTCTGGTAACTAGATCAACCTTGATCATGGCCATCCTTCAGGTTTTATGTCTTCCTGCAGGTCTTTTCCCCTCCACCTGTCTTTCCATATTTATTTTAGCTGTTTCTGTAGGCTCTATCCTGTTCACATGCCCATACCACTGTAGTTTGGATGTACTGATTCAGTCTAATAGGGATGTCTTTATTCTGGCTTCTTTCCTCACCTCCTCATTTCTTAACTTGTCTATCTTGGTCTTCTGGATGGTGGATCTAAGAAATTTCATCTCTGATGCTTGCAGTCTTGATTAATCTCTTTTTGTGACGGTGCACGCTTCAATACCATAGGTCAATATTGGTATGAAATAGCTGTTAAACATCATCAGTTTGGCCGGTTTTGGAATCATGTCATCCCATAAAAGTGTTCTAAATTGTTAGTAGAATTCTGATCCCTTTTGCATTCTGTTTGTAATTTCCTTTCTGACCAAATTATCACTGGAGATTACACTTCCAAGGGAACGAAAATTATCCACACACTCTAGCTGGAGGTCTCCTAGTTTTACACTTACTGGACGCCATTCTCTGTTGACTGCCATCACCACTGTCTTGGTCTCGCTGATGTTGGAATTATATTCCTGGAACTGGGATTTCCATACGTTGAGTCTGGTCTGTACTTCCTCTTCTGTTTCACCCTAAATCACAATACCATCAGCAAAGGCCACTGCATTCAGTTCACCTAACTTTTCCTTGACGTTCTTCATCATATTGTCCATAACAGTGATGAACAGTATTGGGGACAGTGCACTTCCATGCTGAACTCCACTCTTGGTCTCAAACCATGATGATCGACTTTACCCAATTTGTACACACCTAGTACAGTCTTTGTACATCTGATTTTTCCTTACCAGTCCTTCAGGTACATTTCTTTTCCTCAGGCACTGCCAGATCTTATCTCTTATAACACTATCATAGGCCTTTTCTATATCCAGGAATGCAATGACCAGGTTTTTGCCTTTCTCCCAATACTTTTCCATCAGCATGTGGGTGCTAAAAATTAAATCCATTGTTGATCTGTTACTTCTGAATCCTATTGCTCCTCTAACTGTGGGTCAATGATTGTTCTCAATCTCCTTTCTATGATCTTCTCTTGAATTTTTAGTCCATGAGACAGCAGTGTTGTTTCTCTACAGTTGGTGGGTTTCCATCTGCTGCCTTTCATAAACAGGGGAATTATAATGCCCTTGCTCCAATCTGCAGCTATTTTGTTGTCTGTCCATATGGAATTTAGTACTCCGTGCAGCCACTGTATACCCTAGATGCCTGCTGCCTTTATCATGTCGGCATTCACTTCATCTGCACCTGAAGATTTTCCTTTAGGCATAGATTTTAAGGCTGTCTCAGTTTCTCTCATTGTAGGCTTGGATTTCCAGTTCTGCATTTTGTTCTTGAACTGGTCTATTCAGAAGGTGATCGAAATGGTTCTTAGGACTTCTCTTATGTCACTTTCTGTCCTAACCAGATTTCCATTTTCATCTTCAAGTGCCTTTATAGTATTAATTGTTTTCCTTTTACCTCTGATATCACTATACAGTAGTTTCTTATTGCCTCTGCTGTCTTCCTCCAGTTTCTGAGTGAATATATTCCATGCCTTGGTCTTTTCTTCTGTAACTGTTCTTTTAACATCCTGTTTCTTGTTTCGGTGTAATTGTTCAAGGTTTCTGATCTTTGCCTTGTCTCCAGTAAGATCCGGTTTATTTTTCTCCTGATCCCTTTATTTCCACAAGAGATTTCTTTCCCTGATTACTTCTCTCATTCTTTCATTCCACCAATGTGTTTCCTTCTCCCTTGTTTTCATACTTGTCTTTACACAAACTTCAGTTGCTTCCTTAACCAATGTGTCCCTTAGTCTTGTCCATTCTGCCTCTCCATTTTTCCTTTCATCTCTTGGTAACAGGGTTTTTATCTGGTTCTGATACTCTGTTCTCTTATCTGTTTTCTGAAGTTCACATACTTTGATTTTTGGCATTTTCCTGTCCTGTACTTTTGGCACATAGAAGTTTCTCAGGTCCGCTACTAATAGACGGTGGTCACTGTCAAGGCTCTCGCTGGGTTTTACTCTGACATCTTTTACCATTCTGCTCCTTTCTTCATCTGAGATGACATAATCAATTACAGTCTTTTGTAGTCCATCACAACTGTATCGTGTTATCTTATGGCTCTGTCTCTTCTTGAAGCAACTATTTTTCACCAGCAACTCATCTGTACTACCCCGCAGAAGAATGGGTTGCCTCCTCTGCCACCCCCACCGTACCAAATCATATTCTCTGCTTTTGCTGCCATTGAGGTCTTCACTCGTTACCCTGAGCTGGGACCCTTTACCAGATGTTACACACCAGGTGAATGTGCTCTGGGACTCTCATAGGCAGGGGTGCCACTCCCTGGGAAGGGCTGCCTCTAAGAGGGTCCCTACCTGTTACCTAAATATCCCAACCCATTGTCTTTAGTACATCCCCAGAAATCTTATCAATTCCAGCTGCTTTTCTAGTTTTCAACTTTTGTACCTTATTGTAAATATCATTGGTATCATAGGAAAATTTTAATACTTCTTTAGCATTAGTCACCTCCTCTATCTGGGCATTATCCTTGTAACCAATTTTTACATACTGCTGACCAAATACTTCTGTCTTTTGAAGATCCTCACATACACACTCTCCCTGTTCATTAATGATTCATGGAATGTCCTTCTTGGAACCTATTTCTGCCTTAAAGTACCTATACATACCCTTCCATTTTTCACTAAAATTTGTATGACTGCCAATTATGCTCGCCATCATGTTATTCTTAGCCAACTTCTTTGCTAGATTCAATTTCCTAGTAAGTTCCTTCAATTTCTCTTTACTTTTTCAGCCAGTTTGAACTGCCCTAGTGTGAAGATGAATGAAACACCTCTCCATGATTGTGATCTTCCATGAAAACACAGCAGATACAACACCCTGTCAAAACCACAAAGTGTTGAGTTAAAATCATGTATAGTATTGAGTATGCTACCAGTTGCTAATGAACAATACATAAATTAATATTGTAGTACTTACAGTACATTGTTTATGCCATAATTTAATCATCACTGATGAAGTATCTTAATGAAGTTCAATATAAATGATAATCGAGATAGGAACTGCATTTGAACAAGATAGTATCTTTAGTGCAGAAAATAAAAAGAAGTTTGATGGGTGGGAAAGAAAACAAGTGGGAAAAGATTATCAAGTATATTGAATCAATCCTCATATGCACATGATGTAGCAAGACAGGCCATTAAAGTAGCTATGTCCACTCATTTGTATTCATCATTACTCACAATCAAGAATTATATGCAAAGCAATCACTCCTACCTTCCTCTTAATCCCTACCAATCTCACAACTATTTGTTATTAAATCCACAATGAGTAAGTAATATTGCATCATGATGGTGGAGAAGTAGCATCAATACCCCAACCTGGCAGGAGCTGGACAAGGGGAAATGAAATTATAAACACATGGTAATCAATCATGCCAAAATTAACAGGAATATGGTAGCGGGTTGTAAGTTTTCAATGTCATTGTGCAACGTGCGGTACTACAAAAACAAACACTTCAAGCTACCGACAAGTGTCTAAGTGTTTTATGGCCCGAAAACTGGGAGGTTCCTGCAAATAGAAGAGGAGCTTCTGTAACAATGGATGCCGTTTCTCATTAAATGCTATATTTTGAAGCGTGTGAATTACCCTGCAGCACATGATATTAGTATGTCTGATTTAAGGTAAACTGAAGCTGGATAGTGAAGTTCATAGGAGAAATAATCTTCCTGTGTAATGAGGATTGTCACTGAGCCAAAGAGCCAAAGAACGCCAAAAGATTATCAACTCATTATTAACTCTTATACGCTCAGCGAGCTGATCTATCGGCTCAAGTGGTATTGCTTAAAACACTCAGCAAGCCGATCTATTGGCTCTGTGTTCGGATGGCTATATTAGTACCTTAATGGACTCCCAGATGTCAGGAAAAGACAGCAATATTAGCTTTTGGGTTTAGTTTACACTTTTCTCGAGAGACAGAGACACTAAGGTGATCTGTTTGGAACAAATGAAGTTATCAATCCGCTCATGTTTACCGCATGGCGAGTGGAAGTGTGCTGCTTGCGAGTACAGTCTGCTTTAAGCTTCAAAATACGTGTTTTCCTTCGTTTTATTGTTTCCATTTTAATAGTAGTGTATTGTTTTATTATATTTTGTTTATATTCAACATTTATCGGTGTTCTCAAGTGAAGTTTAATTTAATATTTCGTGTTATTAGATTTCCATGCCACGAGTAGGCCTAATTTAAAAGAAAAGTTTCTCCCATTCTAGGCTAAATAATTCCGATGTTTTGGATTATTTAGATGCTTTAGACGATGACAGTGACTTTGTAGCCGATAATCAGGGCCCGGATTTTGTTGACCTAAAAATGCTAAAAAATGACCTTTAAAATGACCTTAAAATTATCAAATAATGTCCTTAAAACGAACAAAAAAAAATGACCTAAAAATCCCAGGTATTTATTGTTTGAAACTAAATTATATACATTTCTAGATATGAACAATATCGATAATTGATATTTTCTCTAATTTTTACATAGCAAGATGTCAGTTCTTTGTTTTAGAATCTCTGTTTTCCTTAGAAAGGAAATGTACCAGTACGAAGATCTTCTGACACCAGATATTCCGTAAAGAGGATCTGAAAATGAAAACAACGTTCCTATAAAGATAATCGTAATCGCCGTTGGTTGCAGATTTGACTGTAAAGCTATATATAATGCCACATTATGTAGGTTTTAATATTTACCTCAGACCGTGTTGCAGTAGATAACTGTGACCATCCGTAGATTATCGAAGGTAAAAGAACGTCGATTGTCGGCCAAAACGTTCTTGTACATCGAAAAGCTCCTTTCGACATCCACATATGCAAGGGGTGCGTACTTGAAGTGTGCTAAATCACTTGTTGACAGCTCTTCTTCAATATCCACTACACTGAAATCTTCCCTGGTGAGTACCCGGACGACTGAGTACAAAACCTTGTATCCTGTGTTTTTATCAAGAAAAGATTTTAGTTTCCAAAATACCGATTCGCCAACTTCACCACGCACATTTTCCAAAGCTTCCTGCGTTGCTCTCACCAAATCTGTCACGTGTTCAATTGTCACACCTCTCTCCTGAATTTGTGTAATAGGTGATGGCAGGGAGCTAAAATTTGCCTTAATGTATGCCAACTTACCGTGCACATCGTCAGCTGAAAACATCTCTTGGGCGATTTCGATAGCCCGGGCGTCTTGGGCTTCTAGAGAGTTTATCACTCCCTTCACTGCTAAAAAGTTGTAGCTGTAGTACTTGCACGCATTGATCCACGTACCCCAACGTGTGACTAAAGGCTGCAGAGGTAGTGGGATATCGGGATCTAGTGACTTAAAGAGTTTCCTGCGCGATGGGGCCTTGATAAATACCTTTTTTACCTGCGACACAAGTCTATCAATGTCAGAAAAATTTTACCTCACATCTTCTGCCACTCTGTGGAAAGCATGAGCTAGACAAGTTACATGCACCATTCTTGAATAAAAAGCTTTGATAGCTTTACCAGCTTTAACTATATAAAGCGCGGCATCGGTCACGAAAAGTAAAACGTCATCATACCTCACACCGTCAGGCCACAGCAGAACCATGGCCCTGTCAAACATTCGACATATTGTAGAATGACTGACAGATTCCAGGACTTCAGGAGTTAGCAAAAATATTTCTCCGGGATTATCTATTTCCATGGTTCTTACAATTACATTAGCTACGTAACGACCTTCAACATCAGTAGTTTCGTCTACTGAGACAAAAATCTTCTTTCTGCTTGTTCTTTCTCATATTCTTTGAAGTGTTTTTTCATAGCAGAGCGGTATGTAATTTTTCCTTAGCGTAGATTCGTCCGGAATGGAATGACCTGTATACCGTGCTAGGAACTGCCTTAATTTAGGAATAGTTACAAAAACTTCACACAGTTCATTAAAAAAGGCTGAGTTTGTACCTCTGCTTGATGATGCATTTTTCATGAGTAACTGTTGAGTACTTTTCTTTCTGCTGATATTCTGAATACCGCGCACATGTTTGTCGCGACTGACGTGCTGTTGAACAGTGAATCTTTTTGCTGCTGCCACTTTCACTTCACACACTTTACAGAATAATATTTCACCATCTGTAGGAAAGGTATCTTCCCCGAATTCAGAGACAATTTGTCTCAAATGACCTGCCTTGGATGGTTTTACCTTTGGCATTTTAACACGCACTCGAAATGGTTACACACAACTGACATCTACAAACTGTACAACTAAAACTGACCTGAAGGAACAAGGAAATAGAGTACACTGGCAGGAAATACCTCACTGCTGACGCCACACTGTGAACACACTTTCCTGGTGTAAACCTTCAAGTACGTCAAGATATGGGAACTGGTTGGTTGATGGCGTAAAATGTGGATTATTATTTAAAAATAACCAATAAGAAAAATAAAATAATTAAAAATGACAAAATAATGATGCAAAAAGCAAAAAAAATGACCTAAAAATCAAATACTTCAAAAAATGATGAAAAATGACTTAATAATTACGCATTTCTGTAATCTGGGGGCCATGAACAGGATTTGTATATAACTTAGCAATTTCTATGATGCACCAATTAAAAGATGACATGTCATTGAAATCCGGGCCCTGCCGATAATGATTCAGAATTTAGTCCGACTCATTGGCTGAATGGTCAGCGTTGAGGCCTTCGGTTCAGAGGGCCCGGGTTTGATTCGTGGCCAGGTCAGGGATTTGAATCGCCTTTGATTAATTCTTCTGACCCGGGACTGGCCATCATATCCCACATGTGCCCCGATGGGAGACAAGTCCGGAGATCGTGCTGGCCAGGGAAGTTGCTGCACGTCTTGCAGAACACGTTGAGTTTCATGAGCAGTGTGTGGGTGAGCATTATCCTGTTGGAATAACACATCACCTTCCTGTTGCAAGAATGGCAAAAGAACGGGTCTTACAACATTCTGCACGTGCCGAGCACAGGTCAGCATTCCCTCCACAAACACCAAAGGTGAACGAGAATTGTAGTTCATCGTACCCCAGACCGTAAGGCCTGGGGTGGGGCCGGTATGTCTTGGACAAATGCACTCTACAGGACAGCGCTCACCAGGTCTAAGTCGTACGTGCAAACGACCATCACTTGCCTGCAAGCAGAATCTGCTTTCACCGCTGAAGAACACGGCCCGCCATTCCATCTTCCAAGTGATCCTCTGACGGCACCAATCGAGACGTGCACGTCGATGATGTAGCGTGAGTGGAAGATGGGCTAGAGGTGGGCATGCCCGTAGTCCCACTGCTAGTAACCGGTTGGCAACAGTTCGTGTTGACACTTTTGGGCTCACAAACCCTCTTATCTGTGCTGTGGTAGCTGTATGATCTGCCACTGCTGCCCTTACAATACAATGATCTTGGCGGACGTCTGTGCTGCGTGGATATCCAGAACCTCGTCTACGGGTGTGAGAAAGTTCACGAGACCATTGCAACCAGCATCGTTGCACAACTGATGCAGCACGTCCAATTTGTGTGGCAATTCTCCGAAAGGGCCATCCTGCGCCACTCGGAAGGCCACAATTTGACCCCTGTCAAATTCGCTCAGTTGGCTTTAGGAAGCACGAGTGCATCTCCGTGGCATGGTGCCTGTTTGCTTCACACGTTTACATCACACTGAGCCTTATGGCTGTAAACATTCCGTATTAAAGGGTACACACAGATGGCGCTTTGGCAGCTATCTCACTACGCTATCTGTTGGTAGACGACGTTGAAACCATTATCAGTACTTCTACTATCCTCCAGGTGGCATGTGCTGTCATTGGATCAAAATCAATGTCGTCTTTCCATGTGTACTAATTTTTGTTTCTGGCAGTGTAGGGGAATAAGAAGGTGATATTGGTTACATGACAAACACTGAACATGATAGCCTAGAGGAGTTCTATCTTCTGCTGACGACCTATGAAATGATGAACATATCTGGAGATACTTCAGAATAACTTCAAGAACATTCACTAATATTTTACAGTCAATTATTAAACAGAACACTAATTTTTGCAAAGCTATACATTCTGAGAAGAGGCTCATGCTGACACTATGGTAAATAATTTTATTTTAAAAATTAAGTTCCCAGAAGGAAACCATAATTTAATTTCATCCATTGGAAATCTTCAAGATTCTAATTTTCAGGTCCTGATTGTGGTATTTTGTGTCCGTTTGGTTCCACAATGGAGGCCGTAACTGTACAGCGTTTATGCAAGTTTTGTTATCTACCTCTCCAACACTCATTATCACTTCACAAATACAATGCTTGCAAAGAAGAGAACTGTATCCAACAGATTGCTTGCTGGCCCTGTGACATATAAAATCAAACTTCTACAAGCTGATTCGTTCAGCTTGGTTCGATTCAGCTCAGCCTGGCCCAGCCAGCAGTGAGAATATGTTCATAGCATCAT